>NC_090447.1:183534969-184182545 GCF_031143425.1 Pleurodeles waltl
GCACTTTGCTAAAAACAGCTCTATTTTCTGTGATGTGTCCACGTTGTGTTTTGGGGCATATACTGTCGCGGGCGCTAGGCCTACCCTCACAAGTGAGATATCATTTTTATCGGGAGACTTGGGGGAACATAGAATAGCAAAACAAGTGTTATTGCCCCTTGTCTTTCTCTACATTTTTTCCTTCCAAATGTAAGACAGTGTGTAAAAAATAAGTCTATTTGAGAAATGCCCTGTAATTCACATGCAAGTATGGGCACCCCGGAATTCAGAGATGTGCAAATAACCACTGCTTCTCAACACCTTATCTTGTGCCCATTTTGGAAATACAAAGGTTTTCTTGATAGCTATTTTTTACTCTTTATATTTCAGCAAATGAATTGCTCTATACCCGGCATAGAATGAAAACCCACTGCAGGGTGCAGGTCATTTATTGGTTCTGGGTACCTAGAGTTCTTGATGAACCTACAAGCCCTATATATCCCCGCAACCAGAAGAGTCCAGCAGACATAACGGTATATTGCTTTCGAAAAATCTGACATTGCAGGAAAAAGTTACAGAGTAAAACGTAGAGAAAAATTTATGTTTTTTTCACCTCAATTTCAATATTTTTCTTTTTCAGTTGTTATTTTCTGTAGGAAACCCCTGTAGGATCTACACAAATTACCCCTTGCTGAATTCAGAATTTTGTCTACTTTTCAGAAATGTTGCGGTTTCTGGGATCCAGCGTTGGTTTAATGCCCATTTCTGTCACTGACTGGAAGGAGGCTGAAAGCACAAAAAATCGTAAAAATGGGGTATGTCCCAGTAAAATGCCAAAATTGTGTTGACAAATTGGGTTTTCTGATTCAAGTCTGCCTGTTCCTGAAAGCTGGGAAGCTGGTGATTTTAGCACCGCAAACCCTTTGTTGATGCCCTTTTCAGGGGAAAAACCACAAGCCTTCTTCTGCAGCCCCTTTTTCCAATTTTTTTGAAAAAAACGAAATTTTCACTGTATTTTGGCTAATTTCTTGGCCTCCTTCTGGGGAACCCACAAAGTCTGGGTACCTCTAGAATACCTAGGATGTTGGAAAAAAAGGACGCAAATTTGGCGTGGGTAGCTTATGTGAACACAAAGTTATGAGGGCCTAAGCGCGAGCTGCTCCAAATAGCCAAAAAAAGGCTCGGCACAGGAGGGGGAAAAAGGCCTGGCAGCGAAGGGGTTAATCAACGGAAAAGAAAAATATATTTGTTTCTCAAAAGGTAGGGGCCATTTTCGTTCGAGCCTCCATTCTCTAAAATTAGGTGTATTTATCTTATCAATTTACACACAGCTAGTAGATCCACTACCAATAATTCACAAGGGAGAGAACTGCAGAAGATCTTTTCACTACCCCAAAGTAGTCATTTTCACAATAGGTTTACATAAACACTAGGGTTACTGCCAACAAATAAACAATCAAAACTGTTCAGTTTCATGACATTCTGCCAGCAGATGAACCGAAATGTCCTCTTAATGGCATTTATTGAATCCGAAGCATTTGTGGGATTTAAATGTTGGAACCTTAGTTGGAATATAACACACCTCAGTTAAAATATTGAGTCTTCAAGTAGTTGTATGGATTTAGGTAATTATAATTTAACGTTTCAATAATTTCCATATTGTGGTTCTCAAAAATTTCATTTTTCCAGGCTTACCTTTCTGATTCATTTAAAATGTATCAACAACACAAAGTAATACTGAACTAGCTTTTTCAGTATTAATTGCATCATACAAGTCTACTGTATTTGATGATACAAGGCCATCAAGGCCCTCTTCCTTTGAATTTATGACTCCAAGTCTCTCTTTCCCAATTTAGGAAATTCCTTAACACCTGATTAACCATTACTACTAGTTGTCCTATTTCTATACCCCTATTAACAGTTAAATAGCGCCAAGCAGCTGAATGATAATGTTGCACTCTACAAAAATCGAATGCAAAATAGAGAGATAGAGGTAATAGTAGCTTTAAACATTTCCTAGAGCAGGAGGTTTATACTGATTGGTTTTTATAAAAAGATACCAAATTACGTTAACTCAAACAAGCATTGGCAAAGCCAATAGGTCCCTGCAATAGCTTGAGCTTTGGGCCTTTGAAAACTCTGAGGCATTTGATACAAGTACAGTACTCGCTACTCCTCTGCACATCATAAGGGAGATGGCAACTCAACCTTCTGAAGGACATGTCGCCCACCATCGTCCACACAATGTATGCGGCTGGGAACCACCAACCCATCCCACAACGGTTCTCTGTACCCTCCCTACGGCAGAACCTACGTAACACGATGTCCGGGGCATGTCTCCTCGCTCACAAAACAGTAACAGGGAACTGGGTGAAAGGCCTAGCTCTCATCCTCTATCACAATATGAAAAGAGTCACTAAGACGCACAGGAAGGCTGCTCAAAGGGGGGGCCCTCGTAAGAACAGCGAAGGCTGATGAGACCGGGCCCGGATCCATGTGGGGTGTACAGCAGAAGAAAGAAGCAAAAACAGGGCATGACTCGCACGGCGGTGGGGAAAAAAGACTGACCTGATAGAGCCAATGAACGGCAACACTGCCACAGGCTGCTAACGCCAGCCTCGCAAGCCTACAGGAACTTCTGATGGTGTCACACAAAGTGCAGCGGAATTGCGGCCGTTCAACCTACTGAAAGGAAATGGAAGTGAAAGGGATGAACTTCAAGTCGAAGGAGGCGTGCAGGATCGTGTGCCTTTCCATCTGCTGAACACACTGAAGAGACAGACGAGTCGTGCAGTGCGTTGCGAAGTGACATAGAATAAAAGGAAATGTTACTTTCCATGATGGAGTACATGCTAAGCCAAGTGCAATGAAAGGAGCCTGTAGTCTCGGCGCTGCTGGCCCACTGATGTCTTTGATAGGGGTCTGGATACTGTTCCCACATGGTATCATTTTTCTAACACTTGAAATCTGTTTTACTTTGCGACTTAGACAGCCATAAAGCTAATGCTGCTGAATTAACACCGCTTAGCAATTTTGAACCGCCAGTGGTTTATCTTCTCCCGATCGGAGCTCTAATGGCTTAAAGTGTGGGCCGACCGGTCATCCATTTAAAAAAGTGAAAAAGTAGTCCCGAGACAATGCTTAAAAAATGACTGCAGCGCATGTTAACAGTAGCTGGCCGATGCACTCAGAGAGGAGTAAACACGGGAAAAGGTATGACGTATGCATACCCTTGACAAATGGGGAGAACGCAAAATGGAGCAACGATATTGCCAGCAAATGGGAAGTGATGGGCCAGCTTTTAGCCCACAATATAGACACAGCATGTCTCAATTCAAGCCACCTACAGCCAAGTCCTGAAAAACATTAACACGTACACCTATTCAGGAGAAGTGAGAACAAAAGAAGCAAAGCTAGAGACGGTCAGTATGGAAAGCATGTTTGGGACAGATGGGGAGGGGTAAGTGGTTGCAAAAAAGAGTCACAACCTTTTTTCTACCATTTGCAAAAAAAGGTTTTTTCTTCAACCAACTCCATCAAGGAGCACACTATCAGTGTGTGGTCACAGGAACTGACAGTTCTTTGAGTATTTTAAGCATTACACACTTGGTTTCAGAAGCATCCAAAATAGGAGTCAATGCATAAATGTTGCTTGCCCTTTGTAGGAGGAACTTATATTCCCTGTTTGTCTTTCAAACGCAACCAACCCACTACCCTCCCTGCCCAATCAGACTGAAGGTGCTCTCAATATTCAGTTTAGGGATAGAATCTGTTTTGATGTATGCTAATTTAGTGTCAAATCATGTTTTATTTTTACTAACTAGAGCACAAAAAGACACCATAGTCAATCATTCATGTGTTTAGCAGGTACAGGGGGTAGGTCAGCAGTAACTATCTTTAAGAACTAAGGAGGTGATTTATTTTTTGGAGGACAGAGTAAATTACTTTGCCTCTATGGTGAAGACGCTGTCAACCTAATTTATAAATGACCAATAACCAGGTTGTCATTTATAAAAAATTTTTAAAAAAACATTGGCAGGAACCACCTTCATAGAGGATCCTGGCAATGTACATTAGTGTAGAGTAATTTATTTTCTTTACGAAAGGAAAATCCTGAAACTGAATTTTCTTTTTGTACAGAAAAACCATATAATGGTCCTCTCACCATGGGAGTCTTCTCTCATGGCGAGGGGGGATTTTAATGTTTTTACTGTTTTCTACCACTAGGCTTTAGCTGGCGGTAAGAAACAGTATAAAATGTCTACAGGTCCGCTCATCAGCCATGGCCAAATTGAAGGTCCGCACGCAAGTAAATCGGGTGGGTGAACCTTCATGTTGGTGGTATGTATGCTCCATCGCTGTTGCTGTCACTGTTACCATACATACTGCCAACATATAATTCACCCAGAAATATATTTCAGGCAGATTTAGAGCAAATTGTATTAGAAACACAGAAAAGAAGGCTGATTCTGGGATGAGGAGTTAAAAAATTTACTTCTCTGGAAATGAGTCCCTGCTATATGCAAAATAAGTGCAGCTCAAATGTAAAAGTACTTGTTGAATAACTTCACATTTTACTGAAATATTTCTCATTACACTAAAATTAATGCAAAGCGCCAATATTATTCAATTGTATAACTACATACATACTTGGAAGGCTTTGCTCAGCATGGTTTCTCCTTCTTTCGCTCCAAGCAGATTTACTATTACTTGCCTCCCATATAATCTCTTCAGTGTTCGAAAATGCCTGTTAACAGCATAAAGAAAGAGAAAACACATATTTAATTTATAAAAAATAAAAATTATAAAGAACGACTTAAATGTAAGTGGATGAAACTTAGCACATGCAGTGTTCTGTTTAATCTCCGCCCAGAGATTATCTGGTGAAGACTTCGCACTGCCAAGTTGTAACATGTACCACTGCGTTATTTTTTTTACAGGTAATAAAACTGTATGCACAACAATTTTATCTGTATCACGTTCATATAACTCTTGCTACATACAGACAAGTGATGAGAAAAAAGAGTTTGGGAGATGGAATGAAAATGTCACTTACCCAGTGTACATCTGTTCGTGGCATCAGTCGCTGAAGATTCACATGTTGTGCATAGCCCGCCATCTGGTGTTGGGTCGGAGTGTTACAAGTTGTTTTTCTTCTTAGAAGTCTTTTGAGTCACGGGACCGAGGGACTCCTCCTCTTTGTCTCCATTGCGCATGGGCGTCGACTCCATCTTCGATTGTTTTCCCTGCAGAGGGTGAGGTAGGAGTTGTTTGTTAGTAATAGTGCCCATGCAATGGAGTGAATAAGTATGTCCCTAACTAAGATTGAATATATTTACAAATGTACAAAGTTGCAGCTAACTTCCAAACGGCTACAGGCTCCCGGGGAGGTGGGTGGGCACATGTGAATCTTCAGCGACTGATGCCACGAACAGATGTACACTGGGTAAGTGACATTTTCAGTTCGATGGCATCTGTCGCTGTAGATACACATGTTGTGCATAGACTAGTAAGCAGTTATCTCCCCAAAAGCGGTGGCTCAGCCTGTAGGAGTGGAAGTAGTCTGAAATAAGGTTCTTAGTACGGCTTGACCTACTGTGGCTTGTTGTGCTGATAACACGTCCACACAGTAGTGCTTGGTAAATGTGTGAGGCGTAGACCATGTGGCTGCCTTACATATTTCGTGCATTGGAATATTCCCTAGGAAGGCCATGGTAGCGCCTTTCTTTCTGGTTGAGTGTGCCCTTGGTGTAATGGGCAGTTGTCTTTTTGCCTTAAGGTAGCAGATCTGGATGCACTTAACTATCCATCTGGCTATACCCTGTTTCGAGATTGGGTTTCCTGCGTGAGGTTTTTGAAATGCAATAAACAGTTGTTTAGTTTTCCTGATGTTTTTAGTTCTGTCGATGTAGTACATTAGTGCTCTTTTGACGTCTAATGTATGTAGTGCCCTTTCAGCTATGGAATCTGGCTGTGGGAAGAACACTGGTAGCTCTACCGTTTGATTTAGGTGGAACGGTGAAATAACCTTTGGCAAAAATTTAGGATTGGTCCTTAGGACTACTTTATTTTTGTGTAGTTGGATAAAAGGTCCTTGTATTGTAAATGCCTGAATTTCACTTACTCTTCTTAGAGATGTGATGGCGATGAGAAATGCAACTTTCCAGGTTAGGAATTGTATTTCGCAAGAGTGCATAGGTTCAAAGGGTGGACCCATGAGTCTGGTTAAGACGATGTTAAGGTTCCATGAAGGAACGGGTGGTGTCCTTGGTGGTATAATTCTTTTGAGGCCTTCCATAAATGCTTTAATGACAGGTATCCTAAATAGTGAAGTTGAATGGGTAATCTGCAGGTATGCAGATATTGCTGCTAGGTGTATCTTAATGGAAGAGAAGGCCAGGTTCGTTTTTTGTAAGTGTAGTAAGTAACCCACTACATCTTTTGGAGATGCGTGTAATGGTTGAATTTGATTATGATGGCAATAGCAAACAAATCTTTTCCATTTGCTTGCATAGCAGTGTCTAGTGGATGGTCTTCTGGCTTGCTTTATGACTTCCATACATTCTTGTGTGAGGTTTAAGTGTCCGAATTCTAGGATTTCAGGAGCCAGATTGCTAGATTCAGCGATGCTGGGTTTGGATGCCTGATCTGTTGGTTGTGTTGCGTTAACAGATCTGGCCAGTTGGGCAACTTGACGTGGGGTACTACTGATAGGTCTAGCAGTGTTGTGTACCATGGTTGCCTTGCCCACGTTGGTGCTATCAGTATGAGTTTGAGTTTGTTTTGACTCAATTTGTTTACTAGATATGGAAGGAGAGGGAGAGGGGGAAAAGCGTACGCAAATATCCCTGGCCAGTTCATCCATAGGGCATTGCCTTGAGACTGCCTGTGTGGGTATCTGGATGCGAAGTTTTGGCATTTTGCGTTCTCCTTCGTTGCAAATAAGTCTATTTGAGGTGTTCCCCAACGTTTGAAGTAAGTGTTTAGAATTTGGGGGTGAATTTCCCACTCGTGGACCTGTTGGTGATCTCGAGAGAGATTGTCTGCAAGCTGATTCTGGATCCCTGGAATAAACTGTGCTATTAGGCGAATGTAGTTGTGAATTGCCCATTGCCATATTTTTTGTGCCAGCAGGCACAGCTGTGTCGAGTGTGTCCCCCCCCGTTTGTTTAGATAATACATTGTTGTCATGTTGTCTGTTTTGACAAGAATGTATTTGTGAGTTATGAGTGGTTGAAATGCTTTTAATGCTTGGAAAACTGCTAGTAGTTCGAGGTGATTTATATGCAGCTTTCTTTGATGTACGTCCCATTGTCCTTGTATGCTGTGGTGACTGAGGTGTGCTCCCCACCCTGTCATGGAAGCATCTGTTGTTATCACGTATTGTGGCACTGGGTCTTGGAAAGGCCGCCCTTTGTTTAAATTTATGTTGTTCCACCAAAGAAGCGAGAGGTATGTTAGGCGGTCTATCAACACCAGATCTAGAAGCTGACCCTGTGCTTGAGACCATTGTGATGCTAGGCACTGTTGTAATGGCCGCATGTGCAACCTTGCGTGTGGGACAATGGCTATGCATGAGGACATCATGCCTAGTAGTCGTAATATCATCTTCGCTTGTATTTTTTGTGTTGGATGTATTGGTATGTGGAAATACGCGTCTTTGAGATCTAAGGTTGTCATGTAGTCCTGTTGCTTTAGCAATGGTAACACTTCTTGTAGCGTGACCATGTGAAAGTGTTCTGATTTGATGTAGGTGTTTAGTGTTCTGAGGTCTAGGATTGGTCTCAGTGTTTTGTCCTTTTTTGGTATTAGGAAGTACAGGGAATAAACTCCTGTGTTTATTTGTGTCTTTGGTACTAGTTCTATTGCGTTCTTTTGCAATAATGCTTGAACTTCTATTTCCAGAAGGTCTGAATGTTGTTTTGATAAATTCTGTGCTTTTGGTGGTATGTTTGGAGGGATTTGCAGAAATTCTATGCAATAACCATGTTGGATAATTGCTAGGACCCAAGTGTCTGTAGTTATTTCCTCCCATGCTTGGTAATACTGACCTATTCTTCCCCCCACTGGTGTTGTGTGGAGGGGATGAGTGACATGTGAGTCACTGTTTGGTTGTAGGGGTTTTGGGGCTTTGAAATTTTCCCCTATTCCTAGGGTATTGTCCTCTGTATTGGCCCCGAAAGCCTCCCCTTTGGTACTGTCCCTGGTAGCTGGACGGTGTGGCCTGTGAGGTGCTGGCTTGTGTGGCTTGACCCCGAAACCCCCCTCTAAAGGATGTTTTGCGGAAGGTGCTGTAAGTGCCTCTGCTCTGCGGGGAGTAGAGTGCGCCCATGGCTTTAGCAGTGTCAGTGTCCTTTTTGAGTTTTTCCAATCGCCGTGTCCACTTCTGGTCCGAACAGTTGTTTCTCATTGAATGGCATATTGAGCACTGCCTGCTGAATCTCTGGTTTAAAACCAGACGTTCGTAGCCATGCGTGCCTTCTGATAGTCACAGATGTGTTAATTGTTCTTGCAGCTGTGTCCGCTGCATCCATAGAGGAGCGTATCTGATTATTAGATATGTTCTGTCCTTCCTCAACCACCTGTTTCGCCCTCTTTTGTAGCTCTTTGGGTAGATGCTCAATGAGGTGTTGCATCTCGTCCCAATGGGCTCTGTCATAGCGCGCAAGTAGTGCTTGAGAGTTTGCGATGCGCCACTGGTTTGCAGCCTGTACTGCGACTCTCTTTCCGGCTGCATCGAACTTGCGGCTCTCTTTATCTGGGGGCGGTGCATCCCCAGATGTGTGGGAGTTGGCTCTCTTGCGAGCTGCTCCTACTACGACGGAATCTGGTGGCAGCTGTGAGCTGATGAAAACAGGGTCTGTGGGAGGTGCCTTATATTTCTTTTCCACTCTTGGTGTTATTGCTCTACTCTTGACCGGCTCCTTGAAGATTTCCTTTGCGTGCCGAAGCATTCCTGGGAGCATAGGCAGGCTTTGGTAGGAGCTATGGGTGGAGGAGAGGGTGTTGAATAAGAAGTCATCCTCGACTGGTTCCGAGTGTAGGGACACGTTGTGGAACTCTGCTGCCCTAGCCACCACTTGTGAGTATGCTGTGCTATCTTCCGGTGGTGAGGGCTTTGTAGGGTACGCCTCTGGACTGTTGTCCGACACTGGGGCGTCGTATAAGTCCCAAGCTTCTTGGTCCTGATCACCTTGGCTCATGGTGGTGTGAGCTGGGGAATGTGACGGAGTTTGTGCCGGTGAAACGTTAGTTACAGGTGGAGGAGAGGGTGGCGGAGTTACCTTTTGAGAGGGTGGCGGAGTTACCTTTTTCACCATTTTTGTTTGTGGTGCTTGATCTGATTGAAACTCCAGTCTCCTTTTTCTCCTAATAAGGGGAAGGGTGCTTATTTTCCCTGTTCCTTCCTGTATAAAAATAAGTTTCTGAGTGTGGTCCACTTCGGTGGATTGCAACTCTTCCTCAAATCTATGCTTTCGCATCTGAGAGGACAGTGATTGCTCCTCTGAATAGGAACCGGTAGGTGGGTCGGTTGCGGGTTGTTTTTGCACCGAAACCCTGTCTGTACTCTTTTTCGGCTCCGAAGTGACCTTCTTCTTTTTCGGAGTCGAACCCTCTCGGCGTCGATCTTCCTCGGTGCCGCTGTCTCTGCGTCGAGCAGTTTCGGCTCCGATATCTCGGCGTCGATGTTTTTCAGCAGCACTTTCTCGGTCCCGAGAAGGCTGTGCGCCGGTGTCTCGACCGGAGTCGGACGATCTCAGCACCATTTCGGCCTTTTTCGGTGCCAATGGTCGGTCACCGAATTTATGGGTCGAGCCATGGCCTGGTGGCAGTGGCGTCCCCTGGGCCTTGTCACTTTTCTTGTGTGCTGGCTTCGACGTCTTACTCACAGTTTTTTGGTCGTCGAATTCTTCAGAGTCCGAATCATTGATCGAGAAGGTTTCTTCTTCCTCTTGTTCCTCGAACTCTCGGTGAGCTGTCGGCGTGGACGCCATCTGCAGTCTTCTGGCTCGACGGTCACAGAGTGTTTTTCGGGACCGGAACGCACGACAGGCCTCGCAAGTCTCTTCACTGTGCTCAGGCGACAGGCACAGGTTACAGACCAAATGTTGGTCTGTATACAGGTATTTGTTGTGGCATTTAGGACAGAAACGGAACGGGTTCCGTTCCATCAGCGTTGTTTTACACGCGGTCGGGCCGACCAGGCCCCGAAGGGGGATCGAAAACTACCCCGAAGGGTACCGGAGCTCTTCACTCTTCGATTCGGTGTCGATCCTAACTAAGCCGATCCCGAACGCAACAATACCGACGTAATTTTTCAGATATTTAGCTAACTTTCCGTTCCGAAACCCGGAGCGAAAGGAACACGTCCGAACCCGATGGCGGAAAGAAAACAATCGAAGATGGAGTCGACGCCCATGCGCAATGGAGACAAAGAGGAGGAGTCCCTCGGTCCCGTGACTCGAAAGACTTCTTCGAAGAAAAACAACTTGTAACACTCCGACCCAACACCAGATGGCGGGCTATGCACAACATGTGTATCTACAGCGACAGATGCCATAGAACGTATTATTACGAGCTTCAAAACTTCGCCTGCAAATTAAAAAAAAATACCCAAAACATTTCTTAATTTATGAGGAATATGTATGAACTGGTTTGGCTGTGCTATAAATACCTTCCGAATCAACAAGGAAAGCTCAACACAGTCTGCCCACTTGTGATGCAAAGCCACCTAGCACTTTTGGGAGCAATTCAAACTTTGGATCCAGAATACATGTTACAATTACACAGTGGTCGTCTCCCACTTTATTGCATGGACAAATACTTCGATTTATTGAGCCAGTGTTTCCTAGCACTGTCACTTAAGTTGAATTAAGGATGTGCCTGTTAGCCATTACCCAGAAAAGGTACACTTGGCAAAGGGGAGCCTGATTATCAGGCTGCTGCAGAAGTGGGTAGCAGAGCAGGACGCGGTCTAGTCACATAGAGTGCCTGAATCCTAGGCTGAGCTATGCCACTAGGCCTCCCCATCCGAAAACCCTCCTTCCGTGCTTATACAGACCAATGAAAACGTGAGTTATAACAGGGGAGATTCTTAGTGCTCGGCCATCTTGAGATCATGAGACCTCTTTCTAGGTACTCCTCCAAGCACACACTATTGCTGCATTGATATTACATTCAAGCAGCAGTTTGCATCTTTTAGGAGGCATGCAACAATTTCATGCATTAGACTTCATTGCAAACAATTAAACAGCAAACATAACAATCACATTTTCATTAGCTGTTACCTAAATTAAAAGGAAAGAAAAATGAAAATACAGGGCCCGTGTGTTGTTTAAGCCTGCAAGTTCTTCCATACCATAAGAGGGACAGCAGATACAATATTATAGGTTATATACAGATGCAGAAGAGGTCTGGTATTAGGCAACTTGATTATCCTACTCTTATACCCACAACTGTAAATGCCTAGAATGATTTTGTAGGAGAGGCGAAAGGGGCAAGCTGACAGCAGTTCTTCAGGTCCACCACGTTATTCAAAAGATCTGCCCCATTTTATAATCGCTGCACCTCTATGCCCTTTAACATCTTCAATAACAGTGAATGTCCTGGTGTATTGTGGCACAGCAACGCTAAGACACTAAAACACCAAAGTGAAAATGCCATACCAAAAAATGAAGGAAAAAGCCCAAAAAGAATTGGAGGTCAAGCTTTGCAGCACAAAAAACTCTGCTCTAGTAGAGGTTTGAGTTCTACCATTGCTCCAGCACTCCATAAACAAGGCAGGAAGTTTCATGGGCTATTTAAACACCCAACCAACACTTCCATGCACCGCATCTTGAACGAATACCTACATTCCAGCTATGCAATTGAAGCACAGCTGGACATGTACACGGGACTGACATAGCATTTTTAAGAAGTTTCCTAATTTTATTACCAAAATAAGAACTGTTGAACGAACATAGGTGCTCAGTCGAAGAAGTGAAGAACTTGTTTCACAACAAAAATATGTAAATGCTATTCCGCCACTGGTGCGTGGTTGTACAAAAAGGTGACAACATAGCCATCTGGCTAACATGCACCCTTGCAATAAAACTTGGGCGCATACTGAAAACATACTGTTCTTGAAAACAGTTGTGATTGGCTATATTAGCGAAAGCACTGTTCATCCATAATCTGAGCGATATTAGTGCCAGGTCAAACGCAAGCTTACAGGAAACAAAAACACATTTTAACTCTGACCCATACCTGAACTGAAAAAGCTTTGATGACTCTGGAATCACCACACATAGCCTTTTGCTCACCTACATTCAAGTTAAGTGTGCAAAACTCCTCTCTTGATCTACCAAAGTAGTAATGGTTGGATTTTGCATAGTGGGATTTACTTACACAAAATTTTTGCCAGTTGTTATGGTCTAAGTTTATAAACTACTGAGTGGTTTATCTTGTCAAACCTATAATTAATGTGTTCCTTCTGTTGGACTTTGGAGTTGTTTAAACTTCCAATATTCTACGGGGAGTTAGTTGTCACCTTGGTGGAGAAGTGGCAGGACTGATTATCATTGCTTCAATACCCAAGAAATAAAACAATATATATTCTTCAACAACATGGATACCATCTTTACAGTGACAGTGAGGATGGGCTTGGTACAAAAGAGTTTGCAGCAGATTATTTCGTTCATCCCTAATGAATAATGAACATATGGATTAAGATAATATGGAAGAAAAATGTATGGACAGTGCAATAGGTCTGGTCAGCGAAGTATTGGATGGAGTCTTGAAAGAAGATGAATGGATGGAACAACTGATTATGGATAATAATTTTAAATTGGTTATGGAGTATGCTTGGAAAGGTTGGCCAACTCCCAATAATACATCTATTGCATAGTAGCTAATGAGTTATCATTTGATAAAGGTTTGGTAACAACAATTGTTTTGTTAGTCGTGCTGGCGGGACTGCGTGAATAAATGATTCAATAGGCACACACTGGTCACACCGGCATACAGGTCATGAGAAGAGGCATAAATGAGGATTTTTGGTGGCCTGGAGTTGACAGATATATAGACTAGAACTTTGAAATTGTACATTTGGCTTATTTATTTTTATACACTTTATCAAACAGTTAATATTTAATTTTCGAAGTAATTGCAGACCCCCTGAGTAGGTTTTGCGAATCCCCTGGGGTCCCTGGGCCACAGGTTGGGAATCACTGCTCTATATCTTTGTTTTGGCAAATGAGAAAGAGGTTAGGTTTTGAATAGCGAAGTGACAGTTACTGATCACAAACTAAAGAAAAGTCCTGTTCTTCCGCTGAATCAGCATGTGAAATTATGGGGGTCATTCTGACCACGGCGGTCATGGACCGCCGGGGCCAGGGTTGGCGGGAGCACCGCCAACAGGCTGGCGGTGCCCCGCAGGGCATTCTGACCGCAGCGGTTTTGCCGCGGTCAGAAGTGGAAAACCGGCAGTCTCCCGCCGGTTTTCCGCTGCCCTTAAGAATCCTCCATGGCGGCGCAGCTCGCTGCGCCGCCATGGGGATTCTGACAGCCCATACCGCCATCCTGTTCCTGGCGGTTCGCCCGCCAGGAACAGGATTGCGGTATGGGTTGTCGTGAGGCCCCTGCAGTGCCCATGCCAATGGCATGGGCACTGCAGGGGCCCCCGTAAGAGGGCCCCACTTTGTATTTCAGTGTCTGCTTTGCAGACACTGAAATACGCGACGGGTGCCACTGCACCCGTCGCACCTTCCCACTCCGCCGGCTCAATTCTGAGCCGGCATCCTCGTGGGAAGGTGTTTTGCACTGGGCTGGCGGGCGGCCTTTTGGCGGTCGCCCGCCAGCCCAGTGCAAAACCCAAAATACCCTCAGCGGTCTTTCGACCGCGGAGCGGTATTTTGGAGGGGGGAACTCTGGCGGGCGGCCTCCGCCGCCCGCCAGGATGAGATTCACCCCCTATGTGTCTTTCCAACCTAGAGTAGTCGGTGAAAAATCCTTCTGCAGTGGAGTTCTGATCTTTCAAAATGGACTCTATTCAAAACATTTACTTTTTTCAGAATGTTTGCAGAAACTTGATTTCTAAGTGATCTCCATCCTTCTGTCCTTTTCTACTGTTGCTGTTTTTGGCTGCATAATGTGCTTGCACAGCTGCTTTTGGAGGGGTAATTGTAGGTTTTGTTACATGTTCAACTTTTATAAGTGACTGCCCATATAGATCCGAAAAGCCCTCTGACCTGCTGCTGAAAAATTCTTCTCCTTTTCCGGGACGCAAACCACAGGGGTAAGGCACATAGCTTAGTCAGGATTCTGAGACTTCTGTTGTCAGGCTACTCTGCTGGATGGTTAACTTGATTGGTATGATGGAATATAGGCCGATACCTCCAGTACCAAAAACATGTCTTACACACTATGTGTGCCTCAAAGGATAGAAACAATGCCAGGTACCAGTTTCTTATCCATGTAACCATGTAACCAATGGTGCTGTCTCTTCTGAATGATTTTTTTTTTTAGTAGAGCTTCAGCAGTTTCTTTATCGACTTTGATAAAGGGAAAAGCAATGTCAATTATTTTGCCTATTGACTCTTTTTAATTAAGGGGCATTTTAAAATCTGTCCTAAACCTTTAGGGCCTGATTTAGATCTTAGTGGATGTAATACTGGGTCACAAACGTGATGGATACCCCTTCTGCCATATTACAATCTCCATAGGATATAATGGAATTGTAATATGGCAGACAGGACCCGTCGCGTTTGTGATGGAATATTACCCTCCCGAGATCTAAATCAGGCCCTTAGCCTAACACAACTGCTTGTATAACGAATGGCCATATGAACTGAGTACTTTCTGAAAGGAGACGGCAAGACTATGTTTACCAAGAACCAAAACTCATAAGGTCCACTGTGTCAGGGTTAATGCAGATTCCACTTACTCCCTTACTTCTACTTCAACTGCATTTTTCGAAAAGAAAATCTAACTTGCATCCAGACTTTGAAATCAATGCACAAGAAAATAATTATCATTAAAACACAATTTGAGAATTGAGAAATCGGTAGAACCGTGAAACACATATTGGCTGTGGTTTGTAAAGACTGGGCTGTTTACTCATTTGCTGTAAAGATTGCTGACAATTTATGGGAGTGGAGGGTACCCCCATCTTCTAATTCTCGCCTGGCTCCCCCTTTTTGTGTTGATAATATTAATTATGACAGCTCTGCATGTACCCTATGCTTCATGAACACTGCATAATACTTAGCATACACAAGTGTGTGGATATATATATATATATATATATATATATATATATATATATATATATATATATATATAGAAAATGTCACTTACACTGTTCGTGGCATGTAGTGCTGCAGATGCACATGCTGTGCATATCGTATCGCGCCATCTAGTGTTGGGCTCAGAGTGTTACAAGTTGTTTTTCTTCGAAGAAATCTTTTTTCTAATCACGGGATCGATTGACTCCTCTTGGTGATAGTGCACATGGGCATCGACTCCTCTGCCGGGAGTATTCTTAAATCTCCCACCAAACAGAAGCAAACATTAAGGGGGTCATTAAGAGTTTGGCGGACAGAAAAGGCCGTCCACCAATCTCCTGCGGTCAGGTTTTCACCAGTGTGGTCCCCTTCCCGTGGGCCCCATTATGAGTTTCCCGCTGGGTCGTGGGCTGAAACAGAGTTCCCGCCTGCTGGCCCAGCCCACAAAATTGATGCTGGCTCATAATTGAGCCGATGGCAAAGCTACAGTGCGCAGGGTACACCAGGACCAATTGTGCTTTTTAATGTCTGAAAACCAGACAGTGAAAAGCTCAACTGGGCTGGCCATGGAGGCCCCTGCACCGCCCATGCCAAGTGCATGGGCAGTTCAGAGGCCCCCGTGGGAATCCCTGCACCTCCTCTCCATCAGCTTTATATGGTGGGGCTATCACCATTTAATCGCCGGCGGAGAAGGGACTCGTAATCCCCATGGCAACGCTGCGCTGCTCTGACCTGGCGGATTAGGACTGCCAGCACCGCCAGACCGACTTTCAGTCGTAATCTGGTAGTCTGACCGTGGCACAAACGGCACAGTCGTAATGTCGCTGCCGACTGCCACACTGGTGGCGGTCCGACCACCACCGCAACCATGGTGGTCTCAAGTCCGCCACGGTCGCAATGACACCGTGAGTCTGCTCCCAAGTGGCGGGAAATTTAAAATACTCCTGTTGGCTGGGCAGCTTTGTGTTCTGTTTCCCTGCCTGCACTGATGCGGGCTGGGAAACAGAACACATACTACTCGTGCCTGGTGGGAGCATGCATAATTAACTGCTCTCTCTGTGCGGGAGCAATGCAGCTCCTGCACCATGTGAGGAGCCGGCTGAGACCATGAAGGCCCTGGCTTACCCCCCGCAGCCTCAACATGTTCCTTGACGGGTGTTCCGAGTGAACACCCAGGCACCCATCTAAAAACCATGAAGGCTGTAGGGGATGGGGTCATCCTGGCAAAAATAGGCTTAATAAAATACAGATAGCCATGGGGATGGGGCATCCAGGGCCCGAGAAGGCTCAGGAGGAGGGGTGTGCCTTTCCTCCCCTTTTTTTGCTGAATTAGGCCCCTGAGGGGGTGGGGTCATCGAAGCCAAATGCAGCCTTTTTTAATTTAATGTAGCTGGTGTTCCAGGGCCAAACAAGGCTTGGGAAGGGGGATTACAAGCCAGACTTCCCACAGAATTTGACACCCGGAATGGTGTCCTCAGGGCCCAAGGCGGCTCAGGGAAGGGGGGGCGCACACCCTGTTTAATTATATTTATCCCTAGGGATAACGTCTCCAGGGCATTTTAAGGCTTGGGGAGTGGGGACCATGTGGCATTTTCCCCTTTTGATTTGAATTTGGCCCGAAGGATTGGGTCCCCGGGGCCCAGAGGCCAACCCTACTCCACGCATGCCAAAAGCTGTGCATGACGTGGGGTTGACAGGCTGATAGGGGGTTGGCTGCACAGTTGGTGGCAGGCCAAACCATGTGTACAACCTCCTGCTGCGCATGGCCAAAGACCCCTGAGCCTTAAGGCAACTGTAACTCACGCCCTTGCGATGCACTGATAATTACCTCACATATTACATCATTTGCGGCATTTTCTATGGCATTGTGGATAATATCACTGCAACATATGCTATTAAGTTATTGGTGAGAAAACTGTGCTTGGTGAGGGTGGGAGTTATACTTATCGTAGGGCATAAGCTATAATTACTTGAGATAACTAACTATAACTGGTGAGCTTATGTGGTTTTAGAGTATAAAACATTACGGTTTTACATTTCACTTACCTATAAACTACTTTAACCTTTGTTCCTTTCAGTGAATTCAATATGTGTACACACACACACACACACATACCTAGCACAGTCACACACATATTAATTCTACATAAAACCATACCTTGATTAGTTGCCTGTGCTTGCAGAGAAACAATCAATTCAAATGCACATCCACAACTGCAACTGTGATTTCACATCCTTACAGTCTTTTCAGTCAGGTACTGTGGTCTAATGTGATAAACGCAAAAGACACGTCTATCCAAATCAATACTGTCTGGTGGTCTTAATCAAGGCCCATGACGATGCTGTCTCGGATACTGTTTTTTTGTTTTTTGTCAGCTTCACTAATTTGAATCTTTATTAATGGTCATAAAATATTTGTGATGTTCTGCACGTTTCCTCACATGTTCTGGAGACATCGTTTTTTTTAGCATTCTACAGATAGTGAAGATTTGAGATCTGCTTATAGTTGTGGCAGTTGTTTTTATTAAGAGTGGACTGCCAATCGACTTCTTTAAGCCTTTTTGCAGAGTTCCTCCTGTGCTTGGACACATTGAAGATGTGAGGATATGTGTCTGTAAGAAGAAGTACCTGGCATGCAAATGTGGGTATGACTTCCCTAGTAGTTTTGATGCTTGGATCTGTTCATTTCTTTCCTTCCTCTTTCATTCCACTGATTTGAAAGTAGAACATTAAGAGATTATAAAGAGGGAGAGTTGGAAAGGAAGGTGACGGCTTTAGATGTGTAATTATGTTTTTCTGAATGTTATTTTGAAGATTAAATGTAGGTTTGCAAAATACTGCAATACTGCACGAGGGGGGAAGAGGTGGAGAGGTTCCCAACGCTTCTGGGCTGATTAGCTCATGAAAAGTGATTCACTGATTACTTTATTCATGCAGATGGCGTAATATGACAGTGAGCTCTACGGACTCCTTTCTAAGACCCTTTGATACAAACCACCGGAACAGGTTCCTTCTGTAATTTGTTCGATCATATTTGGCAAGTTCTGTCTGTGCCGATTCTTGGACACCGTTCATCCTGATTTTGATGTCTTCTTTAGGAGTTCCAAACAAAAGCTAGGATAATAACATGAGGAGTTTGGCTTCAACACTGTGTGAGAAAACTAGGTCCAAGGTGTGCCCGGGCGTGTGACTGCAGTCCATTATAAACTAGTTGAAGTGCTAGGACCCTTTCTTCATAAGGTCATGTAGGTAGATTTAGGACATTTTGGAAGAAGGCTGGTGACAGTCATAAAACTCCATGTACTCTTCGCCTAAGCTTAAACTATTAACAATGGAATAAATAGAAAAAGTGTAACTCTATACCCTTTAAGCAGGCATTGGCTTAAAGATAAGTCACCAACTGCTTTTAGACGGACTTTCACTGTAAGAAACTGCCTCTGAATGTGTAGGAATTAAAAATATAAATTCTTCATAAAAACTATATTCTCTATAAACAATAGAGCGGGACACATGCACGATCCTTGGAATGAATACGCCCCTCAAGTTACAAGTGTAACCTATTTTGAATTCTGCTTACACTGCACTGTCAGGGCAGAAGAGAATTGGAGGTACGAAAAGCAATGGATTCTCAAATGACGAGTACGGTGGCAGAGTGCAATGCCACTCACTAAAACCATGTACTACACGACACATTTGCAACTTTTACACTTTATAATCTGACACTTCCAAAAATTGATTATTTTAAGCGTTTATATTTACAGTTAATGAAAAATGCAGTTTATTTTCCAACTATACAAGTAAGGTAACGGTCTCACAGAAGCATTTTTCACTAAAGTTGCATGTTTTAGTTGAACATTGAATAGTATTGTTGTATCCTAAGCTACATTCTGAAATCGTTTTTTTATTTATTGGTTTTGTGCCTCGAATATCTACCAAGAAATATATTTTTTAAAAGGTCTGCGCTAAAGGCGTTAATCCTGGTTGGATGATCTGTATGTGCCATCCAGACTCAACAAAGCTCATCATTTGTGAATAGAACAAGAGTATATTGTATAGCAAAGTTAAAGCAATTAAAATTTGTAAAAACAAATTAAAACAATTGTACCTGTCAAATGCCGGTGCATTGGCTTCAAATCCCCTGGACATCCTTACTCGATGGGATCCAACCTGTCCCAAGAAAAGTATATTTAACGTAATTCCTTTATTGAGACAAACAGAAAATACTTATACACATTTTGAAATGTTGATTTAATGTTTAGAAATGTGCACTCCTCCATTAGCCCATGTTTTAATATTTGTGATTATATTACAGCTTATAAAACTCCGGCATTTACTGTGTGGAAAAAAAGTTACTTTCGGTAACGATCCTTTTGGATTCTGCAGGCTTCTCACCGTAGCATAATCCCAAGAGTCTGACTGGATACAGAGTTCAATGATCTCACGCCGCTGATAGAGGGCTCTGACTTTGTAACAATGCCAGAAGTGGCGCCAGGTGAGCGCAACGTCAGTGTCATCCATTTTTGCCAAACTATACATAAAACTGATGAATGGAATGCCTGAATTAATCTCCGCCACTGTTAACTACCATTTAAGGGTGAAACCGGTCCTAGGT
Organism: Pleurodeles waltl; assembly: GCF_031143425.1. Lineage (NCBI taxonomy): Eukaryota > Metazoa > Chordata > Amphibia > Caudata > Salamandridae > Pleurodeles > Pleurodeles waltl. The sequence goes on from NC_090447.1 coordinate 183,554,824, forward strand.
TGTACGCATTCCAGTTCAGGGAGGACCTGGCTTGGCAGTTCGGGCTAGACAGTTCCCACTGGAGCAGGGTCTAGACTGATTTGCATTTGGCTTGGTCCATACTGAGGTGGACTGATGGGGATGCGGCCCGAGCGATTGCCAGTGGCTGAGATTAATTCAAGCATTCCATCCATCACCTTGTTTTTAGGGTCGAGCGCACAAGCGCTCTGTCCCTGTTGTAATCTGTCTTTGGGCTTTTAACCACACCCATATCACGCCTGTCACTTTCATTGGTTTGTTGGCTTGCCTTTTAAAATCTGTCTGATTTCATTAGTGTGAGGTATGGATAGGCCATGCCTTTTTTGGTGTTTAGCCCTCCTCAAGTGCACAGGCCAACTACTGAAAAAATAGGAGGCTCCATGTTTTCATCCTGGTTTCTGCACTACTTTATCTTTTTATTTTCCATGCAGCGCAATCGTGCTCGGTTTTACATAGTGCGATTGCACTAGGTTTTTTGGTTTTCAATTTCAGTGTAATAGCACTGGGTTTTATATAGCGCAATCACGCTCATTTTTTTCTTTACATTTATATGGCAAGAAAAGTCCAGTTAGGAGTTCACAAGTCTAATCGCTCTAACTCGAGCAAATGCGAGACCCGTTGCATTGCAAATGCTTGTTGCATTTGCTGCCCTAAGTGCGACAGGTGTGCCCAGACGTGGGTCTCTGGCTCACTGTGCCACTGAATTCAAGCTAAACATGGCTGACGAAGGGTGATACCCTGAAACTGGTCCATGGATGCTTATTTCCGGTTCAGCGAGGACCTGGCTTGGGAGTACGGGCTGGACTGTTCCCATGGGGAGAAGGGTCAAGACTGATTTGCATATGGTGGGGCCAAACTGGGGTAGAACGGTGGGCAAAAAAACTACGGATTGGGATGTGGTCTGAGCAATTGCCAGTGGCTGAAGTTAATTCAGTACATCATCTTCTTCTTGTGCATTTTTTAAAAGCCTTCAAAGCAAAAGGATAAACTAGAAATGACAGAGTGGTGTAGTATTGAAATACATATTTGGGATCTTATTAAACTTTACATATAACACAGCCAGCAAATGGGGGTGAGAAACCAAATTGTCAGATTAAAAAAAAAAAAAAAAAGTGGTGAACAGCTGAGAGGAGCTTAAGACCAGCAACTCATTGACCTTTCTAGCTGAAGTGATCACTATTAAAAATACAGTTTTTAGAGTCAAATTTCGTAACTGACAAGAACTTAAGAAAGTGAGAAAAAGCATGAGGTCCCACTGAGGCACAACAAAAGGAGTTGGTGGATACAGATTAGTACATCCCTTCACAAAACCCATCACAATCAAATGAAGTTGTTCTATCTCCCAGAGTAAGCCGATTTAGTGGGGGGACAATGAACTGAGATGGAGACATCTACCTCCTTGGCTGCAGCTGGAAGGGGGTCATATGTCCCCACTCACTCTCTAGGCATGAAGGTGGAGGCCTCAGAGATTGGAATGCAGTACCATTCCCTCTGACTGGGAGAGAATAGCAGGTCTGAATGGCAGCTTTAGTGGGCGACATAGTGAGAAACGTAGACGGTCTGCATACCACACCCTCTTTGCCCAATCCTGTGTGATGAGAATGACTTGAGCCAGATCTTAGCAAATCTTCCTGAGAAACAGAAAACTCAAGGGTATCAGGGGGGACGTGTGGTGTAGTTGAAAGGTCTACATCAACTGAATGAGTCCCCAAAGGCTCCCTTCAATGTATACTCAAGGACATAGAACTGCTGTCAGTGAGCATTTTCTGAGGAGGTGAAGAAGCCCACATGAGGAATGACCCAAGTGGACAAGATCTCCTGGACTACCTCTGGTAGAAGTTGACAACTGTGATAGACAAGATGACATCACTTCAGGCTGCCAGCTCTGACATTTAGAGACCCTGTTGGGCAGTTGTCGATAAACCAGATCTCTTGGCGGTGCGCCTAAGATCATGGTCACAACATTTCTATGCAACAGATTTGAGACCTTACTCCACCCTAGCATGTTCATGTACAGCATCGCTGTAGTGTTGTCTGACAAGGTATGGAGAGATTGACTTTGGATGGAGGGGAGAAAGGTCTGGAGCGTCAGCTGAATCACCCACAATTCCAGCAAGTTGATGTGAAGAACCTGCTCTTCTGGAGACCAGGGCCCTCTGATCTCCAGATCAGTTGGCCACCCTAGAGTGGAGACATCTGCCATTCACATTGCTATGGTTGAAGGGAGAGTGAAGCCCATCCAGTAGCGCAGGTTTGCCTCGTTCCCACTCAAAGGGCCACATGTACACAAATTAGGTTTTGCGAGTTGCAAAACCTGATGTGCAACAGTGTCAATGACACTGTTTGCGATTCCCAATGGGGTTGCAAATGACCTTCCTCATGAATATTCATGGGGTAGGTCGAAATTTGCGACCCCATTGGGAATGGCCGCTTTCACAGGGATGGTGACCCACTGGAGACAGCAGTGTGACTTCTTTTAAATAAAGCAGTTTTTTTTTTTTTTTTTTAATGCAGCCTGTTTTCCTTAAAGGAAAATGAAATGCATTTCAAAATCAAAAATTAAAAATGTTGTTTTCATTTTTTCAGAGCAGGCACTGGACCCATATTGGATCCACTGCTTGCAGAGGCACCCTTGCAGGGCCCTCAAGTGCTAACATGCTTGCGTGACTAGGAGAATGCAGGGAGCCAGCAGACTTAGCATTCACAGGACTTTCAGGACTGGGATCCTTGCACATTGCTGAAGAAAGGGCCCATTTCCTGGATGTCTGCAATCCTCGCAGATGTAGCAAAAGTGCAGAGAAGGGTGATGTCCAAAACTGACAACATGAACAGCTTTCATTGGGATGGCCTCAGGTGAGATTTGGACTTAATGACTGAAAACCCTAGTCAAACACCACTTCTGGTGAGCCAGTTTTGATTACCCAGTTGTTCAAGTGCGGGAAGATTGGTATGAACAAACTTCCGAGATGGGCTGCAACCACTACCATCACCTTTGTGAAGACTCCAGGTGCTGATGTCAAGCTAAATGGTACCACTGCAAATTGGTAGTGAATATAATCACCACAAAGTACAAATACTTCAGATGAGAATGCAGATCTGGGATGTAAAAATATGCATCCTTCAGGTCGAGTGACACCATCCAGATTCCCACTTCCAACACCAATACCTTCTGAGCTAGGGTCAGCAACTTCTCTTTTCTGAGGAAAAAATAAATTCCTTTGAGTTCAGGATCAGACACAGACCTCTGCCCTTCTTGGGAACAAGGAAGTATCAGAAGTGGCATTCATGTCCCATTTCCTGCTCTGGCAGGAGCTCTACAGCTACGTTCTGTAGGGGTGCTGCCACTTCTTGTTGCAGGATGGAGAGGTTGTCCGGAGGGGGAGCTGAGAAAGATGAGCATAGGATGTTGGTGGAGCCTGTAGAAAGGGAAGGGCTGTACCTCTTTTCACAATTTGAAGGACACACTGGTCCAAAGTAATGGTCTTCCAGATTACCAGGAACAAGGGCATGCACCCTCCCAAAGGATACACATGGATTTAGGTCAGTGAATTAGACTTGCCTGTCTGGTGATGTAGTTGAGCAGGGGAGGAGGAAGAGGCTTGTTAGGAGGATTGGCAGTCATCTGATTTGTCTGACCAGCGAGTGGAATTTGCTTCTGCTAGCTGTGGGCAGGAAGGGCTGGCATTACCGAAAGGAGAACCCCCTAATGAATCCACGAAGAAGCAGAAATGGATGGTAATCCCTGGTCGCGTGGCAAATGTAATCCCAAGGGCAGGCGGTTGCTTTGCTGGCCTTGAATCTCTCCAGGGCAGAATCTGCATTGTCCCCAAAAAGGCATGTTCTGTTAAACAAAAAGTCCACAAAATTGTCTAGGACATCTAGGGAAAAGGTTGATGTGCAGTGCCAGGCATGTCTTTGAATGATGATTTAGATACCCATCACCCAAGCCACTAAGTCAGCAGTGTTCAGTCCAGATTGTAGGATATGCTGTGATGCATTCTGGCAATCATGGACCACTGTTCGGCAGTGCGCCCTTACATCCTCTGGAACATGCGCCAGAACTATTTTGGCCTTGTCCCACAAAGCGAGTGTACCGTGTTAGGTACCATTAAGTGGTCAGAGCCATACTACCCACTGAAAAGTTATTTTTCCTCAGTTCTCCAGGAGCTTAGAGTCTCTGACGGAGGGAATAGTAGGGAAGGTCCCAGCCAACTGACCAGAGGAGCATGAGGCTTGGATGATCAAGCTCTGTGATGGATGAGTGGAAAGCTAGGGCAGGTCACCTAAAGCAGGGGGTAACATCTTGCTAAGAGTCTATTAACAGCCAGCGAGGAAGAGTGTTTCTCCCAAGCTGCCAGAACCGGGTTCAATATGCAGCACTGAAGGGCAAGAGGGTCTTCGCTGTTGGTGCTGCAGGAAGGAGAGCTTCAATGAGAAAGTTAGGCTTACTTCCACGAGTGGAAGCTGCAGTTCTAGGACTTCAGCAGTCTTCCTTCCACGAGCAAGGAAAGACATTACTTATAGAGTTGGAGGCCCACGGGGAGTGGGATGAGCTGGCTCCACAAGGATCAACTCCAGCCGAGAGCATGAGGATCCTGTGGGAGTCGGAGGGCGTCTAGGTGACTCACATTTATGTTTTCTATGAGTCTTGTGTTTCCTGTGCTAAATATCTGAAGAGTGGATGGACGGCAATTTGGAGTGCTGCCTCTAATGGCAACAGTTCCGCTTTTCCTTCCTGGCTTGGCCAACGAAGACCTTAGCCTCACGTTCCTTGGTGACCATTGGGTGTATACAGTGGAGGTCAGAAATTGATGTCTGTCTGTCACAGTCCCTGCAGGGCTAAAAGCCTGGGCACCAATGCCACCTTTTGCCACTTCTGACATTGCTATGAAGCCAGCACCCTCTACAGGTAACACGAGAGCTTTGAAGTTTCCGGGCTGAATCGGGACTTATTCTACAAGTCAGAAATACTTAGGTAGAAGTATCCATCGCAATACTCAATTACTTAAGCTGATATGTCAAAAGTTTTGTTGCATAAACAATAATTCATCGACTTATTAAGTGATTCAGCTCATATGGGCATCCAAGTCCCTGTAGTCTTTATATCCATAGATTTTCTAACAGCACTGTAACAACTGTAATCACATTCTGAAAATTAAAATACATTTTATGTCTGCGCACCCCTGACATAAAAGGTCAGAAAAGGTCTTAACAATAAATATCCAGCTACATTTATTTTGATACTATCGATCAAGGTAGTGACACATTAGTAAAATAAAAATATGAGACTGCATGAGAAAAGGAAAACATACAAATTCCTGAAATCTTATCTACTAGAACTATCTTCTTCATGGGGCGTGGTGAGCGGCACTGTGCACCAGAGGGGAGGAACCGCACCAGCGCTTCCCCCACGTGCCTCCTTGATCACTGCTGGGTATAGCAGAGTGGGCTGCAAAGCCTGTGGCCTGAGGCTGAGACAGTGACTGGTCCCCCTGTCCACAAGCCCATGATGAAAGGTGCGGCGGCACTCAAGGCCTGAGAGGACCACACAGGTAAGGTTGTGAAAGCCAGAGAGCATAAGTGGCTGCAGAGGCAACCGGGGGAGTGTAGATAGGCATGAGAGGGCACAGCTGCTGGTTTGCAATCGAACTGAACCACAAGTGGGCAAGTGTTGTGCTTCTGCTGCAACTGCCTGCACCTGCCTCGTCTGCTGAGAGCTGTGGAAGGAACTGCGGCTGTGCACCCCTCGATGACAATTCAATTACAATGCACTCCACTATGAGGTCGGGGAAAAAAGCTGGGCATCTGTTGGCATGACTGGGACGATGCACCCAGATGGACAGAGACAAATACCAGTACAGGAGAGGTGACAGTCCAGCAGTTTGAGCAGTGTTACCCGGCTCTCTATGCACCCCGACCGTAAAGGAAGAAATTATAGCTATAGGGCTGGGACTCCCGCAACTGGACAGGGATGCGGTGGAGACACTGGAGGGGGATTTCACACTTGGGGAGCTTTCAGAGGCACTGAGGGCCATGAGTAATGGGAAAACTGTGGGCCCCATGGGTTACCAAACAGATATATTTGAGAGGTTGGGGGATCTGGTAGACCCCAACCATTGCTCGTGTTCAAGGACTCCCAGGCATGTGGAATAATTTCCCAAGATCTGTGTCATGCCCTGATAATGGTAATTTATAAAGAGGGGAAGTCAAGGTATGAGTGCGGATCCTATCACCCCATCTCCGTGCTGAAAATTGAGATTCAGCTCTTGGCCACTATCCTGGCTCGCAGATCTAATGGAGTGAGTGCCATGCTGATCCATCAAGACCAAACAGAGTTCATAAAATGCCTCTCAATGCAACAGAACATCAGACACCTTCACAACTGGCGAGACCTAGTGAGAGATGCCTCCCGCCCTTTGGCAGTCATCTCCACAGACGCTGAGAAGGCATTTGACTTGATCTATTGCACTTATTTCTGTGCGGTGCTGAGGCAATTCAGCTTCGGCTCCCACTTTTGTAGCTGGGTGCCCATAGAGACCGTGAGGATTAATGCGGGTGATCTCTGCACCGTTCCTGCTAGGACCGGGCACCAGGCAGGGTTGCCACTGTCCCCTCTATTATTTGCTCTGTGCATCATACATCTGGCTTGATGGGTCAGGGTACTGACCTTGGTCCGGAGCCATGGCAGACAAAATCTCCCTTTGTGTGGATAAAATCCTGTTATACCTTCCAGAGCTGGAGGTATCCCTGAATCCCATACTGGGAAGGGGGGGGAGTACTTTGGAGATTATTCAGGGTACAGAGTAAACTGGGGCAAGTCAGTTCTACTTAAGGTAAGCCTATGGGATTGAGACATGGTAATTCCACCTCCCTATGGGTAACCACTGAGGGCTTTAGGTACCTAGGTAGTTATATTATGCAGGGCTCAGGGCGTTTCTGGGAGGAGAACCTGGACCCACTGTTGGTGCACTTACAGGAAAATGTGTCCAGATGGAGGAAGCTCCCCCTCACCTTTCTTGGTTGGGCCACCATTCAAAAGATGTTTACACTTCCAAACTACTATATGTTGGCATGGGCAACTTTGGCAGCATGGGACAAGGCTAAATCCCAAGTGGGATGGAAGGGGAAGGTTGCTAGAACCACACCGCTTTGGGTGGGAGACATTCTGCATGAGGTAAACAAGTTACAAGGCTTTGGTCGATGGAAAGTAAGTCGCATAGTTTGGCTAGGGGATGTGATGGTTGATGGGGCACTCAAATTGTTTGCCTGCTTACAAGAGAAATACAGCCACTCACACACGCAGCACTGCAAATATACCCAGCTCTGACATACTCTCCATGTGGAGACAGTGGACTGGGCTTCCTTGTCAGATGCACTCCAGCTGGAGTCCCACCTGTTGACTGGACACTTGGGGAGGAGGGCAATATCGTCCACATACAATTTAATCATCAATAAGACCCCCTGGTGGTCTTGGCGGCTCTGGGAGCGGGACATGGGGGTTAGGGAGGATGTGGACTGGAAGGCACAACTAATGCACCCTTGAGAGGTGGCCATTAGGGCATGGTTCCGTTTGATGCAGTTTAAAATACTACACAGCGTCTACATTGCTCGGGATAGGCTGCATCCCTTTTCCATACCATCTAGGAATACACAAGATTAAAAAATACTTGGTGACAATATTGACAGAGCTGGAGGCCATATCAGACGTTGAGATACCACTTAGCCCCTAATTCGTGCTTTTGGGAAAACCAGGGGATATAGACATGCCCCATAAGAAGCTACTATTTTGTTCACTGGGCTTGGTGATGGTAAAGAGGGACTTGGCAAGATTGTGGTTGCTACAGAAGGTTTTAACTAAGGCACAGTGGATTGAAGGAATGATTGCTTGCATGGGGTGATACCATGGGTTGCCCCCGGAAACATGAAAAAGTATGGAGTCGATGGAGGAAGCTCTATGGCTTGGAGGGTTTGCTGTTGATTTAAGAATAAGCGTAGAGATGGGCCTGACCAGCCACACCATGAAAAGGCTGGAAGAAGGTGAACGGTAACTACTTCTGTTGTCAAACACTCATCTACTGGACACTCATGAACTGTTGCAAGCAGATCTCTCTATCCAATGCACAAGGGTCTGACAGGGATTGTCTTTCCTGTAATGTGGGTATGCTCTTGTTGGTTTATGCAAATTTAAAAATGACAATAACAAGATTTAAAAAAAGATCTTGGGTACAAGAAACCTAGCAAGATTTTGGCAGACAACTTATGCTCGCATCTGTCAATGTTGGTGCACAGGGATCAAAAGGGCTTCATATCAGAATGCAACATGTGCTTGAACATCAGGAGCATCTTGCATGTTTGCAAGATGACAGAGGAGTAGCAAACAACAGTGGTCATCCTATTTGTCGACGAGCAAAAGGCATTCAACATAGTTGAACACAGCCAGGCTGGAGAAACCTAAGTGCGCATATGTGTTTGGCCGACCTGAGACGGCTGGCCAAACACATATGCGCACTTAGGTGCACTCCATTCCTCCTCCCCCCCACCTCTCGTGGCACGGACCAGCCCCTCCCTGCACTGCTGACTGACCCAGCAGCAGAAAAATAAAATGATAGGGAACTGTTGTTTTATTTTTCTGCTGCTGGCTCAGCCAGGGGGACAACGCTCCTTCGCCATAGTGAAGGACCTGCTCCTGCCGCAGACACCCTATGGATCAGTGGGAAGAACTTGTCAAACTATTCACTGACATGCCACAATGAGCAGGACTACTCTACGGGCCCGGAATGCATCATGTAGAGGTAAAGGCGAACACTGGCATCACTACCCTCAATGGCTGAAAAGAACATACATCCTAGTTGGCAGGGGAGACACAACATTATTGTAATCCGGTCCTTGGCACTGTTTGGAGACTGCAGGGAAACGGGCTGGTGCTGGGGTTGGAGGGATGGGGATTCTTTATCACGTTTTCTATTTTTGGTTGTATCTTTTGTACATCTTGCTGATTGCAAGCCAAGAGGGACACGCTGGAACCATGCATCTATGGAATTCAGAACACTGACGCAGGAGGCAAAACCTTGAAAGTGACAAGCTACACAGCAGCTCGGATTACTACGAGATAGAGCTAGACATACCTGCGCACCATTCGAAATTCTTATGAATACTGTTTGTATAACTATCTGCACTGCAAAATAATTGAAATAGAATTAAAAATTACTTTTCTTCAGATCTAGGGGTACTGTCCTGTTTCAGTAGCTTGTCTGATTAAAAACCGGTTTTAATGTGTATGAGAAGGGCTGAGGTGTCAAAGAAGATAACTGCCATCAGTGAAAATGTTCAACGAGAAAACTGAGCTGAGTAGAGACTAATTCAGCAATGTCTGTCACTTGTATGAACATTCCAGGTATCCTACACATCAGCATCTAAAACAAGCATTTGCAATGTAATAGGTCTCACATTTGCTCAAGTTAGAACTATTGGCATTGTAAATTCATAACTGGACTTTTCTTGCCACATAAATTGGTCAACCCTGCCGCATACATTCTCTTTTCCTGCCATATATTGCCAGTGGCCCTGCATATATCTAAAGCACTTCCGTTGACCTTCTTCCTCCATCTGCAGCAAAAAATGAAAATGTTGCCATTTAGCATTCTAATTTAAAAATGCCATGCTAATTCCAAGAGAACACAATTGCCCTAAAAATGATACAAGACAGCCACTGAGGAGAAATAAACTAGAAGGGCCACCCACACATATCAGGAGTGTTCAAACAATCACAGTGTCATAAGTTTGTTAAGTTGGCCTGAATCATGGTCATAACTGTAATAAGGACAGATTATTAAAACATATACAATTATCATAGAAACCTTTATCAGAAAATCTTTTGGTATTACACTGTAATGCTCAAAACAGACCCTAGAGGGCACCATAACACACATGTAATTTGTAAGAAACAGTCATGTAACCATATTGCTAGCCCCTAGAGAGCACAACCCCATGAAAAAAACAGGAGAAAATAATGAAGTGTAACCATATACTTCGCCCCTGAGCGTTCTAGGGCTAGCAGGCTTACTGCAATGATATTCAAACAAGGCCTTTAAAACAAATATTCTCTAAGTAGTAAAACAAACGTTCTAGCCATGAGAAATCTTAAGTAACATTGAATGGTGGATTGGGTTATTATTTAAATCAGTCCTTAAGTCTTTCAGGCATGTAACGTATTAAACAAATATGCTTGAGTGACAGCAACTGTAATGAAAATGTCACTTACCCAGTGTACATCTGTTCGTGGCATCAGTCGCAGTAGATTCGCATGTTCTGCAATAGCTCGCCATCTGGTGTTGGGCCGGAGTGTTACAAGTTGTTTTTCTTCGAAGAAGTCTTTCGAGTCACGGGACCGAGTGACTCCTCCTTTTGTCCCCATTGCGCATGGGCGTCGACTCCATCTTCGATTGTTTTTCCCCGCAGAGGGTGAGGTAGGAGTTGAATTGTAGTAATAGTGCCCATGCAATGGAGTGACTAAGTATGCACCTATTTAAGGTTGAGATGATACATATATAAATAATTGAAGGTAACTTCCAAACTGCTACAGGCTCCCGGGGAGGCGGGTGGGCACATGCGAATCTACTGCGACTGATGACACGAACAGATGTACACTGGGTAAGTGACATTTTCAGTTCGATGGCATCTGTCGCTGTAGATACGCATGTTCTGCATAGACTAGTAAGCAGTTATTTCCCCAAAAGCGGTGGATCAGCCTGTAGGAGTGGAAGTAGTCTGAAATAATGTCCTTAATACGGCTTGACCTACTGTGGCTTGTTGTGCGGATAACACGTCTACACAGTAGTGCTTGGTGAATGTGTGAGGCGTAGACCATGTGGCTGCCTTACATATTTCTTGCATTGGGATGTTTCCTAGAAAGGCCATGGTAGCACCTTTCTTTCTGGTTGAGTGTGCCCTTGGTGTAATGGGCAGCTGTCGTTTAGCTTTAAGGTAGCAGATTTGGATGCATTTAACTATCCATCTGGCTATACCTTGTTTTGAAATTGGGTTTCCTGCATGAGGTTTTTGAAATGCAATAAAGAGTTGTTTAGTCTTTCTGATGTTCTTTGTTCTGTCAATGTAATACATCAATGCTCTTTTGACATCTAATGTATGTAGTGCCCTTTCAGCTACGGTATCTGGCTGTGGAAAAAACACTGGAAGTTCCACTGTTTGATTTAGATGGAACGGTGAAATAACCTTTGGCAAAAATTTAGGATTGGTCCTTAGGACGACTTTATTTTTGTGTAGTTGTATAAAAGGTTCCTGTATAGTAAACGCCTGAATCTCGCTTACTCTTCTCAGGGAAGTAATGGCGATGAGAAATGCCACCTTCCAGGTTAGGAACTGTATGTCGCAGGAGTGCATGGGTTCAAAAGGTGGACCCATAAGTCTAGTTAGGACAACATTTAGGTTCCATGAAGGAACAGGTAGTGTTCTTGGTGGTATAATTCTCCTAAGGCCCTCCATGAATGCTTTAATGACTGGTATTTTATATAGGGAAGTTGAATAGGTAGTCTGCAGGTATGCAGATATTGCTGCAAGGTGAATCTTAATGGAAGAGAAAGCTAGGTTAGATTTTTGTAAGTGAAGCAAGTAACCCACTACATGTTCTGGAGTTGTGTGTAATGGTTGTATTTGATTAATATGGCAGTAGCAAACAAACCTCTTCCATTTACTTGCATAGCAGTGCCTGGTGGATGGCCTTCTTGCTTGTTTTATGACTTCCATACATTCTTGGGTAAGTTGTAAGTGCCCGAATTCTAGGATTTCAGGAGCCAGATTGCTAGATTCAGCGATGCTGGATCTGGGTGTCTGATCTTTTGGTTGTGCTGTGTCAACAGATCTGGCGTGTTGGGCAATTTGATGCAGGGTACCACTGATAGGTCTAGCAGCGTTGTGTACCAGGGTTGCCTTGCCCAAGTTGGTGCTATCAATATGAGTTTGAGTTTGCTTTGACTGAGTTTGTTTACCAGGTAAGGAAGGAGAGGGAGAGGAGGAAAAGCGTAAGCAAATATCCCTGACCAGTTCATCCATAGGGCATTGCCTTGGGATTGTTTGTGTGGGTATCTGGATGCGAAGTTTTGGCATTTTGCGTTCTCCCTTGTCGCAAACAAGTCTATCTGAGGTGTTCCCCAGAGTTTGAAATAAGTGTTCAGTATTTGGGGGTGAATTTCCCATTCGTGGACCTGTTGGTGATCTCGAGAGAGATTGTCTGCGAGTTGATTTTGTATCCCTGGTATAAACTGTGCAATTAGGCGAATTTGGTTGTGAATTGCCCAATGCCAAATTTTTTGTGCTAGCAGGCTTAACTGCGTGGAGTGCGTCCCCCCCTGCTTGTTTAGATAATACATAGTTGTCATGTTGTCTGTTTTGACGAGAATGTATTTGTGAACTATTATTGGTTGGAAAGCTTTTAGTGCTTGAAAAACTGCTAGAAGTTCTAGGTGATTGATATGCAGTTTTGTTTGATGTACGTTCCATTGTCCTTGTATGCTGTGTTGATCGAGGTGTGCTCCCCACCCTGTCATGGAAGCATCTGTTGTTATTACGTATTGTGGCACTGGGTCTTGGAAAGGCCGCCCCTTGTTTAAATTTATGTTGTTCCACCACAGAAGCGAGAGGTAAGTTTGGCGGTCTATTAACACCAGATCTAGAAGGTGACCCTGTGCTTGAGACCACTGTGATGCTAGGCATTGTTGTAAGGGCCTCATGTGCAGTCTTGCGTTTGGGACAATGGCTATGCATGATGACATCATGCCTAGGAGTTGTAATACCATCTTTGCCTGTATCTTTTGTGTTGGATACATGCGTTGTATGATGGTGTTGAAATTTTGAATTCTTTGTGGACTTGGAGTGGCTACTCCTTTTGATGTGTCTATTATGGCTCCCAGGTATTGTTGTACCTTGCGTGGCAGAATTTTGGATTTTGTGAAATTGACGGTGAACCCTAGTTTGAAGAGGGTTTGTATGATATGATTTGTGTGATTTGAGCACTCTATTAACGAATGGGCCTTGATTAGCCAGTCGTCTAGATATGGGAACACATGTATTTGCTGCCTTCTTATGTGTGCTGCGACTACCGCTAGACATTTGGTAAAGACTCTTGGTGCGGTTGTTAATCCGAAAGGCAGTACCTTGAATTGGTAATGTATTCCTTTGAATACAAACCTTAGGTATTTCCTGTGCGATGGGTGTATTGGTATATGGAAATAAGCATCCTTGAGGTCTAAAGTTGCCATGTAGTCGTGCAGTTTTAGCAATGGCAATACTTCTTGTAGTGTGACCATGTGGAAGTGGTCTGATTTGATGAAAGTGTTCACTACTCTGAGGTCTAGGATTGGTCTCAGTGTTTTGTCCTTCTTTGGTATCAGAAAGTACAGTGAGTAAACTCCTGTGTTTATTTGTGTGTTTGGCACTAATTCGATTGCATTCTTTTGCAATAGTGCCTGCACTTCTATCTCCAGGAGATTGGAATGGTGTGTTGTTAAATTTTGTGCTTTTGGTGGTATGTTTGGAGGGAATTGTAGAAATTCTATGCAATAACCATGTTGGATAATTGCTAGAACCCAAGTGTCTGTAGTGATTTCCTCCCATGCATTGTAATAATGACCTATTCTTCCCCCCACTGGTGTTGTGTGGAGGGGGTGAGTGACCTGTGAGTCACTGTTTAGTAGTAGGGGCTTTGGGGCTTTGAAATCTTCCTCTATTTCTAGGGAATTGCCCTCCTCTATATTGTCCCCGAAAACCTCCTCTATACTGTCCCTGGTAACTGGACGGTGTGGCTTGTGAGGTGCTGGCTTGTGTGCTTTGACCTCGAAACCCCCCTCGAAAGGGCGTTTTACGGAATGTGCTGTAATTCCCTCTGCTCTGCGGGGAGTAGAGTGCGCCCATGGCTTTGGCAGTGTCCGTATCTTTTTTGAGTTTCTCAATCGCTGTGTCCACTTCTGGACCGAACAGTTCTTTTTCATTAAAAGGCATATTGAGAACTGCTTGTTGAATCTCTTGTTTAAATCCAGACGTTCGGAGCCATGCATGCCTTCTGATAGTTACGGATGTATTAATTGTCCGTGCAGCTGTATCTGCAGCGTCCATGGAGGAGCGGATCTGGTTGTTGGAAATGGTCTGTCCCTCCTCAACCACTTGTTTTGCCCTATTTTGTAAGTCCTTGGGCAGATGATCAATGAGATGTTGCATCTCGTCCCAGTGGGCTCTGTCATAGCGCGCAAGTAGTGCCTGTGAGTTCGCGATGCGCCACTGGTTTGCAGCTTGTGCTGCGACTCTTTTACCAGCTGCATCGAACTTGCGGCTTTCTTTATCTGGGGGTGGTGCATCTCCAGATGTGTGAGAGTTGGCCCTTTTCCTAGCTGCTCCTACAACGACAGAGTCTGGTGGCAGCTGTGTAGTGATGAAAGCCGGGTCTGTAGGAGGCGCCTTATACTTTTTTTCCACCCTTGGTGTGATTGCCCTACTTTTGACCGGCTCCTTAAAGATGTCTTTTGCGTGCCGGAGCATACCAGGGAGCATAGGCAGGCTTTGGTAGGAGCTGTGGGTGGAGGAGAGTGTGTTAAATAAGAAATCATCCTCGACTTGTTCTGAGTGGAGGCTTACGTTGTGAAATTGTGCTGCTCTAGCCACCACTTGAGAATACGCGGTGCTGTCTTCTGGTGGAGATGGCTTTGTAGGGTATGCCTCCGGACTGTTATCTGACACTGGGGCGTCGTATAGGTCCCATGCGTCCTGATCTTGGTCACCCTGGATCATGGTGGTGTGAGCTGGGGAGTGTGATGGAGTTTGTGCTGGTGAGACGTTAATCACAGGCGGAGGAGAGGGTGGTGGGGTAACTCTTTTCACCACTTTTGGTTGTGGTGTTTGTTCCGTCTGGAACTCCAACCTTCTCTTTCTCCTAATGGGGGGAAGGGTGCTTATTTTTCCTGTCCCCTGCTGTATGAAGATACGCTTTTGCGTATGGTCCACATCAGTTGCTTGCAGCTCTTCCTCAAACCTATGCTTCTGCATTTGGGAGGTTAGCGAGTGCTCTTCTGTATAAGAGCCTGAAGCTGGGTCGCTTGCAGTTTGTTTCGGCATCGAAACCCTGTCTGCGTGTTTTTTCGGCTCCGAGGTGACTCTTTTCTTTTTCGGGGCCGAAACCTCTCGGCGTCGATCTGTTTCGGTGCCGCTGTCTCGGCGTCGAGCCGTGTCGGCACCGGCATCTCGGTGTCGAGGCTTGTCTCCAGCACTTTCTCGGTCCCGAGAAGGCTGCGTGCCGGTGTCTCGACCGGAGTCGGACGATCTCGGCACTGTGTGGGCCTTTTTCGGTGCCGACGGGCGGTCACCGAATTTATGGGTGGAGCCATGGCCTGGTGGCAGTGGCGTCCCCTGGGCCTTGTAAATGTTCTTCTGAGTGGATTTCGACGTCTTACTCACGGTTTGTGTATCGTCGAATCCTTCGGAGTCCGAGTCTTGGATCGAGAAGGTACCTTCTTCTTCCTGTTCCTCGAACTCCCGTTGGGCTGTCGGTGCGGACGCCATCTGAAGTCTTCTGGCTCGACGGTCTCGGAGTGTTTTTCGGGACCGGAACGCACGACAGGCCTCGCAGGTGTCTTCGCTGTGCTCAGGTGACAGGCACAGGTTGCAGACCAAGTGTTGGTCTGTGTAAGGGTACTTATTGTGGCATTTGGGGCAGAAACGGAACGGGGTCCGTTCCATCGGCGTTCTTCAGCACGCGGTCGGGCCGACCAGGCCCCGACGGAGGATCGAAAAACTACCCCGAAGGGCACCGGAGCTCTTCGATCTTCGATGCGGTGTGGAATCTAAGTACGCCGATCCCGAACGCAACAATACCGACGAAAATCTTCCGAAATTAGCTAATTTTCCGTTCCGAAACTCGGAGCGACAGGAACACGTCCGAACCCGATGGCGGAAAAAAAACAATCGAAGATGGAGTCGACGCCCATGCGCAATGGGGACAAAAGGAGGAGTCACTCGGTCCCGTGACTCGAAAGACTTCTTCGAAGAAAAACAACTTGTAACACTCCGGCCCAACACCAGATGGCGAGCTATTGCAGAACATGCGTATCTACAGCGACAGATGCCATCGAACTTACACATATCTTCTCAACCTGTGGTTTGGTTTAAGTATGCCGTTTGGGCCTCAAAACCATTGCCTGCTTGAGAGCTGACATCAACAAAGTAGGACTATTAAAGAAAGGTTGAATGTTTAGCTAAACAATTTTTGTGATTTACAACTTCGTCAGCAGAAGCTAACGTTGTGAGGATTTACTATTTGCAGGCTCAGACCTGTCACTAAGGCTATAACTTGGAATCTTTCAAAAGTTTGGCTTTGCTCCCTCAACGCTTGGCATATCCATACGCCGATCTCTTGCCTAATGGACAACATTTATGACGTGCTCTTCATTACGGAGCTAATCCCGGATTTTGCAATAGAAAGTATGTCTTTTCCTCCAAAGATCTCCTCTTCTTGGAAGTCCTTGCTCATTTATTCTGCTTCGGCTTTTATGTGATGCAGTTAATACCTACCTGATCTGTGAACTGTTCTTGCTCTGGAGCAATTATTTGTTTCCTCATACAGCGGCGTTTGGAATTGAACCAGCACCGTTGAACAGCATATTCTTATTTTAGTGAGCACTGCATAGATGTGAATGCCAGGGTCCTGAACCAGCACTGCCTCTCATAGTGCATCATTATTTTTTTAAACTCCGTTACTGTAAGCAAACTCCTTTAGAAACCAGCACTGTTGTCCGGTTAACACCCTTCCTGAGCCTTTAGTGGTTACTAGTGTAAACGCTGCTTATCCAGCTTTCATTGCTTGCAGTGGATTCTCTCTGACAGTCGTTAACTGGTGCCTGTTCCCTTAGTTCCAAGCTTTGAGAGTTTGACAAAGTTGTCCCTTAACTGCTGCTGTGCACTCTGTTCTTGTTCTTTGTGTATTGTGGCCTTAACAGTTGCTGAATCCAAGGGTACAATTACCAATCCATGTGGGGGCTCATCCTGTGTGAATACTGACTTTACGTTACCTTCTCTTAACATCTCCAATGTTAATAGCTTGTCCTCGCAAAATGCTCTGTCAATGAATATTCGGCACAGAAGTTATGTAACGTTATGTTGTGTTATATGCTACGTTGTGTTAGGTGTTATACGCTACAGGTTATGTTATTTTGTAAATCACACTATCACCCAAGAAGGTATCTGGCGCTAAGCAGGTGTTCCTAACATAAACTTATTTTATTATCTTTTGCAGGACTTCATTTTAGGTCCCTCTTCACCTCCGACTCCCTGGCTGACCTCTCATCTGCTAAAAATCTTTTTTTCCTCTATTACAGGCCCTAAGACCAAGCCACAAAATTAGCACAGTGAAGATAAATATACACGCACTCCTACGTGATCAGGAAAGGCACCAATTTAGATGAAACAAGATACAGTTCTTTTATTAATTTCGATTTGACAGCACCTCATAGTGTTCCGATCCAGGATCTGTGATGACACACTTTGAAGACAAGATTAAAATTGTTGGAAGCCTTGTAGCAAAGAAAGCTGTTTCCTGAGCTATCAGTATATTTATCCAGGAAAGATTTCTGACAGAAGCTCATGTTAGCATTTCTAGCAGGTGCTTGTGGGTTGGTAGTCAGGGAAGCAGAGACATGTGCTGCAAAAGAATGATGGAGGCATCAGGCGTCTATGGGTTTCAGAGAACCTGCAGAAGAAGATTTCAGTAAAACCCACATGTTGAGAGGAGAAGCAAGAGGCAGTGGAAGCCAACAGACTAGGGGAAAAATGCATATCTTATAAGCAAGATATCAGGTATATGCAGGGGTCCCAGCATTACCATCTTTATAGACGTGCAGCTATGCTCCACAGAAAAAGCACTGGATGCTACAGCACCTCTTTCTTAATCTACAAAAGAGTACTTTGAGAGTGGTTTAAACATGCTTGATGGGCAGAAGGGCATATGAACGGCTTATGTCATGGTTCAGAGATGGTGATGACCTGGTCAATGACAATCGCAAGGACTCTGCAATTAGCTTCTTAAACAAAAACAGTTTTACATCAGCAACAGATGTACAGTTTCACCAACCTAGGGAAGAAATGATTGGCTAAAAGTAAGTCAAAGTAAAGCTGCCTCAAAGTGTGGCTTCACTTGCACAGACAGGGAAGGGCAATAGCTTGAAACAAAAGATAAAGTCCTCTTTTCTTCTTGGTACCCGCTTAAGAAAAATGTAATCATTCAGGTACTACTGCTAGGAGAGGAGCTTAGAGGCCATGTTCCATAAAGCATGGTTGCACCTGCTGAGAAGGCACACCATATTCAATGGTCATGAGGTCAAATTGACTGAAGAGAACAATCGCTTTTAGAGAGCATCAATATGTTTTGACTCTCAATCCAGAGGATTGGTCGGAGTGACTTTACTCCTAAACTCCCACATCATCAGGCTTTTCAGGCGTACGGTGCCATGTCATACAATTGATGTCACTAGCGGCCAACCTATAATGCCTAGCAACAGGCCAACTGACTGGAGAACTTGAACAAAGTGGCCATAAGGGTGTCCATTAACAGCCTTGTTTCATGGCAGTTGAGGCTCAGAAGAAGTTGGGCCTGGTGGAAGGATGAGTATTCAAGTTTGCCTTGGTTTTTACATTAGGCAACTGTAAATCAAACACTTCCTCTGGCCTTTGCACAACTACTACTAAAGAGGCACTTTCTTCCGTTTGTTGTCTGGATGGACAATCTAGCTTAGTCTCTGGGGACAAATATAGCCACTGGCTTTTTGTATATCAAGGGAGTGTCCATCATCAGTACAGTGAGAGGGAAACAGATTGTCGGCATTGTCATCATCATGAGTGTCATTGGAAACATTTTGCATAACTTAAACTACATCAGTCGGATGCAAAAAGGGCCTATAGCCGGTGATAGTACTGTCGATGTTGCAGAAGTCGAGGATTTGAGTCTGGTAGCAGGTTGACTGGTCAAGTCTTTGCGACCTCATAGCGTGAAGCAAGCCAATGAAGGCACAGGTCAGATACAAATGACAGGATCAGGTCTTAGGCAAGCTGCATCAGTCCAGCATAGAAGAGCTTGGTGTGGACCTTCAAGCAGAAGTGAAAGTATGAACTGGCATCAGAATGCGTCTGGGCATGTATCCCATGGGGTCAGTCTGCACCTCTACACCAAGAGAGGGCCTGTCCCACTGGAGTGCTTTGGAGCTCCAAAGCACAAAAAAAGAGGCTGGACAACAAATTTTATGAAGCATTGGCAACCAAGGCTGCATCCATACATAATATAACTAAGGAAGTGGATGTAAAATGTATAAGATACAAAGTATGGGTGATGATGAAGAAAGAGTAATGAGTTTGGAAGTATACACTGGCATAGATGCACCTAGAGACCAACCATTCTCACCAATCCAACAATCTTTGTTTGTGTAGCTGATCACCCCGGGGTTATTTTCATTACATTTAAAAAGCGTAGCTTCTGCTCATCAACTATTCATCAGGTCCTGTGGCACTAGAAGGTGGTTATCTTAATTTACATGCCGTGGTCAAGTATAGGAGGGTTGCAGATAAGAAATACTTTGATTCCCTTTGGAATGTGAGATTATCCTACATAAGCCTTAGTCTGAGGGATAGTGATCCATGACTTTATATCGAGAAAACAGAAAAAGATCAGCTTCCTGGGCTTATTATTTCAAAATCCTGGAACAGTCAACCAGGATGTGCTAGAAGATTGTATTAGAAGATTGTAAAGAATCAGCAAATTTAAAGGCAGGTGTACAATGATCCTAAAAAGTCTGAAACATAATGGAGCTGAGCAGCACCATATTATAATTTTAGAAAACTGATGATATACGCTGCTGCAAACCTACATGGAGCCTACTTGCACATTCTAATAGGAACAGCATCAAAGAAATTACAGCTCCTATTCACAGTGGGCATATCAAATAAGGGGAGGATTCAATGACCGTATTGACCAGAGATAAAGACAGTCTTCAGCATTGCTGGAGTTGTGGTTCCTCTGTCAATCTCTCATTAAGTAGGGCATCCACATGGTGGAAAGTCACCCATGCTCACAAAGAACTGCACAACACCGGACCAGAATACCTCAGACGACTCTCCTTCTACACCCGACCCGGCATCTCCGCTCCACCGAATTCACCCGCGCAACCGTCCCACGCATCCGCAGAACTACAACTGGTGGTAGATCATTCTCGCACCTCGCCGCCAAAACGTGGAACACTCTTCCCACCCACCTAAACAAATGTGAAGCATTGTAGTTGGAAAATGCTGGTTGGTGAGTGGGCACCTCTTGTCCATTAAGGTAAATGATTACCATCCATGAGATGAGAATCAAAGGGGAATACAGTGTAATAAGCAGAGATGCTTGGGAGTAAACTGAAAAAGTGAAGTCTGGTACCAGAGGATTGGCTTTTTCTAAATTAAATACTCTTATCACATAATGTTAAAGGGTTGGAGAATCAATGTAAGAGGCGGATGATGCTGGATGAAAAATGCTAATAATAGGCCAGGTGCCTACATTATGCTGAAACACTGGGATCAACTCAAGCGACTTTTAGTAGGTTTTAGAAGATGGCAGAATGACATCTATCTCTATGAATCATCATCTGTATAAGGTGACATCAAGAGAGCCAAAAGAGGCCAGGGCAATAATTGTTGTCAAACATGCCTGGAATCGTGCACAACAGATGTTGGAAGAGGGCTGCACATATATAGAAAACTCCTTTCTGTAGGTGCAGTCACCTCACTAGGGCCACAAAGGAAACTAGTACCTAAAATGGAAAAGCCAAGAGTTCATCAGAGTGGGAGACTTGTCAGAGACTGGCCAACCATAAGGAATCAGTTCCTGTAACATTGAAGACTAATAAAGACAGTGAAAGAATGTTGTAGCCCAACACATGGACACCTAGCCTGCCACTTGCCTGTGGCTTCCACTTCCTGGTTGTTCCAGACTTATCCAGTGACATCGCAGCTGCCTGGTTTTTCCCGCCTGGGTTTTCCCCACTCACCATTCTTCCTGCCAAAAGGATCCCTGCCCACCTCAGGCCCTACTTAATGCAGGCCACAGCGCAACCACATCAGTGGGCACCAGGACACCTAGCCTGCCAGTTGCCTGTGGCTTCCAGTTCCTGCTGGTTCCAGACTAATCCAGTGACACTGCAGCTGCCTGGCTTTTCCTGCCACGGTGTTCCCACTCACTTCTCTTCCCACCAGGAGAAGCCCCATCAACCCCAGGACCTACTTAATGCAGGCTACAGCCTGACCACATCAGTAGGCAACTAGACACCTAGCCTGCCACTTTCCTGTGACTTCCAGTTCCTGTTTGTTCCAGACCGATCCGGTGACAACACAGCTGCCTGTATTTTCCCGCCGAGGTTTTCCCAACCAGGATTTCCCACTCAGGGTTCTTTCCGTTAACAGAAGCCACGCTGATCTCAGTACCTACTTCATGAATTCCGCAGTGCAACTGCACAGTGGGTGTGTCGCTGGCCCGCTGACGGTGTGCCAAAGGCAAGCCCATCTGCCCCCATCCACACCTGGACCGTGTCCAGCCCATGACCCCTAGCCCTCCCGTACTCCCCGCAGATACACCATCACCAAGCTCCACACCCTCCATCCCGTATACCACAACAAACACTGCCACCAATTCGACCCATACTCTCACGTTAGAACCTTTCACCTGCATCCACTGTCACTTCACCTGCCACGGCACACACACTGGCTCATTGACCAGCCCCACCCGAACAAACCACAGAGACCACCACCTGAACCAAATCACCAACTTGAATGCACCCTTCTTAAAACACGCTCACTATGCAAGTATTCCACCGAATTATGGGACCTCCTCGCCACCCTTGTACCAGACATCCTCATCCTCACTGAGACCTGGTTCAACCCCACATCTGCCTGAGACATTGCCACAGCAATCCCTCAACGGATATAAAATCTCTCACCAGGACCGCACCAACAAGCCGGGAGGAGGAACAGCCATCATACAGAAAGAGACCATACAGTGCACCACCACCCACAAAACTACCATCCCCATGGTACATCTCAACTTCAAGCTGCGCGTGGACAACAAAACAACCATTAGAGGCACTCTCGCATACCAACCCTCAGGCCCACGCTCCAGCTTCTGCAACAGCATTGCAGACTTCGTTGAGCCCCTAGCCTTAGACTCCAAGGACTACATCTTCCTCAATGACCTAAATGTCCACATTGACGTCCCCAACAATAACGCTGCACACGTCCTCAACAGTATGAGCCGCCTTGGATTGACCCAGATTGTCCACGACCCTACATACACCACAGGACACTAGCTGGACCACATTTTCACCTCCAGCAACCACGTCAAATACAGCCATGTCATAGAACAAACATGGGGCGAGCACTCCATCATCCACTTCAGCATCTTCAGGCCCCGCACCTCCAACCCCAAAAGGACCAGTACTCCTCCACCCCCCCCCCCCAACCAGAGGTGCAACAAAATCTCAGAGACCAGTTGGGCGGATGCCCTCAACACCTCCAACCCCACTACCGTCACCAACCTCGAACAGGGAGTGAAAAATGTAAACGCCTGGATCACCAATTGCGCCGACAGTATAACCCGCGTCAAGAACAACGAAACAAGACAGCAAACAGCCAGAGAGGAAATGGCGCATCAGCAAGGACACCTCTGAAAGAGCAGCCTTCTAGACCTCCTCAAACTCTACCACTGCCTGCTGAAGGTAACAAAGAAGACAGCCCTTATCGCACGCATCAAAACCAGCGGCAACAACACAAAGGAACTTTTCAACATTGTTAAGGAATTTTCCAACCGACTTCCAGCGAAAGTAACATCACACAGTCACAGGAGCTGTGCGACAACTTTGCTCACTTCTTCCATAACAAGATCGCAACCATATACAGAAATATGCAACCCTAGCCCACACCTACAGACTTCCTTGACAGATACGCCACTACCGTAACCAATACGAATCATACACTGAGCATCTGGAACATCCTCTCCACCCATTTCATCACCTCCACCATGAAATAAATCCACTTGGGAACTCCCATAGACCCATGCCTGCACCACATCTTCAACATTGAAAACCAAAGGATCTGCCAGCAACTCACCACTCTGTTCAACACATCAATCACCACTGCAACATTTCCCGACGCCTGGAAACACACCAAAGTCAGACCACTACTCAAAACCCTCTGTCGACCTCAACGAACCCAAAACCTATTGGCAAATCTCCCTGCTCCCATTCCCAGCAAAGGTACTGGAAAAGATCATCAACTAGTAACTCATGACATAGCTAGCTTCTGCAGCAATCACTGCACTGAAACTGCCCCGATCGCAGCCACTGATATTTGAGCCCTTCTCGACAGAAAAGAAAGAGCAGCTTTTATCCTCCTCAACCTCTCGACAGCCTTCAACACCACGTCTCACCACATGCAGATCAAAAGACTCCACCACATCAGCATCAAGAGGATGCACTCAGATGGACCACCTCCTACCTCAATGGGAGAAGGCAGAGGATCCACGTCCCACCTTTAACCTCCAAACCCAAGGAGATCACCTGCGGTGTATCCCTTAGCCCCATGCTCTTCGCGCTTATATGAACCTGCTGGCCAACATCGTCAGATCCTACGGTCTCTACATAACTTCCTTTGCAGCCAACACCCAACTAATCCTCTCACTCACCGACAACCCCGCAACTCCACATGCTCCCCGTACAGAAGAGATGGCAAATCAAGTTGCTGACTCAGGCCCACGCACAGAAGGCTCCACACAACCAAGGACCTGCGTCCATTAACCAGCGCCTTTTCTACCAATTGTCAAGAAGACAATGCTCTGCCTCCCTTTTACTTGCCCATACTCCCCGCATCTACTGAAGCAGAAGTAGAGGACTCCTTCTCTCACACTGCAGCAAAAACCTGCAGCAGCCTCCACATGCACCTTCGGACCATCACCTTACTACTGGAATTCTGACTGTCCCTAAAGGCCTGGCTGTTTAAATGAGCCTCTGGGACCTGCAAGCACCTGGATCCCCTATCTGGTGATTAGCTGTGCTTTATAAATCCTGATTGATCGATTGACTGATTGATTGAACATCAGCAAAACACCAAGTAACAGCCATGCAGAGGAGTGACTATCTCATGGAAAGTGGATAAAATATTTATGTCCTATATAGGACATTACAGGGTACCAGATCTCTGAAACGTCCTAGGTTCAGGGATAACTGGGCCTAATGTTTGAGTATGGAGTGATCTATAATGTTTGAGAATGTATATGTGTTGTAGGAAGAAATTAAGGTAAGACCAAAGTTTTGGTTGTAGGAGGTCTTACCTCTATGTTCCTTGACCGTTGGTCATACTATAAAATAGGCAAGAAATCAATTCCGGGGAATAAAATCATGAACTTAGGTTTCATTTTAATTAGTAATCTTTCAAAGAAAATGAATCAAGTTTCTTTGTTCTGAAGACCCGCAAGAAAATATAACCTCCTTTGTCTGAAGACTATCGTAAAATCATAGCCCAGGCTGTAATTACTTTTTGTCTGTACTATAGAAATTCACAATGTTGATTTTCCTTGCTTTTTCAGTATGCTGCAAATCTTACAGAATGCAGCCGCAAGACCAATTTTAGATTTAAAATGCCACAATTTGGTATTGCATATCCTAGGCAAGATATATTAGCTCCTGGTTTCCAAATGAAAACAGTTTAAGTGCCAAGATTTTTTCCATAGAGCAATTCTTCAATAATGAGCAGCATTCTTTCTGCATGTTTTCCACAGTTTAATCAACATGTTGTGTTTCTCCACCAGTACACCACATCTGCAAATCTTTGGAAGGCTCCTTGTTTTTACTGTGCGAGTGCATGTAGTCATGTGTTGTCCTACAGTACCTCTAAGGCTTGGAATGATCTTCCCTGAATAGCAGAAGTAAATAATCCAAATGTTGCGAGTATCTAAAATTCTGGCTTTTTGCTCGTCCAGTAGTACAGTATTCGTTATTTTCCCTTCTTGCGCTAAGCTTGGATGTCCCTAGTGAACACTGAAGAAAATTCAATCATCGTTTAAGTGTCTAGAAATGTCAGATTTAAGTTATTCAAATGTAAGTAGCCCCAATAAATGTAGGTCACATTTAGGTAAGGGTAGGCACATTGAATGGTGTGAACCTGAGTGACAATTCTGACCCGAAACAAGAAGCGTCAATGGGTACAAGAGGCTTGGTAGCAAATTTAAAGCTTAGTGGACGCTGCACATCTGCCAGAAATCAGCTGCTGTCCAGTCCCCCATATTTAGAGTGTCTGGATATCTGCTCTAAAGAAGACAAACCAGAAATCCACAGATTTTTTTCCCAAATTCTAAGTCAGGTTTGAAGTGTTCACTGAGTAATTTCCACAGGAAGAACAAGAAGCAGTTGGGAAAGATTAGTGAGAGTCATCGATCTTCGCTAACAGACTGTTGCAACCATCCATAAATTCTCCTATCAACATTTGCTTTCTGATCTGGGTAACTGTGTAGAGGCAGAGCTGGTGATATGAATATGTTTGGGGGATCTTGACAATTCCTGTGCTGTATGCACCTAATAAAGCATCCCATGATTCATAAATGTCTTAATAAAGACCAAGCTTTCAACTGAGGAAAGGGATTGCAATAGGTTTCACCTTTGTTTTTTCTTTTGCATTCTATCTTACTAACAGGATTATAAATGTTAGAAAAAGTTTATAATAATGTTAAATTAGAACAAATCATTAATAGTTGTTTATGTTGTGATGTATGCTGAATTAATATTCCAGGGTTCCAGACTTGTAATTAGTACCTTATTTAATATGGCAATGTTTTAGAGTATATTAATGTGCCACTACACCTGCTGCACCATTTGAATCATGACCTTAATGCCTGCAAGATAATTGCACTTGTGACTGCTTGTTTAGAAGTAAAATGTAGTAAGAATTTGTGCTTATGGCCCTGGTGCCACTGCACCTGCTGCACCATTCAAATCATGACCCTGGTGCCTGCAAGATACCTGCACTTGTGACTCCTAGTTTAGTTACAAAATATAACAATAAAATAATGCTTAATGGGGTGCCTACAGATTTTGTTCTGGTGCCACTGCATCTGCTGCACCAATGACATCATGACCCTAGTGCCTGCACTTGTGACTGCTTGTTTAGGAGTAAAGGTTAGCAATAATCTGTTGAGAGGGGTTCTGACACCCTGTGGCCCCAGTGCCACTGCACCTGCTGCACCATTCAAATCATGACCCTAATGCCTGCAAGGTAACCAGTTCAGTAGTAAAATGTAGTAATATCTAGTGTTTGAGGAATTCTGACAACTTTTGGCCCTTGTGCCACTGCACCTGCTGCACCATTCAAATCCTGACCCTATGCCTGCAAAATAACTGTACTTGTGAGTGCCTGTTAATAAGTCACTGAAAGAATAACAATTCGAAATAAAATGCCGCCCAGTTATACAAATGACTTTTCTATTAAATTGACTGAGTGGCAACTTAAGAAATGAACACAAATAATAAAACTGTTATTCATCAGAAATGTAATTAAGTAATGAAAAACAGAATATAATGAGCCCACTTTTTACATCTGCACTCGATACCCCATTGCAAGATGGAAGACGTGTTGACACACATTTCAACGCGAATTGGCTAGCGTGCAGTTCATCTTGTCACATATAAACACTAACAAGTAACCAATTACCAAAAACCGGAGAGTGTACTTCGGCTATGCTCCACGCGACGGCAAAAGCAGAACAGAAGAGCAGAGCAGCAGGAAGTGACCTGCGTGCCAATAAAAAGCAAGTAAATTCAAGAGACCACTGAAGCTACGTTTGAAAGAACAAACGGGAAGTTCAGGTAAGAAAGGGGCGAGTTAGGGGCAGGTACTTAGTATCTTTAAAGACTTTTATTTCAGTACCATAAGATTTCACAAGCACAACGCAAGCGCTGTGCAGGTGAAACCTAAAAATGGGATGTGGGCCACATGCAGTGAACATGACAGTCTTTCACATTATCAATCAAATAAGGAAACAAAAATTACACTTAAAAAAAAAAAAGACAAAGTAATTTTTCACTTACTTGCAGGCCTGGCTGCTCCCAAAATAAAGGGATGGAGCCGCGGATTTGTATGAATGAAGACACGGAGTCTTCCAAATAGATCACCTAGAACGAAAGAGAAACAGTTACTTCTAAAGCAAACATACTGAAGCTTTGGGTATTTGATAGATGCAAATGCTGTATCTTACAGCTCCATACATGATGCACACAAGCAGTTACATGAAAATGAAAATACAGGAAAATACTGTTATCACCACTACATTCTCAATCCAGACAGGAAACACTGTTGTCCTTATAAGAAGGAGTTCTTTCTCCAGCTAGCCAGCACCCAGTTCACCTTTTTCTGAAAAATAAAACAAGTCCAATCGCCTTGACCATGTACCACCTATACCTCCTGTGTGATGCCAAGCACTAACTCAAGTGCAATGATGTCCCCAAGGATGCTAAAGGAGTTATATTGGGGCATTACATCAGGAGGATGGTGAGGAGGAAGGCTCAGTCTTGGAATATTGAAAATTCCCAGTATGTAATGAGGCCAAGACATCACCTTCATTTCTGTCCTACACAGAAATCAACATCGAGGAAATAGCTGATCATTACATAGGGTCAGATCTTCTTCATGTGGCACTGCCCACAACATTTTCCATAAATAGGTATCTAACAAGTTTGCATTGCAAACGTGCATGTTATTGATATGTCTATAAGATTATTGTATACACAAATATGAAAGTTAGTGAACAATACAAGTTATTTTGTAATCACAGGCACCACAATAATGGATACAAATGTTTAAAATGTTTTATAAAGTTAGTTAATCAAATCAGAAAAATACATTCTAAGAGATGTAGGGCCTGATTCACAAAGGTAAACTTACATTTTTGTGCAAGGTTACACTTGCTGTAGTAATGTTACTGCTGTTTTGGTAGTCACAAACTACAAGTGTAATTTTACTACTAGTAAAATTAGTAGCACAATTACACAGATAGTTTATGAACACCAAAACAGTAGTAAAGTTAACTACAGCAAGTGTAAACTTATGCAAACGTGTAAAATTACTAGTAGTAAAATTGGCATTTAAACGTCGCATGTTTAGGGTGCTTGTTCCAAATACTGATTCAATATAGTATGTATTAATGATTTTGCAGCTAAAATCCGGTCACAAAACATTAATATTTTACCACATCCTCAAAGGTACTTACACTTATTTTAATGCATCCTATTTTCCTTTAAAGAAACCGAGTTGTATTTAAAATGCTTTAAAAGCAATCACAGACATAGTGCTCTGCTGACCTCAACAGGCCACCATTCCTGTATTGGCTGCGATTCATAGTGAATCGCAATTTGTGAGGTAGGTCGACTTGCGACCCATCAGGAATCAGGTTTTTGTAAACCGACCTATAACTATATGGGATGATTCGCAACAACAGAATGGATTTAATAAAAGTGGGTGCGTAATTTGCGATCACTTTCACAAAATAAATTTTTCGTACATCTCGCTGTAAGCATCCACCTTTTATAGTTATCTTTCTGCTAGATATACTATCTAACCGCAGATTCCTCATCTTGTGAGAATTTGTCAGGCGTCAGACTGAATCCATAACCTTTAAAGCAGAGTTCCTAAGTGCCAGTCGGTGGCATCATGCAGCTCCGCACCTATCTTATTCCACATATGTTGTACCGCTAAGGAAGTGATAAGTGGAGTGACAAATAAATTACACCTACTCACGCTTATGTTAATCAGTGGCGTAACAAAGGCCCCTCGCAGCCCCTGCAGTGCGGAGAGGCCAGAGCTCCAGGGGGCCCCCTCAGCACAGTACACTGTGCATGGGCGGCAGACTCCTGACTGGGTCCAGGGGCGAGGAGGTCCTCTCCATATAGCTTCCAAGGGGGCCCCCTCAAGATTTGTTATACCACTGATGTCAATTGCTTTCCCACGCCCTCAAAAGCAGAGCCTATTGGCACAGTGGAATCACCTGTATACAAATCTCTGAAGTGGGACTTTTTAGATGGAAAAGAGTTCAGATTACAGAATGGGGAGGTCATTCACTTTGCTGAAGTCCTGTATTGCGATGACAGAAGTCTGCAAGGGCCCATAGCTTATGGACCTTCTTAAATGGGTAACTGCTGAGATGGCTACCTGGCAGTTGCTCCCACAATGGCGAGGAGTGGAGCCACGATGTGACACATGGGATATATGCCTGAACAAACTGAAGACAAAGACTGATGAACAACCACACTGAGGTAAGGCACATATTGTTGAAAGCCCCCCCCCCCCATTTACAGAGTCAGTAGGGGTGGAGGGTTGAGCTCCCCTGCTATCAGTATTGTTAGGTTCAATCTATGCAACCATGTGCCCACGACCTGCATTGTTTACAATAATACATCCCTGAGAAAACACAGCAGGATGGATGAAGTCCCCCCTCCCCACTCCACTTGAGACCATGATGACACTAGATATGGCACTTCCCCACAGGGCACTGATTGGGAGATTTATACATAACAGGCACAAATGGTTATGCCTTATACGGGTGCACAAGAACTGTTGTTTAGTTACTATGAAAAGCTGTAGTAGTATTAGTGTACACTGGAATGATCAAGGGTGCATAGCAGAGACCCCATGGCAACACTCTGGGAACTGCAGAGGACTTTTAGACTGAAACTTACACTCTCCAATTGTTTGTGTCTCTAAGTGCCCCACTGTGCATTATTGAATGCTGAAGTTTATATGTTGTAAAATGCAATAAAGAAATACTGGGGAAAAAAAGAGATAAGTATATTGGAAGGTGGACTCATGGGGAACAGAGGTAGGACAAGAGTCGCATGTCATCTCGCTGTACACGGATCATATGCTGCTGTATCTCATAAATGCCCTTGAAAATGTGGGCCAGGATGTGATGGAATTTGAGAAATCTGAAGTGGCTGACTTGAAGGTGCAGGTTCCTATGTCTTGTATGTGCCTATTTAGATCGGAAGATGACCCCCCCCCCCCCCCCCCACACACACACTTCCCGGCCCGGATGAGACTTCCTGAATCAGGTTGGAAGAACACATCTTCAAATACTTGAGTGGGCAGATTTACCAAGAAGAGAAAAAGCAGATAGCTGGTAATATTACGAGTGCCATTAAGAGACGTAGGGTTCCTGTTGTGTTTTGGAAGTAACTGTCACTGTCCAAAGAAGGAAGAATAGCTATATTGAAAATGTTTGTATTTCCCTGGCAGTTTTACTATTTCACAACACTCCCAACCAGAATACCAGTGAGCCCGTCCGGGAGACATACTGGCTTGCTGGAAGACGTGATATGGGGGACTGGCAGGCAGAGGTGTGCGTTGAAAAAACTTAGCTCCTGATCATGGAGCAGGGACTGGGAGCCCCAGAGATGGAACTCCATCTGGTGACCAAGATTCAATGGGCAATCAAGTGGCTGTCAGACACATGAGAATGGAACTACAGTCTGCAACAGGGGGTCAGGATGGGCAGACGCCTCTCTGCTGCTTGCCCAAAATATACCATAAGCTTAGTAAGTACACTACATTGATGCTAGGGGCTAGAGACTACTTCAGCAGAATGTTGGTACGTACAATGAATGAGACACCTTTTGTGCTGACCCACCTCTGTGGTTCTTGGCAGCCGTCTTTAGACAGACGAATGAGATATCAGTTGAGGTATGGGACGTGGCTGAGGTGTTGACCTATGGGGGCCTGATTGAGGAAGGGGAGTTGTGCACATTCCAGCAAAGACAGCAAACACATAATATCAGCGTGAGAAAATTTACAGCATATGATAAGGTCCTTCACACAATACAAAATGTAAGAGATTTAAGTATGAATCTCCTAGCTACATGAGGTACTAGTGCTTATACGGAGTCTGGGCACCTCCCAAAGAGCAGTCACATAGCTGTATCGGGCACTCATAAATATGGCAAAAATGCAGCCGAATACACTGAGGGAAATGTGGGGGGCCCACACGGGGAGATTTTACGGACAAAGATTGGGAAAGGGTGGTGGTGGACTCTGTAACAGCAGACCAGAGCACTAGATTTAGATTACTACAGTTAAATATTTTAAATTGTACATACCTGACGTCGAGCAGATTACATAGGATGTTCATCGACGTGACTGATACATGTCCCAGATGCAGAGACAGAGTAGCATATTTGCTCCACATGTTCCAAGGATGACCCTTGCTACTGCCTGACTGGGATTTATGACCACATAGAACGGATGGCAGGTATATGCTAGGAGCGGCACCCATGGGTAGCACTGTTGGGGTAGATGCCTAGGCCAGGGGCACAAAAGATGCCATGCTGCTTTGCAGATATGGCACTGCTCTTGGCCAAACAACAGGTAGCACAGGAGCCTGTGTATTGAAGTCATGGGAACAAGAGATGCTTAAATGGTTGACGGCTGAGATCGTAATATTGAGGCGCTTGGTGAAGTGAATTCCTGACAAAGAATAGCAGAATAGGATAGTAATAGTATATTGAATCAAATGTACAGAGCAAAAAATGATGGACCGCATAGAACTGACTTCCTGCAGAATGGAAAATGAAAGAAAAACGTATTGCATATGGTGATCTCTGAAGGAAACTAGTTTGGGATAGGGTTGCGCTGATGAAGGAGGGGAGAATTAGCTAGAATTAAGGGGGGATTATCTGGAAATAAACAAAAGAAATTACGTATCTCCCATTCTGTGAATTTTCATGTAAAATGGACCAATCCTATTAGTTGGTGCTTGTATGTATACAAAACATAATGTTTAATAAGTATTTAAAAATAGAAAAGATAAATATGTATTGTTTTATTCTGTAGTTCCCTTAACACACGAATGCAAAATTCCTGATGAAATGCAATCCGAAATGGGATGGATGCCTCAGATAATGGATTGAGCGAAGAAGCGCCTTCTCGCAAGAACTCGCTATCTTCTAAAGTTCAGGACTAAAGAGAACAGAGTGGGAAATAGTAAAGAAGAAACTGGGCTTAGAGAAAAACAAGACCAGAATCAGAACAGGAACTGGACTTGACAACGAATATGCACAAAAGATTAATGCTGGAAACAAGATTGGGAAACCTGCACACTAACAAGGGCAGGGCAGGAGTATACAACACCCCGTCCACATGGGACGACTCCTGGTGGCCCACGGCCCTTGGCACTGCACCGACCCCCCTCAGACCACACCCGCAACCTCGGCTTCATCTTGGACCCTCTTCTCACCATGACCAAACAAGTCAACGCTGTGTCCTCCTTCTGCTTCCTCACCCTCCGCATGCTCCGCAAGATCTTCCGCTGGATCCCCGCCGACACCAGAAAGACCGTGACCCACGCCCTCGTCACTAGCCGCCTGGATTACGGCAACACCCTTTATGCTGGGACCACCGCAAAACTCCAGAAACGTCTGCAACGTATTCAAAACGCCTCCGCCCGCCTCATCCTCGACATACCCCGCAACAGCCACATCTCCGCCCACCTGAGACACCTGCACTGGCTCCCAGTCACCAAAAGGATCACCTTCCGACTTCTCACCCACGCACACAAAGCCCTCCACAACAAGGGACCAGAATACCTCAACCGACGCCTCAGCTTCTACGCCCCCACCCGTCTCCTCCGTTCCACCAGCCTCGCTCTCGCCGCCGTCCCTCGCATCCGCCGCTCCACAGCGGGTGGGAGGTCCTTCTCCTACCTGGCAGCCAAGACTTGGAACACCCTCCCCACCAGCCTCAGGACCACCCAGGACCACTCCGTATTCCGGAGACTCCTCAAGACCTGGCTCTTCGAGCAGCAGTAACCCCCTTCCCCCTAGCGCCTTGAGACCCGCACAGGTGAGTAGCGCGCTTTATAAATGTTAATGATTTGATTTGATTTGATTTGAAAGAGTGGGAGCAATAACAAGGAACAGAAATAACTCAGTAGCCAAAAACAGAATAAATAGAGAGAAATAGGGAAAACCAAATCAAGGATCAAAATAAGAAATAAAATAGCAGAAATTAGTCTGAGCACAAGGAGTCACAACAGCACTGACTGTTGCGAGCCACTGCCCACAGAGCTCAAAGGGCAGAGCAAAGGTGCAGGAAGAGAGCGAGGTGCAAGGAATAAACCAGATGCCTAAGATCAGAAAACAACCAATGAAGAAAAGGCTGACCTGGGATTTGGGAAGGGGAAGACCAGGAAAGTCGAAAGCCACAAGAAGGGAAACAGAAAGGCCAGGGTGCAGATCAGAGACAAGAAAAAGTAAATTCTGGAATGCATGAATAAGAGTGTTCCAATAACCGTAGGATCCATAAACATAGGTACAAGCCAAAGCTCCATCATCAAGAGGTGATATACAAAGTATTTGGTAAAAGCAAGGACGAAAAAGACAATGATACATCAGGAGGAAGGTATAGAAACCTGGACTGCAACATGAAGTGGAGCTGAGAATGCAATGTGTTGGAAAGAGTTCTCATTTACTGGTGTGAATGTAGGACCTCCTCCCCCCCCCCCCACCACCCGGGGTCCCTTGTGAGCACTACCTAGTGTCCAGACGGCAGCATCCTTCTTGACGAAATGAGAAAGAGACTGCTTAAATGAATGAGAATTGCGTTAAAATAAATAACTGTTGTCAGGTTCATCATTATAAAAAGGGACTGATCATCAGAGAAAATTGTTACACAATAACCTAATTACAAAATATTGTGGATAATTCTGAGTCTTAACATATTTGAAGAAATGATTCAGATAAACACATTGTATAAACTTTTGAGGAGAGAGTTATTGTAGATTTCTTTTTATTATATTCATCTATATTGATATAGGTATGTGTTCAGTGTGTATAGTAGGATCCATACCAAAGAGGTTAAGGGTATTCAGCATTAATATTTACTCTTCTATTCTTCTTTAGTAGTGTTCTTATGAATATTTGGGAACAGGGGGTCAAGAGACATAGCTAGAACATATTGATATTTATATGATTACCATAGTTACTCCTACTTTCATGGGAAAGTCCATGAGAAAATGTTTTTTGGTTGAAGCTAGCTGCATTTTATTTTTCTCTATCCTCATTTCCCATGTGCCATGTTTACTCATGTGGTCAGGTCGAGCAGACTGAGAGCAGGGAGCTTCTTAGGGAAGAGACAGAACATTCACTAGGTCTTGGTATCCCTGTAATTATAGGACGTTTGCAATAGACATGTCGTGCTCATCGCATACGACTTCTGCAAAATGATCATGGCACCCCTCACAGCTCCACACTCTTCAACGCATATATGACCCCGCTGATCAACATTATCAGATCCCATGGTCTCAACATAATTTGATACGCAGACTACACCAAACTCATCATCTCACTCACTGACGACCCCTCCACCACCAGAACCAACTTCCACAGATACATGAAAGACATTGCTAACTGGATGAAGAACAACTACCTGCAGCTGAACACAGACAAAATGGAAGTACTGATCTTTGGCAATAGCAGCAACACATGGAACGACTCCTGGTAGCCATCAGGCCTCGGACCCACGCCCTCTGACCATGCCAGAAACCTCAGAATCATCATCATTGACAACAAGTTCACCATGAAATCACAGATCAACGCCATTTCCTCTGCCTGCTTTCTCACTTTGCGCAGGCTAAATAAGATCTTCAAGTGGCTATCCCTACACACAAGACACACCTAGACACAGGCCCTCATCACAAGCCGACTGGACTATGGCAACGCCCTCTATTTAGGAACTGCCGCACACCTCCTACAGAGACTTCCGACCATACAGAACGCTGCAGCTAGACTCATCTTCTACCTTCTATGATGAACCCCCAACCCCCCCACCATAGGAAACTCCACTGTCTACCCATACAGAAGAGATGCCAATTCAAGCTTCTTACCCACGCACTCTAGACTCTACACAACCAAGAACCCATGTACATTAACCATCACCTCAACTTCCACCAACCATTGAGAAGACTACGCTCTGCCTCACTTCACTTGCCCATACTCCTGCATCTACCGAAGCAGAAGTGGAGGATTCTCCTTCTTTCACAGCACAGCAAAAACCTGGAACAGCCTTCCCACGCACCTCCGGACTATCACCTAATTTCCGGAATTCCGATTGGCCCTCATGACCTGGCTGTTCGAATAAGCTTCCAGGGCCTGCAAGCGTCCAGATACCCTATTGGGGGATTAGCCACACTTTATAAATCCTGATTGATCCTGAATGAGTTTCCTCCACTGGGAGAGGCAATTCTGAGACAGCTGCCATCTTACACATTACAGAAGTAAATGTGGCTATTTTCTGTGTCTGAGGCACTGAGAGCTCCAAAGGGGATGTCACCCTTTTCAGCAGAGATAGGTTACCATACCTGACACATGGCTTTCTATAGCAGAGCCGTCTCAAGCTGAGTAAAAACGTAAAAGTCCTCACATTTATATGACACAAATCTCTGGGATTTGCGGGCTGGGGTAACAGTTTCATCCAGCCATTTACAGTAGACAGGAAAAGGTCAAAACTGAGTCTATCAGTGTTTTGGCATTTTGCTGTCAACACAGTTTTGTTTAGGCCTCATTCCTGTCCATTAGGAAGGCTACCGACACATGCACGTGGACATTCACGTTGGCAAGACAACTGGCAACAAATTACAGTGTTTTACAGTGCCTTTATGCAAATAAATTTTGGGAGACTTTAAGCCATAACGTAACAACATAATAACTCAGGGCATTCAAGAGATGTTATACTGGAAACCATGCACTCAGGACTCAATATAGCAACCACTTCCTCTGGGAAACTGAGGCAACTGGGTTTTATGTATCCATAGTTTGACTTTTGGAGGGCATTCTGTGTAAAATATCATTGAGAAATTAATGCAAGCCACACCTACTTTGATTCCCTAGGATCCCTAAGTTTGAGAATTGTCTAGACTTTGTAGGATTCATTGTGTGCTCTTCAACTCCAACCCTGAAAACCATTCCTCCACAATGTGCAGCCTAAACTGCCTTCACATGGCTGTGGTTTAGGCCTTTTTCTTTCCTCAACAATAAGCCCATTCACATATGAGATATTGTTTTTACCACTTGAAGTGTGGGAATGCTGCATGGTAGGACGTTTTCTATTGGTAGTGAATTTCAGTGGTAACAGCAACGTAAATGAAAGGACAGGTTACATACACCCAATATTTGTCATATGGAAGACATTATCGGTAAGGAGAACTCTGGCAGTCATTTGTGTCACAACTCCTTACATTCTCTCAAGGCTCTACTTTTTAAAAAGATGTGGGAATGTTACATCTTGTAAAGCTACTATTATTCAAATCTCAGTGAGAAATCATGCATCCAAAAATCCACACTGATGCATTGTTGTGCACTAAACTTACACTGTGGGTATGTGCATCAACATATGTGTCTTGTGTGGAATAGTTGGGAAGATGTCACGCGGAGGCCAGGCACTAGACCATGGTGCACAAGCATTGTAATTTCCCCACTTAAGGAAAATAAATAATTACTTG
The DNA here is from genome assembly GCF_031143425.1 of Pleurodeles waltl. Lineage (NCBI taxonomy): Eukaryota > Metazoa > Chordata > Amphibia > Caudata > Salamandridae > Pleurodeles > Pleurodeles waltl. The sequence goes on from NC_090447.1 coordinate 183,591,443, forward strand.
TAGAGACTGTGGTTTACCTCCCCAAAGGTGGTAATGTGGGGGTGGGGGTGTAACACCACCAATCTGGTACAAGAGGGGACAGTAAATGCTCTTTTTAGGTGATAGAGAAATGCTTACCCTGTGAAAGGAAGCCTGGCCCCAACCATTGTTTCTATTTTTTACTTAACAGAAATTACGCTGGTGTTCAAAGAGCATACCTGAGCTCCAAAGTGAACAGATATGGGGCTAAAACCCTCTAAAACTGCTTTCCCAGGGGAGCAGAAATGCAGATTGGAAGAGCACAGAAAGATGCATGCTTTAATCACGAAAGCCCGGCACCGGTCTTTGGTTTTGTTGTTTCTGATAGCCAAAAACATAAACTCTGATGTCCAGGATGCATTTCAGTTCACCCCGAAAGGGACAGTTTAGGGTGTAATACCATCAACAGCTCTCTCAGCAAAGTTAAAAACACATTTGGAGAGACACCTTTCGCCGAAAGCTTGGCTCCCCATTTCACTTCAGGGTTGGGCGTGTTCTTTCTAAAGACTAAGGCATTTCCAGACCCCCAAGAGGGGATAAGTAGGATAACACCTCCAGTATACTGCCTCAGGAGAGCCGGAGGATGTAGGAAAGACGGAGGCAAGACTTGTGCCAGGTCAACCAGCTCCCCATTCTGTTTCCATTTTTTTATTTGGAAAAAACATACATCAGTAGTTGAGGGGTTCATTTCAGATGTTCAGTGGGGGCAGACAAAAGAGTAGACTACCACTCCATTTCTCTTTCTTTTCTTTTTTAATATCTTCCCAGTGTCTAAAGTGTCTCTGCCTCTTGTGATGTTACTACAGTTTTTCTCCCAACCTGCTCTGGCGGGTGCATTTGGGTGAGGAGCAGAGGGGAAAGTATTTTGCACCTAGGAGGTAGGGTTCACTTGGTGCCAGGGACAAGTGCCCCCCACTCCAGTCATTTTTATTTTTTTACATAGTTTTCCTGGTATCTGGTGGGCCTTTATGCCCTCTGTATAGAGGATGGGGCAATCTAGACAGCAAGCACCCTATAAAAACAAGTAAATGTGAATGGAATGAAGTCTGGCCCTGCCTGGTATTAAACAGCTTTGAATACCTATGCAACAGTAATCAACAACCTCAAGCCATCTCTGTGCCAGCCCAGTGGTATGTAGGGCTACCCCCCCTGCCCTCTGCACCACAGCTTCCAACATCAGCCAGAATGGGCTCAAGTTCCGAAAATACCAGAGCTGTCTCGCACCGGTATCAGCATATCTATCAGGGACCACCAACATGCCAAAGATAACCTGTGCTAACCCCCTGGTTGCTTGGCGCAGAGCAGTCAGGATTATCCATAGAGGTCATGTGTAAAGTGTTTGGCCAAAACACTCACACTAGTGACACAATAAATACACCATAAAGAGCCTCACACAGAATTATATAAAAATAGAGGTGTTATATTGTAAGTGTAGATAATGGACCAAGAACATCATAAATCATGGATACTGTGCATGAACCATCAATCACAATGACATTATTCATAAAAAATGTGCATGTCATAAATAGAAGACATAGCATTTCCCTGAAGGAATTCCCTGATTCTGGTATAACCAATTACGTTGGTTATACCAGAATCAGTTTCAGACATCAGGGCCCGAGACACACAGTATGTAGGCTATAGCAGTAATCACATGTATCCATATTTGCATATTAATTTATTTGCATATTTGCATATTAATTTATTTGCATTAAGGCACTGTAAAACACTGTAATTTGTTGCCAGTTGTCTTGCCAATGTGCATGTGTCTCGGGCCCTGGTGTCAAACTCGGATTCTGGTATAACCAACATAATGAGTACTCCTTCAGGAAAATGACAATAAGTGAAATGGGGTGTAATAACAGGGGACTACTGGCGCTCAGGACACTAATTGGCCAATTATAACATTAGGGGTTGCCTACACAAGGGAAAAACATCCATCCCTTTGAGGTTCAAAATGAACCCAACAATACTTAACACAATGTGAGGCCCCCGTCGCCCAAAGTTTTCTATTCACAAATCCAGTAAGTCAAAACTCAAGTGAGTAAAGTTCAAAAGAACGCAGTCTGAAATATCACGCCAATCTTTATAAAGTCCAATCCAATCCAGAAGTTTATTGGATCACATCTTCAAATTTACAGCATCCTTCAAGGAAAAACACTCCGAGCCAACACGTGTTTCGTCATGGGGAAGTCCTTTAGTCCCCAGCGACTTCTTCAGGGCTCTTATATATTCCCAATTCCAAATAGTTTAAAGTTACTTCAAAGGTAGGTAATGTTCTTATTATTACTGCTCAGTACACCAACATATCTTGGTTCTTTTAAGCTCAGTATTTGCGAGCTTGTGTAGTTCAAAGCTATTGTATTATGTTACAATCGATCCAGAAACAGCGTTTCCATGCTAAGGAAATGCTATGCCTCGAGTACGCACCTTCCTTCAGGAAAATGCTATGTCATCTATCTATGACATGCACAATATTTATGAATAATGCCATTGTGATTGATGGTTCATGCACAGTATCTATGATTTATGATGTTCTTGCTCCATCATCTACACTTACAATATAACACCTATATTTTTATATAATTCTGTGTCAGTCTCTTTGTGGTGTATATATTGTGTCACTAGTCACTAGGCAAGAACCATGGTTTTAAAGTGTAGGACATGTTAGCATTACATTTCTGAATGTCCTTATAGTGACTAGCACCCACAAGCTACTTTTCACTGTAGCGGGCATAGCTGTCCTATGAAGAAAGCCAGAGTACAGATTAACAGCATATTGGGAATGGTACTAACTAGATATTTTAATGAATATTAAGGAAAAATAACATTTAGAAAAAGTTACTTCTTCCCTGCATGAAGTTCCTGGAGGCTAATTTGCATTTGCTCTGCAACTTTTCTAGCCATGGATTGGCATTAGGATAGTTTCGAAATAGGTGTAAAATGCCTCCAAATAGTAAATAGTAGTCAACTCTTCTGAACCTTACAGAATATGAAGGGTGGGGTTTGTCAGCTTTGTTTCTGACATTAGTGTCAAACCCTACTTGACAAATCGACTGGGTTTACATATAAAACAGGGGGGCGCACTTGAAAGGACGATACCAGCCGGGGTTGTGACGACTCCCCATTTTAAATATGGGGGCGATGACTGCACTCCTCCAAGACACAGGAAAACCAGATCTATAAGCATGGATACAATTTGTCAGTAGTGGGGCCCACAGTTCCGGATTAAGTTTATATAGTTTGTGCTCTGCCATTCCATGAGGCTACTGTCGGATCTTCTTGCCTTATCCTTCCTGCTGATATGGCCATCAATAGCCCACCTTTGTCACTGCGGCACTCCGCTGGGTCTAGGCGTTAGAGCTCAGAGCTTTGAGGCACCCTCCATTAAATGCGTACAGCACATCGTCCTGGCATAATACGAACTAAATTTTAAAATGATCTGTCTGGTCCACAACACCGCACACTATGCACCAAACTGACTTCAAAATTGTCTCAGACCCTCAGGTAAGGAGGCGCAAAACAGACAATAACTAAACATCCCAACCGGAGAATTCAGCTTTTCAAAGAAATATAATTATTATGCTCCTGATTGATTTCCGTAGAGCCATTCCATAACCAGCTCGCTTTTATTTATTACTAATTATTTTAAATGGCATTTCCGCTGTGTATGAGCGTTTTATAAAACGGGCGATTTTATCACCCGATCTTATATATTCCGAACTTGAACGGCTGTAGTCATGTGTAAGATTCTGCCTGGTCCGCCTATGTCTTATCTGGGCAGACTGAATAACGAGGCCCGAACTTCCCTATCATATGCTGCCAGACGAGACACCCCACACTGACTTTCAGTATCTGCTGCTGTGACCTGGGAAGGGGCCCCGGGCTCTGGGCGAGACCTCGCTGGATGTGCTGACCAGCAAGGCGTGTCCTGGGGAAGAGAAAGCGCCGCCACAGACTAGAAACCATGCTCTAGGGATTCTGAATACATTTAAAAGCCATGAACGGGTATATTTTAATTAGTCTATGCTTAGATACTGTTCAAGGCACTTGTCTTCCTTTTTTAACTCCAGTACCAAATATCAGTGCCATTCACTCCTCTATCCAGGTTCAGGCCTCTTGGGTGTTCTCATGAGCTCCATCATTCAATGTACTATTCAAAAGAAGTGATGAAAGTCGGGTACTGACTCCGAGTTGTACAGGGGTACCCCTGTATATGTTAATTACTATGAAGTTATACAAAGTAGCTGAGACAACTAATAGCTCGTGATGAAGAATGTCCACTCTGGGTATTCAATCCAGGGTCTCCTCCGCAGGCACAATGTACTGAACTCAGGTGCACTGGCACGGCTGAAGTCGTTAATACTACCACCTATGCGCAGACATTGGTATTCTACGTATATGACAGGCTTTATTTTATTTACATTCAGGACACTATAACATCTTAAGAATATACGTTTGTAATGCATTAAACATTCTATAGGATGGTGTACAAAATACATAGGAAGCAATACAATATTTCAAAGTAGTAAACAAGGACAAGAGCATGCTATTCTCAATCAACCAACCAGTCAAAAAAGAGTTAACATTTTCTACTAACACACGTGCCCTGAAAACAATGCCTTGTAGATTTAAAAAAACAACATGACAAACTATTAGTATGTATTGTCCCCAGCATCGTGAAAATCAAAGCCCAATATTGAATGTCCATGATGGTAATTACCACAGCGCCCCTTCATAAAGACTTTGCTGAGGCAGAAACGCCAAACCGAAGCACTGCAAATTGATAATGTTTCCAGTTTACCACTAAACTGATACCTTCTGTGACACTAATGCGTGTTGCCGGCCACAACGTCTCCCTTCTAATTTAGTATGCCTGTTCAGTTTAAAATTCGTCGCTGTATTGTTGGATGGAAAAAGTTATGACACTCCTTAGGGGCTGACCTAAGTCCACCTCGTATGTACAGGGAGTGCAGAATTATTAGGCAAATGAGTATTTTGACCACATCATCCTCTTTATGCATGTTGTCTTACTCCAAGCTGTATAGGCTCGAAAGCCTACTACCAATTAAGCATATTAGGTGATGTGCATCTCTGTAATGAGAAGGGGTGTGGTCTAATGACATCAACACCCTATATCAGGTGTGCATAATTATTAGGGAACTTCCTTTCCTTTGGCAAAATGGGTCAAAAGAAGGACTTGACAGGCTCAGAAAAGTCAAAAATAGTGAGATATCTTGCAGAGGGATGCAGCACTCTTAAAATTGCAAAGCTTCTGAAGCGTGATCATCGAACAATCAAGCGTTTCATTCAAAATAGTCAACAGGGTCGCAAGAAGCGTGTGGAAAAACCAAGACGCAAAATAACTGCCCATGAACTGAGAAAAGTCAAGCGTGCAGCTGCCACGATGCCACTTGCCACCAGTTTGGACATATTTCAGAGCTGCAACATCACTGGAGTGCCCAAAAGCACAAGGTGTGCAATACTCAGAGACATGGCCAAGGTAAGAAAGGCTGAAAGACGACCACCACTGAACAAGACACACAAGCTGAAACGTCAAGACTGGGCCAAGAAATATCTCAAGACTGATTTTTCGAAGCTTTTATTGACTGATGAAATGAGAGTGAGTCTTGATGGGCCAGATGGATGGGCCCGTGGCTGGATTGGTAAAGGGCACAGAGCTCCAGTCCGACTCAGACGCCAGCAAGGTGGAGGTGGAGTACTGGTTTGGGCTGGTATCATCAAAGATGAGCTTGTGGGGCCTTTTCAGGTTGAGGATGGAGTCAAGCTCAACTCCCAGTCCTACTGCCAGTTCCTGGAAGACACCTTCTTCAAGCAGTGGTACAGGAAGAAGTCTGCATCCTTCAAGAAAAACATGATTTTCATGCAGGACAATGCTCCATCACACGCGTCCAAGTACTCCACAGCGTGGCTGGCAAGAAAGGGTATAAAAGAAGGAAATCTAATGACATGGCCTCCTTGTTCACCTGATCTGACCCCCATTGAGAACCTGTGGTCCATCATCAAATGTGAGATTTACAAGCAGGGAAAACAGTACACCTCTCTGAACAGTGTCTGGGAGGCTGTGGTTGCTGCTGCACGCAATGTTGATGGTGAACAGATCAAAACACTGACAGAATCCATGGATGGCAGGCTTTTGAGTGTCCTTGCAAAGAAAGGTGGCTATATTGGTCACTGATTTGTTTTTGTTTTGTTTTTGAATGTCAGAAATGTATATTTGTGAATGTTGAGATGTTATATTGGTTTCACTGGTAATGATAAATAATTGAAATGGGTATATATTTTTTTTTGTTAAGTTGCCTAATAATTATGCACAGTGATAGTCACCTGCACACACAGATATCCCCCTAACATAGCTAAAACTAAAAACAAACTAAAAACTACTTCCAAAAATATTAAGTTTTGATATTAATGAGTTTTTTGGGTTCATTGAGAACATGGTTGTTGTTCAATAATAAAATTATTCCTCAAAAATACAACTTGCCTAATAATTCTGCACTCCCTGTATATATATTTATTGTGTTGAATGTCGATTTTTGTGTGAAAGAAACACTACCTCTATATTTCAACCTGTTTGTAATGGAGGAGAAAGGAATCAAAGGTGTCGTTTTTATCATAAAGAATAAAACTATTCCATACATGACAATAAACGAGATTCAGGCGGGAGACTCACGATTTTTGAAGCTAAAATGGCTTTATTGTAGCTGATTTTCGCCTGTAACTGGCTCTGTCTCAGTATAGGCTGATGGGAGAAATACGTCTTCCTATTATTCTTTTTTTAATCTCACACTTTCTTCTTCTAAAATTTTGGCATATATGCTGTTCTCTACAATATTTCAATTTCAGGGGAAACGCTAACTAATACCAAACTGAAGAGTTGCGAGAGTTCTGGTTCAACAATCTAAAGTGTTTATTGGGCTAGGGGAGGAAGATGGAGGAGTTAGTGTTCTCCCTCGTCTGCAGCTTATACCTTTCGAAAATCCGAAGCATTGCAGAAGGGGCATCTGTTACCTGCACTGCTGGCGAGACCTACCTGCCGGGTTGGCCAAACCAGAAGCATGAACACTGGCCTTCATCTGATTACAGTGTTCTATGAAATACTTCACCGTACTGAACATCTGTCAAATAAAGGGCAAATCTAACAGCTGTGCTTGAACCTTTATTGAAAAGCATTTGGACCTCATCCATGATACTTTGTGCAAAATCACTCCAGCTGCTAACCTTGCCATTCCGACTAAAATAAGTAGTGCCTTTGCATGGTCCGCTTTGCTACTCCAGGCAGCCCTTAAATAGATTTGAAAAGGGGGATTTCAGTTGATTCAGTAGAACTAACAGTGTGAAGAAGCGATCACCCACAATGCACACCAATAGCAAGCCATGACACAACTAGAATTACCTGCCCTAAAAAGGCAGAATTCCTGATGCGACAACTTTTCTTACCGAAGAGTCCATATGTTCTGACTCCCTATCCAATGTAACAGATTGGATAGTATTTTGACACAACTTGGCAGAATATACCCGTACCACTAGGCTTTCTGGGAGACCGTGCCAATAAAATGGTTTTGTTGCAGATGCTCTTAATTTTCTAGCAGTATTTTGAGCTATCGCTGGTAAAGTCCGCATTTTACCCTAGAGCATCTTTATGTTGTTATTCAGTGCCTCACTGAAAGATAATACTGGTTGCAAAAATTGGTTCTCTGTTAAAATTTATGTTAAGAGGTTTCATTTAGGTTGCTCCGAAAAAAAAAAAAAAATCAAGCTTTCTTAACCACTGCTGAAAATGCCACTGGTTTAGCTACCAAGTCACACTCATGTAAAGAAAATTCAGCCTTTGCAGAACTTTCCAATCCAAGCCACATATGTGGTAACATATTTTTGAGACTCCATTCCAGCACTGTCATTAAAACCAGGATAAGGCTCCAAGGGAGATCTGAATGGGTGCCGAAAAAGTGATGTCTCGTTAACAATGATTTTCTTTAACTGTTGTATCAACTGCACTGCAAGATAATCTGGCGATCTCATTTGCAGAGTCGTTATAATTAAATCAGGAACTAGGGGTTTAGAAATAAGTGCTCTTTTGATGACTAACTCTGAATCCAACGACATCATCCTTTTTGTGGATGGATACCACTCTCACAAATCTACAGTTTACTCTTCTTAAAGATCAGCACCAACCGAGTCAGCAGCAGAGAAACACTCCGGCCAGGAAAACTGGGATCTAAGCTGCCAGCATCACAGTGAGGTTGGCTGCTGGGGAAGACATTAGGTGAACTGTAGCTGCCAGAGATGGCACACAAGAAAGTTTAAGAGCTGCAGTTATCTCAACATGGCTTATTGGAAAGCTTACATGTGGTTAGATTATACACCAGTCAATGAAAAATGTGGACGTTATTGCTCACATTTCTCCAGTATTGCAATGGGAATTTGCTCCAACAAGGAGTAAGAGTTAACTGTCGATATCTTTCTGCTCATGACGCTACCAGGAAAAGGAACGCTTGTGGTTCTGATTCCTTTTGTGATATTTTTCTTCTTTATAGATTCTTTCTCTGGGAAAAAGTCAGCCTTCACATAACCCAAAGCTAAGTACACTCTTCCTTTCCCCTTTTCCGATGTTTTTTCAGAGAACAGAGTTCCCTGACTTGCATGCTATTATTTTTTTAAAACAGCAAACTCAGAATGAGAGTCTGACACCAACAACTGTCTTTAACGTTTAGCGCATGTCTTAAAGGCAGACAATTTGGGAAGGCACACTGCCCCTAAAACAATAATATTTCTCTAATGTTTGTTGAAAATATTGCTAAGCAACACATAGCTTTTTTAGAGCTTCTGGCATCTATAGGACCTGGGGAAAAGGAGCCAACATCACGGGTGCTTGACTAGCCCTACATTAGATCTACAGTGTCACCAATGATAGAGTCTTGCGGATATGCAGCCAAAATGGCACAATGACTACTGATGTCAGTGATTAGTACTACTATGTAGGAGGGGAAGGGGGTAATCACAATTCAGTCTGGACCTAGGTGAAAGGTCTAAGAAATAATCAGTATAAATTAGAACCTGGCCTCTGAGGAGTCTACAACACTGCAGATGAACACTTTATGACCCAAGGACTGACCAAATTGAAATCATCTCCAGAAAGGACATAAGTTGGATAGAAATATTTGCTAAACAGACCTGAATCATACAGAATAGACCTCTCCTATTGAAATTTAATCCTTGTGTATTTATTTATTGCTGCTATGTGCTTTTATGGCTCTTGATGCCGAAATAAAGTTCTCTTGACTGACTGACTGAAATTTCATGCAACATGCACCAGGTTTGTCCCTTTCGTCCTGGTTTGTAAGTGACCAATAACACATAATTGAATAACACCACCTCCTTTGCTAGATATGCAATAACAACCAGATCTTCCCCTGCCTGGAGCATTAATTAAGAAGGCTCAACAACAATGCAAACTGGCTGAGCTAGATTCTAGAAGTGGGAAATGCTATTCTTTTATTGACACTCGCTACTACAAGAACTGTTATTACTGACAAAGAACATGAACATAATCTACAGAAGGGAAGAGGGCATCAACTTCTAATAGTACATGCTCAAAAATATCTTACCATTCCTAAATATGTTTAAGCAAGTGGTGCTGATCTTGGTTACTACAAAGTTCTTAACAATGGTCTCAACAAAAAGCAAAACTAGCCGACTACAAGTACAAAAACAATAAGATTGACATCTAATTTGAAAAAGATGGAGAACGTGAATTAAATTCTACCTTACTATCAGTCCTATTGCTCCAGGTTGAGATAAGGCTTACATTCAACAAACAAAGGCTGCTATAGCAGGACCTCATTGGTACATTCTGAAAGAGGTCACCTAATATGCACCAGTAAGGAACTTATGTTCATAAGCACACAAGTTAGCAGCAGAGGCTGACGAGGGAAAATAACTGTTCCAACAAGCTTCCGACTTCTATCTGGCAGTGCAAAAGCAATAACAACGTAAAGCCACGTATAAGGCACACATAATATCTAGGTCAGACTTTGACTGCACTTAGCATGTGGTAATAATTATGTGCTCTTACCATCCAAATTTCCCACAATACTCCTCTGCTCACTTTCACCAAAGAACTGAAAGCAAGCCTAGACCACCACCCCACAGGCAGGCCCCCGGTTTATTATTATACTCATCCAAGTGCATTTACTCGTCCAATATGCTGCCATGATAATAAAGTGATTTGAAGTGTCTGCACTCCAGCATCATTAGAGCTATATGAAAAAAATCGGGAAAAAATAATACAAGAAATATATGTGTTGCAATAGCTTTAGCTAAACAGCTTGGCCAACAAAATGGATATGGTGTACATGGAATTCTAAAATAGGAAACTACATCTTACATTAGGGCACCAATGTGCACAGTATTCAGACGAGACTAGCATCTATGCAATAGATGCACAACTAACTCGTCTCAAACTAACAGAGGACGCAAGTGACGAAATTCAATTATATGTGTAAAACACAGTTTTTGTGGTAGGCTTTAAGCTGAGACCATTAAAAAGTGAAAGGCATAGAACTCCAAACGATGAGCAAGTCATTCAGCTGGTTGACTGCGACTATACAAAGCTCGTTCCTACACTCACAAAAAAAAACTCATAGCCATACATTCAGCTAATTAGGCCACACAAGGGAACTATCTTCAGGCCAGTCATGGTGACAAAGTACACCCATATGCAACAACTTCTATAGCAAAGTTGTTGGGCAAGCACATCTTTGGCCATTACCTCACAAAGACCACCGACTGGATCGAACAGTACTGCGAATGCAGAAGTGTATCATACAAATAAACCAAGAAAACATACAGGATGCAGGCTCACTTAAAAAGTTGTTTACAATCTCCAATAACAATGACAATGGTTAAACAATAAAAGAATGCAAATGACCTTTACGGAGGATACAGTTCTAATCTGGCTAGTTTGTGGTTGAGGGTTTTGAAATATATTACGCATTTGAAGTTCAAGGGTTTCGGTACCTGCTCGGTCTCCACAAAATTGGCAGCTTGACCATCATCATTAGTTCCTCGTACATTAAACCTGGTGCCTGCCCTTTCACAGCTGAGGCGGGATATAATGCATGCCTTAGCCTGTTGGTGACCAGCATAAATAGTCCGTATCTCCACTCCACCACACATAAGGCGCAGCAACCAGTCATCACAGTTCACACCATAGTGCTTCAAATGCAAATGAAGTGATTGATTCCTGTTGAAAAATAAGTAGCAGAGATAAGTGCTTCAGAACATCAATACCCAATGATGATTTCTTGATCCCTTTTTTAACACAAAAAGCACAATACTGAGTTGCACAAATAAAGCTTGACGCCGTATAATAAACATTAATAGCAAATATTTGTCTCACCACATGTGTATATTACACCAACTTAATTCATCGAAAAATAAGTAAAGATATGTAAGCTTTTCGGTCGTAGTACAATTAAATGTGGAACAAATGTGGAATGCTACTCGAACACGATTTCAACAGACTATAAAATGTATAACAAAATGCCACAAAAATCTCAAATGCTCCATAATATGTGAAGACTTTTTAAATAAGATGCAATAATTAGTATCATGATAAATGTTGCATTGCAGCTTGAAGATCTGAAACAGAAACTGGTAAGAGGTTTGTCTTGATCCCCCACAATGCTTAAAATGTAAGGTAACCAAGAGAGAAGTGACAAAGTATATATTAAGGCAAGACATTTCTTAATCTTAGAGTGCTTGCACAAAAATGTTAAGTGGAGGGACCCAAACATTTTATTAGGAGCTCGCAGGGAGTGCATCTGAATTTTGCGTCTGCCGATCCTACACAGTCTTCACTCCATCTCACGCCTCTTTCTTCCACCAACCTACACTTCCTCTCTCTCTTGCAGTTTCCTGATCATACCAAGCTCTTTGTCAATGTTCCCTAGCTTTCCTTTCCTCCTTCTGACCCCTTCTTCTGGATTTCTCGGTCTTGCTCCGAGTCAAAGACTGATGATGAACAATAAGTACAGGTGGCCAAAAGGAGTGTCGCCCCCAACACCTACAACCATGGGCAGGTATGGGTCGTGCTTGCAGTTTCTCAAACACAATGCTGACAGGAAGGCAGATGAAAACTAGCAAAAGTGTTTAAAAAGAGAGCAGAGATTTAAGCTTATGACTCCCAAGACCAGTGAGCTCAGTTCACATCTATTTGCTTCTCTGTGTAAAAGAGAGACAACGCTGCGGAAACCAAAACCGAGACACTGCACTGTCATTGTTCCTTGTTAAACTGTTTGCATGTGGTTTCCAGCACCAAACTCTTTGTTGTGCAGTCTCTCACGATTTGTACTTATCCAAATTAGCCTTGGACAACCAACAATAAAACATCCACCTACATCAATCACCCAATCACATTTGTAGAGCGTGGCTGCATCACCCTCAAGGGTCTAGAGGTGCTGGGTGGACAAACTGAGTTCTTCTATTGGCTGAACATCCAAGTCTTGAGGTGCTTCCTGAAATGCTGGAGCAATAGTGAGGCTCAGAGATGGAGGGGGAGGTCGATTCAGGTCTTAGCCGCCAGGTGGGAGAAGGAGCGGTCTCTACTGCTTGCCGGGTGGATGCGATGTGTGGCTGCTAGGGATAGGGAATCAGAGCGGAGTTTCCTGGTAGGTTGGTGGAAGTTCACTACAGTGTTGAGGAACGCCGTTCCTTCATTGTGTAGTGCCTTGTAAGCATGGGTGAGAAGCTTAAATTGGCATTTCTCTGCGACTGGTAGCCAGTGGAGTTTCCTGAGGTGAGGGGTGAAGTGAGTCTGTCTGGGGAGGTCGAGGATGAGACTGTCTGCAGTGATGTGGATAATCTGGAGTTTCGTCAGGAGCTGAGTGGTAGTTCCAACATAGAGAGAGTATCTGTAGTCTATGTAGTCTGCTGGTGATGAGAGCTTGTGTGACTGTTCGCCTGGTGTTGGGTGGGAGCCCTCTGAAGATCTTTGAGTTTTCAGAGGGTGAGGATGCAAGCGAAGGAGACAGTGTTGACCTGCTTCCTCATGGAGAGCTGGCTGTCGAAGATTATGCCAAGGTTGCTGCCATGGTCAGTGGGTTTGGGGGTTGGGCCCAGCTCGGCTGGGCACCATCTGTTGTTCCATTGGATGTCTTTGCTTTTCCCGAATAGTACTTAGGTCTTGTCAGTGTTGCATTTGAGACAATTGTTGTTCATTCATGTGGCCGCTTCTTTCAAGCATCTTTGAAACTTGTTCTTGGTGGTCGTGATGTCGTTGTCAGGGAGAGGATGAGTTGGGTGTCATCCGCATAGTAGATGATGTTGAGTCCGTGGCTCTTGACGATGTTTGCCAGGGGTGTCATATATACATTAAAGAGGGTTAGGCTGAGCCTTAGGGTAGTGTTCTTGGGGAACGAGGAGTAGGCTGGAAGATGACCTTCTGTGTTCTACCTGTGAGGTAGAATGCAATCCACTTGAGGGTTGCTCCTCAGCTGCCGATCTGGTGGAGTCTGTTTAGCAGTGTGAGGTGGGATACGGTGTTGGAGGCTGCTGAGAGGTCAAGGAAGATGAATGCTGCCATTTCTACGTAGTCCAATAGTGTTCCGATGTCGTCCATGGCTGCGATTAGGGCGGTCTCTGTGCTTGCGGTTTGCTCTGAAACCTGATTGGGAGGAGTTCAGGAGGATGTGGTTCTCCAAGTGTCTGGTGAGCTGGATGTTGATTGCTTTCTCAATGACCTTGGCTGGGAAATGGAGGTGGGAGATAGGTCAGTAGTTCTTAGGTCCCTCTGGGTCTGCGGCAGGTTTCTTCTGCAGTGGCTTTACATAGGCGTGCTTCCATTTCTGGGGGAAGTGGGCGGTAGTGATTAAGGAGTTGAGGACCTTGTTGAGTTCTTTGCTGGTGGGTTGATTGCTTAGGTTGGAGATATGGTGTGGGGGGAGGGGTCTGCTAGGACTCCATAGTGGATGGATCTCATGATACACGCTGTTTCTTACTCAGATGGGATGTTCCACGAGTTTAGCTGGTGTAGGTGTGCGTCGATCGGCTTGATGCTGTCCTCAGCGGGATGTTGGGGTGCGAAGTCTTGGTAGATGGCATTGATTTTGTTGTGAAAAAAGTCAGCGAGGGTGTCACAGAGAGCTTGCAAGGAAGTGATTTATTTCCTGTCGCCGAGGGATTGGTGAACTCTTTGACTATGTTAAAGAGTTCCTCGCTGTTGTTGGCGTTGTTCATGATGTGGGTGTCTAAGACGGTTTTCTTTGTGTTCTTCAGGAGGTGGTGGCATCTGTTGAGGACGTCTCTGAAGTGTTTATGGTCATCCCGGGTCTTACTGGTGCGCCGTCTTCTTTTCTTTTGAACACAACACCCCAACAGGTTCACTCAAAACCCAGAGACAGGACTGCAGACAGAAGGAAAGAAGTTGTGGTGCAGAGTGGGGTCCCAAGGGTGTCTGCGATGCGGGAGTGGGTGAGCATTAATAATTCCAAGGGAGGTGGGAAAAACCAGCAGGAACTAGTAACAGCACACCTCTCAGTGGCGGAGGCTGCTGGGAGTTGTGATGTAGCGGAGAGTCCCAAGGGCATCCCACGATGTGGGAGTGGGCTAGCATCAATGAGGCTGGGGAGGCGGGAAAAAGCACTAAGGGGCTCTGTGTACATATTTAAGATAACAAGGGACAGTACGGAACCCTCGGGGACTTTAGGTCTTTCTGGGTCCTGGAGATGTGAACAAACAGGTGTCAGTTGGAATCAAGAAATGCATCATGTTCTAGGTAAGACGGTTTTCTAAGACGGGTCATGACGACTACTGCAGCAGAGATGAAAGGAGACGTTTAAACAGAGGAATTATCACAAGTCTAAGAACAACACAGTAAGGCTTACCTTACCTTGCCAGTTGCTGCTATGGAAAGACAGCATTTTAATAATGTTGCTAAGCTGGCATAAGTACAAAGAGTCAGAGAGTAGATAACAGAAAAGCCTACAGGTTTAACAAGTGTTACCGCCCCCCCTCCCCCCCCAAGGCTGCCACTTCGATTATTAACTTAAGGAGAGGTTGTGATTAAGGTTGAAATGCCCGGTGAGCTATGATCTTGTGGATTGTAACAACCTGCTTGGCTAATTCTATAATTAATCATCTGCACTACCTTCTTCATAGACAATAGCCTGAGGTGATCCCTCACCCACTTCTTATCTTCTCAGGTGTGCACAGAAAATATTGCAGACCATATCATATCCAAGTGGAACTCTGGATAGTTACTTCCATTTGCCCATGCTCATCCTGGACCACGACAAGCACTGAACATTCAAATGCATGCTTTCTGACACCCTGAAAGAGATAGGCAATCCCAAAGAAAAGACCATTTAACAGAGTGAACATCTGAACACCTAGACCTCGGAACCCAAAAGTGTTTGCATTAATTGTAGCTTTTTTATCTTTATATCCGCTCGAATTCTACACAGAAATGTAATCCTTGTCCACAAGAAACCAGGAACAGTACCAAGATACTAGCACAATTTCCTAGGAATGCTCCAGATTCCTCGATCTAGGACAGCTACTAAATAAATGATTGTAAAGCCACCACCAACTGATTGCAGACCTATTCTGTCTTCTGCAGCTTACAAATTCTGCCATTTTCTCTTGGGAAGGGACTGTAGTAGGTGAGGAGGAGCACCCCCATTTATGAAGGTTTGAATCACATTCTTTTAGCGGGCATCTGGAAATTGATAGTACACATAAAAATAACGCTGGCCTAAATCAGAATGTGGAAAAGGAGAAATGAACAATAAGTTATGCGTCACCCATAATTCCAAAGGATGAATCCAAAGGCGTAGTCCTTTGAATTGGGGTATTGAGTCTGACACAGAACAAGAGGGATGGGTTACTTAATAAGTTATTGCGGCCAACTGTTAGGAAGAGTTGCATGTACTGCTGGTAAAGGTAGGTAATATGACAAACAACCTGTATCAGCTGAAGTCAGATTCTCAAATCAGTCCCTGAAACACTACAGATTCGGATGGCATGATCGTCTGTGCCTAAGGTCAGAGAATGTTTGCACAGCATGAGAGGGCTTGAAAGGACAGACATCAAACACTTCACCCACAGCGAAGTTGCTAGGCGCACCTTTTGTTAATTAGAACACAATACAAATTTAGACAATATATTGTATTACAGCATTTCTACAGCACTTTATACCCTTGACAAAGCTGGAAAGTGCTGGGATTTCGATAAGGATCCTGGGCACTTTTTCAGAATGCATGGTTGAAGAGGGTGCTGGTTGCAGTATAGTCTATAAAGAGGGAGTTCAGTGAGGTGCCCGAGGCTTAGAGATGCACAGTAAAAACACTGTGATGACAAACGCTCCACCTAAGCACACAACTTTACAGAGATAGTGATTTGGTGCAAATGTTACAGGATAAAAAAATATCTTCATAAGTACATTTTTGAGAGCTTTTTATTATAAAAAAAAAATAGTAATAATGTATGGGACGTTAAAGTAAAAAGCTGTAAAGTCCAGTTTTGACAATAAATACAAAATTTTTAACCACCAAGACTAAATGCAGCATTCAAATAACACTTATTAATTTAGATCAGAAAATAGAGAACTAATGAAAGAACAAGGTGGTACACAGCGCAACGCACCGTTCTGGTAACTTCCACATAGCCTGCAGATGGTTATTTCTAGTGTGCCTCTCAGAAATGTTTAGCGAACACAGATAAAGCCTAATTTGGAAACCTTTTAAGGTAACAATTCTTATCACTTTAGACGATCACTGTCATGCATTTTATAAATGGTCATCAAAAACAAGTACTGCTCATTCTGCTAAAGATAAAACATATCTGACAGTGAGGTTACAGTATCACTAGTTTCCACCAATTTCTCTACCAAGACGTACAAATACTTGCATGTATAATCAGAAAACCAGGGCAGCTGGTATTTTACAACAGACCAAGAACATTTGTGACACTATGTTCTATTTTTAAGAGTCTTCATTTGCAGCAAGTCAGGAGAGCAGAGAGGTGTAACAGCATGTTCCAAAGAGAAATTAATCGGTGAAACTAGCAAATCCATTTTAAATGGTTTTGGCAAACATGAAGAAACTGTGATGTAACAAAACAATTGAAATCATTAGTCTGTCGCCCGTTGAATATGTATTTTCGAAAACTGGCTTTTTCATGCAGGTTTATTTACCAAAGCATATTGCTTAGTACATAACCTTTGCTAAATCAGACCACTCACCCTGCACGTATACCACACACATTGCACTCCCACTGGTAGTACTCACCCCGCATTCACACTGCTCATCGGCACTCTTACACCTTGCACTCTCACGGGCAAAGCATCTGGTCACTGCTTTCCCCTTGCACTTACAGGCCCTCTCCTCACCCTGCACTTAACAGGCACACCACTCACCCTACTCACACATGCACTACCCTCACAGGCAATCAATTTACCCCACACGCCCTATACCCAATGTCTTGTACACACCCAAGCAGTGAGCTCACCTTACACACGCCTAGGTAATCGCTTCTGCATTCACAACACACATGTATCATCCTAGATTCAACTCAAGCACTCCTCCCGCCATGCACTTTCACATAGACACAATGTTGACCTTGCACTCATAGAGGCACTCTGCTTACCCTTCACGCACACAAGCAATCTATACTCACACGGGCAGTTCCCGCACCCTGCAACAACAATATATCAGGCTCATCCTGCATTCACTCGGGCAGTCCACACTCACCGTGGTGCGCCGCTCATCCTGCACGCACATAGATCACATCACACCACTCACCCTGCCTCCCACAGGAACTCACCTCACCCTGCACACTCAGAGGTTCGCCACACACTCAGCCAAGCACGCTGCTCTCCCTGCAGTCACACATAAACACCAATCAATCAGCACTCGTACACGTCCACAGATATGACAGTACCAGCATTTTCTAGGATCTTCAAGGTTTACTATCAATGAATCTGTTTCTTGGTCACGTCTTCTCTACCAACTGACATCATACTCATCATAAAAAGAATAAACAACCTTAGGCTAGGGTCCTAACAATTTCCAAATGGAAGCCAGCACTTAATATTGGGTCCTTTTCAAGCACTTCATTTGTCATGGAACTTGGAAGATGTTTTGCAGTCAACTATTTCATTCCACAGTCATGCTGTCAACATCTTATATGTATTGAAATAAAGTGAAATAAACACTACATCAGAATGAAAGATGTGTAAACACATATTTAATACTGCAAGACATTTTGGTTCACTATGCAGTGAGCCTATAAATTGACCTTCTCTGCAGGGCCAGCGGCACTACCAGCCTGAAGGCAGTGAGTAGGTGCAGCAACTAGAAACAAGAGAAATTTAATGGGAAAATAGATATGGGAAAACTGAGGCCAGCAGAATGGGAAAGATTATGTGTCCAGAGCAAAACAGAAAGGGTCAGAGAACAAAGAGTTGCAAATGGAAAAGAGTGGCTGAGTTGTTATGAAGGGGTAGTTGTGCAGTTGATAAGGTTTGAAGAGCAGTTGTAGAGAGTGATGGTTCAGTACAAGAGTAAGGGATATTATAAGAGTTTGCTGGGGGACAGCAGTGGCATAAGGGAATTAACCAAGGGCCTGTCTAAATGGCTGTGGACCACAAAATTTGCAGATGAGTTTCATTTATACCTATCTCCAGTGTACTTTCCCGGGTGTTGCTTTTCTGAATGAATGAATTCATAATTTCCTGACAACTGCAACTCTCTCATTTACACAACGTTTGAACTCAATTTCAGAGATGCCTGACCTCGCTTTCCAAACACTTGACCAAAATTGGGATCTAATAACTTTAAAATCTATAATGCACTAACCTTTCTAAATATAAAACTAAAACATTCAAACATATGACCTAAAGTGAATTCCCTAAAACTATGATTACTGATCAATATCATTGTACGTAAATGGGAAACCTCAAAACAGACCTACTACGCTTCAGGTTCAACACAGCCAGGTGGGTGGATATACTTTGATAGATTCTAGATATCTCTTCTACTGTTAATATACCAATTCGGCCAAATCTGACAGAATCTCCTGGCACAAGTATGAGCAGCAGTCTTTGAATTTCCATCTTTAACAATGGATAGAACATGATCCAGCTGTAGGAAAAGAAGCTACCTTTGTTTGACCGCCTCCATTTATCTCCGAGTCCATCTTCTGACAATCCATCTTATTGTAATACCCTGCCTGATCCAATTGCCCCAGCCCCTAACATATAACCCATTACTGCTGGTTCCTATCCCCCCCATGACGGACACTCTAACTTTTTTCGCAGCTTCTCACTCATCTCTTTGCTATTGGTAAACCCCTCATATGTACCAATAAGCAAGTTGCATTTGGTTGACAACTAAATCTCTCTATCTTCCCTCACTTTTGCAAAAAACTTTCAGGCTTCGATCTCTCAGGCAAAATCCCTTTTGCCCTGTTCACCTGAAAGTCACACCCCTTAGTTTGTCTCCAACCAGACCATTCATTGTTTCCTCACTTCCCAACCCCTACATTTCTTCTCTCTACCTACACCATTAAAACTTCCTCCAACCTACTTCACTTTTCATGCTCCTCTCTGCTCCCCCATCTAACTCCACTTTCCCTAATTAATTTAATGATTCGATGCAACCTGCACTACATTAAGAACACATCTTCATTATTATGCCTATCTTCTACTGGAGTGAGATATTAAATTCAATGATAACTTGGACTATTACTCTGCCCGCCTTCACGAAAGAAGCCTCTCCCATCATCCTAACCAGCTCGCCAGTCACACTTGACCCGCAACTGTAGAGACTGACCAAATAATCTCACACTGAGACAAGTTCTATTGCCACCTCATTGCACATAACCACTCTGTCTCAACATGCACAGATAACATACGTTTGCACAATTAGTTTATCAATTATCATGTTCAAATGACAAACTCAATGACTGTCATAACTTAACTACCAGCTTGTGAAGAATAAGAATCGGTGAGCTTGGCCACCTATGAAAAACCTGCAAGATCCTATCTTTTCCAGTTTGTAACTCGTTTCCTAACCAAGCATAAATCAAGTTCCCATGCCCACTATCACTAACCACAGACCACACCATAACTATCCGTCATCTATGATGGTGGAAGATATTAACATTTTCTGAGGTTTGCAGCTTGAAGTGCAGGTGTCCCATGAATGGGGTGGTGTTCTCTGTGGATATTTATAATTTGCTGGATTCCTTGTAGATGATAGCAAGTTCTCCTCCTGGCTTGTGAAGGCGGTCCTCTTGAGCGATCTTACGGCCAGCTGGGATTGCGATGCTGCGAGCCGATGAGAGGTTGGGCCAGGTCTCTGTGATAAAGAGGATGTCAGGTGTGTCACTACTCAGCAAATCCCATATTTCGGTTGTGTGTTTGCTCTTCTTTTGTTCTCGGCAATGTTACTTTCAAACAAGAATGAATGGAATGGATGGTTTGGTGCTTGCTGCGAGAAGAAAGATGAATGTAGCAGCTGACAAAGAACTCTTATGGATATTGTCGTTCAATGATTGGCTGTTTCTTCTCATGTGAGTTTCCCAAGTTGTAAAGGGAAAGTTTGCTTGTATTATTTGGTTACATGGCTGACGGAGATACATAACGGAGAAAGTACAGCATAATCCTCGCAAATGAATCCTTACCAGAATTTACATTTTCTGCTAGGATAGCTAGGGAATTTTATATTTATATACAGTAACTAAATGGACAAAAGTGAGCTGTCAAGAAGTACAATGTTAAATTAATACCTTATCTTACTGAGATTTGTGTAAATGAGATTGTGAATAAGATGTATGAAGGTTATGGAGTATTTTGTCATGAAATCCCAAGATTTATTGTGGGTACTGTAATGAGAAACCTTTTACTTTGATTTCTGTAGCTGTAGAAGTGCCTGCCCAAGGTGAGACTTGTAGTGGTGTTCCAGGTGAGACTTGCAGCTGTGTTCATTTAAACCCTCTATATCAGGGACATGCTTAGACAGTAGATGGTTTCTAGGTCGAGCCAACCAGATAGTGCAAGCTTTTGGTCTGCGAAAGACAAATTGTGTTCTTACCAAGAACATACAGGGGCTTGGAGCTCACACAATGCTTACTATTGGTTGGATTTCATGTCATGCTAATTTGACTGTTTATTTGATGGCTTCTTCGTCAATTTTGTGTTTGTCAATCACATGGAGCACATCCTCTTTAAACATTTCTTTGATTGGGTGGCTTCTATGTTTCCTCTGATTGCTTTTAGGGAACAACGTTTTCCTTCAGGTATAAGCACTCCATGAGAGTGAATGTATTTTCTAGCTATTTCCCTAATGAGCTTTTCTCCTCCCCCAACTCTCTGTCCATTTGTTTCTCTCCCCCACCTGCACTTGTGTTGCTCTCTCTCGCCTGTGTGCTTCTGTCAACAGGGTTCTATTGCTCTCTTTCCCCTGTGTTATCTCCCTCTTGTTGTTTCTTCCCCTCCCAACCTGATCCCATAGTCGGCTCATCCAATGCTTTTGAGCTACATTTTAGAACAGTGCTTTTGCTGTTCTTTTTAAAAATGTACCTACCAATCTCAGATCGATAATTTTTTGTATTCATGCATATATAACTGTTGAAAGCTTGCATGCACCTAAAAGATAACATGGCAAGTGTTACATTTACTTTTTTTTTGCAATGCTATATAGAGGCTGTAATGCTGTTCAGCACTGCTAAAACATTGGCAGAGTTTATAGGCCTTATAGGCAAGACCCATTGGCTTTACCAATGCTTTTATCCATTTGAGATTTGAAAAGGTACTGGTTTGTCAGTTTTTTTTCTGCTGTCATTCCATGATTCTTAAAATGTGCTGGTACGTCAAAACCGTGATTGTGCCCTGAAAGCAAAGTGCATGATCATTATGGTGGATGGCAATGCACCTGTGCTGTTAGATTCATTGAAATAGGAGGGCAGCTATGTTTATACCTTACCTCTGGCACATGAATGAAGTGGGGCACCTGTATTGGAAATGGCATAAAAATGGTTTCCGCAGTGAACATCAAATCACTCCCTCAAATAAAAAACAATTACAAATAACAAATCACACTCCCTTTTAGCCCTAAATACATAACATTCGTAGACCTGGGTGGGTAACATATTTCTTAAAGTAAAAGAAGGGCCCAAACTCCTTTCCTTTACAATCTGAAGAAACAAACACAGGGAGGTTAAGGTAGCACTAAGAGGCTAGCAGATCATAGTGTCCCACTGAGGAGTCTTTTGCATGGGTAGCGTAGGAGGATAACCAGGAACCATGTTTTGGGTGGTTTTAAATAGAAGGATGACTATCACGAAGCAGCCATCGGAATAGGTGCCTACGTGTGGTCATATGCGACAGTGGAGGTTGATTGTGCAGTGGAAAATGTGGAAAATGAAAGACTTTTACCAGTGGGAAGAAGGTTTATTGGGTTAGGGAAAACAGGATAGCATGATGGTATGTAATCCGATTTACATACCACTAGAATGCTATTCAGGAATTTCAGTGAAGAACATGGAAGTCTGGACAGGTTTTCTTAATGAGCATTTAAAACAATGCAGCACAAGTGGTGGACAGATGAACGACTGTAAGTAAATGCTGTAGTTCAATAATACCCCATTTTTGGTTGGAAGGGAGGGTGTCAGCATTTCGGAGAGACATTAAATGCAAAGAGTCAGAGAGAAATCAAGAGGGAGAAGAGTCGTCGTGAGAAGATGCATTGAAGAAAGTGATTTCAGCTTCTGATGTAAGGGTAAATGAGCGGGTAATGTCATGAAATGTCTGATAACTGAAAGACTAGTTCTAGAATGTAGGATGGGCATGAATGAAAAAAAGAAAAATCTAATGTTGGCATACAAATGAAACAGGAAAGATAAGCTAGCTAGTATCACTAGTAGTAGAGGTGTGCAGGTAGAAGAGAAGGAGCCTGGGGCTGAGCACTGGGGAATATTGACCGTTATGGCAGTCAATGGTCAAAGTCTCTAACCCCAACCCCAAGTCTTGGCTGTGGCAACAAAAGAGGTAAGGGTATAAGTATGTTATGGTGTTAGACATTGTCCAAGGCTGGGATTCAAATGGAGGAAGGGTAATTATTGTTTGCATTGGTACTGAAGTTGGATGCATTTAAGAGGTTTGATTCCATGAAGTGACGTTGTTGCGAGTCTGATTAGAGTCAGATGAACAATAGATGACTGAGGGCCCGATTTAGACTTTGGTGGACAGATTACTCTGTCACAAATGTGAAGGATATCCCTGTCCACCTTTTTACAAGTGCATTATATCCTATGGCACCTCTAAGAAGGCAGATAGGGAATTAAAAAGGCTATTGGTGTTTTGAAGAAGAAAAGGAGCTGGGAGAGAGTTTTCTTAAGTGTTTCTTTTTACAAGTAGAGGCTATATTGTTGTAAATAAGAACTTGAATTCTAAATTATAATTCACAATTTAGATTAGCATCACTTAACATGTTTAACCATGTAATTATGGTAACCAAGCACCGCAACGTAAAGGGTGGCTGCTGTGTTGTTTTCCTCCCCACTACAAATTCACAATAATAACGGTTCACCCATGAGTCATGAACATCTGTGAATTGGATAGGGGTCACATAGATATGTAAAGAGACAGGGGAAGAGTAAGAAGATTCAGAGTGTGGGATCAAGGAACAGAAAGGAAAAAGAAGCCTGCAACAATAGAGAGATAAGGACAAAAATTGGCATAAAGAAAGGGGCCCTATTTTTTATTTCCTTTTGCAGTTTCATACAGCGAATGTAAAACCCAACTGAGTGTCAGAGAGCCCAACATAGGAAAAGGTACACAATGCATGCAAAGAGATATAATCCTCAGCCTGAGGGTTGAGCTCGGGGTATTCAGGTTATTGCTTTAAACAATGTCACAATGAGGTTCTGCTTTTGACAAGCTGTGGTCTACCTGAACAGTTTAGCACTAGTAAAAAAACGGAGGGAAAAATAGTAACTTTACTAACTATATCAGAGGAAGAAGGTAACCATGAAAATCATGCACAAAGGAGTAACCTTTTATAAAATGAAGCTATCAGCAAGTGTATGAATGATTCGTTCAACAAACCAAAATAATTAATCCGACAAAGTCACGCCGGTTTGGTCGAATTGCTAGTTACGAAGAATGTCCACAAAGACTATGCACTCCAAAGGAAAGTTAGCACATACTGGAATTCTGTTTCTGGGTTCTACTTAGCCCTGAAGAAGATTCATATGAAGAAATGAAATGTGCTGACTGCCTTTTTATGAAAATGATGTCACCATGAAGGATATTTTTCTGAAAATTATGTGTTATGTTTGATGGAAGCATAGAATACTTGATAAAAATGCTTCTCCCACCAAAGGTGGCATTTTAGAACACTTTTGCTTAAACAACATGCAAGTGTCAAACACAGACAAAGGAAAACAAATCACAAAACAAGACAAACTAATACAGAAGGTAATCATTTTAGGCATGATAAAAATGACCAACTTACCAAAAAAATCTGTTATCTGTTGTTTGTTCTTGCATATTGCGATGAGCGTTAAGACTTAGGTCTAAACTCATCCCAGAGGCTGACCATGCAAAATAAAAATTGCCGGAATTCAAAACCTTGCGGACATCTGATATACGATCCTCATCTGAAGGATCAATTCTCAATGAAATAAATTCAGTCGATGTAACTCGAAAAACTTCAGACTCTTGAATCTTCCCCACTGACATGCATCCGGTGACTAGCACCAGATAGTAAAGCATTGTATCTCCTGCAAAAAACCAAAGGTACAGTTAAAACAGCACACAAACATGCTATTAAATATCAAATTAAGAGGGTTTATCAAATTGCATTGCCTTGAAAGTTAACATGTTCGGTCTGTTCCTTGAACTTCTAACTATGTATACTGGTACAAAACTAGGCAAACTGACAACATTGAGGTTTCTTGATTTTCACAAAAGAATACATTTGATGAATATGAAGAATTTACATGTACCTCTAGAAAGCTATAACACAATCTCTGAAGCACCAACCTAGTATAATCCCTTGATTCTCTACAGTTTAAAATTGGCCATGACAAAATAATGCTTTGAAACATTCACAGTACTCTTTGCCATTAAGCATAAAATGTAAAAACATCAAGACATCCTTGAGCAATCTCAGAAACAAAAAAACTTTCCTTTGTGCGGGTTGACTTACATTGAACTAGACAGAAAAACATAGATTTCACAAAAATTCATTATAGCCATCTATGAAATAGTCCAAGAATGTTGTGATGTGCGAGGCAAGCCCGAGAGCCTAGGGGGGTCTGCCTTTGAAAAAAGATAAAAACCGGGTCAAGCAGAGCATTGCTTAGCACTGGCTTCATGAAACCTTTGACCAAGGAGCCACTTATTTTACAGATAGCTGAAATAATCTTGGTATGCACTTTGCAACAGGCACACTATTAGCAGTTTCTTATTCTTGATAACTGAACCCATTTGTCCACAAATATTAATTTGTTGCAGTCTAAAAAATGCAAACTGCCCGATTGTCATTTTTCTAAAATAAACTAATCTGCTCACCAACAGAAGAATATTGCATATCATTTTGATAGATACAGTACTTGGCCCCCAAATACCAACTTTTCTGTTCATTAAATACTCACAATTATTATTTCCCAAAATGGGCAGATATTACCTCACATGCCCCTGTGCCACTGTCCTGGACATGGATGCAAGCTACATGCCAGAAATGCACCCCAGACGCTGGGCATATCGACCAGGTGGAACAAATGGACAACAGATGCCAGAAATGCTCACAAACGAGTGCCTTAACCTTTGTAGCAATCTTTCTGATGGATACTCTATCTATTGGCAGGTGCATCACCCCAAGGGATGAGACTGGATCTGGAGCCTCTTGAAAAGCTTCCAGGAACTGTGCGGTGGCACCATATAGCACCAGTGGCAGAGTTAATTCCTCCCCTCAATACATTTAAAATGTCACCATACAGGCTGGTGACAGTTCTCCGTCCTTTTTACCCCTGACATTCCTTGCAGAAGGCAGTGAGACTGACTTAATGATAGCCAAAAAGCAATGCACTCAATGGCAGAACTACCTTAGAACCTTATTACAACACACAGCAAGACCTCTTTTTCACAATGGAAAACGGCTATTCAGCGACTGATTTATGTGCAGGCGGAGTTTCCTTAAAAAAGATGGTCATTGAACATTAATAACTTGTTCTTCTGATAAATACTTTTGCCCACCTGAGCCACTACTTTTAAATCAAAGACTGCCATACAGTGATGGGTCACAGGAGGGAATAAAACTGAAAAGTTCTTCAGTACAGACTTGCAAAATGATCTTCCCTGTGTACTTGGAAGTCAAGTAGCAGTGCTTTTGAAGACGTGGTCTGAAACCTATCTAGCAACTGACAGATGCCAAGAACAGGAACGCTCCCGAGAACACAGAGGATGTGGCTTTCGCCCTGGAGTGTGCTCTGAACCTTTAGGAAGCTCTTTCTAGGCCTGGGCATATCAACATTTCATGTAGAGTACAATCAAACCTGAAACTATCATCCTCTGGACGGCACACTATTTATGTGAACCACAATGCCAGTGAACAGTTGATCAGACACATTGCTGTCTCTGGTCTTGTCAGCATGTAGAGCAACAGGACAGGGGACTAGTATGTGGCTGACAAGCCTCTGTGGTTTCAAGCAACGTAGTCACTCCTCCACAAGAGGGTGTGGAGGAGAAAAGAATGCCATCAGGGCGATGAAGTGATCAATATGAAATGGTGAGACCACTTAAGGCAGGAAAGAGGCTTAGGTCCCAAGCACCAGCTTGCCTGGATAGGACCAGGTGAATGGAGCACTAACAGAAAAAGCATGCAGTTTGCTCATCTGCTAAGCAGAGGTAAAGGCGACCATGAAGACAGTTTTCCAAGTGAGGAGTTTCAGAGAACAACTATGCTTAAAAAGGTGACCAGATAAAAAAAAAAAAGGATGAAATTCAGGTCTAATTGGGGCATGAGAAATAAAGAGTGTTACAACTGGATTCAGTTCATTCAGTATGCACTGATTCTTTTGCTTTTAGTATCACCCGGTTTTGGATTTTTTACTGTGGGTGAGTCTCAATACATTTGCTTCACCCACAGTAATCACAAGGCAAATAGACTGCATGTGTTTACTGCCATAAAGCTGCTGCGATACAGCAAGGGTGAGGGGTACCTGGCTAGTTACGGGTGAACACGTCCACATGCATGTGTGCACATATGGTAACTGCTCACAGGTAGCCCGGACACAGTGGGGACTCTGCAGGATTAGATACTGACCTGGAGTAGGTCTTATAATGATTATGTACACTAATGAGGAAATTCAGTGTGATTTACTGTTTTGACTGTAGTGCCACTGTATTATACACATAGAGAGAAAACTGCCTTAGAGTGCGGTTCGCTTCCCTTTGGCCTTCAGAGACCAGTGACATATCAAAATGGGGTGTAATCTTTGCGAGAAAGTCAAATATGCAAGTTCCAAAAAGATATCTTTACAACATATCGGTCATCAAGAATTGTCATATTTCTCTGGCTAAGCTCAGGATCAGAGTACAGGTCTTTTGGCACCTTGCTGTGCTGGGTTAATTACATTTCTCTTCAGCAGGAGGAACAGAGGCCTCCCCACACAAAGGGGACAAATAACAGTTTTTCACCCAGCTCCTGGGGAGGAAAGGGAGAGGGCTGAAGGATCTGCATCAATCCATCAGCTGTCACGCTGTACCAGTTACATGCCTGCCCAAACCCACTGATCAAAGGCAGCAGCCCAGCCCTCTGGAGCCAACACAGGAGGGATATTCCCTTGAAAAATTGGTTAAAAATGTCCTGGCAGTGATGTCAGCAAGGGGCGGAGCTGAGGCCCCCAGAGAAGATGTGCTTAGTGACTCTTAGATGATGCGATCTTGAACTGTCCCAGCATGCTGTGTAGAAGGGTTGGCACATGGGGTGGAAAAGTGATGTGGCACCCTAAGATGGGTCAGGGGTGCCTAGTTTCCGGATCCTTCCACTCCCCTGAACAAGGGATGACTCTCATTTGGTGTTTTTCTGTGCTTCGCTGCTAGAGCCTGGGGCCACCATGGCCAAGTGGAAGGAAGAACACCCTGATGCCCATAAAGGACTAAGGACTCTGCCCTGTTGACTCCACGATCAGTGGGTCTCCCCAAGCGACAGTGAGGCTGCCCCCTTACACTCCTGAGGACCAGTTGGGGGAAAGCCTTGGACTTCTGCTCCCAGAGACAAAGACCAGGAGGAAGGCTTGCACAGACATCCAGCTTTCTGAGGATTACACCGCTTTGGAGGTGGGGAGGGCTGCTGCACCTGCCCTTGGTGGTGCGAGTTCGCAACCCAGAGTAAAATAAGCCCAAGAAAGTCAAAATTGGCCCAAAGGACTCAAGTTATGGCATTTTTAAGACTGATGACTTTTGACCTCTTGAGAAGAAAAACGGAGCGTCGGGCTCTGCCGCTTCTCCAAATGTATCCTCCCCCTCCCCCCCGGGACGGGCCAGGACCCAAGGGTCAGCAAATTATTTATTTTTTAATTTTTCTCAGGGATGGGGTGCACATGGGGCTCCCTCCTCGGGCTTTCTACTAGCTAGGGGACCCCATTCCCCGAGCTGCTTATATTGAAAGATGGGACGGGACCTCATCTCCAGACCCAGAAGCCCAGGAGGAAGGACCAGCAGCAAGCACCGCAGAAGTTTGCTGAACAGGGAGGGAGAAGCTGGCGGCTCCCACAGCCACACTCTGAGGTGCATGCTGAGCAGGAGCAGGAAGGGCAGCAAAGGGCGACTCCCTCAGCTTCCCCCAACAAATGAAGGCATGAGGGTTCCCAAGTGGAACCATCCCCCCCCCCCAAAAAAAAACATTAAAAGATAGCTTTGGGGCTCTCCCAGCACAGCGGGAGAGTTGCTGTTAAAATATTCACTGCTCCAGCTGGAGATCCCCATAATGCCCTGTGGGGCTTTTTCATTTACATATGTTATCCTCTTGCGGTGGTTCCAAGAAGGCAGAGGCACCACCAACAGTGAAAAAGAGGAATGAGGGGGCTGCAGGAAGGCAGCAGCTCCCCCCAAAAAGTATTTTTTCCCCACAAAAGTACTGACTATGTTTAAGGGGTCAATCTACAACCCTTTGGAGAACCCTTTGGAGTTTTCCTTACTATTTCAAAGCATTCACAAGTCTGGAGTTTTTGCCCTCAAGCTGGAAGTGCACCTCCCTCTTGGGGCTTATTCTATTATTTTATTTATGGTAATCTGGAAATGTTTGAAAAGAGTACATATTGTACAACGCGCTGTAGGGGCTAAGTCTACAGTTGCATTAATGTCATTAAAATGTGATGTTCTTTAGAGGCTGTTTTTATGATGCATTTTCACAAGTGCAAAGGTTATAAAAACACACAGACATTTTTCTCATTTTAAATGCTTTACTGATAAAATAATGTTGCGAATGATTGCTGATTATAATGAATATACTTTATTTACATTAAGTGCATTTACAAATGATTATTATTTGTGATGACTGATGTCTTTAACATGTGGGTTGTTGATATTAAACTTTTAACCAAGCCAAGAACTTACCTTATATGTTTGCATGACCCCCTTTAGGGAGTCAAATGGGATTATGGGATGTCATCTATGGTATTTTCCATCTGGCAATGTACATATTTTTGAATTACTGGGTGGTATTTAGTTATGTGTGTAATAAATGTACTTTGTTTTCTAAAGAAAAAGTATTGACTGCACAATCAATTATTGAATATCATTGTTGGGTGCCAATGAACAGCGATTACTAGCCCACATCACCTCCCCTGAGTAGGCCTTAGACTACCCTGAGAGAGTCAAGAGTTACAATGAGGTGCTTGGTTCCCATTGAGGAGAATTGTGAACCCATTACTTGTGCAGACCACACAACCATTAAGCAAATTACACTCCTTACAAAAACCTTATCACAAAAATTATTTATATAACAAGGCTGATCAGGCAAACACAAAAAACCCAACAGACTTTAACCATGCTCAAAGCAAAAGCCTTACCAGACCAAAATAAAAACCACAAACCACAAAAAAACAGACAACAGACAACAGTCACTTGAGTGATTTTAACCTAGTCACATGAAGGTATTAAGCCTGACCAACAGTTGCTACAAATAGATTTGGACAAAGGAGTAGTGTGCAGTACGTAGGATATCAAGAGCCTCTCACCACAGTGCATAAATTGTGCTGTCAAAATCCATGCATGCAGGCAGAGCCTAAGAAGATTCTTCTAGAGCACCCTGCCAGCTTGCTGAAACAGTAGGTCCTCCCTGAGCTGAAGAGGAAGGGAAGAGGTGACACTGAGACACAGCACCTCTCAATTCCCAACTGTCCTCTTTGAATCCAGAGCAATAATCATAACCTGTTTGTGCTCTTTACTCGCCTTCCTCAGAAGTTGAGGAAGGGGAATACGCAGAATGATTGGGAATGTATATGGCAGATCAAAATCCCATCTCTTGAAGACACATAGCTGAGGCTCCTTGCAGCAGAAACTACAGTGCACAGAAAAATGGTCAATGAGCATTCTCCAACATGGCAAAAAAATCCAAATAAGGCACATCCCATTAACAAAGACTTGCTGCACCAACTGTGATTGACAAGATAACAACTGTTCAGCTCGTCTAGCATTACCTTGACAGTGCCCAACAGATGACTCTTAGAGACCGAAACAATAGGAGTTACATTCCAGCACCACTTTACAGAGAACAGGAGACCCTATGCCACCATGCTTGCTGGCTGGTTGTGTTGTCAGTGAAGATTGAATAGCTTCCCCCCCCCCCCACCAACAGCACCCCCATCCCCGAGCAGAAGAAATGGCGACACCACTAAAATGCTTGCACGTGCCACCTCAATTGAGAAAAAAGCCAAATGAGGGGGGCAGGAAGCCCAGCAGTCTCTTGGTCATCATTCTCAGCATTAGGCACCATAGAGGGCATCAATGTGACTTGAGCTTCAAGCGAAAGATATCATCCAACCTGACAAACTTGTCACCATGACAGAGAATGTAAAATCCTTTGCGAAAAAGGCTCTAGTCTTGTCACTTGTCTGAGTCAAAGTGGATTGCATTAGAGAAGTAGAGGACTCAACTCAAGGAGTGTCAGCTCCAGCAAAGGTGCTTGGTCAATGAGTGATGCCTTCAGAGTACCCAAGGTTCCTCATTAGCTCCAACCAAGGACAAATTATTACATTTCTCAAGATCAGGGTTTACAAAATTGGACGTTTCAGCTGAATGACTTCAATATTCACTGTTATGCACTGATGTATCTGTAACAGAGCCTGTATTTCAGCACTTACAAGGATACAGAGTGACAATTCTAAGATTTCATTTTATTTATTTGTGGGACCTCCTATTAAAAAACCTTTATTAATAAACTATTAGTTAAGTAGAATTTGCAAGTTACAATGCAGGAAGAATGGTTGTTGGTAATGTAGTGTCTGCATACATCTGTGAGGCATGGATTAGAAGCGGTAGACTCCTGAGGTGATATTACATTCAATCTTTTAGCTGAAAGGAGTAAAAATCGATGCTCAGCTGTATTTTTAAATTATGATTTTATTGATAATTCTAGGATCAATCAGCTGTATAGTACTTTTGATCACCTGTATTTACAGCAAAAGAGTGTGGATATACTTTGTATTTCGTTTTAATTGTATTTTGATAATAATACAAATTTTGCAATTTGGTTGTTTCAAATAGCTTTTCATTAGAATGTCAGGACATCCCGGGCTGTTCGGCACCCTCGTCATTCCAGATAGGTCGGGGTACTAGCCCTCACTAAAGGGCATATTGTACCCCCACGGGTAACTTACCTCCTCCCTAGGAAATCTGCTTTGGCCACCAGCAAGTTTCTTTTTTTAAGGCACGCTTCACTGTCCAAATCTCATACTCTGCGCATATCACACACTAATGTGCATCTGTCTAGATGTTTTTGCCCTGTTTTGTTGGTGGTGTTTTCCTTACCTTTATTTTCCCCCAGGGATTCCTGGATCCCGAGGAGCAGCAAACTGAATAAGGACCACCCCTGTGGTGGCTTCATGGACCTGTTCTGAGTGGCTGGGCCTGCGCTTTTTGTGATTGTATACATTGATGACGTTCTGATCTTTTCTCACTCTCTTACCGAGCATATTGGGCACGTACGGAAGGTATTAGAGGCACTACAGGAAAACCAATTATTCTGAAAAAATTTTAAATGACAGATCTATGTCACTACAGCACACTTTTGGGGTTCATTATTTCACCTAATGGATTGGCTATGGATCCCACCAAGGTCGAAGCCTTTCTACAAAGGCCTGCACCTACCTGCATGAAAGAACAGAAATCCGATGGCATGGCCTGCGCAACCAATATGGTGGATGTAACTTAATCAGCTCAGCACACAGAACCCAGTCATCCGTCACTTATCCCTGCTTCCCCAGTGCATCAATGGCCAAGAAATTCATTATCAACCCCTTGGTGAAGGGTTGCCTGTAGAATGGTCCCCTGGTAAAGATTGCGGCCTCAGGAAAGACCTGTACGCAGCACAGGGCCCGCCGGCATAAGTTGAAACATGGTGGCCAAATGCTGAATTGATACACCCAGCTAAGACACCTGCCCACAGCAAACAAACCCCACAAGCAATGCTGAACCTTGCGGGTGCAACGCATGATGCTTACAACGCGGATACTGCCTGGCACTGTGGGTGGAAAACTCCAGCGGTTCAACGCGAGAGCTGTGCAGGAGTGCAGAAACACTGTGATGCCCTGAGGTACAGTGTGGGCATAGTAATGTTGTGCCGATTGGATAAGCTTGAAGCTGGTCCCGTCAGAGTGCGACCCCCATACTCTGCCGGAAATCCTACGAAGAGAGTTAGGACAGGGAGTGTACAATTCACTCTCCTTTCCCTCTTTTCCACCTTCATACAGCACAGGATTGCACTGCAGCACTTGTGAGCTGCTCCATCGAAAGGCCGCGCTGCAATCATCGGCGTTTGTGAAAGTTTGGACAGCGTCTGGAAAGCTGAGAGTTGACTTTGCACTGCAGGGACAGACACTCAGGGCCCCCCAGGAGTAAAACCGGTGGCAAAAGGGGGCCCGAGTGCTGAATTCCCAGACCGAAACTGACAGGCATTGGGCTCTGATATCTTGGACTAGGCTCAGTGATGTGCACTGAACGTCGTTGAGCCTACTTTGTTATAAGGACAGGGATGTTATTCTCAGTGAAACCTGCAAGTTAGCCAAAATAAAAGCGGACAACGCCAGCATCATGTTCTTTCCAGACTACACAGCGGCTGTACAATGTCAGCATCATACCTTCCTCGCCGCGAAGCACCATCTCCGCAGAGTTAACTTGCGATATTCACTCCTCTTGCCGGCACGTCTGAAGTGGTGTCAGATGGCATCACGCACTTCTTTGACAATCAGTAGTCTGCCTGGGAATGGCTGGAATCCACTGGAAGACGGAAGGACTGCAGGTCCTCACGGATTCCGCAGGCCAAACATACATCCCCGTGTGGTCACCGCTGAGGGCAGAGGACTGGACCGCACAATATGCCCTTCCCGAGAACTGGGCCTAACCTGGAGCAGATCGTTGCAGAACGCTGTCTGGCCATTCAACAAGCTACTACTCTTGCAGAGACACAATTGTCAACTGTCACAAGTAAAGTGCACAGATTACTAAAGCCAGCAAAAATAGAGCACCTTGCAAAAGGTCAAAAATCCAGGGGGTCCACACAGGCAAGGAGGATTTCTTACAGTTGTTTAGCTACAGATGGAAAGCACCAAAATAAAGAGCATGTTATGTAAGGCCTTAACTTGTGACAAAGGATTCTGTTTTCACTGGGCTGCTTTCTGTGCCTTTACCATGGATGTCACAAGGCCACCAACACTACTGCACTCCAAATGAATAACAAAGTTACTACCTTTAAGGCAGACGTCTGCAAGGGATAATTCATGAGCTACTGGTGGCTCTCAAACTACCCATAAGTAGATCTCCTGTGTGCATTCCAGCCTACTAACCTGGAACCTTTTGCTTGGTTGAACTAATATATGAATGCCAATATTGCCTATTTAAGAATAAAAACGTATATTTTCAAAACTCCGAAGCTGATGTTTGGAGACAAAGTTTGGAACTTCCAAAATTGATTTAAAGTTGATTTTTGAGTGCTTAATTATGTGGGGAAATGTGTTACTAATATCATTATCTTTGGGCCGGGGCACTACAGCTGTATGTGCAAACTACATTTGCATTCTACATTTGCATTCTAAATGCCCCTAAATTGCCAAAGCCTTTTTACATGTCTGCTAGCAACTCTACCTAATGCATTAGGAGGTCACTACTGGTAATCTTGCATATGGTAATCACTAAGGTAGTCTTTTCTAATGTGGTCACTACTCAACCACTAATAACATTAGTAGCTTGCAAAGGTTTGCATTGAACATAAGTAGCTTTTGATACACAACCTGCTCTAGGCACTTCAATCAGTCTCTTAGTGATATCAACCCTAGTTGTCTCCAGACTAAATTTCTGCAAAGCTCTCTTACTTTCTGTGTTCAAACTCAACCACCTTAAAATCTTACATAATTAGGAAGTTAGGATACAGAGCATGTTACTAGAGTTAATCATGCATCTCCTTTTGTCAGGCAGCTGTTTTGGCTCCTGATTCATGTTTGGAAAGCCAGACACATCCATCAAGCATTGTACTTGAAATCTTCTGGCTCCCTTCAATTGCAAATGATTTGATATAACTCCATACTCTCATTCTGTGATGCCGAAATCCTTTGCTTCAAGAAAACTTGCTTTCATCGTTTTCTCTATTGGAGCCTGTCCTATAAAACGCTCTTCCTGCAGTACTGAGAAAAAGGACCTCCTATTTACTACCTTTCAGGATACAAACCCTAAAGCCCTGCTTCTCAGACTGCAGCAGATATCTCATTGAGCAACATATCATGGTATGTTAGACTTTGATTTCCTAGAGCCAATACACCCTAGGGATATACGTGAAGTCGAAATATAGCCTGTATGGAGATCAACATCTTGTGCACAGTGTGTCCCCGTGAACACCACCATTCGCTCTGTTCTTGTTAAACACCTGCATGCACAACATACTCACTACTTGAATGTTTCACAAATAAGGATTGGCAAGTGACCCCAACTATGGCTGAACGATTATCTTTTTAACAGAGAGAGAGAGAGAGCGCAGTTTCACCACAGAGGTATAGGCAGAAAGGACTCTGCCCATGCACTGCATCACGCTACCGCTACAGCTACAGCTAATCACCTCCTTGCCAGCAATGAGGTAGCCACCCTAAATTGGTAGTGTGCAAGCAAGCACAATAAAAGCTCAGCACAAGAACATTAATTTACAGAATATGTATTGTGTGAAGATGATTTCTAAAATGGTATTGTCTTAGTGTAAGAAAATGTTTACTTCTTGAGATTCAGGTTAGAGGCATTTTTAGTCAAGGGCTCCACACCTGAATTTCAGAAGGGCAAGCAACTACTAATACTATGGTGGAATACACAAGTTATTTAGAAAACGTGCAAAATACATAGAAATGCTTGCTAGAAAACGTTTTGGTGTTCAAAAAAGGAAATCAATTAATTTGGTAATGAAAAGCATAGACTAGATGTGCTTTGTTGTTATTAAACGACAAGAAAAACATCTACTATTCTATCAGACCAGAACAGAAAAACTCAAGTAGTTTTCATCAAGGAGATTATTTAATCGGATAAATCCATAACAATTTTCAGCACTACAAATATTACCTTACAAAGGAAAACGAACCGTAAGTTTCTATGTGCATGACAGTACATTTGAGAAACACTATTGTAAAATCATTTAATGTAGGCCCTCTTTTACAACAACCAGTGCTGCATGGTGCCTTATTTCAGAAAGCTGCTCATCATAATGGAAGCACTAAGTAAAGGTGGTTGGAAATTTTAATTTGAGTCCAGTAATGCATATACTTAAAAAGAAAAATCAGATTTATAAAAAAAAGGTCAAAGATGCCCAGGTACATGTTCAAAGTATGAACATTCACATATTATATCAATTCAGAAATTCGACAAATTCATCATGGTAGAGATGTGTTCAGTTTCGGTACCATCATCAACAGAGTGATTTGCCTATTAAGTGATATCGACTTAAAAGTTGTTTTTTTTAACATATTAAGGGCTTTCATGTGCCATTTTTGCGGTTTTTGGAGTGAAGCTACATGCCATGAGAAACCTCACCAGATGTGAATCCTCATGGTCAATTTACTGGTCTCCACAAGGAACTTCTAAAAGCACATAAAATAATAACATTATCATAGCACTTGCTTTTGATATGCACATTATTTGCTCACCAAGGTTTAGGCGTAAAACTCCTAAAAGTCCATAAGCATCCAACACCTTTGTATACATGTTCTTGATTGCTTCTTTTTCTGCAGATGCTACAAAAAAAGGTAAGGAATTCAGCAAGTGAAATTTTGAAAGATGTCTTATAATGGAAGAGAACGCTTTGTCAACATTTTAATCGTTTTATTTTCGAAAACATACAGATATGTGCTTTTAAAGTAATAAGATGTCCATTAGTATTTCCAATAGTGTTTATATATGGAATTAATCAATCCCCAAATACAAGTGCATACGCCAATCAATACAAATACCATGAGTTAAAACAGTATATATCAAGAATATGTGCTCTCATCCTGGAGAATTACAAAGGTATGAAAATATTAAAACATA
The DNA here is from genome assembly GCF_031143425.1 of Pleurodeles waltl. Taxonomy (NCBI): domain Eukaryota; kingdom Metazoa; phylum Chordata; class Amphibia; order Caudata; family Salamandridae; genus Pleurodeles; species Pleurodeles waltl. The sequence continues at coordinate 183,628,269 of NC_090447.1, forward strand.
TAGTATGGAACGCAAATACCTTAATTTATTACAAACTAAGATTCTTAGAAGTAGACGGTCGAAAACCATTCCACATCTCATCTAGATCCTATTAACTTCCCTTCCCCCTACCTCCACCCTGATTCCCACACAATACCTGAAACATGAAACTTCTGCATTACGTAAAGGCGCGTGCAAATGCAGGAGTAATAAGATACAAGCTGGCAGATCTTCACAAAGAAGCGAAACATATATGAGCGCACTACAGTGGAGCAACATATGAGCAGCGATTACACACTTTATTTACAAATGGCTACAGTTAAGCAATCTTAGCGCATTAACAAGTAGCAAAAAAGTCTGATATTACCTGAATACTTTTGTAGGGTTGTCCACCCCCGAGCACAAACACATACACAGAAATTGCAGACAACTCTGTGACAAACCTGCGTTTACAGAAACTGCACGCACATGAAGTTAGACGTCCCAGTCTGATGTGATGTGGAACACTAGGATCACATTCATCACATCTGGGTAAATGCCATAGTCCTGGTAAGTGCAGAAAAGGTGGAAATGCGCACAGTTGGAGACATCATAATTGTGAGTGGAGGAAAAGAGGAGTGTGTAAAAGAAAGTGTTAAGGGGACTGATGGAAATGACAACACATAAACTGAGATCTGGAACATATACTCCACCAGCCCCCGGCGAGTGAGCCTCTTCCGAGTGCCACCACACTGACTAACGCTGCACCGTTTGGGTGCGTCAGAATCTTCTTCCTTGAGATCAGACGGTCAGGTAGGTCAAGCTTCAGTACACTGCTATGTGCCCTGAGGTATAGGGAACATGATGGCAAATGAAGAGAGCACTTCTTTGTAAATAACCATCCTTCACATAGGTTCCAGCACAAGTAACCCTTATCACCACACGATAAAAACAGAACTCAAATGCTAATGCATCCTTTTATTTCGCTGCAGCTCCAACTGCACTGATAGGACACTTTCAGGTCTTCAGTCACGTGGCCGCCATGTACAGGTGTGCTGTACGTGATTCCTACAAGGCTCTCTACTGTGACACAAAAAAGGCATTTGCATGTAAACAATCACTAGCTATTCGCGGCATGGGCAGCCTGTATCGCTTTGAATCATTTGCAGGCCATGAAGGCATGAGTTGGGCAGGTCAACGTGGTTCCAGGAATCCACTGCATATCTGTTGTCATGATTCTACTCACAGAAGCAGATTCCAAAAATGGCAGATTCACCCACGATCTGCTTAGGCATGCAGCAGATAAGAACACCTGTGTTATACCTACTACCACTACTACTGACACCACTGCAACAATGGTCTGCAACTAAAACAACATAATACAGAAAGAACTCCAACAGTATTGAAACCTACTATCCACCACATTTGAAGCCATACACGTCTCTGCATCATCACCAATTTAGAGGTGTAAGAGTTAAAAATTGAACAATTTATAATAATACTAAAATTACTGGAGCAAAGAAACTAAACGTCTTGTGGTATTATCCAAACACACATATGACATTCACAAAAGACAGCATCACCAAATCGACAAACTGGCACATGATCGACTGTTGAATTGACAAACCTGAATATTGAAATCTCCAACATTTTTGAAGCAGGGCTAGGATGAAAGATCCCTTAGCTGAAACAGGTGAGATCCAACATGTTGGAAACAGAGCTCCTCGTATTCTGGAAATGCTCAAAGGCATCAACTATTCAAGCATAAACTGCGACTAAGGAAGCTTCTCTCTCTACAAAAATGGCAGGTTAACTTCCAGGTATGCTGAAACTTTTTGACAACCTATCCCAGACTGAAACTCTGTGGGCGTGAGGTTGTTTCTTAATAAGGGTGACTAGATTTATGACCAGTTTCTCCCTGCATGTCATCAATTGGATGAGCAGTGAAAGGGCTCTGTCATCGTAGTCAATATGCGCACCCATGATATGTGTTTTCCAAGCACAGCTGTCTAAAGTCACTACTAATAAACCATCATAGTGAAGATTACCAAAAAAACAACTAGATGTATTATGTATTTAGAACGGAGACATGTTTTTGTTTTTAATTACCCTAATGTTTATTACTGGCTTTTAGAATATGCCACCTGGTGCGCTCATCCAGCAGAGTGCAGGAGGCCATCAATACCAGCAGCCTCAGAATCAACCTCATTGACATCCAGGACCGAGACTCAAAGATCAGGATCACAGCCTGAAAGTCCTTGAATCTTTTGCACGTGGGAAAAGCACAAAACTAAACCATGTCCAGAATGGCTCAGATGAAGGGAAGCTCCTGAGAAGGAGTAAGGTGTGACTTTGGTACGTTGACAGTGAACCCCAAAGATGATGGGAGGTTCGCTGTAATCTGGAGGTGGTTGACCACTACCTGGGCTGAGCACGCTTTCAAAAGTCTGTTGTTGAGGTAGGGGAAGACAGGCACTCCTGACCTCCAAAGGTTTGCTTCTACCACTGCCATCACTTTTGTGAAGGTCAAGGGGCACTGTTGAGACTAACGAGGAGCACAGCAAACTGAAAATGCTCCTGTCCTGCCACAAACTGCAGGATGCACCAGGGGACCAGCAGGACAGGTAGAAAGAAATAGGCGACCCGCAGGTCCAGGACAACCAACCAGTCTTCAGTGTTGAGGGCAGATAAGACCTGGGCCAGGGTGAGCATTTTGAATTTCTCCTTCAGGAGGAAAGCGTTGAGAGGGCTCAGGCCTAAAATGGGACAAAAGCTGCTGTCTTTCTTGGAAACTACGGAGTTGCAGGAATGACAACCACTTTCTACTTCTGCCACTGGCACCCTCTTAACAGCCGCTTTGGCTAAATGGGCTTGTACTTCCTGACGCAAAATGGAGCTCTGGTCCTCAGTCAGCTGCTGGAGGGACTGTAGAGGTGCAGCAGAAACAAGAGGAAGGATAAGGCATAGTCCCTGTAAATGATCTGCAGAACCCACCTTTCTATTATTACTGCTTGCCAATCTGGGAAGAATCATTGGATCCTGCCGTTGATAGGAAAAGTGTTGTTTTTAGACCTGCTCGTGGACGCTTGCACCACTAAACTTTGAGGGAATGGAGCCGAGAGAGGAATGCAGGGTTGCCTGAAGCAGGGTGAACAAGTTTTGCAATTTGTCTGTGGGCTGAAGTGTAAAAAAAAGGTTTGGCCCAAGCCCCCAATAAGGTATCTGTCATAGCCTCATTAAGTGGTAAAGTGGGCTCAGAACATGTTTTTCTGCCCAGATAACTTCTGTCAATACGTTAGTTTTGACCTTCAAGGTGGTGTGAGCTGGAACTTGAGGGCTTTGAGTGTCCTACACATTACCATGAGGATGACAGAAGGCCAGTTTCAGGGAAGGTATCGAGTCCACTAGCATTCTGCCACTCCATACCTCTTGTCATCTTGGTTGGGCTCAACAAACTCATCACCCACTTTGTAATCAATGTCTGAGTATATGCTGAAAATAGAGTGTAGAGAGTACTGTCTCCTTTGTGGAGGTAGGAGACAAAGTGGAGAGAGCAGTGCCTCAAGTATAATTAGGCACGACTCTGGATGAGGTTGTACCAGAGCTGACAGGACTATGGGTACCTACACATTCAGAGTTCATGAATCTGGTGTGTTGTCAAAGTACCAGGGACTGATGTGGACCGTATTGCCAGAGGCAGGGTCAGACTTGGAGCCGGTGAAAGCCTGAGGGCCTCGGAGTGGCCAGCTAGTACTGAGTGTGAATTCGCCAACAGTATTCCGGATGGGTGGTCTCTCGCCTCCTTTGGGTCTAAGGCACGTATTAGGACAGGACTTTCTTATTTTTTCAGGTACCTCAAATTATAACTGCCCCTGTAACAGCCCTGGAGACTGTAGTAGTGGCTGCGGTGTTGTAGTGGGCTCAGATATGATGACACCATCTTTGGGCCAAGTCTACCCAGAAGATACTGGTGGTGTGCTTGGCACTGAGGGGTGCTGATGGCAAAATGGTGAGTCCTGCTCGGAGGACCTGGAATTTCTACAGACTGCACAGGGTTGGCAGTGGGTGAGGGTGCTGGCGCCATGAAAGTGAAGCCCACTTCTCTGTGGCTCAAATTGGTTGCTGGAACTGAACTGCAGTCTAGATGGCTTGGACATAATACAAACGCTGAACACTGGCATTGTAATGCCTCAACTTGGTTCGGGTGTGATGTTTGCGTTTGAGATCCTGGTGGGATGCATGGGAGGGGAGAGGATGAAGCTGATCTAAGAAGGATCACTCTGTAACTGTGATTGGCGCTCGCTAAAGGACCAGCCTTAACTTTGGTTCCACTATCTCTTGTGAAAGGGGAAATGACTTGCGGTCCCTCACACTCTCCAAATGTGCTGCTTCTGGCTGACTCAAAATGCTCAGTGTTCCCTATTTTTGCACGCCTTTGGCTGTTCGGAAACTTTCCACAATTTTGTTTCTTTTCCTTCTTATTTATCAATAGGGTATACTGTGCAGTAGGGGAAATGACATTAGTGTTTAAGGTTGGGGGCTGGATTGGTATGCAGTCATGGGTGGGCCATAAGCTGAGGAATGGTCTGAGTTAGCCCTTGGTTAGAAGTACGAGGGGTGCCCTTGCCTCTGCAGTTGCAGTAGGTAAGGCGGATGGGAGGAAGAATGGTGAGTGTTTTTTACAGGATGCAACCAGACCTGTCTGTTGTGGACTGATCGCAGTCAAAGTCCCCACACCAAGGAGACCAAAACCGCTACGAGAATGTACGCTGCTTTAGGAGGGCTCGGGTGCAGCTTTTACTAGGCAATGAGGGACATTATGAAAAGAACACTCATAACATGGAATGTTCGGGGGATGAATAGTAGCCCCATGCTGTATAGAGTACGCTCATATCTCCGCAGGTATAATGTACAAATTGCACTGTTGCAGGAAACCCATCTTCTTAAATCAGAGGTTGTTAAACTGAGTTAAAAATGGAAGTGTTCGGTGTCTTCAGCTACATACTTTCCCTGTGCTTTGGGGGCAGGGGCGGCATGGTAGTTTTCTCTGACCAATGGGTAGGTATGCGATTGTAACTGGGGTTTAGACTGATTGGATACATGTTTAGTAAATATCTGTGCCCCGAATGTGGATGATAAGACATTGTTTCCTGAAGTGATGAGTGGGACAGCCACATATATGAGCATATTATTTCAACTTCCCACTAGATCGGCAACTTGACAAACACCCCTTCCAGACCAAGCCTCAAGTTAAACATGGAAACAACACTGAGGAGGGTTATGGAGGATCTCCACTTACTAGAAATCCTGTGGACCAGGACCTGACAGAGCACAGATATTACTACTATTCACATGTGCATATTCACACTCGGCTTGCCTTATTCAGTGGCTTTCACATCCCTCCCCACTGAGCATTATGGTGATGCCAAGGTGAGTCAAGCCTAAAATCCAGTCGTATCAATTGCAAAAGGGGGTGGTATCTGACAGGGTGTTCCGAGACCATGTTAAGGAACGCACCTCTCAGTTCTCCCAAATTAATCAGGGTCCACGGACAGCAGGGTAGTGGAATTGGAAGCCTTTAAAGTGGCACTGAGAGAGGAGTGCATGGGCCGAGTGTTTGGGGTGTGTTAACAACTTGAACGCACTTAGGCAAAGTTAGATGCTCGCACAGACTTGGAGCCCAACAATACGCAGCAACTAACTCATGTGAAGCCACACATGGGGACGTGTGGTGTAGGTTGGAAAAATATACCCACACACAGTACAGGCAGAGGCTGATCTGCGAAGGGGACACGCCTGTGAGAATGCTTACATGGTTGCTGAGGAGAGACCGGCCGCAATCCCATGTTCTGTATCTGAGGTGGAACGATGGCTCACACATCATAGCCAGGAATCACTTTAAGGCAGCCTGCATAGAATATTTTTAAAAAGAGATTTACTTTGGAACACACGACCTCGGATGATGCACTTGGTCGCTAGGTGCTGGAAGCAAAATTACATACATTTACCGCTCAGCAACAACAAGGAGGGGCTGGGGTGATTGACACACGGGAAAATCCCAGGGGCCAATGGTCTCCTGGTGAAATTGTATTGATTTACCTCTCCAATACTGGAGAGGCTGTGGAACGTTTTCCTGGAATCATAAGAAAGGGGAGTCGTCACGCTGAACAGGAGGAATGCAGTGATGGTATTAGTCCCCAAGGAAGGGAGAGACCCGACGAATGTCACCTCCTAAAGGTCACTGACAATGTTGAACACGGACATGAAATTGCTATGTAGCGCATTAGCCAATAGATTGCTTATGGTGACTGGATTACTGATACGCTCTGATCAAACAGGCTTTAGACCACAATGTAAAATGTTACGAGACTGAACCATGTTCTGCACTCAGTGGAGACCTCTAAGGAATCCTTTGGACTGGCAGCCTTGGATTTAGAACAGGCCTTTGATACAGTGAGAAGGCAATACATGTGGGCAGTCCTACGGTAATTGGGATTTGGTCCCAGCTATATTAAATGGGTGCAGTTATTATATGTGGATTTGGTGGCCAGGATGCACACTCGAGGCACTGTTCCGGATGCACGGGGTTCGGGCAATAGACAGGGGTGCCCTCGATCTTCTGTACTGTTTGCAATTGCAGTGAAGGGGTTGGCATGAAGCCTGAGGGCGGGGTTTGGGCCATGAGGCAGCCTGCTCACTGGTGGTGCCCATCTGCATCATTGTATATGGATGATGTCCTTGTATATTTCAAAGATCCGGCGTGTGCCCCTCTTATAAGTGGAATTGGAAGAGATTGCAGCAATGTCAGGGCTGCACAGCAACAAAGCTAAGACCCAATTATCTCCTCTGGGTGGGTCAGACAGCACGAGAGAAGATCTTCCACATGGGATAGGGTCACAGTGATCTGGGTGACGTGCTGCCAATTGGCATGGTATGACCTCAATGTGGGTAAACTACTGGAAGGCTTGAATCACTCAGCTGATTTTTGGAAAACTTTGCCACATTCTATAATGGATTGCATTTCAGAATCCAACATGGTAGTTCTCCCTTGATGCCTATGTGTCTTGCAGAATGTGGTGTGTCCGCACAAAAATCTATGTCCCTTCAGATTGGAAGGATGATAAACTGCTTCTTCAGGGTCGGGAAAAAGAAGCGGGGTGAAACTAGACACCTTGAACCTCCCCTGGTTGGAATTACCAGACCTGTTCCTATATTAGGCAGCAACGCAACTGCAGCATGCCAACAGCTGGTTTGAGGAGGGCCCTAACTGGACGAAATCCCTGCTGTCGTACACGAATGAACCTTCCTCACTCCCAGGACTCTTTATGATAGGCAGGGAAGTCACCCAGGACTCTCCATTTTTGACCAGACTGATGGTGAGTGTACGGCACAATGCGGTTTGCAGAATATTATAATAAGATCACCCTCTGTAGAGGACAGTCCACTGGGCTTGCGGCCGTTTGCTAACTTACTAAAGGAAATGTGCTTCGCCAGCTGGCATGAGGGCGGATGCGAACAAGTAGGAGACCTATACTACAACAGTAGAATCATAACACTCGAGCAAGCTCAGGAGCATTTTGAGGTAGTAATTGGACAGTTTCTGCACTGGCATACTGCCTGCACGAGCTGGAAGATGCTGTCATGCAGAAATTGTTAGAGTTGGGGGGCTGAAATGGTTAATATTAGACCTAAATTAGGCCTTAAAGTTAGATAAGGAAGGTACAGACGGATAGAGCTAAGGCCTGCTGGAATGTAGTTTGTCCAGACACATTGACAACAGCTGAATGGAAGAGAACATGCAAGTAAGTCAAACAGGTGCAAGATTCAAGCCAATTCAGTTTCATTTTCTAAATCAGGGCTTCCAAAACTATGTGTTGCATGCGATCTTTGGTGGGCAGTGAGCTGATTTTTGGTGGTTCGGGAAACTCCTCGCAATAAATAAAGATGCTTTTAAATTCTGTGTTTATCTTGTCACATTTGCAAGCGCTTCAAAGACCGAAATATAACGTCAGGCTTTGTCATCTGATAAACTGCTGCTTCTTCTTTTAACAGGCGGTTGGTGTTTACTTATTTTTCCTCTGACTGCAAAGTGAGAGTTGTTTTTAAAGGAAACTATGTGGCAATCATGCCAGATTAAATGGAGTGTGAAAATAAAGGCTGTTGTTTTTGGCAACACACAACAAAATGTAAATACATATAAATGAACTGGAAAGAGATTTTAATAGGATCAAAACAAATCAAGACACTTTACTTCGTGATGCACAAAATAAATAAATATTAAAAGAAGCATGGTCTCCACACAATCATGTGTGTGCTACATAGCTGTATCAATAAAATTGTGTGTGCAACATTGTTGGCCATTTCAGTGAAAAATGTGCTGTCTGTAAATGACAACGAGCTCCTACACAATGCTTTAGTTACATTAAAAAATCGCCTTTCCTCATGTCCGTTAAAGGTAGGTGGGTTGTGAAAGTAAATTCTCTTAAAAGGTGAGTCATGGTACGAGAACCACTGTTCCAAACAGAACAAAGCTCATATCTTGTAAGTTCATGGTGATTTACCGATAGGCCTGAGCATGTGGGAGATGCGGGGTGCCTTCAGCTGACTTTCTGCATTTGATGTGGGCAGTTGTGGCTGGCAGTTTTAGGTGGGAGAGGTGCGGACGGGAAGCGCACACACACACACACGCACATCCATTAACACTCAACATTCAAACATGCACGCTTGCACCAAACATTCATTTAAAAAGATCACACACTAACCTTCAGCCTCAGAGGTTCCAGGAGGTTTGGGACTGCTGCCTTCCCTCATTGGCTGACCTTAGGTCAGCCAATGAGGGAAGGCAGCAGTTCCAACTTTGTCACAGAGTGCGATGGGGTCAGTGAGACTGCTGACCCCACCCCACTCTGTGATGAGGGGGTCACTGATTGACACTCGCCCTGGGTGCTGCTTACCTCGTCACCTGGGGGGGTCCTTGAGGCACCTTTGCTGAGCCGTGGAGGTCATGCCCACAGGAGCTTTGACCTCTTCAGTCCAGCAAAATTCAGCTCAGGCAGGAGTCTGCACTAATCGCGCATGTCTGCTCCTGGCTGCCTGACCTGAACATGAAGAGTGTTTGGCAGGCTGACCTTTGTTCAGCCTTACAGCCACACTTCACGAGGGGCAAATGGTGGAGGGGCATGGCCCCTCCGCTGTAAAGGACAGGCCGCGCCTGGATGTGGGCTTGTCCGCAGATAGTGGTTTTCTGAGGAGGAAACGAAGAAGATACTGTACATCACAACACTTAAACTAGAAAGGTCTGTGAAACTACTCTTACTTGGTATACTGAGAAAGCAAAAGCGCCATAAAATGCTAACTCCGCATAGTAGCACTGTATACAGTGCTGGTAAAGCACAAAATAGTCATACATTAGGTGGCTTCATGGGCTCCACAGGTCATGGTGTGGAAAAAAAGAGGTGCTGGAATGAGCAATTGCAGATGAGTAACGCATTAAATTAGCCTGAAGGGGTGAGAGAGTTACAGAACTCCTAGCTGTGTGTGGAGAGTTACTTGCAAAAAACGTACAGACCTCCCTAACCCCCCCAACAACAGGCCTCACAGAGTGTATGGAGAGGGGACAATCTCAAATGGATCTATACAGATGGGAGGACGATATGAGTGGATACTTATTGGAAATGTGATAAAGTTGATTAAGAAATACTGTAACAAATATAAAATGCATCCTTTGTGGAATGGCGGTCTTGGTTGCACATGCTATTTTCTTGGTGGTTTGTGTTTTAAGTTATAAAATACCAATAAACAATTAAAAAAAACAATAAAGGAATCGTTGTAGTCTGCAAGTGGTATAACAATTACAACCTGAAGAGTGTTTCAGTCAGGGCTGGTGCAAACCGAGCAACTGTGTCTTGAAGTACTTGTGGTTTGCATGACATCTATGTAAGGCACTTCCTTCTTAAAAAACACGAATAATACATTCATAACTTCACCATCATCCTAGTAGACATTATTATGCACGGCTCAATTTCAGTTCCTTTAATCGGTATACTCTGTGCCCAGACTACAACTCGAAAGTTTTTAATGTAAAGCTTTCATATCTACATCTGTAGCTCATATGCTTACTGGGCATATGTTTACAAGCAATATATGCATTACTTAATTTTTCCTGGCTTAACACCTCAGGGTACCGAGGGTGTGGTGGAAAGTTAGAACACCACACAGTTGTGTTCCTGAATGTAGCACCACCTGTCGTGGACACCGCAAAAAAACTAAAAAGGCTATCATAGTCTCTTACTGTTAGTCAACAGTCTTGCAAAATTCCCCACCTTATGATCCTCAATGTGTAAACTGTGCATAATTACATGACAAATACAAATTGGGAAAGGTTTCCAATGATCAAATAGCCCATTACAGCACAAGTGGCAAACAGGAGATTTTGGGGAAAAAGTCGCAGATGCACGGTTAGTAGCCTTGAAACTTATCAAAGGGAAATTGATGGATATATGCCCAGTTCCATCGCCAGGATTTGAATGCCTTTTGTCATGATATGTTTAACACACTGCTGATTTACAAGCGTTGCAGTAAGACGAAAACACATCCGCAGGCATAGAATTTCTCATCCTCTTTGCCTTCTTTTTGCTTCTAAATGGTTATATTTTAATATGAAGTGACTCCTAATTACTCATGTAGGCACTGGCAACTACATACAACCACCCTGAAATCACTGTCTGCTCCACTGATGCAGTACTTCATTACTTTGCATTTATAACTAACCAAGTGACAGCACAAAGTCAAAGACCCCGTGAAAGGTGAGACACTAACTTGCGTTAAGTTTCAGAAAACCCCAGCAGAGGCTGGTCTGTGATGGAATTCTCGCATCATGGGCGATAATGTATTGAACGTTGTTGACGCTGTAGAATGCACACCACATAAACACGTACTTTGTAACTTAACACACAATGTTCCATGGGGCAAGTTCGTTTTGGCTTTCCAGCACCAAGAGAGTGTAGCTCCTTTCCATCCTGGTTTTGAGGATTGTTTCGCAGACCCGTCGCTGGTGTGGTTTGCCAGTTATGGAGTTAACTAAAATAAACTTGACTTCAGCATAAAGGACTATTCTGCCACAGGAATACGCCTTTTTCACAATGAAACACAATGGACACATTCTCGAGACAACTGACAATTGTAATACCCTGACATCTTTCGATCCCTTTCACAACAAAGCACTGTCAGTAGGTGCAGAGCCCCAAACAAATCAATGCATTCTGCAGCTAAAAGGTTTAACAGCCTAATCTTATTTTCACTTATGCTAGTGATTATTCGACGCGTTTTACTGCTGCCTGTACCCGCTCTTTGGAAAAGTCACACGCTAAGTGGATTTGGAAGTAAGAGCGTGTTGTGGGTATACACAGCCAAAAGATCAAAGAGAGCCCCAAAAATGCAAATTACGTGTGCAGTCAAGTTTACATAAAGACTCTTTTTTCTTTAGTTTGCCAATACAGTTGGTGATAACTTGTTAAATCCCCTAGAACTGCATGCCAAGTCTAAAAAACAATACGTCTTGGAGCAGTTTGGATGGAAAATCTACATTTTTAACAACCTGGCCAAATAGCAAAATCCTCAACGTAAACGTTTATACTTTCTGGTTATTATTTTTTTTTAAAATAGAAAGAAATCAAAGTATTCAAGAAACAGGCCATCTCTGCCAAGTTAAGGCCTTTGACCATATTCAAATAAGAGGATGGTGATACCGCTTCTCCACGTTCTGGGACAGTGTGGTGCTATTTGGAGGTAGTCTTGGCGAGTCCTACTTTTTACCACGATTGGCTCAGGCCTTGGTTACTACTGTTCTCCATTTGGATAATCAAGTGCACCATCCTCCTTGTACTCCCGACTCTTCAGTGCAGCTCGCTGAGCAGACAGGGCTTAAACCAAGGTGCTGCCAGCACCTCTGGTGCTCAGACAGCAGGGTACAGAACATTCAAAGCACAATCTGAGATACTGTGTATTATAAAAGCAGGTGCTTAGTTGCAGATGGGGAAGTTAGGGCAGTTAAAGTAAGGCACTGTAACAAGAAGATCTGTGTATTGCCTGAGGCAAGAAGGACCACAGAAGTTATATTAGCCATCTGAGGTTATATCCACGACAGGTAGATTTATCAGCAAGGGCTGTATTACACTAGACACTGCTATCAGTGTGGGATTTTGCACAGTGAATATGATTTTGAAGACAGGCAGAAAAGAAGCAGAATGTCCAGCAACAGGTTAAACCGTTTGCATAAACACAATTAGTACAGCACAGGGAGCAGAAATGCAATGCAAGCTTCCATCCCACACATAAAAGGTACAGCACGGGCATCAGCACCACAATATTCCCACAAAGGAGGTATTGCCTAGGCAGGAGCAGCACGAGTTACCACATATTCATAACGCACACTACAAGGACAGCACCTGTGCTCCTTCCAAATGTTATATGGGCAGCAAAGAAGCATTAATTTAAGCACCCCTCAAAGATGGGCATCCAATGCAAGCAGCAATATCACAAGCATCATTCACACACATAACAAATACGGCACATGCAGCAGCAGCAGCACAAGCTTCACTCGATTTCAGAAGAGGTAGCGAAAGGACAGCAGCAGTGCATGCTTCCTTAAAAGAGAACAGGTAGGGCACAGATTGTACAGAGTACGCTTCACTCCTACACAGAGTAGAGACACTCCTTGCAACAGTACTATAAGGATCACTGATATGCAGAGGAGGCACAGCATGTGCAGTGGTAGTGCTGCAAATATTGGGGGTTATTCCAACTTTGGAGGAGGTAGTAATCCGTCCCAAATGTGACGGATTTACCACCAGCCGTATTACGAGTTCCATAGGATATAATGGACTCGTAATACGGCTGGTGGTATATCCGTCACTTTACCGTCACTTTTGGGACGGATTACCACTTCCTCCAAAGTTGGAATAACCCCCATTGCCTAATTTCAGCAGGTAGCGTGCAGGCTGCACACAAAAGGAGCAGCACAAGCAGCTACAGTGCAAGCTTCCCTCACACACACACAGAAAACAGATGTGCAAGCTCCCCTCACACATAAAACAGGTAATTAATAATCAACAGAAGCCTAAACTCCTTCATACACTGAAGACGTACAACATGGCAGCAGAACGGCAAGCTTTTCTCACACATACAGTTTAAAAGGCCGTATAAGAAAGCCCCAGTTGCTTTAAAACATGCATGGGTTTGTCATGTACCTTTGTGAAGGTGGCAGCAGACTTGTGTAGATTATAGGTCACACTTGTGAAACGAGTGCGTGTATGATGGCGGAGGCAGTTAAGGGGACTTCAACACCCTTCTTACAGGGAAGCATTAATTTGCATTTGAGGATGCTTAGTGTCATTTTCAGACAGCAAGCTATATGAAGCTCCAGGTCACTTCTTGCCTTTTATCCAAATTCTTGTAATATTAAATCAATAGTTCTTTCCCTCTAGGCAATCTTTTTAATGTTATTTTAATAAATACAACTGTGAACGAATTGTATGCATTTATATTGTGGTGCTTTATTAACCATAGGCAGATGGCAATTTCATACTTGATTTCACATGTACAAACTGATGTAATATGATTGTCTTTCAAACGAGTTTTCGATGATGTGTGGAAGTGCGATTTTTAATATGTATTAATTAGGCCACATTTAGTGCAAAACACCATCTTAACCAAGAGGGAAGTCATCTCTGTCACTTACCCTGTGCTTCCCCACTGCCCCTATCCTCTACTCCCACAAGCTCGGTGGTACAGTCAAGTGGAAACATATTAGGGTTTCCACTATTGTTATTGTTCTGTTCATGATGAAATTCGCTAGTTCAGATGTAACTTTTAACAAACTTTCATGTTTTCAATTCTTTCACTGAGACCTATTCATTCACATAACTGGCGATTGTCATTGTATCTTGTTCTGTTCGAACATCTCCAGATGACACCAGCATACAGGGTGCTGAATAATTATTCATGTAGTGGGTTAGTGCGGTTTCTTTTTATTGTGCACTGATTTGCTAAAGAAAGGATACAGTCACTCGCACCTCGCTAATTCTACAAAAGCTCCCATTGTCTATGCAAGAATGGTGTATAAAAACCCTAGATTCTGGGAGTGAGCCAGAATACTTTCCTGTTCTACTAAGGATGCTGCTCAATTCCTTTCTGATTTTGCTGCCCATTGAGGCTTAGAATATTATCTGATTTTACATATTCTGTTTATCGCTGCATTTGAAAGCCTTCCTGGCATTGACTGGTTGCCACTTATTGTGAATTTTGTAATAAAACTCTAACTTTTAATTGATTTTGAACCCAGGTGTTCATTGGGCTAATCATTGTATTTCTATTGATCTTGGTGCTTTGGGAGGTGCATTAATGCAGGGACACAATGTCTCATGAAATTGAGGTTGACACCTTCTCCAATCAAGTAGATTGTGGGAAATCTGTTAGAGGTAAATTTTGGAGTGTTAATTTTGAGGTACTCTTTTGCTCCCATACAACCAAAAGCCACAGATGCCATTGGGGTGCTTTTTTGCTTCGATATAACCAAAAGCCACAGATTACAAACTGTTAGCAACACTCATATGGTAAGCTTCAGTATTAACAGTATGCCCAATAAGAACAATCAGGTGGTTCATGGCAAGCAAAGTCAGGCAAATATTTATGTTAACTAGTCTATATCTCTGCAACCATCCACTACAACATTCAACTGGACAGGACCCTTGATAGCTCAAAACCTCACCCAAGTCTCTGTACCAAAGCAGGATCAACAGTGCCTCCTTAAGCATCTACTATAATCCAATTCAGCTCGTAGCTAATAAAAGGGCCATTTCTCCAAATATTCAAAAATTATCTTTCTTACAATTCTTTGGGAACAATCCCAGGAGTCAGCAAGGATTCAATAATCTGTAACAGAGAGACTGAAACATGAACCCAAGGTCCACTTGTTACAGGCACCTGTACATAGTTTAGGAATAATGTCTTTCTTTGTTTTATCCAACACTTGCACAGCTCTGTAGACATGATAACAAGGGTGCTTCATAGCATGTACTTAGGTTAGGTTTGGGAACCCCTCAAGACTAGGGATCATAAGACGTGCCAATTGTTATAGATCTGTAGAGCAGTCCCTTCTCAATTGAGTGTTTAGCCACCAGTGTGTCACATCCCTTAGATCAAAGATGTTTCTTATCTTGTTTACCCCATTACACACGGAACAAACACAACACCCTTGCTCTCTATTAGTCTAGCAACACCAAATATTGCAAATGGGGATTTGCCATCTGCTAAACCATTAACACTGTCTACAGTTTTATAGTCGTTTATGTTGGCCATAAATATTGGCACTTCCTGCTTATATTCTTGAAATGGTGAATCTCTCAGTATTGTCTTATCTATGCCTCTGTTCTAAAAAAAAATCCGAAGGGCATTCTAGTAGTCCTTTGCTGCTGCTGCAGTTGGGCTGACTGGAAACAGTGCAATATATTGGTGACTAGGAGTCAGTCTTGTTTGTATGCCATCTGCATCACGCCCTATTTAACTCATGAAGTGCTGTCTAAACAAAGCAGAGTCAACAGCCCCCGCGTTGAGGGCTAAGTAGTGTGAGTTGGCAAATACATAAAGAAGTTTAGGCAGCATAACCCTTTTAATAACTGCTCTCGCACTCATCGTTAAGAGAGGGAGTTCGAATTCCCTTATTTCATATGGACATTCTGGATTTCACGAGCAGCACTACCATCACAAAATGTTCCTCCAGTGTGATCAGCCCCAAGTAACAGAGATCATCCAGAGCCCAGCTAACTGGACATCTCACATCTTTCACTGTAAAGCCACCAATTCAAGGTTATCTCTAAAAGTAGAGCGGTCAGACACAGCATTACGAGTACATAGTACACAAAGTGAATGATCAGGCAGTCAGAGCTTTAAGAATAGGGATTTTATAGAGATGTGCACCAGAATTCACATCAGCACACAGAATAATAAACAAAACACACAAACGTGCACACTACCACCAGCTACATCTGGTGGCCTCCTTGAGATGGGAGGATGTGACTGATATTTCAGAGTTCCAGTGCACACAACCACGCACTCTAGTTGATAATAGACAAAGCTCAATAGAACACATTAGACAAACCACCAACCTCACATACGACACAGCTCAGATATTTCGCATAATTGGTCCTCTCCAAGCTCAACACACAACCAACAATAGAGGTTAACAATCACAAAGTGTTAGACCTGACAGCCTTAGGGTGGTCACCCTAACGTTTTGCCTGCCTCCCTTCAATTTTGAACACTGTTTTTGCTGTTTTTTAGACTCTGCGCACTTTACCACTGCTAACCAGTGCTGAAGTGCATATGCTCTCTCCCATTAAACATGGTAACATTTGATCATACCCAATTGGATTATTTAATTTACGTATAAGTCCCTAGTAGTGTGCACTAAATGTGCCCAGGGCCTGTAGATTAAATGCTACTAGTGGGCGTGCAGCACTGGTTGTGCCACCCACTTAAGTAGCCCCTTAACCTGGTCTCAGGCCTGCCATTGCAGTTTCACTGCCAATTCGACTTGGCATTTAAAAGTACTTGCCAAGCCTAAAACTCCCAATTTTCTTCATATAAGACACCCCTAAGGTATGCCCTAGGTAACCCATAGGGCAGGGTGCTGTGTAGGCAAAAGGCAGGACATATACCTATGTAGTTTACATGTCCTGGTAGTGTAAAACTCCCAAATTCGTTTTTACACTGCTGTGAGGCCTGCCCCCTTCATAGGCTAACATTGGGGCTGCCCTCATACATTGTTTGAATGGTAGCTGCTGATCTGAAAAGAGTAGAAAGGTCATATTCAGTATGGCCAGAATGGGGACATAAAATCCTGCTAACTGGTAAAGTTGGATTTAATATTACTATTTTAGAAATGCCACTTTTAGAAAGTCTGCACTTAAATCTTTCTGTGCCTTACAATCCACATCTGGCTGGGTTTGACAGCTCCTTGTGCATTCACTCAGACACACCCCAAAACACAGGATACTCAGCCTCACTGGCATACATCTGCATTTTGAATGGGTCTTCCTGGGCTGGGAGGGTGGAGGGCCTGCTCTCACACAAAGGACTGCCACAACCCCTACTGGGACACTGGCAGACAGGATTGAACTGAAAGGGGACCTGGTGCACTTCTAAGCCTCTTTGAAGTCTCCCCCACTTCAAACTGACATTTTGGTATATAAACAGGGCCTCTGCCCCTTCCAACTCAGACACTTCCTGGAGAAGATAACTGGAACCAGAACCTGCATCCTGCCAAGAAGAACTGCCTGGCTGCCCAAAGGACTCACCTGACTGCTTTCTGTGAAAGACTGCTGCCGTGCTGTTGCCCTGCTGCTCTCTGGCTGAGGTGAAGAAGTGCTCCCAAAGGGCTTGGATAGAGCTTGCCTCCTGTTCCCTGAAGCTCAGGACCAAAAAGACTTCTCTCTTGCAACTTGACTCCTTGTGCGGTGAAAATCCAACGCACAGCTTGCTAAAACCGACATACAGCCTGCCCCGTGGTGAGAAATTCACGGCACGCCAAACTGGAACGACCCAGCGCAACTTTGCAAGGAGATGAGCGACGCAGCGCCTGTGTTGCGACCGGAACTTCGACGCACAACCCACTGGATTGACGCACAGCTGACCTGGGACAACGCAGCCTGACTTCCAGAGGGGAAATCGATGCCATGCGGAAGAAACTTTCACGCAATGCCCACCGGAACATCGCAGCGCTGGTGCCTTGGTGCCGCAAGCCCAAGATTCCACGCACAGACCCCAGGGCGTCTGAAAACCCTGCAACTCGAAGAGGATCCACGACGAGCACCGGAAATTGATGCACAGCCGTCCCTGCGTGGAAACTAAATGACGCATCGCTGTGTGCGGCCTGAGAAATCGACGCACACCCCTTTGTTTCCATGATTCTCCTACTCAGCGGCCCTTTGCAGAGATTTTTCACGCGAACCAGGTACTTTGTGCTTGAAAGAGATTTTGTTTGCTTTAAAAAGACTTAAGACACTTTATACCACTTTTCAGTGAAATCTCTACATTTACTTATTGCATCTTTGATCGTTTTGAACTGCAAATATCCAGATAAATATTATATATTTTTCTAAAAACTGTGTGGTGTATTTTTGTGGTGCTATATTGGGTTATTGTATGATTTATTGCACAAATACTTGACACATTGCCTTCTAAGTTAAGACTGACTGCTCAGTGCCAATCTACCAGAGGGTGGGCACAGGATAATTTAGATTGTGTGTGACTTACCCTGACTAGAGTGAGGGTCCTTGCTTGGACAGGGGGTAACCTGACTGGAATCCAAAGACCCCATTTTTTAACAGAAAGCAGGGTCAAAACAATGCTCGTAAGTCTCTACAGATGAAAGGCACTTCTGTATTTGGACAGCCTCGATTCTTCATAACACAGGGTTGCCCTGCCAAGGCAACACACTACACCATACCAACCCAACACCCCACAGCACGGCAGATTTAAAGGGGGATTGTGCCCCTGACATGACACCAGTCTCAAACACCTTACATAATCACATAAATAAGTCCAACAAGGCACACACTAGTTCACATTACACATACTTCTGGCTAGACACAACAAAACATACCACATGCAAATACATACATAATATTAACCACGACCATACTATTAATGATCCTACTCAGGATAGAAAAGCAGTCTCCTGTGTGGGACAGAGTCTTTGATACATTAGAATGAAAGTGGTATTACTGTGGCCTGCCGGAGGTAGCCAGTATCAGCCATGGTTGGTCAGCCCCCTAGTGTTAGTCCCATTACTGCCATAAAAACATGACTTTTGCGTGATATGCCTTTTGATATATGAGCATACAAAGGACCCCAGCCCACGTGTCCATATCTGCCTTTGAGACTCTCCAAGTTGCAAGAAATGTGGGCTTGCTAAGCACAGACATCTTCAAGCTCCTGTGAATGTCAGGAATTTGCCGTTTATAAACTTGCCACCCATTCAGCTGTATTCCCTGGCTTTCCACTGTCCTATATCTATGTCTGCAATGCCGGACTCTACCTGCCCAATTCCCACAGTGACATCCGCAGCACAAAGGGAACACAGACCAAGATGTATTTGTACATCACTCTCCAGACCGTCCACGTGACTACCGCTGCAGGAGACACGTCTTAGGTTTCAACCGTCTCTCTACACAATAGGTTTCTCAAGTTACA
Source organism: Pleurodeles waltl (assembly GCF_031143425.1). Classification (NCBI taxonomy): domain Eukaryota; kingdom Metazoa; phylum Chordata; class Amphibia; order Caudata; family Salamandridae; genus Pleurodeles; species Pleurodeles waltl. Next base: position 183,647,478 of record NC_090447.1, read on the forward strand.
AGGCATCACAAGTCGCTGTAATAAGACTCTTTCAGTAGCTGGCCCTTCCATTAACTCATGCCATGCCTAGGCACTGCAGACCACACGTTCATGAGGTTAATCACTTGCCAATTGCAGGACCCCTATCGGTAAACGATGCCCACAGCAAAGTCGAGTATATTCTACATGTAGTAAGCAAAGTACAACTCAGATCATCCCTTAAAACAGATGACTCTCCACACAAGTATCAGCATGTCTAGCTCCATTGAAAAATTGAGCTATCTCCTTATGATGTGTAGTGCCTGAGCGCCCCCAGTAGAACAATTACAACAAGGGCAGTGTAAGCTATGCAGCAAAAAGCGGTGGAGATACAGGATGGCTTGAAAGCCAAGATAAGGAGCAGAAGATAAGGCTCCAAAAACACTTCGACACAAAATCAACTAACAAGCACTGGCAAAGAATGAATCATTTTAGGTGTAGGTGTACTTTGTTGCAACGGCTGTATGTAGTTGTGTGACGTGTTTAGGTGCAAAAACTGGCAACACATGCAAGCAATGTCTAGTAGGGCGGGTTTGAGATACACTGGTGCACAGCCCACTGGAACCAGGGTCCTCACAAAGGTTATATCAAGTGTGCCGGGCGCAGGCCTTCTCTGCCTTCGAGCTATTCCTCACCTGGCTACTGCTTGTTCTATATATGCTGTTTCCATGTGGCACTGAAATAACACATCTCTGTATATTAGTCAACTTGGCACCAGGGAGGGGGCATGGGGAAAGAGGAGTGGTTTGTTAGATATCTGTTGGTCTGTTGGGTGGGGGGACCTGGAATTTGTGGCAACCCTGAAGCGACTTAATAGCTGGTAGTGTATATGGATTTGATGCAGTAATACTATGATGGCTATTTATAAATTACTTGTATGCATATAAAGTGCTTGATATAACCAATTACTGTAATATATTGATGCTATTTTGCAGAAAACTCAATAAAACTGTGTTGCAAAAAATACATGCAAGCAATGTAGAATTTGGTCTATGTACATAGACAATACACATTCAGCACACACGCAGCAAGACAACACACATACAGAAACATGCAGATGCGTGAATGGGTTGATGCGTGTTAGTGTATACATAGATGATTAGAGGTTGGATGGCAGCAGGTAGCGATAACAGTAGTTCACTGGTGAGCATGGGTTAATTGCAGAATGAGGAAGTATAGATGTGACTGAAAATATATATCCTGGAGTGAGGGCTCAATGGATGAAGGGGTGGGTGCGGGTGGATGAGATTGATGAACATGAGAAGTGACTAGGAGTATATTGCTTCAAAAATTCATCACAGAATTCCCCCAATACCACCCAAACTTCTTTTTAAGCGGATGTTGTGCAAGGACCAAGATTCTCAAATTGCCTTAAACAAGAGGACACGTACTAGTCTGTAATACTATAGAGTTGGGGGAAGCATAATCTCATTTTCAACCGACATCCTAACCTCCCACTGTCCAAACCCAAATCCTAGCACCCCTTGCTGTATGTAACCCCTTTTGTGTCCTTTTGTTTTATAATCGAATGGCACAAGAACCAATCATTTCATAATTAAGAATAGGAAACCTTAAAAGACATGCACACAAATCCGCATCGTGCTCCCTCGAACCGAGTAAGGTGTGTTGAGATCTGAAAGTGAACACCTCACAGGAGATACACACGCTCTCCATGCTCCTGTTTTTCATCCTCACTGCGACTATTTGTAAAATCAACGAGAAAATATAAGTGCTTGCTTTTCTAAAATGTAAGCTTTAATACCTTTTAGAATTAAACACTTTTATTCATTAGTAGGTCTGGCGTTAGAGAAGAATTTTTTATTTCATGAAAATTATTTTTATAATATACTTTTTTATAAGGGCTTTCAGTAAGCCCTCATCATCCAAAGGTGTGTTGTCACATTTGTGTTCCACCAACTACCGTATACAGCATGGGTCAATGGGTCAACCCACTTCAGCCACTTGCTAACTTCACCGTGATTGACGGCATTCTGTCCTTTCACAACGGGCACAGCCATACACAAAGTAGTCTCCTTCAGTGCCCGAGAGTACTATGGCAATGTATGCCCAGTGAGGCCCAAGATTATTTTTGCTTTCAGGCACATTTTGTTTATTTTTTTGATTGACTATAGCCGGGCAGATTTCCCAAGAATAAAGTTTTGCAAAAAACATTACAAAACACAAAAAGGCATTGACAAAGATAAAAGCCTAACAGCCAATGTCAGACCTATTGGCTTTGCAAATGCTAGGTCACGTTTGTCGCCAGTTGACCTCAAAGTATCCAATGAACAGTTACCGTTGTGACAGGAATTGTCCACCATATATAGTTTCTGGAGAGCTCGGTTTTATTATAGGTGTATAGCTTTGTGTGTCGTCTAGCTGGCTACTTCAGAGCACTATGAGAAGAATACGTTAGAAACTTTTGTATTATTCGTTGGAGTGTAAATAAGACATTTCAGAGCAGAAGCGGTCAAGGGCTTCTGCAGGACAGGTAAGGCTGGGGAAGAGTTAGTAACATTTCTGATTCTGCCTGACGTTCCAATGACTGGTTGCTCTAACGCTCCCTGCTTTTAACTTGCATATGAAAAGTTGGTATTTAATTGTATGCACTGTATTCTGTTGAGAAAGGTGTCACAGGTGACGCCTTCTTTTTACCACTGATACAAGCATTGATACAGTGCATTAAAAGCACACAATACGCTGGGTTGACATGCTTTCTATTTACTTCTGCCACAGCTCAAGATAACTTTTACAAGCCGGTCATCTTGTTCTACAAGAAACTAGGTATAAATAGAGTAGACAAGTCATTGTCTTCATTTCCGACACCAGAGAAAAATCTTATAAATCATGAGTTTAATTATATTCGAGTAGATCAAAGGAATTCACATGCATTTCCGCAAGAAGAAATGGCCATTCGCAAGAGCACTAAATAAATGTGGGAGGCACACCGAAAGTCCCAGAATCGAGACAGCCTGGCGCCCTGAAAGGGAGATTAAGCCAAGCAAGAATGACCTTGTAAAAGGTAAACTGCTCTAAGGAGATCTGCACTGGATTCTCTGCATGAGCTAAGAACAGGAGCGAGGAACAGCCAGAAGCTGTTTATCTGAAAACGTGCTATGTATCTAGCCGTCCTGGAATTAACAAACGAATGTCCTTGATACAGACCACATATCTGCAGTGCAATTAAACCTCTTCCCTGAATCACTCAAAGTCCAGGAGGTGGGTGACATTTGAGGACACATTCTCTGCTTGGGACTCCCGGAGCTGAGCTTCTTAACTACAATAATTAATTAACTAAACTTGGTTGCTTGGTCGCCGTCCTAAAAGTGTTCGAGATAGGCCTCCTCAGCACAAAGAAAAGACAGACCACAGCCCTCATTGTTACACCCCTTCTTCTTAAACGCAACACGTTGTATGCTGGTGTTCTCAGGGGTGTCATCCCTGAGTGAACTAATGATTTTCTATCTTTTCACTATGGTGTGCATGTGTGCCACTCTGCACGCCTTGCAATATACTCAGATTCCTAAGGAGTTACAGGATGTCTCCTCATCTCATTAGTCCTGATGAGACTAATATTCTAACTGTAGAGTTAAAACGTAATTGACACTGTTTAGTGACAAACAGACATTTGATTATTTTAATGCAGAATGTTCTGCCAACTGTATAAACTGTTGCGATTACAAAAGCCTATGCTTACCTATGGAATATAATTACTCTTTAAATTGTGGTTTTGACACTTGGGACACATTGAGCTGAGTATTAATAAAGCTATTATGCTGGTTTAACGTGCTACTGTGTTTTTTGCTTGAATCACATAGAGAAGTTGTTCTCTCTTTCATTTAAGGTGGTCTGACACATTCTAGTTCATCTGTTATTGATTGATTGCGTGAGACTACTTAATCTGTCTATTGGAAATAATTATGTTGTAAATTATACCAATGTCAACCATTGTTGCCATAAGATTGGTGCGTACCCGTGTTCTCACAGGTTTAAGGGTTGCTCTTGTAGCCTGGTACGAGTACATGACAATTAAAGAAGCAGAGATGTTGTACAGCCCAATGTCATCTACAGCTATGCAGAAAACGGATAGAATTTAACACCAAATAACAATATGCCACTGATACCAGGATTCCTAATACCTGCTATCCAGGAGACCTGCTTCCAGATCATGTTTGTAGAAACACTGAAAGGCAGAATAGAGTGCTACCTGGAGACTCTTGGGCAGGAAGCAGATGATAGAAATGCACGCAGGCTTGCTACACTAAATGTGCATCCTGGTGGGAAATGGGAGCCTTTTAGATTAAACAATGCAATCAGAACTGGGCATAAGGAGGAAGCCTTTGAGGATCAGTAGGGGAGGATTTTAAAGGTGGACTGCAAAGGGGAAATTGTCACTGTTTGACCCCTTTCCGAGGAAGAAAGACTTAATCTAACCAACAGCAGTCTTCATCAACACAGTAGCAAAGGTACCAGAGAGGTCCACAAACATAAGGATGACTGCCAGTCATTTGACGGTCATCAGCGGCAGCCAACAAGATCGACTCCATGCAGTAGCATATGTGCAAGCTTGCTTATTAAATGCTGAAAGATAACGGCTAATTATATCACCCTAGGTGAGAATGGAATGATGGAGATGGGCAAGAAGTTTGAATATTTAGTATGGTAAGAGGTCACCTTAAGGAGGGGGTGAAGCGTTTTTCCAGGATGAAGGGAATGTGGTACAGCCAAGTGATCTTTCATGATATGTCGTATAATTCTGTGAGTACTTGGGCAATGGTATGCCACAAGCATCTGGAACTTTTAATAGCGTGTGGGTTAAGCAGTAACCTGAAATAGCAGAGCTTCGTTTTGCTTTGCCAACATAGAGGCATTGATTAGTGGCGTGAAAAAAAAAAAAAAGCAACTCGGAAGAGGGAAAGGAAGATGTTGGTTTTACTGAGGACCCATCAGGACGAGGTGAAAAGCTCGGATATTTGCAATTGTGGTGAAAAGAAATCAGACACCTCATTGCATGGTTTTGAGAGGCAGGGAGGACCATATACAATTACTTTTAGCGTTGATCAGTGCTTTAACAATTTTAAAGATTTGCTCAGAAAATGTAACTGCATTGAGAAAAGTGCGCTAAAGATGTGTATTTTCCTCAGGGATGTTACAATGGGGCAATTGTTCGACCTTTCTAGTATTCAAAAACCCCTACCTCATCCTCACGATTGTCACAGGAGCCACCAGGCTTTCACACCTATTACATCAGACTTCTACTGCATTTGTGACCCCAAGGGCATCTGGACCAATGTCGGTTGTAAGATGTTCAAGGGTCAGATTCCAAAACAGCACGACATCATAAGACTGACCTGATGTCGGCACCCAAGATGCAATAAATGTGCTCTTTCGTGAAGTCAAATTGTTGCTAGCACATTAACTGGCTTTATTCCATACTAGTCACAATTAAACGTTGTAATTAAATTATCGTTTTCAAAACTAAATAATCTCGTGTTTTTTATTGTTCCCACAGATAATGGATTAAGAATGTGCTCATATCCATGTAGAGTGTGCATGTCAGTGACAGATCACCTGTGTGTTTTCTTTATTTTAGAGACACATCGTATTTCGAAGTAGTAATGAGATTTATCAACTCCACAAAGCTGGCCTGATACATCTCACACAAAAGTCCAAGAAAATAATGCAAACCAGAGAACACATACAATATAAGAGCTGTCTTCATGAAAAGGAAGTCCTCAAACTGCCATGAAGAAACGGAGCTAAATGCTATTACTTTGCTATGGCTATTTTGACTTTTCACACCCACTTTCCAACATACTTTAATCGATATTACGTGATGTAGCACATATCCTTTTTCATAATCCATTTTCACAGACTCCTGGTCCACTCTAAACTAATAGCCCTACACAGGAATTTACCACCCCTCCTCCGCCCCAAATTGATTTTTCCTAGCAGAAACATATTATAATGTTTATTCTCTGTTCTAGCTGGTTTCCTTGCTTCATTTCGGTGACAATTTAATAAAAATAAATACTACAAAAAAAGTACTGAGAAGTATCATTTAACAAGTCACCTGACAAAGGTTTGCATTGTTCCCACAGAAAATACCAATATGCAGCAGAACACATTAGCGAAAATAATCCACAAACACCCAACATTGGTTATTTATAATTGGCTATCACATAGCTGCCAACAGTAGTTGCCACCAAGATACGCAACAGAAAGATCCAACAAAACACATTACAAGCACTGCTACAAATACACCCATCACAGTAACAGATGTTGCATATAGCTGCCTGTCAAAAGCACTCAACAATAACTGGAAGAAAACCATGCCAAGATTAAGTATATAACAAAATGCATGTCACACAAAAACATCCAATGGAACACATTACAGCTTACATATACCAAAGAGATCAAGTAGACATAGAAGGTGTAAACAATGAAGGTATTGCCACACTGTGTCAGTAGAAATACCTATCTCTTATAATCTGTGGGAATGCCCTAATATTGCACCATTTTAGATGATGTCCTGAATGACATAGATGCCCTCCTAGACACACAGCTACCTAGATTTCCCACTTACAGCATCCTGGGAATCCCCAACAAGCTCACCAACAAGCTCACCTTCCCGCTCAGCCCACCAGGCAATCCTTACACACTGGGGCACAGACAAACACCCCCACCGTCCACCGTCTCCAGCATGTGCTGGGTATGGAGAAGCTCACCCTCGACCTAAAAGCCCAAGGAGACTCCTATAGGAAACTTTGGCAGCTGTGCATAGCTCTCTTGTCAAAGGAATTTCGAGAACGGACGCATCCCAAACATTTGCACATGTTGCGACTGACGGACACAGACGACCCTACACAAAAATGGGGAACTCACACAAGTAACTTGCGTACCTACTGATTAATGCTTTGCTTTTTCTGTTCTTTTGCAGTGAACACTCCGAGAGGAGGAGAGGGATGGGAGAGTGGGTGGGATTGGGAAAGTTCAAAATATGTTGCAGTGTCTTTTGTTTTCTTTAAACTCTGTTTATTGACAGCACAATAAAAGACAGGTGCACAGCAGACTGGTGAACAGATAATACAGTGGACATCTTTCAACATAACTAACAAGGATCTCTCCCCTCCCATCAACTCAGTCAACATTTGTGGAGGACATAGGTGGGCCTGCCAGTGTCCCCGTCGACCAGAAGAAACAAAGTCATTGCAGATATTGACCCCATAGGTATTCCATGATCCTCAGGTTTTCTACCATTTCCGGGGACAGTCCCGTCCTCCATAAACCACCATCTCAGCCAACAAATGCCAATCCATATCCTGCTTTAAGTCTCCTACCGTGGTGGCCGCTCTGCCCCCACAATCGTGCAATATTGCGTTTGGCAACCATGAGACCCAATGTCCACCAAATTCGTGCCATGCGAGTCATGTCCATTGCACTCCAAAAGTTGAGGCAACACCACTTTGCAGAGGCAGTCATTAAACCCCCAGTCACTTTGCACATACATGCCACAACCTCTGCCAGGAAGCCTTGTAGTGCAGGACGTTCCCATACAATATGGTAGAACATGACTAGTTCTCAACACCCTCACAGATAATCCTCCGTTTAGGCTCTACCCATCTTCAACAATGTAGCCTGGGCATAGTGGGACCGATGAAATATTTTTAACTGCACCAAGCACAAGTATGCCCTTATAGCCACCTCCTGCGGGGATGCCAGAGTTTCCACACACTCATCATCCTCTAGCTCTTCCAGATCCTGGGCCCACTATTCCCTCAAGTGCTGCAGTGCATCAGGTGTGTTGATGAGCAGTTTTTTGTATGTCAGAGAGGTCGCTTTTTGTGACAGGTGTTTGTCTAGTAGGCGATCTTGTAAGGGGGAAGATTCGGGAAGATCCACTCCTTTTAGCAATACTGCCCTAAGTGTGTGACACACCTGTATATAGCAGTAAATCTTGGTGGGGGCTATCTGATAACTATTTGATAGTTGTGTTATAGGTCCCCCTATGGGATGATGTCACCATGTGCCCAAAGGTCCACTACTCGGGAGAGGCTAATTAGGTCCCACTTATCGAAACTCAGCTGTGCTCCCAGGGTGCCTAATATAGGGGGTAGCTTGTGTGACTTTACCCCGTCATCCATTGGCTCTCAGAGCTTAATGCCAAAGAGTAACCCCGGCTCCTGTGGGACCAATGAAGGGAGTATTCTTAGGTGTGCATAGAGTGCCCTGAGCAATCCCGACGGCTGCAGATGAATCTATCCATCCGCAGTGCTGGTTCGTCTGGGGAAAGATGAACCAAACTATTGGTAGTGATAAGCTGTGCTGGCCAATAATACTCCTGGATATCAGGCAGAGCTATCCCCGTCATACCACTCCCTGGTGAGTTTGTGTAGTTCAACCATAGTCAGGCCCCCATCGCAGAGTAGCGTTCTCTATTGATGGTTTTAAAATAGGAATCCTGCACCTGATAGGGAGTATTTCAAAGAACATAAATACAGGGAAGGGACATAATTTTTGAGAGGGCAGCTCTCCCTACAAGAAACAAGGGCAGGGAACTCCAGTGACTAACGTCCCACCTCAGCCTTTCCAGCAGAGGAAAGAGGTTTTTACCATAGAAGAGCTCGATGTTAATGTATATGCCCAGGTAACTAAACCCTTCTGTAACTATTGTCTCAGGAGGTAAATTAGGTATTTTTCCAATTTATAGTATAGCCCGAGTAGTGGCTAAAGTTGGTTATGAACTGCATAAGTCTTTCGAGTGTGTTAACAGGATATGTGACATATAAGAGGATGTAATCCGCATACAATGATATTTTGTCCTCCCACCTATCGATCCAGTTTAGACCAGAGACCAGTCGGTCTCGTGTGATTCAGGTCGCCAGGGGCTCCAATATTAAGGGATAAATCAGTGGCGACAGGGGGAAACTATGGCGAGTGCCACGCTGAAGGTTAGAAACCCAGGACAGCCTTCCACTGACCTTCACCTGGGCGACTGGGCCCATGTAAAACAGTCTCACCCAGCTGATGAAGCGTGGGCCAAAACCCAGTTTGGCCAGGATCTCGAACATGTTGGGCCATTCAACTGTGTCAAACGCCATTTTTGCATCAAGTGAGAGTACTAGCACACTCTCCTGGAGGTTGGCAGACTGACTCACACCATGAAGGTGCTGCAAGTTAAGAGTGGTTCTGCGGCACAGCATGAAGCCCGACTAGTCTAGGTGGGCCAAAGTTGAGACTACCTTGACTAAGCGGGAAGCCAACACCTTTGCTAAGGTCTTGAGTTCAGTATTGAGGAGTAATATGGGCCAATATGAGGTACAACCATGAGGTGGCATCCCCTCTTTGGGGATGACCACAAAGACAGCTAGACGTTTGCCTTTGGGCAGTGAACCGAGATGCTGACTCTCCTCAAACATGAGTAGCAATTAAGGGGCTAGTCTGGAGGTCATTATCTTATACAGCTTGATTGGCACCCCATTAGGGCCAGTGGCCTTACCTGGATTAAGATGACGTATGGCTTGAATTATTTCAGCTGCGGTTAACTCTTCCTCCAGAAGCGTCCTGTCTGACTGCTCAAGAGTTGAAAGGCAGAGGTCGGCAAGGAGTTCCCTTGAGTCTTCCGCTGTAGCAGTATCTACCAGGGAGTAGATCTGGGTGTAAGTGGCAAAGGCGTTAGATATATCTTGCGGTTCTCTTACTAGTGTCCAGGACCTGCCTGTACCTCCAGCACGCAGCGGCCCACTCAGTCCCTCCAATCTAACCAAGCTAGGAGTTTAACCACCTTATTACCCACCTCATAGAGGTGATGCTGTGTTGCTATATGACATGCTTTAGCGGCATCAGTGGCCTCATTTTTATATATTTTTTTTCTTGACATGCAAAGCATGGAGGGCTTCAGTAGAGTTTTGTGTCAGAAGATCCCTCTCCATCGCCTGCAACTCTTTTTCATGGGACTCAAGTCTAGCCAGTTTGTCTCTTTTGTGGCCTATTTTCGGAGATAGGCCCTGGCCTTTAATAACTGCCTTATACTCCTCCCATAAGGTCTGCAGCAAGTCGACAGAGGCCTCATTTTCAGTGAAATAGTATTCCATTGCCTCAATAATGCTCTCTTTAATACTAACACTTTAAAGTACCAGGGACTGAGCAAAATTTTGCGACGTTCTGAACCCTTGTGGAGTTCTAAGGCTGCCCAAATCGGGGAGTGGTCCGAGATGCCCCATTGCTAGATGGTTGATGTCTGAGTAGTGATGGAGGTGGTGCATGAGGGTGAAGAGATGGTCAGTCCAGTAGAGGCTGCCATGCGCCCGCAAATGGAAATTAAAATGTTGTAAACTGGGGGTATAGGTGCACCAAAGGTCAGTTAAGCTGAGGGCCGAAAGGAAATATGGTGGCAGACGATGGGAAGAGATTGCATTTCTGGGAGGGAAACAGTCTTGTTCCTCGCACACCATCAAGTTAAAGTCCCCCTCTCCCCCCCCCAACAGTAGTTTACTCTCTGGCTCTGTGAGCAACAAGGAGCTTAAGTCAGGCAATAGTGAGTCATGGAGGCAAGGCTGGAAAAAAATAAAAAAAAACAGAGAACACATTGATTGTTGCACCCTTCCAGCTCCCCGTGAGGGCCACATATCATCCATGTTCATCCAAGTTCGATGAATAGGTAGCGGGAGTGACTTTCGTATAAGGATCCCCACACCCCTGGAACAAGTAGTGTATCCAGCATTTATAGCCATTCTATATCCCCATCTGTCTAGGGCACGGTATGTGTAGCCCATCATTTGAGTCTCCTGGAGGAAAACAATATTGGGTAAACGACATCTGATGTACTGCATCACAACTCCTCGTTTTATTTAATCTCTCAGCCCATTAACATTCCAGAAGAGAAGTTTTATCTTAGACCCATGTGTGTTTGTGATCAGGAGGCCTCAAATGGCCATACGGCCCACCTCCTAGCCCTATTGCTCAGGGGGACATGTCGTAATATACGTGTGTATTCGCAGCCAGTTTAATAAGTCACAGTATAGCATTACCATCAGAAACAAAACAAAACTGCTAACAGAACCATTACACTGTACCCCTCTCCCTGCCTAGCAGACTTAGAACTGCTGCCTGCCCAACATTGCAGAGTGCCTATCGCCCACAACTATTACTGAACCAAAGGGTGACTGTGGCAACCACCACCAACAATCACCCCACCCCCACTCAGAGTTCTCACATGTTACCAAGGGTCATCTGTCTGCATGTAGAACATAATCAGCCATGGCGATGTCAGCAGCCAGGCCGGCGTCCTATATTAAGGGAAAAGCACGCAGAAGAAGGGGAACAAGAGGAAAATTCCCTTTGTTCAGAGTCGTTGCTCTGGCATCAGTAATCCCACTCCATCAGCCCAGTCATCATGCAGTTCATGCCTAGGGTCCACTCCCAGGGCCTGCTGTTGCTGTGACCTTTTTTAATGTAGCTTGCTTCTCGAGTCATCATCTTGGATCCAAGGCATCAGGTACTTTTTGCTGTCATATGGCCCTGTTTCTATGCCACTTACCTCCAACCCTCAAGCTAGTTCCACGCCTCTTCAGGGGGTAGGGAAAGTCTTCCCCTCTGCTACCACTCATAGTTGCGCCAGGAACAGCATAGAGTATTCGAAGCCCTGGTCGCGTAGGGCTTGTTTCACTTCCAGAATGCTATGGCGCTGCGGTTGAACCCTGAGAGTGAAGTCCGGGAAGAAGCTAATAGTTGCATTCTCGTACTTGACTGGAGAGGCACATAACGCTGCTTGCAAAATCACGTCATGGTCCCTGAAATTGAAGATGCAGGCGATTATTGTATGGGGGTGGCGCTCCTGGTTTGGGCCTGGTGCAGAGAATTCTGTGAGCCCGCTCGTCAGAGAAGTATTAAGATAGCCCGTGAGGCTGAAGGTCTTTGATAATGTCTGCCACAAACAGAACAACTGCTGGACCCTCTGCCTTCCCTGGGACCCTGACCAGATGGAGCTTACTCGAAATTCTCAGGGTTCACCCCTAGGACCTCTGCTGTGGCACGCAGATCTTTGACTTGTAACCGCAGATTGACAGTTTCTGTCTTGAGGATTGTAAGTGGGTCTTCTGCCTCATTCAACTGGGAACTCATGTTGCAGAATTCTGCCCACATCAGTGTGATTTCCGTGGACACCATATCTATTTTGGTTTCCAACAAATCACATACTCCCTGGATCGTTGCCATAATGTCATTGAGGGTGAGTGTCTCACTTTCGGATTAGGTCTTTTTGACAGGGCCAAGCATGTCCTCCATCCTTGTTCCTTCCCAGCCCTCGCAGGGGTAGCACAAACTTATCAAGTTTAGTCTAGTGGGCAGCTCAGGCTCTCCGATCCCCCATCATCACTGTGGAGTAGCATTGCCTTTGTTCAGAAAGAAAGGGGTCACCGCTACCTGCCTGGGAGTACTCGCCAAGGGGACATCTCCAAGCAGCCTGTTGGGTTTTCCACCACAGGTCTCCAAATAGGTCTTGCATCTGGCGCTGGGCCTGTGGGAACATGCTGCAAAAGAGAGCCGATCGCGAGCCAACACACAGGGAAAAGGAGACAACTGTCTGCTACTCCTCCGTTGAGGTCAGTGTAGTCCAGTGTCCCAGGGTGGGAGTCCAAATGCACTAAAGGGCTCCCCAGCATGGATCACAACATGCCAGAGTCTGTCAGTTGTAAGCAGGACCTCACAGGTGAATCAGGTATGGGTACTTGACATTAGAGTACAGCAGTCAATCATAGGCTTCTCTCCCAGGGCTCTCCCTGTCCAAGGTAACCAATGATTACATGCAGTTGGTTCAGAGTGAGTAGGTAGAGTGAGGGTCCGAGACAACGTACCCACCTGTCAATTTCTCTGGGGGATGGAAGGGCCCTCTAAGTCACCAGGTGCATTGGGGTCCGACGGTCCAGCTGCTTCTGCCCAGTGGCTATCCAATGCCCCTCTAGGGGTCAGGGATTTTGCCACTGAAACTTCGCTATCATTTGAGGGCCGTTAATTGGTGCGTGCATGAAGAGTGGCCAGTGCCCATATAATGCCATCAAAGTGCCCCACAGTTCCAAAGTCAGTGTGGGGCACCGGGGCAAAGTCTGTGCACCTCCGTGAAGCCTATGTCGATTCGTGCTCAATCACCATGTGCCGCCCAGCTTGTAGGCCGTACATAGGCCACGCCAGGTGTATTGGGACTGTAGAGGGTGTAGACACTATTATGGAGCCCCCTTTCATTCATCAAGGGCCCCATGCTAGTCCAGGGTCTGGCTACAGCTCCTGTAGCGCCCAGGGCCGCTCTAGGGCATCCTTTATTGTCTGGGGGGTGCTGGTAGTCATTCACGCTAGGCCCAGTATACTCCGGAGGGGCAGCAAGCAGCTCCAGGCGGGCGCCTTGTTGCCCAGGAGGCCTGATGAGCTGCCAATTCATTGGACTCTGCGATCCCCGACAGGCTCTGGTGTCACTGCCATAAAGAGGCTCCCACCCGGAACTGTTCCCAGAGCCCCCATTCACTCACTAGGGTCATCCTGCTTTTTCTGTAATGCTTTGGGGGGCAATCAAACACACCATCAGTCATCCTGTGGCAAGATGGCACTCGGCTTTATTCGGGCATCCTGCTGCCTCAAAGTCTGTGGGGGGCACCAAAACAGAGTTCAGGAGTGCTCACCAACAAAATGCAATCTCTTGGGCCTGTCTATGTTTTCCACTGGCGGTGCGGGCCCTGGCTTCGCTCACGCTTGGGGTCCCAGCTTTGCTGACGTGTCTCCAACACGCGAGGCCGCTGCTGCCCACGCCGCACTGGGCCCTGCCAATCAAGGGTGGTGAAACTTTCCCATTCAGTGCTGCAGATGGAACCGAGGTATCTCTGCAGACTCGCACCACTTATGCCTTGGTGGTGGGCCAAGGATGACGGATCATTGACTGGATTGTTAGGGGATTGGGCTGGTGGGGAAATCGGGAGCTGCTCTAGGAAGCGCCCATCTTGGTCACCAGTCGCCCACGCCCCACAATGCCTTTTCTTGATTACTTTCACTAGCGCTGCAAAGGTTTTCATTGTTGGCTTGCCATTTATAGTGCTAAGCAAAAACAGATGAAAACAGATTTGAACCATAATCTCTAACTGTCCTGCAAAGGGTATATTACTCACCTACCAAATTGCACCACTAAACTAGTAACACTCTTTGCCAACACTTTAGATGCTAATTTTCACATACCCACAGTCCATTCCTTCTAAATCACCTCCAAACTATCCTAGATGATCCAAAATGGCCCTCTAAATAAACCACAATACATTACAGTCTAATAAATGGAGCAGAAAACGCTAATCGGTCACAATCTGTTCTGGGATGGTAACGCTGGAAAGGCAGGACAGCATCAAAGGCAAATGTCATAATTTTGAGGCCATACCAGTGGTAGGTGTGTGCTACATAGATGCCAAAAACTCACCATTACCCACCGGGGCCCCATCTAAAAGGCTAATGATTAGCACTTATTAAACAATGCAAATCACTGGCAAGGATGGGATCTGAATAGGAAAATCATTAGCACCAGAGAGTAGAGCTAACATGAAAGCTTCAATCAAACAGGTACCACTCTGCTTCTAGACACACTCAACTCTAAATAAGAAACAAATATAAAAAATGTACACAATGAAATGATGCAACACTTTTGAGATACAAGTGTGACATAACCAAGAGAAAGTATTACGTCCTTGAGACAGGTAATGGGATATTACTTTTGTGAATGAACATGAATCAGGAAATCAGAGGTCATCAAAACTATCCAAATAAGGGAGATGCTGTAATGCTAAGTTTTAGCCAATAGCATGGCATAAAAAGAACGAATTAATGCTATCCGTAATGAAAAAAAAAAAGATACGTTGGAGCAACCACAGCTACTTTCTACATCAAATTGTGGCATATTAGCTAAAAGAAAGACTAATTCCAGGGAAAAGAAGGGCCTGAACTCGCTCATTAGTATGCAAGGACCAACAAATATGAAACTTTAATAATATAAAAGAATGAGCACCGAGAAGTGAAAGAGCCTCTGATACCAAGAAATGTTTTTAATATATACAGTTTGAAACAGGATTCAGGAGTAACATCCTTCCCTGGTTCTCCTTCTACCTTTCCAACCAAACCCATTTTGATCATATTGGCACCACCAGATTTCAAAAGAACCCTATTACCTGCAGGGTTCCTGGGGGTTGCATTTTGTCCCCTGTCATTTTCAACCTCTACATGCAGCCTTTTAGGGCTCTACCTATTTATAATAGAATAAAAAGTCACCAATATGCCAACAATAGACACACCTCTATTTCAGTCTCCTCTGCTCTAGACAACCAATGCTTCAAAAATTGCATTTACCTCATCCAAACCTGGATGTCTAGTGCCTACTATAAGCTCAACCACCCCAAGATAGAATCCCTGTTATCTGCCAAACTACAAACTTGGCCCAATGGCATGAAACTCGACAGCGTCTAATGACAATTTTCACCCAATATAAAGTCCCTTGGATTCACCCTGGGCATCAACCTTGCCCACAAAGGAACAGATTGTTAAAAAACATCAAGTCAGCCTGGTACCAGCTCTCTCTTCTAAAGAAACTGAAACAGTTTCTTCCAGAAAGTGACTTCTGAACTTTTATTCAAACCCTTGTTCTCTTGCATCTGGATAGTGATAACCCCATGCTCCATGGCATCTTTGTTTCACACCAGGATCTCTTGAGGACATACTACATGCTGCGGCATAAAAACATCCAAGGACTAAATAAATATGATCACATCACTCCCATCATGATGGAACTCCATTGGGTCCCCTTGCCACCACCTACCATCTTCAAACCCAGTTATGTCATTTACAAAGCCATCACCCTTACTTAGTTTGCAGACAAGCTCTGGTGCCTCTCAGCATACCCATAGCGAGGTCACCATCCTACTGTAGACTACGTGTAAACAAATAAAAACAAGGCAGCAGGCCTTTTAGCAACATCTATATATCCATCAGGACTGCCCCAACACCGCTACAATTTAAGAGTTAAAGACGCACCTCTTTAAATAACAGTGCGTAACAACACAGTAATAGTATGTCTGCTGCTAGAATCAGCTCCCTATCCTATCACTTGTTGACTGTGTACTTGTCTTTGGCCTTGTACAGGGCTCTGTTCGTGTTTTGGCTCGGTTCACATTATACAAATACCACATACACTTATAAGGTTTATGAGTTTGCTGCCACACCATAATGTATGTATGTTCATCTTGTAACAAATACTTCTCACCTATTACAACTTGAATTCAGCACATTCACATTCCATGATAACATTCCTAGCTCCAACTGGAACTTGAGCTGCTGTCAAGGCACTGTTAACATAACATTACATACATCCCCTTCTACTAAAACAATGGATTATATTATATTATAATATTTTAACTATCTGTAAATGTGAGAAAAGATGGCTTTGGAATTTGGCTGAAAATCCTGAAGTACTCAATGAACTTTTAGGATATGTGTAAAAACAACCTATTAAGCATACTGTTTTAGACAGTATATTTGAAAAGTGCATTTTCAAATTTGCTACTTCTTTACTAAATAGATAGATATGTTAAGAAAAACTGAAACTATCTCAATAGGGGTTGTGGTGTTCTTTTCGCTTGCTGAAAAAATCAGGGTGACAGTAAAAGAGGTAAATGTTGGAGTGATTGGAGAGATAATGAAGAAACTGATAAAGAAGATGATGATTTTGACGTAAGAGTGAAAGACCAGGACAGAATGAGAGAGAAGCAGCAACAAAGACAGAGAATGAACAGAGAAGGGGAGGTTTTCTTGGAAGCAGGCTAGTAGAAGAGACTGTGCTGCCTAAAAAAAAAGGTTTTGCAACAATTGACAGAAAGGAAGGAGGCCATTGACATAGTTGTGCTCCAACACCATATGAAAAGAGCCAGGAAACAATTAAAGAAGGGCTCTGGGGTAAGAGGAAAGAGAGTAGGGGTCATGAGAAAGAATCTGCTGCGGGTTCTGAGAGAAAATGAGATTCAAAGGGCTGCTGCAGCAGCGAGATGCAGTGGTATCCTCGATGGGTCCTGCAGGTGCCAGGGGGGCATAAAGAAATGAGTCCTTTGATGACTTGGTGCTGAAGCAGACAAATATGAGATACTATAGAAAGTAATCCTGTAGAACCTACAATAGTTTGCTGTGAGGTTCTTCAAGATGATTGCTATACAAAGATTGAAAAGACGGGGGTTTCAAAGAAGAGTTGTTTAGCAGTCACGGGAAGCAAGGGAGGCGGTAGGTCTTCAATGAAGCAGTACTGTAATAGCAAAGGGAGGAAGAAGTGAAACTCTAGAAAAGGGGCGCAGAAGAAGCAAAGGGAGGGAAACATGGGCAAGTTGAATGTAAGCAGTTTAGAACAGTAGTGGATGTTCACATCTGAGGGCGCTGTCTGTGTTGATTCAGACAAGACCCTCAAGGAGAAGTGTGGTAGCTACTAACAGAAAGAGCAAGAACGAGCCTGCAACCAAGAAGTGATGCAATAGCTGAGAGAGAATGAGATGAGATCCACTAGGAAGGGGCTATGCATCAACCAAAGGAGAATGAGAAGTTGCTTCCAAAAGAAAGCGGCATACAGCAAACAAGAAAAAGTGGTAAGTTTTGTGGAAAAGAGGCCCACAAGAAAGGTGGGGAACGGAGAAGGCGAAAAACCCTTTTGTGACAGCCAAGAGTTAGAGAGTAGGACTTTAAGGAGAGAGACTGCCACAAACAAGAGAAAAAGCTAGTGAGAAAGGTGCACAAAGTATTTGAGGAAATATTCGGATTTTTAGGATTTGGGGCTCAAGCAGCACTGGCAGCGGGGCTTAGCAGTTAAGTGGCAAACACCTGAAAAAAAACACGACTGTGGAAGCCTGCTCTACAAAACCAGAACATTTTACTCTCAAAGTTCTACCAACAGCACACAAAAGTCGTATTTTATTTCCGTTTTATGCAGCAATTAATACCAGAGCAAACATGATTCTTTGTATAGACAATTGTAGAAAATCATAAGAATAAAACTCTGAGAAATAAATCTACTAACCTATTCTTGGGAACAAAATTCGAAGCTCTTGGTTTTACAGGAGGCAATTTAGCCACTGAACGACATTGCATGCAAGTGACCTTGTCGGAACTCTTTGGTGGGAATTATAATGTTTGGTGTGGATACCAAACAGAAAGGCTACCATATCTCTCGCCACTATTTAAACACTACCTCACATTAGAAAGCCTAAATAAAGGCTTAATGTATTTTAGCACAGAATGCAGGGCTCAAAAGAACAAACCTACCAAAATCTGTCATACTGGCTTGGCATGAGAAATAAATACTACTCAAAAGACCACATTATAGTGTTTTAGTGGTAAAAAGAATGGAGGTGGTGCATCAACTCACACAAAACGGCTACAGCTCCGGACTCAAACAGGAGGCATTCTTCACGGTTTCTTGTTTCCACAATTACGCTGAACGGAGGGGGGTCGAGCTTGTGATAAATCCGATATCCTTTACTGAAAGCCATTGTGCCTCCTGTCAAAAGTCACTCTGAAAGAGACCATCAAATCATTAACATAAAGTGGCCTACTGAAAATAGTTGTTTCAATAACAGTGTCAATCAATACAACAGTGCAGCGAGAGAAAAAGTCTAGTTCTTGACATTTGTGCTTTTCTTTAACCACCCAAACATGGACTATACCTTTCGAATTAGGTTTACTCATTTGCACTGGGTAGTATGTGGTGATGTATAGGACAAATTACTGCTTCGGGTTTCTATTTTCATTAAGCATGCAAGTACCTGAACGTGTCTTGGCACTAGACAAATCAATAGATTGTGAAGCGACAATTAGGACAGGAAGAGCTATGTTTTGAAGGTCTTTCTTTATATAATATAGCAAGTAAAGGTTTATAGCTCAAGTGGGAGAGAATTCCTGGGAGAGGCTGCTTTTTATGAAAAGGTACAACCGCCCTGGCAGGATGTTATTGCAATAATTAAAATATCAAATCACAAAAACAGCAAGAGCTAAGCCGGTTGTAAATCAAGGACTTTCACACCACAATACAACAGCCATTGCTCAAAGCAAATGAACTGTGTACAACAAAATGAAGTATTGTGACAAAGTAAAGTGTATTCTTATTTGGTTACACGAAGTTATTACTAACGCAAAAAGGCGTGAATCTAAGGGACACATGATCAAATGGAGACTGACCTTTCACCGTGTTCAAAGAAGGACTGAATGAGAATGCAGTATGTGAGCATATCTTCAGTGCAGTAACAAACGATATGGTTAACATGTATGTGTTTAATAAAAGGAATCCAGGTGCAAACGTAAAACGCAAACGCTTATCACAAGTCCTTTTAATAAACAAGCATCTCAAAACGGACAAAAACATATCTAAATTCGGAATTTAAAATGAGGCTCTAAAACTAGTCGCAGATTAGGTATGGAGGCGGGTTTCTAGCACATACCACCCCGAATAATAAACAGCTATGGGCAGAGGCTCACCAACTGTGATAAACTGGTTTTGTAGCAGATTGGCAGAATACACGTTCAAACAAATTCAACACATCAATGTCTATTTTCTGTGGGAAAGGCGTCACCCTCTTTATCAGTTCTGCACATGCAGAGCATTTGGTGGGGCATCTTTCAGCAGTCACAAGCCCCTTCTATTTCATATTTTTGTGGTTAGCTCTCTTTTCGGCAGATAATTATTTACACTGGTGTCTATGAAGAAGGCTCGTAGGGAAGGCTCTGTCATTTGGCTGAAATAGGGAGGGGCGTTAGGGATTAATTCAGTGCTGCTAGTTCGTCCCTTGCAGGCATGTCACTTGAGAAGGTGACACTCCCTGTTAGTGGTCATTTGCTCCTAGCGGGTACATTAGGTGAGGACAAGGCACTCTGCGGTTATTATTTGCCCACACCCTGGTAGGGCATTATCTGCGAAGCTGGCTCTGTTGGCACTGCTTGCGGCTGTGCTCTCAGTGCTGCAGCTAGTGTCTCCGCTGCTACCGCCTTTTCCTCTCAGTGTAGGATGCGGCTTTGGTTTCATATCCCCAATCGTGCCTTTCCCTCACACTCCGAGGCCGCTTCCCGCTGGCAACACCTGTCACAACACACACAGTGGGGCTCCTACCGCTGGGGCATCCCCGCTCAGACCCCAAAGGTGGAAGCGGCCAGCTTGGGTTACCTGTGCTGCACTTCTAACCCAGGGTCTGCACCCCCCTTCCTGACAGTGCATGGGGAGATAGCACCAACCATTCGAATAAAAGGGAGGAATATCCCAGGCCTTACCTCCCGTTTCCCGAAACAGGACCCGAATTCCGACGTTTTTCGCTTATATTTTTTAGCCGACTTCAATACATGACGGACTCTGTCAGCCTTCAATGACAGAAGGAAAGGAGAAGCAATGGAAAAGCTGGTTTACTTTGATTGACGGCCTAAGGGGCAGCACTGGAAAGACCCGCCCGGCCTCCCAGACCCACAGCGCCTACGATTGGCTACTTAAAAAAACGTAACCCGCCCCCGGAAAAGACGGCCCACCCACCCAGGAAAAACGCTCTGGCCGCTGCCCCGGAAGAGACTCATCTCACAATGTTAGCTCAGCTGTGCGCGAGCGGCCAATGGCTGGGATCTGCGATTGTATATCGTTATTGATTTCGGTTCCTTCATTTGTAGAGAATGGGTGTAGACAGAGGGACATGGGCATTCCCCGGACTGTTACGAAGTTAGGGAACAGACTAGAGCACAATCAGCTGGGGCGAAGGCGGGCGTGGTGGCCGGTAGAACGGGGCAGAGTTAGCGCAGTCACACTACGACAAAGAAGCAGCATTTTGTTGGCGTCATCTCACTTAGCGTTTTGGCATGCGGCACTTACGGTGCTTGAGCCATTCTTCGAGTTACAGAGGCACGGGCGGAGGCGCGTGCGTCCCATGCACCAGCCTTTGGGTTGCAATGAGGGGCCGCATTACGTTGTCAGGCGTAAATGTATATGTTGCATGTGGTTCAGCAGTAGTCGGTGCTTTAAATGGGCTGGTACTGTCCGGTACGGAGTGCCGGCAGTTTTTTATTTTCAGAGGGAGAGTACCTGCACTTCTCAAGAAACACGTAATGCTTTTAATTGGAGAGTACCGGCACTTTTCAGAAACAAGCAGGTACTCCGGTACAGAGTACCTGCACTTCTGTTTTTCCATTTCAAGCACTGGCAGTAGTGTACCGAGAGCGAAAAGTGGCGGCAAGGATAATTATTGTGATGCTCTTGTCAGCAGCCACGTTGGCATGTGAGCTGCGATGTCAAAGTGATGATGACAAGTTATTGTTTTATGTCTTCCTCTTTTTTTTTGGTAAATCGAAATCAAAGTGGTATGAACCGTTGAACACCACGTACTATTGTTGAAGTATGTATTGAAAGGTATAACTAGTGTTTTAGACTCCTAGGAGCCGGTTCTAGTAGATCTTCGGCCTCATACACTTCCACTATGAAACCTCAGGGGAAATCGCATTTCATGGCTTCACAAGGGACAGACCGTGGGCACAGCAGAACGCCACACAGCCGCAGGTTTGAGGGCTTGACACGAGCCTAGGAGGATATGGTGTATGTAAGAGTAGTTTTATGTAACTGCAGGTCTCTCTTCTGAGCGTACGTTGGGTGGAGTACGAAGTACTGAGAATTCAGGTCATCTTGTGGCCGGTATTCTATGGACCCAGCAGGTGAAGTGAACCACAAGTTTTTTTAAAGCCCCGATGCATAGTGCATGACCAACATGCGTTTAATTGATTTAAAAAAAAATAAAAAAAGGTCTGGGAAACGTGATACTTGGGGGGCAGTGTCGGAGACGGGTATTAAGAACAAATTATTCTGTAATTATTTTGCTGGCCTTTCACCTGCATGCAACTCCATATAAATTATAATAATGTCTTAAATAAAAAAAAAAATCCTGTTAAACTTACCTGTGGGCAATGCATTGTTCTGGTAGGAAAGCTCAGTTGGTTAATGTAGTCCCTTCAGATGTCTGTGGGTGTAACTGGAGGTGCACTGATTTGAATCTTGGTGCTCAGAGGAATGTGGGCATGTGCATTCCTAGTGTTAAGAGGTCCCGCCATCTGGCAGAAAGCACCAGAGAATATTTGCCATTAGTTTAAAAAATAATAATTTCACAAGTGTTCAATAGGCTGCTCGCAATATGATAGAATGCTACAAAATGTGCAAATTGTTTCTGAGTTGAAGCGCATTCAACACTCTCAAAAGTGATAATTTTAGTAACTTCAAATCGGACTGTACCTAGTGAAAAACATTTTTATAGGCTTCCAATAAAACAATGCATTCCAGAACTGGTAACACCCTTAAAGTACCTCTCAAAACAAGCAACTGTTTATCATGAAACTTCAGATGATTCTATCAATTAAAGCTTATCCCGGCTACCAAGCAGCCCTCAGACTTGCTGATTAACCAATTGTGTACATCTACATTTCTTTCAGGGAGCAGGCACTCTGGAGAGAAGGCTTGTTTCATTTTTAGCTGTCTGTTCTTCCCTTCACGTTTCAGGAGACCCCTTCCTTACCTATCTGTGTGAGGCAACTCACGTTCCGCATTAACTGAAGAACAATTGTTTTTTTAACAAAAAATATAGGAACTTTTGATAAAATAACAAAAAAGCTTGAAAATGCTATTCTCAATAGATCACACAATGTTGTGTTCTCTAGAGCCGCAGGTTTGGATTTCAGACCCAAAGGACTGAGTCAATAAGCCAACCTAAATTAGAAAGCCTGTTGAACTACAACCCATAAACAATCAATTGAGCAATATTTGTGTAAACTGTGTTACAGATAACGTGCAGTCCTATGAGACGAGACAGGAACAGTTAGTTGAACACCAAATCGCAATTCATTGATGAACGGCACACTGAAAGAGCACTAAACAATGGGATATACATTTTATAATATTTATTTTAAAACTAAAAGTATAGTCTAATGCACAAGTTGGGAGCAGTTACCACAAAAAAATCCACATTAGGACAGCAAGGAAATTTGTGAGTAACTCGAACAATAGAAAATACTCCAACTATATTGCCATGTATTTTATAGCATCAACATCTTCATTTACTACTTCTAAGTCCTGTACTATCTCTAGAACATTAATAATAATTTACTTGAGTATCAAAGACGGTTCACACTTGCATAGCTTATTTCAGAACAATACGTTATTTTTTCGGGCTCACAAAGGCAGCTGTATGTGCTTGTTATAAGCACAGGCTACAGCGCTACCAACCCGACAACTAGTGAAGGCTGATTGCCTTTGCCGCTTCAGTTAAGTTGGGTGCATGATTGAGTCTCTGTTCTTGTGTCTCATGGCATGAAATCTTCTCCTCCCTATCGATGGCTGGTATAATTTAAAGTTTTAATTTATGTTTACACAGAAGTCTTTAAAACAATAATAAATACATACATGGACATAAAATAATACACCCCCCATCCCTCTCTGCACCCTCCAGTCCAAAACCACCCATTTCCCTCCACAATCTGCTATGCCCAACAGGCAATTCTTCAAGTAACTCTTTATGATACTTCTAACACAATACATTATATTCAACTTTAAGCCATGTTACGCAGACACAACATTTCTAGTCCAAACATGCTTTAAAAATCTTTGCGAGGGCACATTTAACATCTAAAAAAATCCATATTTGTCAAAAGTGCAAGTGTTTCAGTCTGATGAGAGATATTATATTTTATAAAAAGCAATTTTAAAAACACACAAGTCCTATAAAAATGCAAGCAATCTAATAAAAGGAGAACATTAAAATTTTGAAACCCTAATCCACATGAACAGTTATTCTCAGCGTTCAAAAGAGCATTAAGCTTCTACGGTATTTAAAATCACACATTCAAAGCCACCCAGAAGTTTAAGAGCAATAAGCATTAGTCAAGGCAGCTATATATGGAAGGAGACTGATTATCCCAGGATATATTGGTTGCCAAGGGTTTACTCTTTACATACCCTAGGTCAGACATCCTCAATTTCATTTTGTAAGCCCTTTTCAATTCACCTTTTGAGAGGTGGGAGGCCTCTGCCACTTTAAAATTTTCCAAATGTAAGACCGAAGCAATTTTTCTTAGTTTAACCCTAGCCTGCACCGCCCATCTCAACTCACTCTTCACAATTTCCTTTGCATATAGGCGCAAAACCTTTTGGGCCTCTGAGGTCCACAATTTATTCCAGAATCTCAGGGTAGATTTACAGGCCAGGAAACCCCAAGTCTGCAAATCCCCTTCCAGTCTTATCACGGGGCCATTGCACTTCCAGGCAGACTGCAGGAAAGTGCCACTTTTCGCATGCTTACCCTCCACTTTTTGTCTGATATTGATGCTTACATGACTGAGAGTGTGCTGGGATCCCCCTGACCAGGCCCCAGCACCAGTGTTTTTTCCCAAAGCTGTACCATTGCTTCCACAATTGGCACACCCCCTACACACAGTTAAGTCCCTTGTAAAAGGTGCCCATGGTACGAAGGGCCCTGTGGCCAGGGAAGGTCCCCAAGGGCTGCAGCATGTATTAGGCCACCTTGGGGGACCCCTCACCAAACACACTGCCTTTGCAGCTTGTGTGTGCTGGTGGGGAGCGAAAGTCAAAGTCGACATGGCACCCCTCTCAGGTGCCCACAAACCACTGCCTGTGGCATAAGTTAGTCACCCCTCTAGAAGGCCTTACAGCCCTAAGGCAGGTTGCATTATACAACAGGTGAGGGAATAGGTGCATGAGCAATATTAAGTCCATTCTCAGACATTGTAAGTGCAGTGTGACCATTTTGAGTATATAGGCCGGGAGTTTGTCATCACAAACCCCACAGATCCATAATGGCTGCACTGAATACTGGGAAGTTTGATATCAAACTCCTCAGCACAATAAGCTCACACTGATGCCAGTGTTGGATTTCTTAAAAAATGCACCCAGAGGGCATCTTAGAGGTGCCCTCTGTATGTTAGCCAAACTTTTGGTGTAGGACTGACCAGTCTGTGTCAGCCTGCCACTAACAGACGAGTTTTTGACCACATGGGATGAGAGCCTTTGTGCTCACTGTGGCCAGAAACAAAGCCTGCACTGGCTGGAGGTGCTTCACACCTGCAGAAACTGTAACACCTGGCGGTGAGCCTCAAAGGCTAGTAGAGATACCCCCCCCCCAACCCTCCACCCCCCTGGACAAAGCCCAATTTTGGCAGCAAGTCTGGCAGGAAAATTAGGGAAAACAAGAAGTGACAACCTCAGCAGGGAGCACCCCTAAGGTGTCCAGAGCTGTGGTGACCCCCTCCTTGCAGAAGCCTCCATCTTGGTTTGGAGGACAGGGACCAAAAGGGTTAGGTCTGTGTCCTCCTCCCCAAAGGGAGTGGACACAGGAAGGGTGTAACCACCCTCAGGGACAGTATCCATTGGCTACTGCCCTCTGACCCCTGTAACACCCCATAATCCAGGATTTAAGGGCTCCCCTGACCCTAGCTCATCAGATTCCTGGCAACCTCACAATAAGAAAGAAGGCTGAAGAAGGACTGCTAAGCTGACCCCCAGCAGAGAAGACTGAAGACGCAAACTTGACTTGGCCACAGCCCTACCGGCTTGTCTCCAGCTTCTAAAGCTCTGCTTAAAGAAGGCAACACACCCTGAAGGACCAGCAACCTCTGAAAAGCCTCAAGAGGACTGCCTCCACCCCAGAGGACCAAGAACTCCTGTGGACAGCGACCCTGTCCAGGACAAAACTCCATCCAAAGACTTCAGAGCGTCCTTGGATCCGCAAGACCTGTCCATTCTGCACCCGACGCCCACGGCCCGTGTTCAGGTGGCCCAAATAACTAGAGCTGGTACCCAGGCAATTCTGAGCAAGTGCCCATCCTCGGTTGACCCCTCCTGTCCAACATGACAACGCCTGCAGCCTGAATCCGGGGGAACCCCCTCACTGCGACAGCACTGAACGAAGATTTCTGACACCAAAAGGTACCCCTGCACCTGCCGTCCCCTAGCCTTGGGGAATCAGACCTTCAGTGTAGCATTGTCCAGTAGGCTGTCCCACTTTGTCCAGCCTTTGGTTTCCCGTAACCGACACCCTGTACTTCACCTGCAGCATCTTTGTGACCCTCGGGCCCCCCTGTAGGAAAGCATTGGGAGCCCAATGCTGTGTTTGCACCTGGCTGCCTCTGGGCCACTGAGGGTGTGTGTTTGGTGCTGACCTGTGGCCGATGCTCCTCTAAAACCCCAGGTCTGCCCTCCGAAGACGTGGATACTTACCTGCAAGCAGGCCTGA
Source organism: Pleurodeles waltl (assembly GCF_031143425.1). Classification (NCBI taxonomy): domain Eukaryota; kingdom Metazoa; phylum Chordata; class Amphibia; order Caudata; family Salamandridae; genus Pleurodeles; species Pleurodeles waltl. Next base: position 183,673,802 of record NC_090447.1, read on the forward strand.
TTCCAAGTGCCCCTAGTCTCCACAGGAGCCCATGTTAAATTGACTTCAACATTGACCTCTGCATCAAGCCTGCCCCATACTGCTGGTTGTGGGTGTAAGGGGTTAAACTGAACCCCCAACCTGTGGACATCCTAACCCCCGAAGACTGGAACTGTAAGTCTTGTACTTACCTTGAAACTATACTAACTTTTCTTCCCCCCCAGAACGTTTCTGAAAATTGCAGTGTCAACTTTTAAAACAGATCATTGCTAATAATTTAAAACCTGTATAACTTGCCAATTTGAAACAACGTGGTATTGATACATATGTTGGATGCTTTCTTGGAAGTGTACTTACCTGCAACTTGAATCTTGTGGTTCTAGAAATAAAGTAACAAAATATATTTTTGCTGTATAAAAACAATTGGTCTGGAGTTAGTCATTGAGTGTGTGCTTCATTTATTGCCTGTATGTGTACAACAAATGCTTTGCACTACCCTCTGATAAGCCTAACTGTCGACCACACTACCACAAAAGAGAGCATTAGTATTATCTACTATAGTCTTTTTTTTAATCCTCTGGGGAACCCCTGGAATATCTCATTTTGATATAGTATATAGAGAGACAGCTTCCTACATAGACCAATTTTTTTTTCAAGCATTTGCATCCCCCCCTTCTCCCAGCTTGTCTCAAAACGTAAGGCCAGTAGCTCAGCACCATAAAGGCATTGGGAGGGTACGATTGTATTATACACGGTTGAAATAGGAGACCATGAGGGACCACTGAAACAGTTCTTAAAACGTACCAAACCTATTGTGGAGGCTGCGCAAATCTCCTCTGTTTCTTTATGTAGGGCCCAGTTCAGTTTTTTAGTAAATACCATCCCTAAATATTTATAAAAAGTGACACCCTCTACCTTCCTATTGCCCAACAAGTAATTTTATGGTTTAATATTTTTCCCAAAAGCAATGATTTTTGTGTTTTTCCAGGTTAACCTTCAGGTTATTCGACTCACAATAGCTATTAAATCTATGCAATTTCCTCTGAAGGCCCACTTGGGTCAAATCCAGAATGGCCAAGTCATCAGCGTAAAGGAGGCATGAAATGTATCCTCACCTCATTTTTGGTGAGAAGGAGTTGGTATTAGAGAGGGTGGTCGGGCGATATGCTAGCAGAAGAGAAAACAACATAGAGGCCAAGACACATCCCTGCCTCAGCCCATAACCAAAGAGAATGTTCTTCGAAAGGGACCCATTTAGATCAATCTTTACTTGGTCCTAGTTCTGCGAATGTAGTTCCTGAAATATTGCTAATAACCAAGAGGAGATGTAAAGTTGCTGCAGCTCCAGAATGCTATGGTCCACTAAATCAAACGTGGAGCTAAAATCAACAAAACAGGAATACAAATTCCCTGTCAATTCAATCCCCTTTTTCCCCAGCGCCTACAAGATAAAACAGTGATCAAGCGTTGAATGCCCTTGCTTAAAGCCCTCCTTTTCCATTCGAACAATATAATTGCCCTCAATCCAGTTCTTTAGGGAGCTAAGTATTACCCTGGAGTATAATTTGTCACCTACATCAAGAAGGCTTATCAAGCAAAAGTTACCCGGGTCGCTTGTCTCATTATTATGTATGGGTTTAATGATAGTGTCTTTACCGCTTGGCGGGAATGCCCCTGTCCTTGTTATAGTTGCACAGACTTTTGAGAAGAAGGACGCCCACCAGACAGGATTAGACTTTATTACAATTGCCAGAAGATTATCAGGAATGGCTGCCTTTGTTAATTTTAAGGAGGATATCCGTTTTTACCAAGGATTGAACTGAGAATGTCTCCAAAGACCTCTACCCTAATAGGGGCCAGGTTTCTTTCACGATTAACTCTATTTCTTTGTAGATATTACTTTGGTAAGTGACCCAATATAGGAAAGTATCCTCTTTTTAGCATGGTTGCCTCCACTTTTTACCTGTTTGTCATTGTGTTTGAATGTGTTCACTGGGATCCTGCTAACCAGGACCCCAGTGATCATGCTCTTTCCCATCCAACTTGGCTACTTGTACCATTTTCACCCCACATTTGGCATACTGGTGCCCCCATGTAAGTCCTTAGTAAAGGGGACCCAGGGCATTGGGGTATCAGGGGATCCCCATGGGCTGCAGCATGTATTATGCCACCCATGGGGAGACCTTGCAAAGTGTTCTTCCGGCCTGTAATAGCAGCCTGCGTGAAAGGGTGCATGCCCTCTTTTTCACTACAGGTCACTGCAAGTCACCCCTATGGCAGGCCCTCCTAGCCCAGAGGGGCAGGTGCAGGTACCTGTGTGTGAGGGCACCCCTCCGTGCTTCGTCTGCGGCCTGGGACCCTTCTCCAGCTGTCCTGCGTGGGCTCCTCTGCTATTCCTGGTTCCTCACCCAGTGGGTCTCCTGAGGGGGCTGCCTCTGCGGACTCTGCCTTGTTGAGGGTCCCCTTCCCCTTTGGACTCCCCCCTGTGGGTTGAGTCCTCCTGGACCTTACTGGTCCCCAGCAGCTTCACTTTTGCTTCACCGCAACTTCTGCTTTTGCCAAGGCTTGTTGGCGGCTTTTCCACACCACTAACTGACTGCAGTCATCCATCTAGCATGGGACGTTGACTGCATCATCCAGGAACTCTTCACCTGCTCCAGGGCTGCATTCCTGACTGTCTTCGTCCTACCGTCAACCAACTCCTGCATCCACAGCTGGGTGGGTAGTAGCTCCTACTCCTCCTAGACTCTTCTGTGACTTCTGGACTTGGTCCCCTTCTCCCACAGGTGTTCCTCTTCAGCAATCTGCTGCTGGTTTCTTGCAGTCTTGCCTGGGTGTTGCATTTTCTTCATTTTCCTCCTTTTGGGTGGTTTGGGGAAAATGCAGTAACTTACTCCTTTCTTCCTGATTGCTAGGGGGCACTGTAGTACTTACCTATGGGGTTTCCTAGTACCCCCAGATCCCCTCTAAACATTCCACTTACCTAGGTGGGGGCCCTGTGTTCGCATTACATTTTTTTACTATATGGTTTGGACTCCCCCTAGGGTCACTATTGTCTGTCTGCTTTTGCACTGTTTTCCTGTTTTCTATCACTTTTTATGCCTACTTCTGATAACTAGTGTACATATTTAGTGTGTTTACTTACCTCCCATTGGAGGATCGCCTCTTTAATACTTTTTGGTATTGTGTCACTAAAATAAAGTACCTAACTAGGGGCATCAGATGTTTGATTACCTCTGTGATGGTTGCAGAATACCAGATCAGTGTATTCAAGGCCAATTCCCCAACAGGCCCTATGTCATGGGTGACTTGATATTGCAATAGGAGGGACATATATCTTTTGTCAATTCTTGTGGACAGGCCTTTAGGGAAGGATACTTTGATAGGAATCATCTGCTCTCAAATCTGGGAGAGCACAAGGCATAATTTTTAGGGCCCTATAATCGCTACCCCTTATTCTTCGTAACCTCAAAGCTTGGGCAGATGTTAAAAACCCATGCCTGTATGACATGTAATCTTTTGGGATCTCTAATTTCCTTGCACATACATTTGTGTCACTGGGATGTCCCCGGGAAACTGCCTATTTAGGCTAATAAAGCCTAACTCGGAGAGAAGATGCTAAATGTAAATCATACTTGGTTTGGGTGCATTCTTAAAAACTTGCGTTCTGGATGCCATAACTCCCAAGCATGTACCTATCACCTGCCTCAACCTTGGCAGGCACTAGATGATGATCAAAATCCCCCATTAAGAGGATCGGTGGGGCCCCCAGGAGCTCTGTTAAGGTCAGCAAATCCAACTGGAAAGCCTTAAACATTTCCTTCTGGGACTCACATTGATTTACATAGACATTGATGACTAGCAAAGTATTGATTAGGTAGCAGTCATCGTATAAGTCTAGAAGACAAGCCAGTTGCAAGTTGTTGATATTATTACTGCACTTAGTAGATACCACAGTCATCAGCCCACCTTTTAGGTGCCCTGACCCCTCTTTAGTTCCACTTTTTACAAATTGCATAAACCCACTCAGGTCTGATAGCACACTCTCCAGCCATGTCTCCTGAAATTAATTACCTCATTCTCCCAGATCCTTGTTACATCAGTTGTTCTATTTAAGAGTATCCAGCCCATGGTCATTCCATGAAAAAACTCCCAGGTTGGCGGGTGAGGCAACTACCTAATCTACCTGCCCCCCCCCCCAGGAGGAGACCCTCTTCTTATCCATGCTTAGACGCACAAATCTATTGCGCAGGGGGATTGAGTCTGCCACACCATTTTCTGAGTGGGCAGGGATAGTTACCTCCAGAGTCCCACAGTTATTCCCCACCATACAGGAACATGGTTGCTTTAATGTCCACCCCAGACACCATCTTTACTTGTTCCCTATTAAGTCTGGCATGAGTAACCAAAAGAGGGAACTCAGATCTGGGTGGCTCTACTTCTACTGTAGGAACAATTCTTAAGCCTAACTTAGTGATCTGTTCTCTAGCCTCCAGTACCATGCAAACAAAAACTGGTGAACCAAAGGTAGCCGTAATGAGTTCTCTACCCACTAGAGATTCTTTAAAGGCTACTTGCTCAATGTCACTTGTAGTGACAATCTATAAGGCCTTGCATGCTGCAAATGCCTTTAGCAAGCTTGACCTGTTCAATGGCCTCAATTTACTTACTCTGTTACCCTTAGGCATTACTTCAAAATACAAATATTTTACCATAGGAGCCCAACAGAGCTCCTGTGTCTGCTCAAGGTCCCATTCACGCTCAGGTTGTCTGATTGGCGTGGTGTTACAATAGATTGTAAGCTTAGGACTCTTGACTACATGTGGGGTGGTATTTCTCCCTGCCCCATGGACCTCTTCCTCTGATCTTATATTATCCTACTTCCCGTCCTATTAGGTGGATTGTGAATATCTCTATTTTGGGAACTGGGGATAACAGATGCCTCCTTTACCTGGACCTTTGAGCTTTCCCTCACCCTTTGTGTTACTCTCGCTTTTCCCCTTCGGTTCTTTCTGTGAGGGCATCATTTAACCCCAGATAGCATAACTACCTTGGTTGTATTAGTTAAGATTTGACTTGTCTTGCCACCTTTCCTACCATTTCGGTACTGCAGGCGCCAGTTACCGGCCCACCCATGATACCACCTTCTCTCAAACATAGGTCTTCTTGATACATAGACAGTTTCATGTGTCCTCCCCCGCGCCAAAGCCACATCATCTAATCGTGAAGGCTGGGAGGCAACTGGTCTTACAAATGTAGGCATAAAAGAAGTAGTTGCCTTTAGTTCCCCCAAAAGTATAACCGCCCCCTCTCTCAAGGCTTCACTAGTAGTGAGGGATGATTCAAGCAGTCCATGCAAGGTCTTCTGTATTAACAGAAGGACGTCCAACATCGGCTGGCGGCCAGTCAATAGTGACTCAAAGTTTGCCTCAGAGATTGCCAAAGGCCCTGGGTCGCCCCGTGGAGAGAGATATCGGCCGTAACTGCCTTAACCACTGCTATTCCCCTAGGCAGTCCTTTTTCAAATATTACCAGGGTTTTCCTGCTGCTCATTTTCTCCTCAAAGCCCTCCGCCGCCCCTGACTCGTCTACTGAGCTTGCAAAACTAAGTTCTACTGGGTGAAACAAACAAGGAGAATAGGAAAGTCAGGGTTGCAGCATCTCATGGTTCTCTAATAGGTCCAGGGCCTCTTTTTCCAAGGGAAATAATACATCTTGAAGGACCATCTGATGCTGATGCGTCCTGCAGCACCCTCCCCGATGTAGGTGCTGCCGTAGGCCTAAAGTGTTTCTCTGCAAAGTCCTTAACTGACACTGCCAGGAATTTTGCAGAGGTTTGCAAATGTCCATGTGCCAGTGAATGATCGAGAGTTACAAGACTCACTCCATCCTGACATAAGGTGAAATGAGTTCAGGGCCAGCAGGAGTGTCTCTGGCCTCAGACATATTAAAAGTCATACCACAGCTTTTTTGCTTCTTATGGAATGGCAGTGGTTTAACACCTTTTTTCCTTTGTGGGGGCATCCTTGGTCACTCTTGGCGAGTAATGTCCAGAAAAAGCTCAGACAAATTAAAGATTTAAGTAGAAAGAAAAAGCAAAAAACAAAAAAGGGGTAAAGGGCACTCTTGGGGAAGGTTCACTAACCTCCTCCAATACGCAGTGTCTGTGATAGCGCGATGGTGCTGCCGCCACCACCACCAATTAGGCGCAATTTCCTGAAGGCCAACTGTTTCAGGAGTATAGTTTAGGAGTGATACACTTTTTAAAAACTCCCACATATACTTTACAGTAAAATCAGGATGCCCTTGGCAGTCTGCTAGCCCCGCGTTAAAACCCCTTGGTCTGGTCCAAGCCATAAAGTACTGCGGGTATGATCTAGGTTCCTGAGGTCTCCAAGGGCCGTGCACCAACGTCCGGGCTGGGCTGCACTCAGCCAAAGTGACAAAAACGGCCCCCAGCGGTGTCCGGATCCAGGGGGCCTGTTCCACGATTCACCAAGACCCGGGGGCACCGACAGACACAACCACAGTGACCGCAGAGCTCAGTCCCAACTTAGAATCGGGCAGAATCAGGTCTGAAGCAGGCACAGACTCTGGCCCTGGACGAAGCAGGCAAAAGAAGAGCAGAACGTGGAACTTAAAAAGCTCACAGCATGCGCTAGATGTGGCCAAGGCGGGCACGGACACACGCACGCACAGAGCGACGACGAGCACGTGGGGGAGGAAGCCCGGGATTTCTCAACCCAGTGCTTGAAATGGAAACATTAAAGTTCAGGTACTCTGTGCCAGAGTCACGGGATAGTAAGGGTGACAGATGCCGCACCTCCGGTGAGTATACACAGTATGTATGAGCAACAATTGTCACCTGTGTGACGAAACACGTGTTGGCTGTGTTTGATGAACACTTTGGGGGTCATTACGACCTCGGCAGTCTTTTCGCAAGACTGCCGAGGTACCGCCGTGCTGAAGACCGCCAGTGGTGGCGGTCTTCCGCTTGGCGTATTATGACCGTTGGCAGCCCGCCGTCCTTGTTCCGACGGAGTGCCGCCAACAGCCATACTGGCGGAAGGCGGGGAAGTGGAGGTTGCTCCACCTCCACCGCCACGCCAACAGAACACCGCCCAGCGAATCACGTCCTGTGCTTCACCATGGCGGTGTCCTGTTGCGGTGTGGTGTCGGCGGAGCTGCCCCCAGGGCTCCCGTCCCCTCCCGGAGGATCGTCGGCCCAGGTAAGTCGATCGTCCGTGAGGGGAGTGGGGTGGGGGGTGTTGTGTGGGTGCGGTTGCATGGGGGTGTGCGTGTGTGTATGTAGAGGGGGTGTGTGAGTGCGTGTATGTCTGTGGGTATGTCTGTATGGATGTGTGCGTGCATGTTTGAATGTGGGTGTGCGTGTATGACTGTGTGTGTGGATGTAGGCATGTATGTCGGCGTGTGTGCGTGTAAGTATGTAGGTGGTGCCTGCGTGCGTGTCGTGTGGGTATGGGTGAAGTGATGTTGGGGGGTGGGGAGGGGGGCCCTGCCACCTTTGGGGGGTGGCAGGGGTGGTGGGGGGGTTTAGGGGAGGGAGTCGGGGTGGGGGGTGGGGGAGACCCCTATCAGTGCCAGGGAAGGAATTCCCTGGCACTGATAGTGCTTACCGCCATGGTTTTCATGGCGGTTCAGACCGCTGGAAAACCGCGGCGGTAAGCCGGGTCAAAATACCGCCGGTGGTATAGTGACGGACGCCGGGCTGGAGACCCAGGTCTCCAGCCCTGGCGGGCGGAACGGAGAAGCGGCGGATGACCATGGCAGGCCGCCATGGTCATAATACAAAAAAAAAGACCGCCAGCCTGTTGGCGGTCTTACCGCTGCTTCTCCGCCTTCCGCCAGGGTCATAATGACCCCCTTTGTCTGTATGAAGCAAACTGTGCCTTCAATTAAAGAAACTTTCTTCAATGAACTTGGGATACCTACGCATTTTTCTTCACCCTCATCAACCTACCAGGGATACTAATCCATGTTACTTGATTGTGTTGTACCTCTTTGTGCTGTGGTCCCACATTGCTTACTCTGTGCCAGAGTACCTGCTTGTTTCTGAGAAGTGCCATACTCTCCAATTAAAAGTATTTCGTTTTTCTTGAGATTTGCGGTACTCTCCCTCTCAAAATAAAAAAGTGCCGGTAGTACTGGACAGTACCGGCCCAATTAAAGCACTGTCTCAATCCAAGATTTCAATGTCTGGTTTTTTTTAAATAGCTAATTCAAGATTTTGATGAAGATCTTTGGCACAAGTATTCATCAAAGAATGGCATAATTCTCTTTCAGCTATTTTACTCCATCTGGCAATGTTCTTGTGAATTGACAGCCGTATACAAACTCTAACATTTTAAAAGGATGGTGAAATATAAAAATGATCAAAAGTAATGATTAAATACCACAAATATTGTCATGTAAGATAATTGTATGTTAAACAGAACAATACGAAAAAGGGAATTGATTTAATCACACATATTCACTTTCAATGAATTAATTCGCATGCATGTCATTCACAGAAGGGGGTTTTCAGAGAAGCAGAATTCAGACCCTAAAGGGGGAAGACAAAACATGATATTTATGACAACCATTTCTGTATCTTTGGGTCCTGATTGTAAAGAAGATATGCCTCGTTTAGAGATTAGAGATTACTTACTGTGCATGTAGTTTTTTGTAGATATCCTGATGTTAAATTGGCACTCTTTGCTTCCCAACCTAAGATTTAGCAGCAAACTATCGTTAGGAAAACCAGCTTTTGGAATATCTGAACAGGATTAGTCAAACATGATTAAGGCTTATTTTTTCCTCTGCTTTATTTTTTAATATATGACTATTCTCATCTTTTTTCTGCTTTATTTTTTAGTATATGACTATTCTCATCTTTTAAAAACAAATGTGTCTGAGTGACTGGAATAAGGGCGTTTCCGCACAACAACTTTCTCACAGCTCTCACTTCCAACACACAGAATTTGAAACACCTGTGCTTTTAAATGGAATATAAATAGCAGCACAAACAATTACTCTGCCACTTCTTTCTTGTAATTCGTGGCAGGGGGAGGTTAGCCGTAGATGCAAAATGTTGAGGGATTGTTTTTAACTGAAGATATTGGTGATTTAATCAAATGAGAACAGCAGATGCAGGTAACTAACCACACGTTAGTGAGATGCAGGAATTGAAGTATATCTAATCTTGCATCATATTTTTACCGGAATATATAATCTTCCATGTCAGTTTTCAAATCTTGAATTAATCTTCCATGTTGTGCATTATTTGTTCCAGAATTATACTAAACCCCCTTCACTGTCCTTCCTCTGCTGATACGTGCAATTCCCCTACCTGCATAATGAGGTGATCTTGTAAGAGTGTGCATGTAGACTCCTAGTTAAAATGTTCATCCTTGATTTGTGTTAACTGGGGCATGAACTCTGGTACTGGCCATGTAACCAAGATGGAGGGGATCTAAGTCCAAACCCCCGTAATATCCTTGCCCTTCTTCATCGGTCTGTTGCCAATCACAAACTTTAATTTATTTTTTAACATATTGTTTCAATTACACAACTAGTCCTAGTCCAACTAACAGATACAGACACTAGCAACTGAAGCATGTGAATTCATACTCAAATGTAATTAATGTACATATGCCACTAAATTCGAACAGACAAGTGACTAATCACAGTATTTAAACCTAGGTTTTAAATATGTAAAGTTGTACTCACATATAGCCATACATAATCAAATGCATGTAGTTCTGGTCTAAGCATAGATGATTAATCTACAGTTGTAAGACATTTTTTAAAATAGCACTTCATTTGGCAAAATGGTGGTGGGTTCACATTTCACCCTTTTTAACAGCGCTACTTTTTACTTTATGGTTTCTCCTTTTTGTGTTTTGTATTTTGGCTGTGAATGTACTCTCATTCCATGCTCATATCACATATCTGTTGTTTAGCTAAAATACACTGAAATAATAAAATACACTGATTTCCAACATATTATAGTTTTTTTCATATATTTGGTGCATACTCAGCTCTCCAGCATCTAAGATTCGCTCTGTTCAATGCACCCCATGCCATGTATGCCCCTTAAACGTTTCAGATGTTGTAAGAAAAGTGGCATAGTGTTACTGCTTTGTACTTTAGACTTCAGAAACTCAGTATATGCCGCAAAGGTTTGACACCTTACCAATAGATAGATAGTGGTTGTTGATTTTAAATGCTTAATTTATCAGGCATATATGGCAAAGGTATTTCTTTCCTGAATTCCATAACAATTTTGAAGACTGTCTATTAGACCAAAGGCAGAGGAATTCCTATTAACTGTGCATCACTGAGAAGTGAGAGCCCAGATCAGCCATTTCTGTGAGCGAGCTGATCCAGTCTTCTCCTAGGTTTAGGATCAGATCAGACTTTGAAAACCTTGGGCATACTTTATGTTAATAAAGTGATTCTGAAATGTAAACATTGTAAAGGAACAGTTTTAACTTAAAGTGTAATATAGAAGATAACTTGTTCATGCCAAGTAAAGAAAATGGCTCAACAGATATCAGCTTGATGAATTGGGGTCACGGAGGATATTATCCTAAAGTTACATTTGGCGAATAGAAAGGCTTGAATGAAATTGTCAGCAAAGAGGAAGGTGTTAGTAATAACATTACAAAACCTGCCTTGAATCTTCTGAATGCACTGCTAAAACACTATTTAAAGATAGGCGAAGGTCTGCTGCAAGATATTTTGGGGCCAATGGTAAATTCGCTTGTAAATGTTTCTACGCTTGCCGGGTAATTATAACTGATTCCTGGTGGCGTAAACCTATTTACAGGAACAGAGATCTCCACCACAAATACAGCAAACTCTGTACCCATAAATCATACTCAAGGAGTGGGAAGAGAACTTTCTAAGGCTTGTTTTACCTTGAAAGTTTGCTACTTGTATTTCTTTGCCCATTGACAAATGCCTCTCCCTCCCGTTTCCAACCTGGAATGGGTAGTAAATTTACTCCAGAATAGAACAGGTTTAACTCCCCCACTAGGATGGGAAGGGGAATGGAGCATCTCCACATTTGAAGGAGAACGTATTGTTCAAAGGAAAAAATATTTTTTGTGCCTGGGATAAATTGTTTGAATAGGAGCTTTTATTTCTCCTGTACGGACTTCTCTGCTATGGAGAAATCAGCACAGCAGGAGTATGATCCCACAGGGAATAGAACCTGACCCTCTCAGGACTGTGCCTGGAAGCCTGCCCCAGGCAAAGCATTTGAGTCTTAATCCTGGGACAGGTGCTAAACAGGAAAAGTAAATTTAGGCGAAGGTTCAATCACATACTTTTCCTATTTTTTGTGACTTTTGCCCTTTATTCTTGATCGAGCCCTCCATGAAAAATTGAGCAGAATTTCAGGTCATCAACTTTTGTGAAATAATGGAGACGTGTAAGAGACCGGTCAGAATATTCTTCACAGTAGACATTTTCTTTTCAAACTGGTCCCCATGCTGGTATCTTGGAGAAGGTTTGAACATAATTTCTCTAAACTTCATGAAATATAATTTTTCAGGTTTGCCCAGGCCTAGTTGAAGAAACCAATGGCCAGGACCCACTTCATGAGATTAGTAAGTGAATATAGCAGTTTTTTAAACTTTTTCTTTCACTTGTTCAAAGCCAGGTGATGCAGAGCCAGCATGTCAATTTAAATTTTCACACCAGCCGAACAGCTAGGCTCCTTATTCTCATACCATGGTACAAAAACATTAAGGTGCTCATTACGACTTCAGAGGTCTTTTCGAAAGACCGCCGAAAAGTTGGCCACCAAAAGACTGTCTGATGGTCCGAAGTCTGCCGTATTACTATGTCATGCCGATTTCTGCCTGATTTCGGGAGGAAATCCGACGCCGTCGGCCTGGCCGACATCGTAATTGAGGTACTTTCCATTACCAGCACCGCCACACCAACAGGACGCTGCCTGGCATATTATGATCCATAATACGGCCTGGCAGTTTCCTGCACGGCGGTACGTTGCGATGCCTGCGGTGGAAAGCACTGAGACCATCCCCTCCCGGACAGCCACCTCGCCGAAGCAGGTACGTTGATCGTCCGAAAGGGGGTAGAAGTGTTGTGTGAAGGTGTGTGGTGTGTGCATGTGTGTATGAATGCGGGGGGTCTGTGTGTGAGTTTGTGAATGCATGCATGCCGAGGGGGCGTGTTGTGTTTGTGTGAGTGCATGTGTATGTTTGTGTGAATGGGGGGTGTCAGTTTGAGTGCGTGCATGCAAGTTTATGTGTCTGTTTGTGTGCATGTGTGCAAGTGAATGGGTGTATCTGAGTGTGTGTTTGGGTGCGACCGTGTGGGGGTGTGTGGGTTTGCGTGAATGTAGGTGTGTGGTTGTGTGGGGGTGTGTTTTCTGGCGACAGGAATGGAAATTCCTGTTGCCGGGTGCATGACCACTAACATTTTCGCGGCAGTGCGACCGCCACTAAAATGCTGGTGGTCTGCCGAGTCGTAAAACCGATGGCGGTATTACAGCTACTGCCAGGCCGGAGGTGCTCACCTCCAGCCTGGCGGTTCGACTGCCCTGGCGGTACGGGCCATGTTTCGGTCATAATATGGCGGTCTTTACTGCCGGCCCAGCGGCAGAAGGACTGTCAGTCTTGTAATAAGGGCCTAAATGTGCTGTTCCTGAGATGTTCCACTAAAAACAACACATGAACCAATTTCTGTTATCATAAATTAAGTTCTGGAAAAATTTAGGAGGGGTAAGCAGGGGAAGAACAAAGAGAGAGAAACTGAATGAGCCTGAAAGGAGAGTACTCAACATTGACAAAATACTCTATTGTCCCTCGTAACGGAATCCGATAACCATCAAACAGGTTCAAGCAGAGCCAACATGCCTGCCTGATGCACTGGATGCAGTTACGCCAGAACTGACTGCTGAGCCAGTGGCATTGTCTTTTCACCCGCTAGCATTATGTTTTTGTATTTTTCAAACAGACTCCTAAAGCTACAGTTTGTGAAATACAATTAAATTAATTTCCCTTCCTAATGCACATTCATGCAAAATAAACATTATGGATTGGTATGCAGGAAAGCAGCCAAATAGCACTGATTGAGGCGGCCAAAGCCCACAACTTCTTTGTCAATTATTTTATTAAAAACACCATGGCCCTGAAATCAGTAGATGACACTGGTCATCTGGTGAAATTGTTGATTTCAAATTAGTTAGAAAATTCTTCTATGGAAAGTCATAAACTTTTGACCTATTTAATGGAGACAATATGCAAATGTTATTAAAATAAAGAAGAAGCCATATTCTGTTTTCTCTCAGCAAAACTTAAATCAAGAGTTCTTGCAATCCATGTAATTAAAGGTCACCAAAGGGCTCTAGAGCTTTAGCAATAAAAGCTGTTTACATGCTGCAAGATGTCGACTACCATTTTAATAAAGCTTTAAGATATTTTGGGAGTATTCGAGTTTACTCATACTGAAACGAAGACAATAATTGAACCTGTCACTGGTAAGGGATTGAACTTTAAAGGCAACTCAATTAATGCTTGTTTAATGTGGCAGATCCCACTGTGAAGGCCTTTTTAAAAAAATCATAAAATGCGCTTGGGTTCTAGACAATTTGGCCATAAGTGTCAATGATAGACAAGCACCCAGGTCAAATGTGGAGAAGAAACCTCATAGTTATAATCATAGTCTTAAAAATTAATGATTTCAGATCACGGAATGGTTCCTCTTGCTAACAGCAGCCTCATTCTGCAGGCAGCAAAATTAACAATATGCATATCTCCCTATGATATGTCAGAACCGTCTCAATCTAACACTAGATTTTTCCTAAAGTATCCACAAGCAATGTCACCCTTTTGACATTCAGGAAGTAAAAGGTGCTGTGCAGCACTCCCTCAAGCTCATCGTCCTCACCTCATTTTCACGTTTTCATATTGTGGCGATTTAGCAAACCTTCTGTATTGGTAAAGAGTGAGACTGGGAGAAAACTGTCTCTGGATGCTTTTCATTTTGCCTCTACATTCAGAGTTCTTCATGCAAGATTGCCTATGTATGAGAGTTTGCCTCATTGATCCTTCTTTATGCCTCTGACTTAAATGACCATCTTGAAATGGTTCCTTTCCTTGAAATAATTATTATGATACTCATATTTGCCATGTACAATTGTTGCAAGATATTGAGTCACACACAAGGAGGAAAATGATGCCTTTTAATACATTTCTTTTGTCTCTTAAGGTGTTCAGGGTTCTGCCACTTAGGTGCTCTCAATCATTCAGGTAAGTTGAAACATTTTAGTAGAAAGATATTAGGTAGCCCTTGGATTGGTTGGGCTAACTTTGTCAACTGCTCATTAGCTGTCAGGCATTAGGGAGTGCACATTCTTCTGACACTGGATTTAGCCTCTTCACATGTCCACCTTAAGTGGGAAGGCTCCGGTAACATGCACAGATATACTGACTCTGAATTGGGTGGCTGTCTGTCTGTGTGTTGGTTCAGGTAAACACATTTCTGCCTTCTGTGACACTATCAAAAACAAATTTGTTTCTAAAACAAACTGTAACACTACCTCAGGTGCATGACACCCAACACTGAGGTGACTGATAACATGACCAAGCAGAAAAATGGCACACACACATACAACAGTCACTGGCCTCTTTCATACCGGTTTCTGAATTCAAAGACCTTTCAAGGCAAGTGGACCAGCTGGCTCTCAGGGAGAACAAGGCCCTACGCAAACCTTCAAGGACATTGCACTCTCCACATCTACTCCCTCCATGGCAAGAACTATCCCCCAATAGCTTCCAGGCATCAGAGCTCTTCCCCACTACACTAAATACCTTGTAAATTAGAACACTCATAAAAAAAAGTACTTAAACCAAGAGACCACAAATTACCGACTGGTCTCTCAAGGCTCAATAATAGGAAAGTTTATTGCTACAGGTGCTTTCATGCAAATCTCCAACATAGAAGGGAACAGCCTACTCTCTGACCACCAAACAGGCTTCCAGTGGCACATAGTCCACTTTGATATCCATCTGAAACTGTAGATAGAAAAGACTGCACTACAACTGCTGGATCAAATGTAGCTGGGTATGCTGCATTTGACAAGAAGAACTGGGTATCTGAAGAAGCATCGTAGGATGTAGTTCTTCCTATCTTCAGAGCACATTCAGTTCATTGTAGGCCCCATTATTGTTGGATGCTTTCATCAATGAATGCACCATGCTGCAAGATTTGTTCATTTCACCACTACTTATGTTGTTCAACTTGTGCCTCATCCCCAACCGGACATCATCAAGTCCTTCAAATTAACCTGCTAGGCTGACAGCATGAAGGTCATCCTAAAACTGTAATCTGAAAGAGCTAGGTACGTTAGGACTAGGCCCATGCCTCAGAGCCATTGATGACTGTCGATGAGTAACTGCCTTAAACCTTCTGAGGTCCAACCCTGGGTTGAATTGACCAACTAATCTGTGGATTTAGGAACATGACGTTTCCCCCCCCATCAGCAACCTCAAATGATGGAAGGAACCTGGTAGTGAACATGATCTGCAAAGGTTGCCTGTCTGCTTGTACACCATGCAAACCCTTTGATGAATCTTCCCTCACTTAGGCCATACTCAAATGGTGTAGGCAAGCGTAGGCTAGCCTATGCAAAGGGGCGCCACTGTAACAATTACAGAGGATCCAAAAATGCTGCATCAGCTCTTACGTTCCCCATGGGAATACTTCAAACCACAGCTCCAAGCTCTGCAGTGGCTCCTTATAGCAAGGTTCTCCCCATTCACTTCACTCTGCATTGTCCGCAGGGCTACCCAAGGCAATAGTTCATTGTTCATGCAAGCAAAGTTCCAACTATATTCACAGAACAATGGTTTCTAGAAAGGCACCTTGACTGATCATCATAGCAACAAAAGAAATGCATTAGTGGAACCCCTTCTTACTAGAAGCTGTAAAGTGATCATATTTCCTCCCAATAAAGACAATAAACATCTAAAACACTTGAAATGCAGATTGGAAGTAAAGTCATGACTCTTCCAGAACAAGTGTTGCAGAATCACACCAACCCCTAAAAAATTGATGGCTCACAAGGAAAATATGAACACCAGATGATATGAGATCATACCGGTTGGGAATGGCCCTTTTTGCAGGATTATGAACAAACCTTTTGCCTTCTTCCTCCTATTTTTTCAGGTCTGTTTTTGCTGGTTTATTGTCTCTGCGCACTTTACCACTGCAGATCAGTGCTAAAGTGCAACTGCTACCTAGGTAAATTGTACTGTTGATTGGTTTATCCATGATTGGCATAGTTAATTTACTGGTAAGTCCCTAGTAAAGTGCACTAGAGGTACCCAGGGCCTGTAAATCAAATGCTGCTAGAGGGCCTGCAGCACTGATTGTGCCGCCCACATGTGTAGGCTTGTAAACATGTCTCAGACCTGCCACTGCAGTGTCTGTGTGTGCAGTTTTAAACTGCCAGTTCGACTTGGTAAGTGTACCCACTTGCCAAGCCTAAACCTTCCTTTTAATACATGTGAAGCACCCCTAAGGTAGGCCCTAGGTCGCCCCATGGGCCGGGTGCAGTGTATGTTAAAGGTAGGACATAAACGGGTGTGTTTTACATGTCCTAATAGTGAAATGCTGCCAAATTCGGTGTTCACTGTTGCAGGGCCTATCTCTCTCATAGGTTAACATGAGGGCTGCCTTTAAATATTCTTATTGTGCAGCTTCCCTTTGAAAGCAGATAGAACTAGGGAGTTTAAGGTCTCTTGACTCACAATTTAAAAATACATCTTTAAGTAGAGTTGGTTTTTAAATTGTTAGTTTGAAAATTGCACTTTTAGAAAGTAGGTATTTTGTTGCTGGGAACTGTGTGTCCTGTGCTGTAAAAGAAGAAAAACCACAGCAATGCCATCAACAATGCTGCTGGCTTGCACTATGACCTGCCGATGCTGCACGAAGCTGCACTGTCCCGCTTTGCACCGCGACCCTGGTATCTCCAACACTGTCATCAGATGACTTCACTGAGCTGCTGCTCGCACCATGACCTGTGGACCCGTACTCCGACATCGCCTTGCTCACACCTCAGCCTGGGCATCCCCAAAGACGACGCTCCTGCTGACACCGACTCTGCTGCCTGCACCCATGGCCTGTGGACACCGCTCGCGAGGAGCACGAAGCACCGTCTCGTCCTGCACTGCAGTCCAGGTCCAGCGATGCCAGCACCATTGACTCCAGTGCCGTCAACAGACATCTCTGTCTGCACCGTGACCCATGGATACTGCACGGAGCCCGTCCCATGCCGCACCGCTAACTTTGGCCTACTGACAACAGCGCTTTAGTTGACACTGGCCCACTTCACACCGTAGCCCTGGTCTCACTGACGCCACTGAACGCCGTCACTGAGTTGCTGCATGCACCGTGACCTGTGGGACCCGCATGTTGCATCGTCCCATTTCGCACCGCAGCCTCGACGCCATCCACACCGTCCACGCCAGCGCTCCTGGCTCCTTCGTCAGTCCGGAGCTCGATCTGCAACACGTGTGACTTGAAGGGCCCTATGACCCCCGCACCGACTCAGGAACCGACACAAGCGACACCGCTCTCCAGAGCTCACCGCGAGGTTCACAACACCCTGCAAATCCAAGGTACTGTTTGTGGGTCTTTCTGACACCGTAGCTGGCCCGCGATGCCGCGGCCCGCCTGAACTGTTGGTTTGTTGATCATGACGCCGTGGTAGCCCCAGGTGGAGCTACTGACTTCAAGAAAACTGTATTTTTAAGTTAATTCTTGCAAAAGTCATATCTTTATTACTGTATGTCAAATTTTTATCATTTTTGTTTTTTGTTTACACAGATAAATATTGGCTATTTGTCTAAACCTGGTGTGTATCATCTAATTGTACAAGGTCCTTCACGTTACAATGCAAAGGTATTTGTTCAGAGCAAATGGACCATGTACATCAAGACTACAAAGTTATACTTGTTCCTAGTCGGCTAAATGTATCAAGCAGGTATGAAAGAAACTCAAGGTTAAATGGAAACTGACCCTCCACTCATTTTCTAGATGACAATGGCTTTGTCCTTTGTTGAGTGTCCGTAAACATAAGTGCAATGTGCTAGCATAAGAAGACACCAGTGTTGCTAATTGACTCGTATAATTATCTTGTGGTCATTACGGCTCTCTCTCTTTAGTGATGATTTGCTTTTGGCAAAAATATTAGATGTGGAGAAAGAGTTTTCTATTGGTAGTTATTTGTTGCCAGTATATTTGTTACATGCAGAAAGGTTTACTTCTCTTGGAGGCCCTATACCCCCCTGTATCTCATGGTGGTTGCGTCCCATTGGCTAGCATGATCTCTAGGAAGGGGTATACAATGAAGACGTTCCTCACATTTAATGGGGTTTAAGGCATTATTGAGATTCAGCACACGTAATAAAGCAACTAACACCACCAACCGAAAAGCCATACCGCTCTCCAGGGAATCCCACAATGACAACCCTGATATCATACACCCCATTAGGCTCTCTGTTCACAGTCACATTATAAATGTGCTCTTGTACCACAAACCCATGGCAGCCCATCACCTATGGCACACGGACCTGGTAAACACCAACTGACACGAACGAACCAGAGACAAACTTGACAAACACTATTAGAAATTAATCTGACCTCACATACACACCAAAGAGTCCTATCTTCGGGGTGTATGTGAGGTCAGATTCATTTGTCAGTTGGTGTTTACCAAGTCCGTTCCTTTCTTTAGGTCAAGAAAGAATTTACCTGTGCACAGCCCAAGTACTGACAGTACACCTGAGCTTTCCAATACATGAGTGCCTTGCTTCTTTCAGTGTCCCTGACATACAGCTCCGCTCACGACTTAGCAACTATATCATGCTCAACCCGTCTGTCTCCATCACTCTTGTTTAGTTGCTCTATCAACATCCAGTTCTCCTACTGGACTTGTCAGTGGCCATTGTTCTGAACATTTACTTGTTGACCTTGCTCTCTGCCTTTCCTCTTTTGATAGAACACTTTATTGACATTTCTGCTTTCTCTATTGTGTAAAATAATCAAATTACCAATAACTAACAAGGGAGGGCCTGGCTTTGACAGACCAACCGTGTCAGCCACTTGTAATCAAACCTTGACAACTCTTTCTGATTCAATGGCAAGAAAAACCTTTTTACCCTGTTTCTTACATTATAACTTACATCGCTTCTCAGTTGAGTCTATATGATTCTGTTTTTGTGTATTGCTGACTATTGACTATATCTTTTGTAATTCTTCCCGGCTTGATGGACTGCAGTCTTTTGTTTATTTTGTTGTGCATTGTGAAAACTGAAAACAAATTGGTTAAAAAAAAAATCTGTAACATTCTGCCACTATCCATCCTCATGTCTCTCCCCTGCAATCTACATCCAGTCAGCACAAATTCACCATCTTTGCAGGTTCCCATTCTCTTAACGTAAATGGAAAGCTGCACATTGACTCATGTCTTGTACTCCTTTAAGCACTGAACCGTTTCTACACCGCCGCTTTGTCATTCATGTGTATTGCTCTTTTATCGGCCTGTTCATGTGTTCTATTCAACCATTTGCTGAGAACAGTATGGTGTTTCCTTGCTGACCATATCTGATGTGCTCCCATTAAAGCCTTTATTTCTCCTGAAACATTTGGCTGAGTATAATCTGATGGTGTTTAACTGTGCTGTATCTCATGTACTCTGATACAACTATTCATTTCCCTTTAGCCATTTGTTTTATGTGGATATGGTGGTGTCTTGCTTTGCGTATCCCATGTGCTATCCCATGTACTTCAATACAACTCTTGGTTTCCCCTTAGCCATTGCAGTGCCAAACCCTGTGTGCTGCCCATGTATTTTAATACAACTTTTTATTTGATGTTGATGTGGTGGTGTCTTGCTTTGAGGTGTCCTCTGTGCTGCCCATGTACTTTGATAGAGTACTTAATTTCCTCAGGTAGGAAATGGTCTGAATTGCCTGCAGTTTTTTCTGCAGGAAACTGAGACTGAAAACCTCATTCAAAAACTGAATGTTACTTGTTGTAGTGATAATCTCTTACAAACCTCACCCTCACCCACACCTTTCAAAAGATAATCAGCTGTGAACATTACAATCTTTCAGTTTCTTGGCAAATCATGAAAAGTTGGTTTTCCTCACACAGTAGTTTAACCACATTCTTGCTGGTCATAGTGCCAGTGCATGTAACTAACCTTTTTTTTCTCATTATTTTCACATTCTGTAGGACCAACCACTACTCGAGGCTAGGTCCAGTTATGGCCACCAGTACTCTCTCAATGTCTTTTTCAGAATGATTACTCAGAATGCCTCCTATGAACATGTCAAGCCCAGTCTTTCCTAAGAGTCATTGAAGCAACAAAGGGGCCCCGTTCAAACACAAATAAGGTGCTGGTGTCAAAGCTGACTGCACTTTCCAAAATGCCTGCAACCTAACCTACCCTCTTATTTCAGATTACTAGCTCTCCTCAACAAACTGTGTGACTTGTCTAATACCATAGCATCCTCTTGCTCCTCAGACTATACATCCCTGAAACAAACCTTTCACATTTTCCATCAGATCTTGAGTATTTGCATTTTTCAGTCACCCACAACACTGTTCTTGGTAATTCCCGTAAAAACATACAGATCTACTCCTGATAAAGTCCAAGCTCGCACAGAGCTTATGTTCTTGATAATACAGAGCTGATTAGAGTGTGTCACAATGATATTATCCAAAATAAGACGGGTATCTGTTACTGAAAATACCTAGGGTTACTCATAGCCGTTGCTTGGTGGTCTGGTCCAGAATCTTAGAGTCACTTAGACTGTTCTTAAAACTGCTATTTTCACTCCAACCTCCATTCTTGCTGATATCCCAACTCATTCTAAGCTCTACTCATGGCTATTACAACTCATACAGATCTCAGCTCCGCTTATGATACCATGCGGATGCATTAACTTGGAGTCCTATTCTTGTTAATAACCAGAACAGCTCTTCACAGTGCACTGATCTACAGTGTCCTCTCCCAGAGTTACTGGTTCTATTTTTGATATTATCTAGACCCCCTCAGATTTTGATTTCTTTGGTAGAACCGTAAGATAGATATTAAATTCCTGCTCCGTGCAGCTTGTCAGAGGACATTTTTACTTTGTGGCGTAGTTCACTGTGGGGTTGGCTGGGCTCATGGGTCAGATGATTTCTCATTATGTTTGTTTTTGATTTGGGGTTTTGTAAAGCTCTTTGTGTCAATCATACCGGCATCTGAGTGCTTTCTTGTGTGACAGGTGCCAAATGTATAAGCCTAACCATTTGAATGGCTGAGACTAATTGCGGTAAAAGTTCGTGATCTTTCATTACTTTAATGAAACTCCCTGGAAATGATAGATGAAAGTCATCCAACAGAACACAGTGGTTTTGTTTTTTGGTCTAAAATGCTGCCCTGGTGTGACTTAAGGGACAACGACATATATTGGAATGTTGGAAATGACTTGGGCGAGTGAGAACTCATGTAGCTTTAGAGACCTAAATCATAGAGTCATAGAGTATTTGGAAAATATGTGTCTCTAATCTGTAACGAAACTTGAGAGAGTCCCTTTTGAATCTCGGACTTGCAAGGATAGTATTCCAGATCAGTGAGTTCTGGGTATGAAAAGTTCTTTCAAGAACGCTTTTATAGCTTTCTGGGGCACAGACAAATAACATCTGTGTGGTTTACCTCAGAATTTAGTCTACCTCTAGTCTCCTACATATTGGCCACCCTCGACTCTTGCACTGTTGGTGCAGTTGGCACTGATGGCTGTTCCACAAAGCCTTCCCTAAACAAACTCATCACCTTAGTGAAGATTGGACTGTACAATCTGTTTCAATGAAATGAGATTATCTCATTGAAAATGGATTGTTTTGCTGCTAAATAAAAATTGGAAAATAAATATAAGGACTACTATTGACTACAAGAGAGACTTATTGAAGGCAGGCACCAATGAAAAGATATGCTGATTAATGACAGCCACAATACGTGTTTATGTCTAGGAACCTCATCAATCCTGCACCATTGCACCTTGGCCAGATTTCAAGGTTGGATATGCCCAGGGGATTATTTAACAGAATGGAAGACCCTTTCCACTGGGAAGGCAGGCGGGACTGGGCCAGTCCCTTACCAATGCATGAAAACCTCCTCTGCTTCCCTGTCAGCCTGCACGTTAAAAACTGAGTAATTAATAAAAAATGTTTGTTTTATATATTGAACTTTACGGATTCTAAGCATGACAAATAACAAGTGCAGCTACTACTAGTTGTATTACTTCTCAGTTTATTGACTTCAGAAGGATAAAAGGCTGACCAGGTCATGCAGTGATTTCAGTCTGCCGATCACAGAAATGCCATTAAATTCTGCATAACTTGCTGAGACATTTTGCCACCTTCAAGCCTTATATATGTGCACAACAAAACAATTTATATGTAAAACGATTGGGAATGTTAAATTAACTAATATTCGTATGATTGACATCCCTATTCAATGGTACAGTATTACAAGAGGTTCCCTGAATTTCCCCTAATTGTAAGCCTGGAGACAATTATTGTTTTTCTATACCTGAAAAGGTGTTTAGTTATATCAGCACTTTCTTTCTGGTAACCTGTGCGTAACCAGTAGTCTCATTGCAATGGAAGGGCAAGCAATCTATAGCTAACCAGGAGGTGAGCACTAATTAACATTTTAAGTGGGAGAGTAATTCAATGTGATCACATAGATGCTGTGCAGATAATGTCCTATCACACATGTAGCACTCCTGGAGATTCCGTAACAGCATCATAAAACGTATCACAGCCTGCTGAGAGCGTCTGGATCTGCCAAGAACCATTATAGCTGACGTGCTGACAGTTTCCAGTACTGCCCTGATTACATTATTTCAGCCCTGCTAAAACTTTCTGTTGCTCCTGTATTAAAATGATAGCAGCTCTGTTGAAAACACCTGACACTGCCTCTTTGAAACATTACAGAGCACAGAATATTACACAGTAGAAACAATGCCCCTTTGAAGCAAGGCTGTATTGGGCGACTCCTTTGACGCCATTTATTAGCATAGTGAGGGTCCCGTGAGCCCTAATGCAAGCAAGGAAAGTGAGGCCCCTCAAGTGTTAGCAAAGTGCATCCATAATTCAGATGCATTGTGCCCCACACACTCCTGAATCCTGGTGCCACTGCACGAGCTGCACTAATGATAGCTACACCCCTGAGACAACCTACAGGGGACAGCAAAACTGTAGAATGAAGTCCCAAAGATTAGCTGGCTTTTGAGAGCAGGACAAAGGCAACTTCAGAATCCAGTGACCAATTAATGCTCTACCCAGACAAGCACTTATTCAAAACTTCAACATCCATTTCCAAAAACTGGGGATAACTGATTAAGGCATTGTGTGCAGCACAATGGCTGTTAAATTTGGCCTTGCACTAGCCATCTGTGGTCCACTGTGGACAGCTACAGTCAGTGTGACTCTGCTACCAGACACAGAATGTGTTATCAGACTTTTTAAACTCTTGGTGGGCAATAGTATTGTGTGTGGAGAGTTACTTGGAAGCAAAGGGTGTGCTCCAGTAGATAGAATGACAGGAATGCATCAATAGTCAAAACCCATATCCTCGAGCTAAAAGCCACAATGACCTGGATTTATAATTCAGGACTTCAAACTTTAGTGATGCAAGACTAATAAATAATTCACCAATGCAAGGCGTTACAAAAGTGCACGGGTGTCCAGGAGAGCACCCAGGCATGATCTTGTATACAAACTCCATCCTTGGTTTAAAGCCAAGCTAGCTCCAAGACGTGTGGGCCTATAACGTAAAGTTTGTTCGCAGAACCTGTATTCCTGACTTGCATCCATAAACACTCCTGAGAAGAAGTCAAACCTTCCAATGGTATTCACTATGAAGAGACTAGCATGAGCCTTAAAATTGTTATTGCTGTTCCCCTACCCACTACTCACCCCACTATATGTTATTTTAGTAACCTTCATCAGTCTGCACTTGAGTTATGTTTGAACGTAACCTAAGCTTCGGGCAATATCAAGTGCTTGAATGAGTCTGAGTGCATTCAAGAATAGATAGGTTTTGTTTCTGTAAATCTATATTATTCGAAATGTAGGTGATCAGAAACATTCTATTGCTGGGGTATGTCGGTGGAGAGTCCACATTGCAAAGATATTGATAATGAAGCCTATATGGTCTAAAGTCAAGGGTGGCTCCTTCGCAACAAACACAAAAGACTTAACATGTTTATATATGTGGTTAGTGATGAGATTTGCAGAGCACTGTATACCAAGTCAAACATGTCACCTTTTGGTTACTTCAGAGCATTAATAGATGTAACAGAGACTGAACATAGCAGATCTAGAGTGCAAAAAGAAAAGGTGCCTAGTCTCTTGTTCTCATTATCACAATTCTTGAGCATTGCAGGTTCAGTTGTAAGCATGCG
The DNA here is from genome assembly GCF_031143425.1 of Pleurodeles waltl. Taxonomy (NCBI): domain Eukaryota; kingdom Metazoa; phylum Chordata; class Amphibia; order Caudata; family Salamandridae; genus Pleurodeles; species Pleurodeles waltl. The sequence goes on from NC_090447.1 coordinate 183,698,284, forward strand.
CGGCTCCTCCACTAGGATGGAGGAGTGTCGCCCCCACCCTGCCAGCATCACCCAAACCTTTACAATAAAACGATAATAAACTAAGTTTATTATCGTTTTATTGTAAAAGGGATGGGGCTACAGGCTGTGACAAACACTTAGGGGTAGTGCACAGCACTCCCCCTCAGTGTGCATGTATGATTGGCCGGCCGTCTCAGGCTGGCCAAACACACATGCGCACTAGGCTCTCTCCAACCCCACACTGTGTTGTCGGGTTGGATTAGCCTGGCGGGCGCTCCGACCAATCCAAATGCTGCTCTCATGCTGTTAGCAGGGCCCACAGGGCAGGCTGGGGGTCTGAGCCCATAGCCAGCAGCGAAGACAAGAGGAGCGGCGCTGTGGTGGTGATGGCGATTCAGGTAAAGTTTTTTTTTTTTTAAATGTCAATGAATTTTTCTCCCCCCATTCACCTGCCTCCCCTCCCCCCCCCCCATGTGCCGCCGCGCCACGTGCCACTCCTGGTTGTAAGCAATTAAGACCAGTCCAGTTCTATGGTTTTTCTAGAGTGAAAGTATTTAGGTTCTGCCCTCAAACGTGGGTTCAGGGTATTCCACAGTTTAGATACCAAAACTCACAGGGCCCTGTGTATGACATAGTTGAATGCTCGTTGTGAATTAGAACTGCAGATGCAGAGTGCAAGATTGTGTTAGGCATATGGTGGGGGTATTAGCGTTTGTCCGCATCTTCATGCTTTGCCTTTCAACCATTGTGGACAGTGCACAGTGCTGTACAGTTTATTCTGGTACGTACTTGGAGCTCATGTATAGCATTCAGAGCTGCGTTTGGTGGTCACACCTCTACAGGTTTAGGCAGAACATGGTTAGCTAGAACCTTCATAGCTGTAAGCCTGCAATTTTAGCTTGCTTTAACGGGCAGACATGCAACTTAGTTGCAGACATGTGAAATATTTGGAGAAACTTGACTGGATGATTTCAGGAACCCCTGGGCCTCAGGCAACCTCAGGAGATGCACCTACAGCCCAGCCACCCTGTAATCTAGATGTAGTAACTAACACAGGACACCAGGGAAATGGTAAGGAGCTATTGGCGGACATTATGAAGAGGTCCAGCAGAAATTAAACAAAGCACTTAGGGCCAGATGTACGAAAGGATTTTACCCATTCTGTGTCTATGGGAAAAAGCTTTCGTACATATGGCCCTTAGTGTTTTTATTGTAATTTCCGAGGCCTAACTGAACTAGAGTAGGTGTGGAACAATTGGCCTCTTTGTAATTTTTTAATTCTTTATATATCTGAGAGATTGCAATTCTTTTTATATAGTTACTGTTTAAAAAAATGTGCACAGGTTTAGCTTCTGGCAAAAGTTTTTACCAAAAAGTAAAATGTTTACAACTTATTACATATTCATGAGAATGCACTTTTTTCGCACTTTCAGCACTTTAAAAAATTGAGGGCACTTAACTTTTGATAATTGACAAAAATATGTTGACAACTTTTTTTTATAGCTGCTAAGTACAGACTGATTTATTTAGTTTCAAGCTTCTTTGTGTCAAAAGCCAGTTTTGCTGCTAAACTGCACTTGAAACTTCGGTGAGGAATTTAAGCACTGATAAGCAGACTCATAGTTCTGAGCTGTCAGCACTGGTGAAAGTTTTAATTGTAAAAGTTTTAATTAAATGATCAATAAATTCTTACAACTAAAACTTAAACTGTAACTGGTTAGCTAGAACAAAAGTAAATGATTGAAAGATTTCATAGCAAACAAAAAGTAAAATTCATGTTATCTCCCACTGAAATGTTTGTGCTCCACTTCTGGGGAAGTGCCCCCAGCCAACTTCAATTCAGGGTTTGGTAAGCGTGGAGCCTCTCCAAGGTGTTTCTATTGTTTAGTGGATCAGGACAGTGGACCTGGCAGATGATGAGTCCCAGATGAGAGACCTGCAGTACCGTAAGGAAAGGAAGTAGATATGCTCTCCAACTCAGTTTCACTTCTAAAGTACACAGTGGGTAGTGGGTGTCTGCCAAATTGAAACCACATGTATATTTATTCATTTAAACTGACTTACTTGGTCTACTTGTACTTTTTTATAGAGGGGCACAAGTCTCCACACCTCAGGTGATGTTTTCAGTAAAGGAGGCAGAAAATCATCAGGAGCATCTTGAGTGGTGATGACATGTATATTTTTTCTTTTGAGTTTTGCCGAAGGCAGTGGAGGAAGGTTTTCATCAGAATGGAAGAGGGTGTTAGTGATAGAGATTTTGGATTCAAGAATGTTGTTGAATTGAATGATGGAGTGGTCAAACCAAGTTATTGGTATGGGGTGATGAGAGGGTTCGCCCAACCAGAGCATCTTTTTTTTAATTGGTGCTAAAAAATATCTCTATTTCATTATTTACAATCCAAGTAGCATCCACCGTCTTATACCGGAAGATAAAACATGAAACCAAATGGAACTTTTATTGTGGTGACATGCGCATCCACTTGACGCATGCGTGCGTCAGTGAAATGACATGACTGCCACCGCACTTGTTTTTAATTTCGAGGATGCTGAACAGCAATCCAGCGCTTTCCACCACAGGCAAAAGCAATTGGCAAAGGCAGTAGGTCCCAAAGGTGAGATCTGTTGGCTCTGCCAATGCTTGTTTAATTACAATGTGGCCATGGCAATGGCAGTTTTCTCTCTCCCCGCATACGGATAGTTCTTTGGAGGACCATGCAGCCAGGTATTTGTGAACGTCATCTGGGGGGGCTTTGGTATCCCCAGTAACCTTGAGCGGTTCAGACTTCGATCAGCACTGATTACAACGTAAATACATTGTTTATTTAATATTGCACGCTCTGCTCTGACTCACCCAGAGCTGTGTTTGTGACTCATCCCAAGGCATTGAAAACATGTCTAATCCTGGCAGGGCCTGGGCTCAGAAAACATTATCTCTGCCCGTGGATGCTGCAGGATGTGCAGCTGGAAAGAAGAAACGAGATATCATCTCTGTCCAGGAAGGGTCCAGTGGGCAGGTTAAAATAGGCTCTGAGTTCTTAATTAAAGGGTTTTATGTTGTGAGGGGTTGAATGAATGAAAGGCGGCTATGACCGTACTGTTACATCTCGGGCTGGGAAGTGATGCCGGCGCGCGCTCTGCTTCCTTGCACGAGGTATTCAGACTCCCAAAGATCCGCTGGAAGAGTCAAACAGGCGTTCATAGTGATCCACAGAAGGGTGAGCCATGGTCTCACTATGGACTGTGTAAATAATACGTATCTTCTTTCGTTCTTCCAAGCCATAATCACCGTATCACCAGCGTTTAAACACACCAACTTCCGTCCACTATTGCAGGTACCAGAGAGCACTGAATTACCCTTTGCGTCCTTCCAGGGAAAGAGTTTACCAATCCAAGAACCTACAAACAAAGCCGGCAGACTCCTCCTCAGCCTAAAGTAGTCTGATCACATCATCGTCACCATCATGAAAACACTTATTATTTAAACAGATAAGCAGTATTTAAAATGCAACCTACTTTTCCGCACAAGTCAGGTGACATGAAGGACAAAAAAGTTCAGTGATACACAGTTACACCATGTAATTACAAAGTTATTAAAAATTGAAACAAGCAACAACAAACCCTCAGTTAAAGCAGAATAAAAGAATGGCCGTACCACCCATTGTATTTTCAAAACAGCAGTTCTATAAAATTTCACCACTTTGATTGTACATCCATATGTATATACAGGTAGTAATATTTAGGACCTAGTTTCGCTAGGAAAACTGTTTTTTAACTTGCCTATATCTTTGGCACCAGTTAACGAATCTTCCTGAAATTTTCCAAACAATACATCCCTCACGGCAGCTGCTGCTGCTGTCTGGAAAGTTTTAAGGTGATCAGTCAAGCCAAGAAAAAGGGGCTGTGTGGCAGAGTCCCAAAACGTGTTTTCTCCATGGTAATTTCCATACGGATTTTGAACAGGAATAGCGGGCGAACCACTGGATGGATTTACACCAAATTTGGCAGAAAGCTAGCTCTTGGTACAGAAAGCGACCATTTTGCGATTTTGTATAAATTCCTTCTGTACTTTTTAAAATAATAAAGAAAAAACAAATTTCCATTTATAGGGACACGAAGAGTCCGCAAACCCTCCTGATCTCATGCTGAAATCTGATTGGCTGCCAACACTTCAACAAGGAAGAGTTGGCAGCTATCTTGGGACTCCACTTCAACCAAACCCCAGAAAAAAAGGTAAAAAATAAGAAAAGGGGCCAGGATAGGGACACCCTGACCCCTTATTTTTGTTGCTGGGGTCCCAGAGGTACACCCCCAGGACAAACAAGCATTTTTTTAACAAAAAAGTTTGCTGCAAATTCACTACTGGGCTCCCCCGCTTGTTTTAATAGAGCTCCCGGGTGGGCCAGGTCCAAGGGCGTGTTAAGTAAAGGAGGGAGGTGCATGGGGCACCCGTCTTAGTGCATTTTTATGCCCCAGAGAAAACCACCCCCCAAGGTTTATTATTATTATGTGGGTGCGCCCTTACCATGCACTGCTAATTACCCCACAAATTACGGCACACTCAACATCTTTGATTACATTATTGATAATATCAATGTAATATTTGCAGTAAACATTTTGACGGAAAACTGCGCATGGCGGGGGCTCGAATTATAGTTACCTTAGGGCGCGAGTTATAGTTACTTGAGATAACTCTAACTATAGCAGGTGAATTTCTATGGTTTTGTATGTTTAAAATGTGAGCCTGTCTAAAACATCCCTGTAACCTTTGTTTTTTAAGTGAATTTCGATGTTTAAAAAAAATTCTATTTCCTAACTATAATGTCCCTGCAACCTTTGTTTTTTTTCAGTGAAATATATATATATATATATATAAAGCACAAAACCTCCTCCAAAATAACAAGGACGTGCTCGGACAACAATTTGTGGTCGTATATATTTAATAGACAGATGGAGGAAGCATCTGTCTATTAAATATATACGACCACGAATTGTTGTCCGAGCACGTCCTTGTTATTTTGGAGGCGGTTTTGTGCTTTATATTTGAGGACTGCTGGAGCCACGCTTGGACCGCCACTGTTTTGAGGCTCGGGATTCCGGCGATTGGGCTTTGTGTGTGTGTGTATGTATATATATTTTTTTTTCACTGAAAAAGCCAAAGGTTACAGGGACGTAACCCTGTAAAATTTGGTTTTTTATTCACTAACAAAAAAACAAAGGTTACAGGGACGTTATAGTTACGTCCTGAATTTCACACAAAACGATAGAAATTTAGCAGTCATAGTTATGGTTAACTCAAGTAACTAGAACCCGCGCCCTAAGGTAATTATAACTTGTGCTTTCCATTATATAGGGTAGTTATAGTTAGGATTGCTTTTGTATAGGTTTATGAATAACTGGCTCATTTTGACGAATCTTCGTGAAACATTCCAAAAAAAAGCACATTCACTTCAACACCTTCCTAGAATGTTTTGGGGTGATCTATCAAACTGGGGCGAACAAAAAAGAAGGGCCCAAAACACACACTCCCCATTTATTTTCCATAGACTTCTTTAAGAAGCTCCACTGCTGAATGGAGTTACATGAAACTTGGCAGATAGTTAGGTCTTGGTCCAAAAACTTAGCTTTTTGTGATTGGGTGTAAATCCTTTCACTAGTTTTGGACAAATTAAGGTTCAAAAGTATTTGTATATCTGGATGGTTCAGTCCTCAAGAAGCTATGAAAACTCTTGCAGGAGCACCAATGTAAAAACAGAGCATTTTGACTGACCCAGGGAGCTTGTTTTCTCTTAGTCCATCGCTCCCACAGGAGTCTGACTCCCATGGGAGCGAGCACTCTGACCGGATGCCAGGAACAGGAGAAATTTGTTGCTTGCAGGCGTTACGGGACTCGGGGACTTAATCCCGTATACCAGGTAATAGGGTCCCGAAGTCTAATAAGGATTGGGGAGGGGGATTGCATTGCCCCCTACACCTTTGTTTATTGGATTTGGATCTGGGTGATGGGGTCCCCTGGGCCTCTTAGGCTTCGGGCAGTAAGGCTAACCCCCCCCCCCTTTTAGTACTGGCCCCAGGGTATGGTGTCCCTGTGGCCCAAGAAAACTCAGAGAGGGATCTGTGGGCCCCCTCCCCTTTTGTGTTGTATTTGGCCCCAGAAGATGAGGGGTCCCCAGGGCCTTTTAAGGTTCAGGTTGGAGGGCAGCACGTCCGCCTCCCTTTAGATTTTGGTCCCGGAAGTGGGTTCCCTAAGGCTCAAAATTTGCTCAGAAGGGGGGCCCTGGGGTCCCCTTGCCCTTTTTTCATTGTATTTGGACCTGGGAGATGGGGTCCCCAGGGCCTATTAAGGCTCGCAGAGTGGTGCTGCATGCCCCCTCTCCTTAGATTTTGGCCCTAAGGAGGGGGTCTCAGGCCCAAGACTGCTTGTGTTGAGAGGACTCATGCCCCTCCACTGTTTATTTGTATTTGGTCCAAGGGGATGGGGTCCCTGCAGCCTTTTAAGGCTTTGAGAGGGAGGCTGCATGCCCCCTTCCCCTTAAGATATGTTTTAGCCTCAGGAGATTTGGTCCCCGGGACCTGAAGGGCGACCCTACACTGTGCACAGCAAAGGCTGTGCATGGTGTGGGGTTGGCAGGCTGCATGGGGTTAGGACACAGGGCCTGACGGCAGTCCAAGCCCTAACCCTGTAGCCAGCCAACCTGCTAAGCAAGGCCAAAGGCGTGATAAAAAGATCTGTCAGAAACCTTAGAAATTCACAGAAAAAACACAAATGTTAAAGTAACATTATAGTTAGGTGAATATGCCAGTGACAATAATGTATGAACTCAAAAAAACAAAAAATTCACTACTATGCACTGTGTATGGCCTCATATATTATAACACTCATTGCATGTTTTATGACAACATTTATGACAACCCTTTTGGCATCTTAAGTGACATCATTGATGACATCGCTGATGACATCATCCCATGAGTGTGTTAGTTTACTTTATAGTTTAGGTCCTGGCAGGCAGTACCATATCACTTTTCTTTCTAATTTTGTGCAGCCTTTTTAGCTAATGTGTGTAAGTGTAATGTGTGTAAGTGTTTACACAACGAATGTGCTCCTAATGCATCTTAGGTGTGTAGAGGTATTGAACATGTTATAAATCTTTATATAGAAGAGTAACTCTGTGTGCAGGTGACTGTTCACAGTTGACGACTTACGTTCAGCTTGTTCCACACAAGTTTTTTTGGCTCTGCAGAAAAAATTTCCAACAGGGCAAATATTCTACATACTACATACTTAGGCCCTCATTATAACCCTGGCGGTCGGTGACCGCCAGTGCTATTGTGGCGGTAGTACCACCAACAGGCGGTCCTGCCTGCCTCATTTTCACCGTGGCGCTCCCGCCACGGTAATACCACCGGGACCGGCAGTATACCGCCATGGTAGTCCCGGCGGTATACCGCTATGGTGGTCCCGGCGGTCATAATCCAAGCAAGCAGCGCTGCCCTGGGGATTTCGACTCCCCTTACCGCCAGCCTGTCCATGGCGGTAGACACCGCCATGGAAAGGCTGGCAGTAAGGGGACACGGGGTGCCCCTGGGGGCCCCTGCCCTGCCCATGCACTTGTCATGGGCAGTGCATGGGCCCCCAGGCACAGCCCCATCGCACATTTCACTGCCCGAATTTCGGGCAGTGAAATGCGCGACGGGTGCTACTTCACCCACTGCACAGCAGCATTGCCGCCGGCTCTATTACGAGCCGGCTGCAATGTTGATGTGACTTTTCAACTGGGCCAGCAGAAAAGTCGAAATAGGGAGCCAGAAATACCCCCAGCACTGGCGGTATTCTGGCTCCCGCAGCCTCGGCGGTCTTCACAGATGACCGCCGAGGTTGTAATGAGGGCCTTAGTATTGTCCGCAGCTTTGAGTTATTATCAATCAATCACACAGACATTTATAAAGCGCGCTACTTACCCGTTAGGGTTCCAAGGCGCTGGGGGTGGTGGTGGGTGACTGCTACTGCTCGAAGAGCCAGGTCTTGAGGAGATCTCTGAAGGCGAGTAGGTCTTGAGTCTGACGGAGGTGGGTAGGGAGCGTGTTCCAGGTCTTGGTGGCGAGGTAGGAGAAGGATCTGCCGCCGGAGGTGGTTCGTTGGATGCGGGGGACGGTGGCGAGGGCGAGGCTCGCGGATCGCAGTTGGCGGGGCGGCGTGTAGAAATTGAGTCTGTTGTTGAGGTAGGTGGGGCTGGCGTTGTGGAGTGCTTTGTGTGCATGGGTGAGGAGCTTGAAGGTGACCCTCTTGTCGACGGGAAGCCAGTGGAGCTCTTTGAGGTGTGGGGTGATGTGGCTGTGGCGGGGTGCGCTGGTGATGAGTCGGGCTGAGGCGTTTTGGATGCGTTGAAGTCGTTGGAGGTGTTTTGCTGGGATTCCTGCATAGAATGCGTTGCCGTAGTCCAATCTGCTGCTGATGAGGGCGTGGGTCACTGTCTTCCTGGTGTCGGTCGGGATCCACTTGTAGATCCTGCGGAGGGTGTTGTAGCAGGAGGAGGTGACGGCGCTGACTTGTCTGTCCATGGAGAGTGAGGGGTCGAGGATGAATCCCAAGTTGCGGGCGTGGTCGGTGGGCGTCGGAGCTGTTCCAAGGGTGGTGGGCCACCACGAGTCATCCCAGGCGGAGGGGGATGTCCCTAGGATGAGGATTTCTGTCTTGTCGGTGTTCAGTTTCAGGCGGCTATTTCTCATCCAGTCGGCGACTGCTTTCATTCCTTCGTGGAGGTTGGCTTTGGTGGTGGCGGGGTCGTTGGTGAGGGAGAGGATGAGCTGGGTGTCGTCGGCGTAGGTGATGATGTTGAGGTCGTGACGGCGGGCCACTTGTGTGAGGGGGGCCATGTAGATGTTGAACAGCGTCGGGCTCAGGGAGGAGCCCTGGGGGACGCCGCAGATGATGTTGTTGGCTTCTGAGCGGAAGGGTGGGAGGTGGACGGTTTGTGTTCTGCCGGAGAGGAAGGATGAGGTCCAGGCTAGGGCTTTTTCCTGGATTCCGGCTTCTTGGAGGCGTGATAGTAGGGTGTGGTGGCAGACCATGTTGAAAGCCGCTGAGAGGTCTAGGAGGATGAGGGCGGAGGTTTCGCCGTGGTCGAGTTGGCATCTGATGTCGTCTGTGGCGGCGATGAGGGCGGTCTCGGTGCTGTGGTTGCGTCTAAATCCGGTTTGCGAGGGGTCGAGGATGTTGTTGTCTTCGATGTGGCGTGTCAGTTGAAGGTTGACGATCTTTTCTGCGACTTTCGCTGGGTAGGGGAGGAGGGAGATGGGGCGGAAGTTCTTTAGGTCCTTGGGGTCGGCTTTGGGTTTCTTGAGGAGGGCGTTGATGTCTGCGTGCTTCCAGCTTTCCGGGAAGGTGCCTGTTTCGAAGGAGGCGTTGACGATCTTGCGGAGTTGGGGCGCAATGATAGAGTCGGCTTTGTTGAAGATGTGGTGGGGGCAGGGGTCAGTCGGTGATCCGGAGTGGATGGAGTTCATGATTTTGCGTGTTTCGTCGTCGTTGACGTTGGACCAGGCGGTGATGGGGTTGGTGATGCTTGGGTTCGAGGTGGTGACGGAGGTGGGCGTGGTCGGGGTGTTGAAGCTGCTGTGGATGTCGGCGATCTTGCTGTGGAAAAAAGCGGCGAGGGAGTCGCAGAGTTCCTGAGAGGGCGGGATGTCGTTGACGTTGGCGCTGGGGGTGGACAGTTCCTTTACGATGCAGAAGAGCTCTTTGCTGTCGTGTGCGTTGTTGTCTAGGCGGTCTTTGAAGGAGGACCTCTTGGTGGTCTTGATGAGGTGGTGGTGTCGGCGGGTGGCGTCTTTGAGGGTTGCGTGGTTCTCCGGTGTGCGTTCTTGGAGCCATTTCTTTTCCAGTTTCCTGCAGGCGTGTTTGGAGGCCAGGAGTTCGTCGGTGAACCGGGAGGCTTTCTTGCTGGCGAGGTTGCTGGGGGGTTTCTTCAGCGGGGCGAGGATGTTGGCGCAGTTGTTGATCCATTGTCTGAATTTGCAGGCCGCGGTGTCTGGGTCGGTGGGCTTGTTCGGCAGGTTCTGGGAGAGGGTGCTGAGAAGTTGTTCTTCGGTGACTTTGACCCAGCTGCGGCGAGGGAGTTGGCGGCTGTGGTGGTGTGCGGTGTTTTTGTTGTAGGTGAAATGGATGCAGCGGTGGTCGGTCCAGTAGGGTTCGGTGGTGTCGTTGAAGGTAACGTGGTCGCTGGTGGAGAAGATGGCGTCCAGTGTGTGTCCGGCGGCGTAGGTTGGTGACGTTACGAGTTGTCTGAGTCCGAGGTTCGTGAGGTTGCTGATCAGCGTGGTGGAGTTGTGGTCGTTGTTGTTCTCGAGGTGAAGGTTGAGGTCCCTGAGGAGGATGTAGTCCGTGGAGGCGAGTGCGTGGGTGCTTGCGAGGTCGGCGATGGCGTCGCAGAACTGGGCCCGTGGTCCGAGGGGTCTGTAGACGAGCGTTCCTCTGAGGGTGGTGTTGGGGTCGGTGTGGATCCGGAAGTGTAGAAGCTCGGCGGTGTTGAAGTGGTCGTCGGTGTGGGTGGTGATCTTGAGGGTGGACTTGTGGATGATGGCGAGTCCTCCTCCGTAGCCGTTGGTGCGGTCCCTGCGGGAGATCTTGTATCCGTCTGGGATGGCGATGTCTGGCGCGGATGAGTCGTTCCACCATGTCTCGGTCAAGAAGGCTACGTCCGGGGCGGTGTTGTCGATCAGGTTCCAGAGTTCCACGGCGTTTTTGCGTGTGGAGCGGGTGTTGAGGAGTATGCAGCGGAGGTGGTTCGGTCTGGCGGTTGTTGGTTTGGGGGTTCGGTCGCAGGTGAAGTGGCAGTTGCGGCAGGCGAAAGGTCCGTGGGTGTGCTTCGGGCGCCTTGGTAGCAGTGTTGGTCTCGGCCGTTGTAGAGTGCGTGGAGGGAAGCGGCGTTGTAACTGAGACTGGGCGGTGTGCGGTGCGGGGTGCGAGGTCCAGGGGTTCTGGCGCTGGGCGCGGACCAGGCGCGAATGGGCGCAGACGGGCTTGCCTCTGGCGCGCCTCTGGCGCGCCATCGGCGCGGTCGTACAGCGACCTGCATTAAGAGGGGGTGGAGGGAGGGAGGAGGAGCTGGGGGCGGGCTGGGGGCGGGAGGGGGGCGGGGCGAAGCGGCGGGAAAACGGGCGAAGGAGCGGCGAGTGGGGAGGGGGGTGAGAAATAACGCTAGGTAGCTAGAGAGGAGGGGGAGGTAGGAGGGCAGGGGGTGTAGAGTGGGAGAAAATAGTCAGGGAAGCGGGCAGATGGCGCTGGATTGGGGGCGGGGGGTCAGAGGAGGAGGGAGACACGCAAGGGGAGAGAGCAAAGATGCAGTACAAAGCGCACAGAGGGGACAAAAAATAACGTGACTACTATGCCACAAATACTAGGACAACCAGAGGCAGCACAAAGGGCACAAATTGAAATAACAGAGACAACGTGACTATAATGCAGTGAATACAGTGGGCACAAACAGAGAAAAACGGAGAAGAAAACAGACACGACAGAAGCAAACCTTACTGCCCACCACTGGGCCACCAGGGATGAAGCGCAGGCGGGAGCCTGCGGGTGGAGGAGGGCCTTGAGCACGGGCAGCAGCGGCAGTCAGGGACAGAGCACCTGCAGGGTGCGCTGCGTGGCGGAGGGAGCGTCCTGTCCTGACAACAAGGTCAGAGAACGCGCCCTCGCAGCGCAGCGACCTGCATTAAGAGGGGGTGGAGGGAGGGAGGAGGAGCTGGGGGCCGGAGGGGGGCGGGGCCGAAGCGGCGGGAAAACGGGCAAGGGAGCGGCGAGTGGGGAGGGAGGGTGAGAAATAACGCTAGGTAGCTAGAGGGGAGGTGGGAGGGCATGGGGTGTAGAGTGGGAGAAAATATTCAGGGAAGCGGGTGGATGGCGCTGGATTGGGGGCGGGGGGGTCAGAGGAGGAGGGAGACGCGCAAGGGGAGAGAGCAAAGATGCAGTGCAAAGCGCACAGAGAGGACAAAAAATAACGTGACTACTATGCCACAAATACTAGGACAACCAGAGGCAGCACAAAGGGCACAAATTGAAATAACAGAGACAACGTGACTATAATGCAGTGAATACAGTGGGCACAAACAGAGAAAAACGGAGAAAAAAACAGACACGACAGAAGCAAACCTTACTGCCCACCACTGGGCCACCAGGGATGAGGCGCAGACGGGAGCCTGCGGGTGGAGGAGGGCCTCGAGCACAGGCAGCAGCGGCAGTCAGGGACAGAGCACCTGCAGGGTGCGCTGCGTGGCGGGGGGAGCGTCCTGTCCTGACAACAAGGTCAGAGATCGCGCCCTCGCAGCGCAGCGACCTGCATTAAGAGGGGGTGGAGGGAGGGAGGAGGAGCTGGGGGCCGGAGGGGGGCGGGGCCGAAGCGGCGGGAAAACGGGCAAGGGAGCGGCGAGTGGGGAGGGAGGGTGAGAAATAACGCTAGGTAGCTAGAGTGGAGGTGGGAGGGCATGGGGTGTAGAGTGGGAGAAAATATTCAGGGAAGCGGGTGGATGGCGCTGGATTGGGGGCGGGGGGGTCAGAGGAGGAGGGAGACGCGCAAGGGGAGAGAGCAAAGATGCAGTACAAAGCGCACAGAGGGGACAAAAAATAACGTGACTACTATGCCACAAATACTAGGACAACCAGAGGCAGCACAAAGGGCACAAATTGAAATAACAGAGACAACGTGACTATAATGCAGTGAATACAGTGGGCACAAACAGAGAAAAACGGAGAAGAAAACAGACACGACAGAAGCAAACCTTACTGCCCACCACTGGGCCACCAGGGATGAGGCGCAGGCGGGAGCCTGCGGGTGGAGGAGGGCCTCGAGCACGGGCAGCAGCGGCAGTCAGGGACAGAGCACCTGCAGGGTGCGCTGCATGGCGGGGGGAGCGTCCTGTCTTGACAACAAGGTCACAGAACTGTCTCAGCATGACAGTTTCTACATAACATAAAAGACTGTGTTCACCAGGTACTAACCTATGTGCATGTGACTGTTTTGCTTCAGGAGATGAGTTATCTGTAAAGTTTCCACCACAGTAGGAAAGCTGCAGGTAGTATGATCTTTAGCACCTTCAGACCCAGGTTATTTTAAGTGAATAGTCTCTTGGACAAGTTTTGTATACACCTTTCTTAGTAGATACTTTTTAATACTCTGTGGTGTATTTCTCATGAGAGTTTCACTATCTGCAAACAGCATGGTACAGCGTAAACTCTCTCCTTAGTGTAAACACTGTTTACAGTACCATTTTTCTACTTATATTCACTTCATTTCTCAATTTAGGTTCAGTGACTGTGCAGGGTTTGATACAGGTGAAGACCTTCCGTAGGAGGACATTAGTTAGGTAACAGGGCTTTAGTATCTGGATGAACTTGGTTTTCCCTGAAAAGTTGTATACAGATCGAACTCCATGTGCTGGACAGTTTACCCTTTTATCTGTCTAACTGTGGTTGCTAGTCAACATGAACTTGGCGACCCATGAAGTGTATGGCATAGGGTCAATGTTGCACATCACACAAGCTTTCTTCACCTATAGGGGTTGTATGTATTTTAGCTGTAATTATGCTTTATATTATTCTGAGCTATTTCTTAGCTCTAATGCCATACCTGTTTATAGAGCAACGTGTACAAAAGAAGGTTGAATGATGTTATCAGTGATGTCATTTTCAGATGTCATCAGTAATGTAATAAATGATGCCATAGAACATGGGATGGATGATGTAATATGTGGAGTCATTCGCAGTGCATGGTGAAGGCACAATTTATTGTTAGCTCTACTAACTATAGCTGGTGACTTTCTGTGTTACGAGTTCAAGACGTTAATGTTGTCACTGACATATTCACCAAACTATGACAGCCCATGTCCCCTTTTTTTAGGAAGGGGTACAGCCTATCCCTTTTCTCCTAGTTCTAGGCTCAGAGTACAACAGGTGTACTGGCACCGGGGCCCAGGGATTAAGAGACCCATTTCACCCCATTTATAGATGCTTTTCACTATGAAATCTGGAGTTGGGGACATTTTCAGTGATTACACTGGGGCCCACAGTACCCATGCTACACCTCTGTCCAGCTCACCCTCATTCCTGTGTCATCTTCCAACAGAAGGCAGGGTGACTTCTCATTGAAGTAAAATGGCCAAAATGATGCCTCTAAATTGACCAACAGATAGACCTGGGGAATTTGAGAACTGGGGAAAACATTGAGTGTCAGGCAAAGGAGTTGTATACCTTTAATCCTCATGCAATGCATCAGATCATCCTGGAAGCTTTGCATCCCAACACCTGTTTTCAGGCATTTCTTCAAATGATGTAATGAACTGCAACCAAATCCTTCCCAGTGAAGTGTAAGTTTGTTAACTGGGAAGGTAGCTAGTTATGTGAACTCAAAATTTCCATCATATCCCAGTATAAATCCATGACCATCAAATCACGTAAGGGGCTGCAGAAGCCACTAAAAATTAATTTACAAACCTTATAATGTAGGCGTAGCCAATGTTCCATCTAATTATTTTTCACTGTGTTTGGCAAAAGAGTGTATGCATCCCTGTTTTGGCTCCGAGATGAACCAAATACAACAGTGAGCCATAATGTGGAAGATCATAGGTTCTGCTTCTAAGTGTGATCCAGTGGTACAATATGGATGTTTATTTTAGGCTAATAGACATCAACCTAAAAGCGTTTGTGGTTGATATAGACAGTTCTGGTCGGGAGGGGTGGGTTTATTTCACCCAAGAGTGGTTGTTAAATATAAAGAGAGAGAGATATAGCACACCTAAAATCAGTATTAATGGAATACAAAATTATAAAACATTTGAATTGTGGACAATAGTGATAGCTATGGTTTCTTAATACTAAATTCGTCTGAAGTGATTTTTCTCTTTTTATATCTAAGTGATCCTGAAAGATCCACCTTGGACTAGTGACTGTTACAAACAATTGACAGAATGTTATTTAGGTAGCCTGCATATACAACTAAGATTTAAAATCTCTTGAAGGCAGCAGCAAAGCTCCTTATTACACAACAGTAGGGCCATGTTATGAATATAGTCCATGTGCATGTGTGCAGGTTGAGGTGCAGTTGAAATCTCCATGGTCTACTCTGTGTATTGAGTTATCACAACAGTCTCTCTGCCTTATGGAAAGGGGCCAGGTTTACTAAGAGGTTTACACATTTACATCTGATCATGTGGCAAGTATGCGGACAGAGCCCTGACTGTAACCGCGAGAAAGGAAGAAGCTCAGAACTGTGACCTTTAGTATGAAGAAATGAGGAAGTTGGTTTATCACAAATGACATGCACTTTTCTTAAGAAAGCTTGGGCTCTTGGTTGCTAGGCGTTCATACTGAGTGGTGGTTTTATCGAGGTGACCTGGTGTAACATCCTGGCAGGAACTGCCTGGTGCATGGGCTGTCAAAATCCTTCTCAAAAGATTGGCTCGTGTGCGTCTGACCTGAAAAAGGGTTCTCCCAGTAGGGCTTCCATGCTCCAAACAACCAAATGTGTTTACAGCTGTGGAGTTCACACTATTCTGTACTTAGGAAACTTTTCTGACTCCTAAAAAGGGATTTGTACATAAAAAATGCCGAATTGAAGCTTTTACTACCATTAATTGCTTAGTCCATCTTGCCCTCATTCCAGAGATCATTCATGTACATAACAGAGCATGTCCCCAATAAACATTAATACATTAATACCAGGTACGCAGACACCATGTGCACTGTACCTGCACGGTGCGCCAGATGCAATGTCAGCTCTTCATCCTTGTTAAGACCTTATAGTTACCATCAGTATAAAGTAATGCAACTCCACATTCCATAGCAAGGGAACTCTGTCCCCTCCTCATCTGCGTGCTTTGATCCTACCCATTCCAAAGAAGGACAGCATGTTTGGATTTGCTCATGTGTGTCATTGTAATGTCTGGCTACCGGATAAGGATGATCGATATTCATAAGGCGGCACCAACTACCCCCTACAACACCACCTTCCAGATACTGAATCAGTCTCAATTCACAATCCCATTTTAGGATTCAGAAAAAACTATTCTGACTCCTAAAAAGGGATTATCACATAAGAAAAAACATATCACTGGTCACAAACCCCAAATTGGACAATTTGCTACAGTTAAAATGCTTAGTGTTTCCCATGAATGTCCTTTTTCAATTGCCCAACAGTCTTAAAAGTGTCTTCTTTTACAGGCCAGTTGTTGGGCCTGGCCCTTTCTGCAGGGTTACCTAGATTCCTGCCTTCCTTTGCTGAACCCATTTTGTTGGCATTAGGACATTTTAGTGCATATTACCCTTGCTAATCACTGTTAAAGTAGGTGTGCCCTCTCCTTGAAACATGGTAAAATTGGCCTACACCTGATTTTCACATTTAAATTACTTATAAGTTCCTACTAAATGGCACTACATGTCATGGGGCCTGTAACTTAGATGTAATCGTGGGCGGCAGCACTTATTGTACCACTCATTAAAGTAGCTTTTAAAAACATGCCCCAGGGCTGCCCCTGCTCCTGTAGTGCGGATTTAAACTGCCTATTAACGTGGCAAAAATACACCTTTTGCCAGGCCTTTAAAAGGTATACACCATCCCTAAGGTAGACCCTAAAGGCTCTTAAGGCTGGACGCGAGGAATTTAAATACTAAGATTTGTGTTTAGGTTTTACATGTCCTGGCAGTGAAAAACACCTTAAAGCGCTTTTTCAATTTTGTAAAGTCTATCTCTCCCATAGTCCAACACTAGGTTATCATATCACACTTAATAAGTGCTAACTATAGTTTAGGACCAGATAGAGACATGCTGTTTAAACTCAATTGAACCATGATTTAAAAGTGACTTTCATGGTAAAGTAGGATTTTAAGTTACAGATTTTTGAAAATTGCAGTTTTAGAACATCTGTATTTTTCTGTCCTGACCAACTGTGCCTTTCTGTCAGTGTCCTGGGATCAAACGATTGGATGGGTCTGCTGTTGTGGGTTGTGTATTATTTCCTAGGAAGCATAGGTGTGAGGGGAGAGAGTCTTTCCGGCAGGATGGCTGTGGAGCAGCTGTACCCTGCACTGGTTGCACTTCCAAGGGCCCTGACTTCAGCCCTCTGCTTTCCTTTGTCACTGTAGACAGTCTGGAACCAGGACCAGGGGAAGAACTGACCATAACCAGCTGTGGGGGTAGGTCAGGGAGTTTCCCAACACTAAGACTGGCACCAGGTATAAAAGATGGGCCTTCAGAACCTCATCATTAGAACACTGCTGAACCTGTGGAAGATTCAGAAAAAGGACTGCCCTGCTGCCTGAGGAAGAGGTATTGAACTGCTGAAAGAAGAAGAAAGATAGGACCTGCTTGCCTTGAACCCAGGCTATCCAGAGTGACTCCAAAGGTCAGTTGGCTGCCCTCCTGTGTGAGTTACAGGAATACAACCAGCTTCCAGAGGCCTCCCTGCAACTGCCCAATTGACCAGTACCAACTGGTGGATCTGTCTGTGCACTGCTCCTGACCTCTGCTCGAGGGGGTTCTGATCCCCAAGAGTTGCCCTTCAGTCCCTGGAACCTTGGCTGGCATCAGTGTGCACTCCTCCTGAAGAAAATTTAAAGATACACAAGTTTTGGGCTCCTGCGACTGCAAAGTGCCTTCTTTGTGCTGAGAATCAGCCACCCATGATGACTGCCAATGGGAAGCTCCAGCAGGACCTCCTCTCTGCGACCTCAAGCAACATGAGACTATGAATTTGTTTTATCTTTATGATTCTAAAAATGCTTAAAACCAAACTTGCGCTAACCTAACAGAAGATGTACAGTCTTCCATTTTGAAATGATGCTGTACCACACCACATGATCATTGTTGTTGTTGAAATTTCTCAGCTCTAAATAAAAACTTGCAAGCTTCACACAAGAGATGATGAGCGTTCCCAGAGGCTTCTCACCACGCTTTATTTAACCAAGAACATCCCAACAGTCTCAGACTATCATTTATACAATGTGTTAATGTTAGTGCCTGAATAAACTGTGAGAACTACTGAATTCAATGCAATAGTATTATGAGAGAATTCTCGAATGTATTCTATAGTAAAATGTTTCGTCTTGCTTGTTCCTCATTGGTGCATGTCTTGAGAACCATGTACATGCTTAGTAATGTATGAAACCCGTTGTCTGAAGTTCTATAAAAGGACATACCTTTCCTCTGAAACTAGGGACCCCATTCCCCACTGTGTAGGGCAAATCTATGCTGGATTTGACATTGAACCTTATGTAATTACGTTCGGTATTCTTTATTGCTAACCATGCTTTTGATATATTTCATATGTTTTGCTTAAAAATTCTTTATATAAACACCTTAAAATCTTAACCCATGTCTGTCCTTCTTACTGAGAATGCCACCACTCGTTCTGTTGATTTGAATTGATCAGAGCTAGAGACAGGTCAAATCGGAGAGCATCAAAGTCTGTATAGGGACTACACCACTCCCGGTCAGAGCCAGTGGTGTGCACTTGGTAAGGTTAAGAGAAACTGGTTTGCGTGCCAACAAGCACTGCACTTCACGCAAACAGCAACAACCTGTGACGATTGCCAACATGAACTTCCAGAAACAACCACTTCTTCACATTACAGCAACAACTGTCTGCAACGCTCAACCTGCTCCTTACACTGACAGCCTCCTCCTGGTGGCCTCTGCAGAACAGCATCCTTTGCGTTGGACTTGAGACAGTAACTCTTCTGCTGTACTAACCATGTCCCTGTATCTGACCCTTTCTTCATCGAGGTTGGCCTAAACCTTTTACTTTCTCCCGGTCTAGTCACCAGATAACTGCTAGTGGCGCTTTGTGGTTCTTGGCACTATTTTCACCTAAAACTTTAAAAACTCATATCTCCGGTTTTACTGATTGAATTATTGTTGTTTGGTGTATCTTTATTTATTAAAATTTACTCTATTTTTCTAAATTGGTTTGTGATTTTCTTGTGTTGTTTTTTAACTTTATTGTTGTTTAAGTGCTGCATAAACATTTTACACATTGCCTCTTAGCTAAGCCTGACTGCTTTCGTGCCAAGCTATCAAAGATTAAGTACAAGTTAATTTAGGTACTTTTGAGGTTGAACCTCACAAGGATCGTGTTTATTATGTGAGTGGAGTTTCCACCCCTCTCAACAAATAACCCACTTTCTTACTCAGGTGATTTACAAAATATGCACATAAATATGTTTTATCAACTTGAGTGCCTACTTGGAGTTTCACACTTTATCAAAGCATAGGAATAACTATTGGCATTATGGTTTGCGCTGCTAGTTTGCAATACACAGTGCCTAGGCAGAGTATAGTTGCTCCTTCCAAAGAGACAACAGAAGGAGTAGGGGGTATTTAAAAGGTTTTAGTAGTCACAAAATTTGATCTATGTAGGATATATTGGAACTAAAAGACAACATGTAAGCATTAACAAAGACAGAAATTGCTTTTCTGACTTTTACAAAGTGAAAGATTTTCTCTGTTCACAGACACACATAGTCAGGCGCAGTAAGAGCAGTTGTGGACACACAGAATGAGGGCAGGGAATAGAGAGGGTTGCACAATGGTTTCAGTTTGGGCACCAAGGGATAATAGAATATGGAGTACCACAGAGTATTTTTGGCAAGAGTGTGGGTACATTACAGGCACTTGTATCTGAATTTCTGATCATGTTCAAGGTTTCCATTGCCAAAGGCACCAATTGGCAGAGGGGGCACCAACTGGGGATACTGAGAATCTTGGCTCAGTGTCATAAAAGTACCACATTTTAAACGAGTTGTCTCAGGAACAACAACTTGTAGGGATTTGTTTCAAATAGCTCAGAGCTGCACTCAAACAGAGCTATGCGCTTGGTGGTACAGCACACGTCCTGAGAAAAAAACGTACCAGAAAATGACTGATATTGGTACCCCTGGACAGCCAGTGCCTAATTTGTGAAAAAAGAGTGCCGGTGCCCACAGCTCTGCTCAGAGGCCAGTGGCTGGTGCAATTAAATGTCAGCATTCCCAATACAAAGGCTGCTTTTTCTTGAATGCACCCCAAGCTTCTTCAGTCTCCAACCAGACATTCCTACAGGCTCCTGCTTGCTCCCTTTGTGGCGTTTTGTTGTCTTTTTATTTCTCCTTGTTTCTCTTATGTTTTTTTTCCCATTTCTTGTTCTGGGAAATGTCTGATGAGGAAAACAGCAAGTCCTGGGCCACAAAAATGAGTGCTGGCGGCTCCTACTGGCAACCACTGGCTCAAATTAAGCACTGAGGACATCAACAGGGGGTTCACTTAACCTAAGGAGGATGAGGTAGAGTTGAGGGATTTTGTCCCTCAGGCCAAACACGGTAAGCAAACTTTGCCTCAGGAATTTAGCACTTTCTAGTAGTCAAATGATAACGGTGGTGACCAAGCTTATAAGGGTGCATTGGTTTTTCCGCAGGATGACATTTCTCCAAAGCTATCGCAGTCCACACTTCCATAAGTCAAGGTAGAGTAGAAGTCTTAGCATGCCTCCTAGTGGGCCACAAACTACTACAAAAACCTTGATACATTTCTTAAACGTTAGGGAAGTGCTTAGGAGGGCAGTTTCTATTTTGCCAGGATCTCCTGACTGCTGGTCTGGGGTATCCTTGAGGTGGTACTCAGTCTCAGCTAGACCTTGCCTGTAGACTTCAGGCCAAAAACAGCTCTGCTTGCATCAAACCAGCTCCTTGCAGTGCACTGGCTGCTTGATCACACTCCCATCTTGCATACAGCTTAGGTATTCTGCTTTCTGGAATGTTTGGTTTTGATTGTTTGACATTTTCTAGATGGAGAAGCAGGTGATCTATTGCTTCCTGCTGGAGTGGCTCACAGTGTGTAGGCAGCAGTTGTACACACACACCTCCGTTGTCTGCTTTCAGTGATGCCAACATTCGCCAGTACAGACGGGGAGGACAATAGTCCCTTCCAACAAAGAAGGAAGCACTTTGTGCCCACTTCCTGACAAAAACATCTCGCTCTGCACTCACGTCCTCAGTGTGAACAGAAGATTATTGTGTTTATATGTAAATGCCCAGTGTATTTGTCAGAGGCCCAGGGTCGGCGCCTACACCTGCACTGCGTAGTCTTGATTCCAACTCAAGCCTCTTTCTTCCACTACCTGACCCTCCCTGAACCTTTATTTCACTCTTGCAGGTTATTTTTCATTCCTGATTCCATTGTCACTGTTTTTCTGTCATTCTCTTCCTTATCTTTTCCTCCTTTTTTGTTAATCTCTGTTTTGCTCTTAGTTTAAGTATGGTGAAGAAAAGTAAATGCTGGTCTCCAACAATGAGTGGTGACGGGTCTCCCCTGCAACAGCCGGCTCATAGTAGGCATTGGCAGCTCCTCCGCCAGCAGCAGCAGCTGCTAAACTTTTACAATAAAACAATAATAAACATCGTTTTTTATTGTTTTATAGTAAAAGGGGCAGGCCCATGGGGCTGTGATGGGGACGAGTGGGGGTGCTCAGCCCATCTCGGGCTGACCAAACGCACATGCGTACTGGGTTGGAGACAGCAGGCAGAGCCTTCCACTCTGCCATGGAGCACCCTGGAGCGCTCCATCCAATCCTAAGATACCTCTTTCATGCTGCCAGAAGCATGGAAGCAGCGCTACGATTGGACGCAGGGCAGGCTGGGAGCATGTGCCTGCAGTCCAGTCAAGGAGCAGATGGGAACATCGAGGAGCAAAAAAGGTAAGGTTTTTTTTAATTCTTATTTTTTTTGTCATGTACCACCCCCTTCCCAACCCCTCCTTGCGATGTGCAACGCCGCCTGGCCCCTTTTCCCTCCTGCGAGCCACCAATTGATAGTAGGCACAGTTATGAGTGCCATGGAACAAATCTTTAAAGGGGCGAAGAGACATGCTATGTGGGATCTCAGACTGGGGAGTACGTGCTCCCCTGAGACATTTAGGATCATGGGTCATTCCTGTCCCAACACAATTTATTCCATGTCTGATGGGAATTCTGTTTTTTTTTGCATTCTGGTACTTGTAGTCCTGCATGTACAATGGGATATAAAAACTACATATACCAGAATGCAAATACCAAGACATGACAAGCTACTCATACCTGAAAAAGTACAACATGACAGCTCAGAACTGGGTGAGCCAATCATGCCTGATACGAGCAGAGCCATTTCTACATATGGGCCCTCAGATCATTTCCTCTCTTACACATTGATGTGAGTGACAGTCCAGTCAGCACCGTTCAACTCTGCAGTGTTTTGCAGTAAGCCTTCAGTGCTGCGTAAAAAAGGGGGTTAGTGGAGCACAAACTGTGTAGGTTGCTTGTGGTGCCAAAGCACTTTTCAGGGCCAGAACGACAGTGGCTAGACTGACAAAAAAAAGATAAATGCAGTTCTCTCGGGGTGTTGGTGTTCCAAAGAGACTGCAGAGTCCGAAGTTCCATGGGCCCCTCGGTGCCCCTGAGCGGTTGCACAGGTCACCACCACTGATTAAAGCCAGGTCTGAACGTGAGGTAACTAAATTAACACTAACACTTCATCTGGGGGGCAATGTGGTTGTGGCTTTTCGAGATTGCTGATGTTTTGCGTGTGCACTTCCTGATATTGTTTTCAAAAGTATTGTGAAAACTATTTCCACAACTTAAAATAGTTTCACTAGATGAATTGAGACTCCATCTCTAATTCACTGCAAGGCAAAGAATCTAATTCAACTATTGGTTTTAAAGATTTAACATCAACTCCCACTTTTGAAAAAGCCTATTAGTTGAAGTATCGGTGTCTGGCTCCACCTGCCGGTAGAGACAGGCTAGCGCGGGCATTCTGTGCACCGCTTTCCCATGTCTTCAGGGAAGCATTCAAGCCCACCAGTAAGCAACACGCAGGCAAAACTAATTGTCATTCTTGGAAAAAGGGTATGCCACTCAGTGGTTGTGAATGATTTACAAACTCTTTCATTAATAGTTCAATGCATTAACAAATAGCAATTAGTTACCACATGCTGCCACATTTGCAGCTTTAGGTTTATGGATAGAATTCTAGACGTTCCTGTGCAGGCCATCGCCAAACATAAGTGAACACCTACAAGCTCATTATTTTGTGTATATTTGCATACCCGTTGCAGGCAGAATGTCACGCTGGAAACACATGCACATTAAGTAAGTGTGTTTCCAGAGTGGTAATGAGGGGGGGGGTGGGGGTGGGGAAATAATATCCCCCATGTTTAATGAACGTGTGGGGTGCAGGTTTCTTCAGATAAAAACATATTTTTGGATAAAAAAAAGTGATGTCGTCCCGTTTCCTGTATCTGGGATATCCATTCTCTCTTGTGTGGCTTGTGGTTCTGCCCTGTACGGGAGTGGGCTCACATCCTGATCTGATGTGCGAAGTGTATGATGGACTCTTTCCCGGCCATTGAGCATGATTTAAAGTTTGGTGGACAGGTTACTGCCTCACAAACATAATGCTATCCCATCCGCCCTATTAACGTGCCTCAGCACCGAATGCATTTGTAATAAGGGGACGGGATCCATGCCACATTTTTGACCAAGTACCCTGTACGTGCCAACATGTTGAAACTACAAAGAGGGAGATTGTGAGAATAAAATTGGGGGGGAGGGTGAATTTCGTTTTGTCCATTGATGTACATTGAAGCCAAAGCAATTTCTGGTGGGAGACAGCTAAAATAAAATAAAAAAATTGGAATAGCCTGCCTGAATCAGGTTTGTTGCCATATATATATATAAAACACCTCCATCGAACTCTAAATCAGTCCTGTTTCATTTAATATTTCTGAGAGCCTCTGACTTTTCGTGTCCTGGAACTGTTCAACAAGATCTTGGCCCAAAACAACATCACCTCAGCCGTATTCTTGACACACTCTGAAGTTAATTTCAAATTTACGCCTAATACGTACTTTACTCTAGCCATCTGAAATACCATCTTTACAGATAAATACACATCTCACTCTGGGAATTCATTAACAGATAAATACACATCTCACTCTGGGAATTCATTAACCCCTTCGCTGCCAGGCCTTTTCCCCCTCAGGTGCCAGGCCTTTTTTGGCTATTTGGGCTAGTTCACGCTTAGGCCCTCATAACCTTTTGTACACATAAGCTATCCATGCCAAATTTGCGTCCTTTTTTTTCCAACATCCTAGGGATTCTAGAGGTACCCAGAGTTTGTGGGTTTCCCTGGATTAGACCAAGAAATTAGCCAAAATACAGCAAAAATGTAGTTTTTGTAAAGAAAATGGGAATAAAGGGCTGCAGAATAAAGCTTGTGTTTTTTTCCCTGAAAATGCATCAACAAAGGGTTTGCGGTGCTAAAATCACCATCTTCCCAGCTTTCAGGAACAGGCAGACTTCAATCAGAAAACCAAATTTTTCAACACAATTTTGGCATTTTACTGTGACACACCCCGTTTTTACTATTTTTTGTGCTTTCAGCTTCCTTCCAGTTAGTGACAGAAATGGGTGTGAAACCAATGCTGGATCCCAGACAGCCAAACATATTTGAAAAGTAGAGAAAATATTCTGAATTCAGCAAGGGGTCATTTGTGTAGATCCTTCAAGGTTTTCCTACATAAAGTAACAGATAAAATAAAAAAACATATAACTTTTTCCAGCTATGGCAGATTTTTAAAAGCAATATACTGTTACGTCTGCTAGACTCTTCTGGTTGTGGAGATATATGGGGCTTATAGGTTCATTAAGAACCCTAGGGACCCAGAGCCAATAAAGGAGCTGCACCTTGCAATGGCTTTTCATTGTATACCGGGTATACAGCAATTCATTTGGTGAAATGTAAAGAGTGAAAAATAGGTATCAAGGAAACCTCTGTATTTCCAAAATGGGCACAAGATAAGGTATTGAGAAGCAGTGGTTATTTGCACATCTCTGAATTCCTTGATCCCCTACTAGCATGTGAATTTCAGAGCATTTCTCAAAAATACCTCTTTTTTACACACTGTCTTACCGTTGGAAGGACAAACATTTAGAGAAAGACAAGGGGCAATAACACTTGTTCTGCTATTCTGTGTTCCCCCAAGTCTCCTGATAAAAATGGTACCTCACTAGTGTGGGTAGGCCTAATGCCAGCGACAGGAAACGCAACATGGACACATCACATTTTTACATTTAAATCTGACATGTTTTTTGGAAAGTGCCTAGCTGTGGAATTTGGACTCTAGCTCAGCTGGCGCCTAGGGAAACCTACCAAACCTATGCATTTTTCTAAACTAGACACCTATGGCAATCCAGGATGGGTGACTTGTGGGGATCTCACCAGAATCCTTTGCAAACCTAAAAATTTGGCAAAAAAACACTTTTTCCTCACATTTCGGAGATACAGAGTTCTGGAATCTGTGAGGAGCCACAAATTTCCTTCCACCCAACATTCCCCCAAGTCTCTTGATAAAAATGGTACCTCACTTGTGTGGGTAGGCCTAGTGCCCCCGACAGGAAATGCCCCAAAACACAACATGGATACATCACATTTTCCCAAAGAAAACTGACCTGTTTTTTGCAAAGTGCCTAGCTGTGGATTTTGGCCTCTAGCTCAGCTGGCACCTAGGGAAACCTAGAAAACTATACATTTTTTAAAACTAGACACCTATGGGAATTCAGAATGGGGTGATTTGTGGGGCTTTCACCAGGTTCTGTTACCCAGAGCCCTTTGCAAACCTCAAAATTTGGCAAACAAAAACACTTCTTCCTCACATTTCGGTGATAGAAAGTTCTGGAATCTGAGAGGAGTCACAAATTTCTCATTCCACCCAGCATTCTCCCAAGTTTCCCGATAAAAATTGTACCTCACTTGTGTGGGTAGGCCTAGTGCCCGCAACAGGAAAAGCCCCAAAACGCAACATGGACACATCACATTTTAACATTGGCAACTGACGTGTTTTTGGAAAGTGCCTATCTGTGGATTTTGGTCTCTAACTCAGCCGGCACCTACGAAAACTTACCAAGCCTGTGCATTTTTGAAAACTAGACACATAGGGGAACCAAGGATGGGTTAACTTGTGGCGCTCTCACCAGGTTCTGTTACCCAGAATCGTTTGCAAACAAAAAGAAATTGGCAATAAAAACCACTTTTTCCTTACGTTTTGGTGATGGAAAGTTCTGGAATCTGAGGGGAGCCACAAACTTCCTTCCACCCAGCATTTCCCCAAGTCTCCCGATAAAAATAGTACCTCAGTTGTGTGGGTAGGCCTAATGCCCGTGACAGGAAATGCCCCAAAAAACAACATGCACACATCAAATTTTCTCAAAGCAAACTGACCTGTTTTTTGCAAAGTGCCTAGCTGTGGATTGTGGCCTCTAGCTCATCTGGCACATAGGAAAGCCTAGCAAACCTGGACATTTCTGAAACCTAGACACCAAGGGTAATTCAGAATGGGGTGACTTGTGGGGCTCTCATCAGGTTCTGTTACCCAGAATCCTTAGCAAACCTCAATATGGCAAAAAAAACACTTTTCCTCACATTTTGGTGCTGTAAAGCTGTAAAGTTCTGGAATCTGAGGGGAGCCACAAACACCCTTCTACCCAGCCTTTCCCCAGGTCTCCCAATAAAAATGGTACTTCACTGGTGTGGGTAGACCTAGTGCCAGCAACAGGATATGCCCTAAAACACTACGTGGACACATCAAACTTAACAAATACAAAACTACCTGTCTTTGCAGGGGAGGAGGCACCTGCGTTTTTGGTCCTGCGCTCAGCAGTCATCTAGGGAAACCTACCAAACCCAGACATTTCTGAAAACTAGACACCCGAGGGAGTCCAGGGAGGTGTGACTTGTGTGGATCCCCCAGTGTTTCCCTACCCAGAATCCTCACCAAACCTCAAATTTAGAAAAAAATCAAATTTTTCCCACAGCACAAATTTCCTACCACCCAACGTTCCCATCAGTCTCCCGATAATAATGATACCTCACTTGTGTAGGTGGGCCAAGCGCCTGTGACAGGGAAGAGCCAAAAACATGTCAAAATTGAGGGGGAACCAAAGCCGGGTTCAAAAGGGCACTTTGGAATTTTTTTATCTGTATAGATGCGACAATGCTGGGTGGTAGGAAGTTTGTGGATTCCTGAGGATTTCAGAAGGTTCCATGACACAAATATGGGGAAAATGTGCGATTTCAAGCAAAGTTGAAGGTTTTCAGGCCATTGTGGGTAAAAAAATGGTGCAGGGTGCATGTGAAGCACACCTCCTGGACTCACCCAGATGTTTAGTTTTCAGACATATCTAGGTCTCGTAGGTTTTTCTACATGGCAGCGTTCCAAAGTCCAAAAAGTGCAGCCAGCACCATTACAAGTGGGATGATTTTGAGAGTTAGACAAGCTCTCATGGCCCAAATGTAAAACCAAAACCCCAAATAATCAAATTTCCTCTTGCTTGCCATTGGGATAGGATCTTTTAGTGTGTGGGCAGAGGGAGGGAGAAAGACTGTTACTTCCTGTAGTTGGGGTGGAGGCATAACTATGCCCATACTGGTTGGTAGCTACCACCCCACTACTTTTTTTAATTCCCTGGCATCTAGTAGGTTTTCTGCCCCCCGGGGAGTGGATCGGGGTAATTGCCCCATCTGCCCACCGGTGGGCAGAACAACTTTGTCCCCATTATTTGGGGTGGGGGTATGGCCATACCCCATCCCATTTGTTCTTCCCTGGTCTTGGCTGGGCTTTCTGCCCCCTTTGGGGGCAGATGGGCCTCCCAAAAATAGGCTGATCTGCCCCCAATGGCCAACAGTTTTGTGCCCCCAGGGGGAGCGACCCTTGTCAAAGAGGCTGCCCCCCAAACAATACACACACACACACACATCAATCCCTGATGCCTAAGTGGTTTCTGCCCCCTTGGGGGCAGATTGGCCTAATAAAATTAGACCGGTCCGCCCCCATCGGGGGAAGAAATAGCCTAAAAATAATTTGCCGCCTTGCCTAAATGGTCGCTCCCCACATGTCATTTTTTTTTTTTTCAATAGGCTGATCTGCCCCGGGGGGGGGGCAGAAAAGGCCTTTAAAAAAATTCCTCCCCTGGGCAGCGACCCTTGCTTAAGGGGTTGCTCCCCTTATATGTAAACACAAACAAACACAAACTCACTGGTGTCTAGTGGGCATTTCTACAGCCTGATCGATTAATGATCGGGCTGCATAAATGCTCAAAGAGACTTGAACGGAAAGGAAAGGCCTTTTGTTTCCTTTCATGCCTCTGCCTGCCCTCAGCCCCCGATCGGAAGAGAAATGCTTTGCACCTGCTTTGCATTTCTCTTCTGATGGGTGGCAGCCTTTGATAAGGTCATGCGTTGATGTCATCAGACGTCACGGGGGCGAGGGGGTAAAGGGGAAGCGATTCACCTTACATCCATGATGGGGGTGTGGGTAGGAGGCCCTTGGTTAGAGTGCTAGCGCTCCCCCGTGGGCCGGGTGCAGGACGAGCTGGTCTCATCCTCTGCACATGACAACCGTGGCCGAGGACGAGACCAGCTCGAACCAGGCCCGAGGGGTTGAACAGGAACTCACACTCAAGCTGACTGTAGCGGTTTATTCACCTTCACCAGTTAATGTGCTACCTCACTTCATCCTACTCTTCCTCATTAGACTAGAGAAACCTCCACACTCCCTAATGGTCAAAGCCAGATGTGTTGTAGATCTACACTGGAGTTGTAGGTATTCAGTAGGGAGTCTGCACAGCCTCTGTGCATCAATGTGGGGGAACATCTTACTAAGCCCTGTGTTGGATTGCGATTCTTGTCCCATCATGGGGGACTAGCATTTAACTGGCTGAGGGCTACGTCTCAGGAATGGACCACCCCCAAGCTTGCAGTGCTGAGCCCCTAGCTACCTTCTCCCACCCAATGGGTTGGTAGCCCTATCGGTTTCACAACGTAACATCCACTTATGGGATCATGGTAGACTAGCATTTAGCAAGCTGTCAGGAATGGACCACCCCCAAACTTGCAGCGCCGAGTTCCTATCTACCTTCACTCATCCAATGGGTTAGTAACCATATCAGTTTTACAATGTATCATCGACTTACTGAAATCATGAAGCCTGGCTTCCTCTGATTCCATTTCTTACGCCTTGTGTCTCAGGATGACCCTGGGGAATTTGCCTGCCAGTGTCTTGAACTTGTGTCATTTTGTCCTACAATTTGAGCTGGTCTACACTTTATGATGGGCACATTCAGGATCAGGCCCCTGCTCCAAAGTATGTCTTCTTTCCCTTACCAGTAATGCCAAGAGAGCAGGGCTAACATCCCTCAGCACTGTCCTACAGACGTCTCGTCTAAAGTGAGCACTGCAGGTGCTAAATTACGACACAGTTCTCTGCCACAATTTGGGATAACAAGTGTCTTAAATAGTTGAAGAGGCTGATCAGGACTTCTTTACCACCTAAGACAGTGTTAAATGGTTGCCTATCACCAGAACCTTAAAGGCATGTGCAGCTTGTGGCTGGGAATGTGGCATCATTTGTCGATATATACATACAGTAAACAACAGCACAAATGCAATAAATGTATAAAATAACAAGTAAAAATACAATGAAACACAACAAAACATTCAAAACCGAATGCAAGGCAACAACCACAGTACAACACAACATCACATTGCACAAATGCAGTACAACAAACAACCAAACACATTACCATTACAACACAGTGTAACTCAACAGATTTGCTCAAACGGTCTCTTCACACATTTTCATCACTTTAACTTACTTTCATAATACAGTGATAGGTGTTTCTACCAAGCATTGCCTTAATTTACCTCGCCATAAAATAGCGCTGTAAAAATGCTTTGTAAATTGGCTCCTAACCTGCAAGCGCCTTTCTCTACGGAGACTGCAGGCTTCTCTTTTGAACCTTTCAGACCACTCACATACAGATTCTTCAGAATTGAAGGAGCACACCCAGTCAGCTTCCTGCAGACACAGTCAATACCTCTGGACACAGCCCAGCTAAAAGTGGTTACCCATTGTTCCTATGCACAGTGGTAGATTCCTTGGGTTTCTCTTGAGCTGCATACCATGCGGGCTCTGAGGCTTGCAAGGCACACCTTCTCCAAACTCTCAAAAAAACCTCTTTATACAGTAGGCAAAACAGCTGTATGGATACCTAAAAAAAGCTTATTTGCATCCCATTTACACATGCAAAAAATTCACCTGGTGGAAATTTTGGGCGACTAAAGATCACGCATTGAAATACACCAGGAAAGCTACGCCTGCCATAGATGTTGTGTTGTGCTCCCGAAAACCTCTATGAATCTCCAGACCTAGTAAAGCATCGAGAGTAGACCTTTGCTTTATTTCTTGGTCTTTTGTGTGAATCAACCTTAAATGAGTTTCTTCTCAAGACATGCATGATGCTCTCAATTAGCTACATAAAAACTATAGTCTTTCCCTGCCCCAACTAATCTGTTGCTTTTCCTCGGCAGGGTTAATAAAGGATCCAGTGCACAGAACCTCTCCATCTTGCAGCTCTGGAAGGATAGCAAAGGCAGACTTTGGGAAAATAAGGTACACTCGTTTTGTTATTTCTTTATTTATTGGTTCATCAAAGAAAATGGGCCTCCATTAAGTCACCACGTCAATAATTTAGACTTTTTGGATTATACAATTAGCATTTTTAACTTGGCCCTGGGTAAAATGTGAACACTGCCATGACCATAACCGAGTTGGACTGGGGCAAAAAAGATAGGCCCAGGCACCAAAATAAAAATGCCTCCCATTACCAAACCTGAAAAGTGGCCCACATTTGCAAATCCGCCCAGTTTTAAATGCATGCAGTATGGGTATTTTGCAAGGTAAGAGAGACTGCATGCACTTGTGTTTGTCGCAAGCAATACTTGTGTCAATATTTGTGAAATCATCAGAAAACAACAACCCACCTGGCAATAAAACAAACCCACAAACTGCTAAAAAAAATAGCCCACCCACTGATCTGTGAGAACAGCTCACCGGGCACTGTCTGATTGCCCCATAGGCCAGTCTGATCCTGTCTACAACCCCTTTAAGAAGGTTTTAACATGCTCATTAGAGTGATTACTCACGAAATGCCAGGAGGACAAGTGGCTGTTGTCGTTATGCCCTCACTACTTATAGAGAGTGGACACAGTCCCCTGAATCTGGTGTCCAGGAGGAGTGAATACTGTGACCTTTATTGTGACCGATCACCAAGGCAAGCACAAAATAGCTTATGCTTGCAAGGTGGCCACACTGTGTTTTTTTAATCACTCTATCCCTTCCTCCCCTGGAGCACCCTCTTTACCTCTGAGAAGAGCCCGGAAGTGGTGGTCTCGTTGCTACTTACCTCTTCTTAGATAACGAGGTGAAACTGTCTCAAATGTGCCCAGGAAGGTGTTCGTGTGCTTTGACTGTGGGGTTAAAAAATACTCTATGCGACTCAAACATATTAGGCAATTATCTTAACAAGGACAGCCTGTGAATTGTGTCACAATGGACCTCCAAACCCCAGATGCCATAGTCAATCAAACAAATGCTCTAGCATTCCTATTATTGTTGATTGATAGAGATGTAGGAGTAGTTAAAGAGAATTGCTTTTTCTCAACACTGGATGGTTCCTTTAAAGCATAGTTACTATACATTTTATTCACTAAACAAAAAGTCCTCTTTTAAACATATCTAGTAAGTATCAATAACATTATCACCCTGAGTCATTTCTAATCTCATTTATCTCTGTTTATGTGGGGGGAGCTGCAACTAATTTATAAAAAATAAAATTGAAATGTAACATCTTTTCACATTTGTGTGTGTGATTATATTTATTTATTGTTTTCCCATGGGGTACTTGTGAACAAGCAGTTGTTTAAGAGCAGTGTGAGGGTTAGGTTTTTAGGATGGTCTGGACTATTGTTTTTCTAAAAATAATTGTTAATATATATATATATATATATATATATATATAACAAAGTTGTCAGCAAAACCCGGTAACTGTACTTTGAATTTGCCCACTGAGGTGTTTTCATGTGAAAGGATGTTTTGTTTGGCTGCAGCATCCTACTATGGATGAAAAATAATTCTACTAAAGATGATGCACTTTGTAGCTCACTTAGAAGCCCACAGAGGGCTGAACTGATAATTCATCAAGTAATCAGGGGCCTGCAGTTATTTGCTGAATACAAGCATTTGGCCTGTGAACAAGGATGGAGATGTCTGAAATGCGTAAGGCCTGGAGAAATGTAAAGAAATTCTCTGTATGTTGCAGGTTTTGCTGCATTCCCAAATACATTTTGATCTGTTTAGGAGTGTGCTTTTTTCTAAGACAACTTTGTTTGCAAATGTATATATAAGGGCTTTTGGTCAGTGGGCTTTGTCCATCGGTCTGTTAAATTGTCATCCGTATTTTACTTCCACCCACTACAACATACTGCATGGGTAACAGGGTCAGCTCATTTTATCCACCGACTCCCTTCACTTTGAGTGACTGCGCGAAGCCTGTGCACATTGTTCACATCCATCTAAAAATAATTCCTATTTCTTAACTGACAAAGTTAGTTTAATGTTTGCTTTATTTTATATATATATTTGTATATTACCTTTAAATATTGGATATTTATTTTAACTGCCATGTGAGTGCTTAGTTGATTTATTCCTGTCTCCTTCTCAAATAATAATAATAATAACAATAATAATATTGATAATGATAATGTAATGCATCCACAACTGAAATACTTGTTATTTAAATAATATTATTAGTTAAGCAGCCACATCAGTGAAATTGTTTTTCATTTTTAATTTTTTTTATTGTGAGTATATGGCAATCATGTGTATACGGCTGCATGTTTTTCACATTTTATGTTGTGGCGTATGCTTGTGTTAAAAAAAAATACATTACTATCACACCAGCAAACTCCAGACCTGTAGGCTGTGACAGTGCTTTTTATTAATATGGGGCCAGATGTATCAAGGGCTTTTACCCATTCTGTGTCTATGGAAAAATGTTTTAGTACATCTGACCCATGGTGTCTTATTTAAGTGTAGTAGGTCGCTCAGTCAATAAGTGTTCTCTCATGGTGAAATTCTGGGGCTACAGAATTGAAGTGTGACTGAACTTTCTAATCGATTCAGTGTTATTTGCTGATATATTTTTCAGTATTAGCAGATGATTTGCTTCACCTGATTTATTTCTCTGCATTCTGGGGTAGGTTAGGACTAGTTACAATTGAAATAAACTTCTAATAGCATCCTTTCCCAACTTCTGTTTCAGTCTCCGAATTTCCTATTTATGGTACTCGACCAATGTGATAAATATGTTATACCATGTGGAAGACATTTTGCCTAAGACTGGAGATTCCCTTTCACTAAATTATAATAAACTATTCCTTCTTTTTAAAGGTAGCACTTTATACTGCTTTTAAGCATGGTAACTAACAAATACATAATTTGCCTTTTCTTGACTCAAAATTTAGCCAACCCTGCTACATTATCTGGTCCTCCTGTGTTGCTTAGTTCTGGCAATTCGGTTTTCAATTCTTTCATTAGAGTTGTGCTTTCGGGTACCACTGCTGGCATGTTCACAGGTCTCCTGGGCACCTCACTTTGTTTCACAGGGCCTATCACACGGCTTCTCTCATCTCGGGCCCTGCTGGGCCCTTGCAGTACAGCCAGCATCACCTGTCCTGAGGCGAATGCATGGAGTCCATGGGATGGCTCTGAGTCTATAGATGCTTGGGCAGCAGGCCCGGAATCACTGGCTTTAACCCACACTGTTGATCTTTTCTTGGTTAACGTCTCCAAAATGGTTCTCTCATTATTGTACGTTGGGGAGACAAGGTTGGCGGGGTAAAGACCAAGGGCCAGATGTAGGTAGGAAAAATTTAGCCAGTCAGAAATTGCGAGTCGTTGCGACTCGCAATTTCCGACTCGCAATTTCCGACTCGCTAAATGGTATCCAAGAAGAAAACGCGACTACAATTTGCGACTCGCAAATGAAGTCGCACCGCAGATTGCGAGTCCACTGTTTGCAAGGTCGCTTTTTGCGACCGCGCTAAAAACGAACACGCAATTTGCGAGTGGGTGTCGCAAATTGCGACTGTGCCGCAAATTGAATGCAGGTGCAGCAGAACACTCTGGAAAACACTTCCTGGCTCTTGATGATGACATCACAGCCAGGAAGTTTACAAATACACCTGGGATGAGGGAGGACCACACCCATTTTAAACTGCAGAACTGCAAACAGAGAGAACAGCAGCTACCATGGCAGAGACACCAAGGAAGCGCAAACTGAAATTTGCAGAGAAAGAGCTGGAGGTGCTGACAGAGGAGTGCTGCCAGCACCATGACCAACTTTTTGGGAGGGCAGCCCTCACTGTGCCAGAGGTGGAGAAAAGAAGAATCTGGACGGACATCCAAGACAAGGTTAACTCCCTGGGTGTCAGCCACCGTAGCATCGATGAGTTAAAAAAACGGTGGTATGACCTGCGCTCCCAGACCAAGGAGAGGGTGGCAGAGCAAATCCGGGAGATGAGGGGCACTGGAGGGGGACCGTCCACAATACAACCACCCACACCCCTGGAGGAAAGAGTTGAGGAGACCCTGGAGCCAGAGGCAGTGTGCGGGATGGGAGATCTGGATGCATCAAAGCCAGGACCATCAACCGGTGAGTACCATGAGACATGCATGTACACCCAATTATGCCATACCCCCACCCACCTTGTACACAGTAGCATGCACAACCAAAATAGCTCCATTTCAGAGTACAAACACCTGCATGGTGCATTATGGGCAATGTAGTCAAGTAGGCAGTTGATAAGCAACAGTTTATTAGGAAGTTGATAACAGATGGTAGATACTGACAGTGTGTTCCCTATGTCCCACAGGTCTCCCACACAGCACCACCTCCAGCCACACTGTCCAAGGGCCACAGGTCAGCCACCAGCCTGCAGACGAGTCAGGACCAGCCACCACTGAGACCTGCACCACCAACACTCAGTCCCCTCATGATACACCAGTTGCCATACTGGTGTGTGATCCAGCACCTAGTCCCAGCCACAATGCCACTGTAGAAGACACGGAGCCTCCACTGCGTCGCAGGCGACATGTAAATGTACCACCAGAGCCGCAGGCAGAGTCAGGGGACGCCTCCATGTCGCCTGCTGAGGCCGCACTCCTACGGGGTCAGCGCCTGCAAACACAGGAGATACGGAGAATTTCAGGGGCAATGCGACGCATGGAGCAAAACCAAAGCAGTGGTATGCAGCTGGTACACATGGAGTTGCAACAACTGAACACACATGTGGGTGACCTTGCACTCTCCATGAGACAACTTGTGGCAGAACTCATAACTGAGAGAGAGGGTGCAAGGCGTCGTGACAGGCAGCTAATGCACCGGCTGGACCGCATGTCTGCCTCCATTGTCAGGCTGGCTGTGAACACTACTGGCCTTTCAAGGCGCACGGTCAGCCTCCAAGTTGACATGGGCCACTTTGCCAGTGACGTGGCACGTGGACTGGGACGTCTCAGCCACGCTGTTGATATAATGGAGGCACAGCAGGTGGCCAGGGGCGCGGCTGACACGCCGCAGGACAGTGAGAAGGGCTCCACCATCAGCAGTGTCTCTGCCACTGACACCAGGGTGTTGCGCAGTGGAAGCGCAAGCAGGGCACTGCTGACACACCTGGTACCAGCCATGCTGGCCGAGGCCGGTGTAAGATCTGAGCTCGACACTGTCCTGGGGTTGAGGCACATGAGGTCAATGTGTCCTCATGCCAGGTGGACTTTTACAGCCCCTGAACTGTTGTCAATGTATATAGTTTTTTTAGTTGCACAAATTAAATCACTTTTTAGTTTCACTTCACACCTGGACTCTTTGTGTGTGACATTAGTGTGTGTGGTGACAGTTAGCACGTACCTTCCAAAGTATTGGTTTGCAATGTGTTCCCGTCTCAGTCTGCCTTGATTTGCAATGCTTCTATCCCCATGATGGCGATGTGGTAGCTCTTGCTCTTCATCCTCCGAATCAGGGTCTTCAGGGGTGAGAGGTAGCCCACGTCTGGTGGCAATGTTGTGCAGTATAGCGCATGCGACAATGATTTTTAAAGCTGTTATTGGGGTGTACTGGAGGGCACCTCCACCTCTGTGGAGGCATCTGAATCTTGCCTTCAGCAGTCCAAAGGTCCGTTATATGATATTTCTGGTCCTCCTATGTGCACTGTTGTATCGCCTCTCTGTCTCATTGCTGGGTGAGTATCCATGGTCGTAGTGCATATGCACTGTCACCTGTTTGGCACAAAATGTACAATGTTAGTTGGGCATAGATGAGTTCCACATTGACCTGTGTGTATGTCTGCAAGGAGTATTCAGCTATACCTAGGAGGTATCCGTCTCCAAACTCCCCACGTTCTAGGCATTGGTGTATCCCACTGTGCCTGAAAATGTAGGAGTCATGTGTACTCCCTGGAAATTTGGCAACCATGTCAGTTATAACATAATGGGCGTCACATACCACCTGGATGTTCAGTGAGTGGGTACACTTCCTATTGCGGAACAGATATTCCAGGTTTGCAGGAGGGCATATTTGTATATGTGTCCCGTCTACACACCCTATGACATGAGGGAAGTTGGCAATCCTGTAGAATTCCAACTTGGTGCTGTTGATTTCTGTCTCATTCCTGGGTAGGTATATGTATCTGGACATGTGTGTGAGTAAGGCATCTAGGAATGCCCTGAAGAACTGTGAGAGTGAACTTTGGGATACCCCACCTGTCACAGCAATGACTCCCTGATAGCTACCCGAGGCCAAGAGGTGCAGTGAGCATAGCACTTGCACATGCGTAGGGATGGCGCAGCCGCGCACAGTCTGGCATTGTAGCTGCGGATTGAGTAAATCTATTAAATCTAGTATTGCTGCACTGCTGAGTCTATATTTATCATAAATCTCCTCCTCAGTTTGTTGGAAAAGTGTCTGCCTGGTTCTGTATATCTTCTCCTGTCTCTGGCTCCTCCTCCTCCTCTGCTGTGCGGCGTGGGCTCTCCTCCTCATTCCTATCACATATATCTCCGCCATCTTGAGTCACCCAGATGCCTTCTGGGTCTCCTTTTATACTTTGGTTCTGGTTACCACCTGCTCTGAGTTAGTGGTAATTTGGAAGTGCAAAATGGGCTTTTTGCGAGTAGTGGCAATTTGCGAGTGGCTATTGCATTTGGTTTGCGACTCGCAAATTGCGACTTCCTATTTGCGGGTCGCAAAATGGGGTCGCTATTTTTGCGAGTCGGTAATGGCTCGCGTCACATTTTGCGAGTCGGAAATGGGATTTTTGCATCCCATTTCCAATTTTGCGGGGTCGCAAATTGCGATTCGGGCCATTTGCGACTCGCAAAAGTTTGCTACATCTGGCCCTAAGGCCATTGCTCGCCCTAGGAAAATAAAAAAATACGAATGATCAGGAATTACCTTCTCCAGTGTATAAGAGGCAGGAGATTCTAAAGAAAATCTGCTTCATAAACTCAATTTACATTACGTCTCATGTAGGAATAAAGTGCATTGATGTAGTGGCGTACCCCAAGTAGAAAACCAAGAGCCACACGAGGTAAACTATCAGGTATTTATCCCATACACCCAGAATGTCATTTCTTACCTGCCAGATAGTCCTGGTCCCATGCAGGGCACCGTCTGGGACAACATTGGGGGTCCCAGCCCCTTGCAGCACATTATATTGTACCTATGATCATCCACATGGTGCCAAATTGCTTCCTAACCACCTGATTACGAAGCGACTTGGAGGCAGCTGTGCAATCCATGGCTGGGAGGTAAGTGTGGCAGTAGTTAGCTAGGGGTGTGGGTAGATTAAAACACCAGAGGTAAGTACAGTAAGTGTCCCCAGCGACCAGGTGCAAGGTAGTTTCCTACCCAGTCGGTCCACAGACTAACACAGGGAGTAGTGGTTGGAGTCGCCCTGATTCAGGAGGCTTCCCAGTGGACCCCGAGGTAACCAACAGACAAGAGAAAGGTTGGAGAGTGCCCCCACCCGAGGATACCCAGAAGACCGGAGTACCTACACCAGCTGATCCAGATGCAGAGGGGAGAAGGGACTCTCTTTGAAGTCAGTGGGAGCCTTGGATTATCAAGCTGCTTTCATGACCCATGGACCAGGTTGGTGGAACCCAGGGACAGATTCCAGCTGTGGAGGACCTGAAAAGGAAGGGGACAGAGTCCCGCACCCTCGGAGGTGCCCAGGTGGTGCAGGTGGCAATATCCATCCTCCTGGAGGTGAAGTTCCTGTAAGGTGGTGGAGGAAGAAATCCGGCTGTGGGGTCCAGGAGCTTCAGAAGATCCCAGGAGCTCCCCATGAGCCTTCCCTTGACCGTTGCCAGATTGCAGGTGGGTCAGTGACCAGCCAGGTCACCAAGAAGCACTGACAAATGTAAGCAGGAGCTGAAGAGGTATTTGCAGAGTTTTGGAGACCAGCAAGGTCCAGGAGATGCTACCCTTGAGGGGAAGTTACGGCTGGCCCTCAGCATGCAGGAAGGCTAGCATTCATCATTGGAGACACCACAAGTGACCCACAGGCTATGGACACAGGAAGTCACAAGGAGGTCTCAGCAGCACAACAAAACAGAAGTCCCAAGTTGCAGGTGTTGCAGGACAAGGGCTGATCTTCGAGTTGCAGAGTGCTGGGGCTTCTTAACGTCTGACAATGTCCTGGAGCAAGAGTCAACAGGCCTTGGCAAGTTCAACAGTTGCGTTGCACAGGTGTTCCAGTCCAGTGGCAGGGCAAAGTCTCCTAAGTTGGTCAGAAGACAAGCAGGACCCAGAGGAAGTCACAGACCCACCACCTGTGAAGCACAGCCT
The DNA here is from genome assembly GCF_031143425.1 of Pleurodeles waltl. Classification (NCBI taxonomy): domain Eukaryota; kingdom Metazoa; phylum Chordata; class Amphibia; order Caudata; family Salamandridae; genus Pleurodeles; species Pleurodeles waltl. The sequence continues at coordinate 183,737,077 of NC_090447.1, forward strand.
TTTGATGTCTGTGCAACAGCAGACCCCACCAGCCGGTCGATGTCACGAGGTGCCTGCTTATGCAGGGAAGTGACTCCTTCACTCCAAAGGAGATTCCTTTGTGCTTCCGGGTGTAAACATAGTCCTTTTGACCCTGGAGGATGCACAGCCTTGGATGTTGCAGAATTCTTGCAGGATTCTGAGAAACAATGTTGCAATTGGAGCCTTCCCACCAGAAGTGTTTTGGTTCCAAATCAGACCAGCAGCGGTTCCAGAGGCCAGGAGCAGAAGAAGTCTTGCAGAGGGTTCCTTGGAGAGTCTTTCTCAATGAATCTGAGGACCCACCCACAGGGGAGCCCTTAAGTAACCTTAAAAGGGGGTTGGTCACTCTCTGAAGTGATCCACCTATCAGAGAGGGCCAGGGCCGTCATCTACCTGGCATAACCAGTCAGATGCTCCAGGAGCCTCTGCCCATCTTGTTTCCAAGATAGCAGAACCAAGTGGCCACCTGGTAGAGCGCTGCGCACCTCCCTAAGGGAGAAGCTGGACAGAAGGATGGTCACTCCCCTGTCCTTTGTGCAGTTTCACGCCAGAGCAGGAACCGGGGGTTCCTGAACTGGTGCAAACTGGATTTTCCAAGGAGGTCACCAAATGTGCCTTTCAAAGCAGTCTGGTGGTGATCAGAGGCCACCACACTTCAGCCCTTAGACACCTAATACACAGGGGGAGGTGGTCACACCTCTCCCTTGCAGGAAATCATTTGTTCTGCCTTTCCATCCTGAGCCAGGCTCGCCATCAGGAGGGCAGAACAGTGTCTGGGGTCAGCAGCAGTGTGGGCTTGCAGCTAGTCCCCGTAAGGCTGCACAGATAGAACTGGAGATCCTCTAAGGAACTCCCAGAGTACAAGGTATCATGCAACTGACACTAGAATAGGTGTAGTTGCATGATTAAAACATGTTTGATACCAAACATGCCTAGGTTCCATAGAAGCCATTATTTAGTTGGACCACTGGCGTTGACCAGTGTCTACTACATACCTTGAGATGGCTTCCCCACACTTACAGAGTGTAGGGAATGGAGCCTGTGGTCTGTAGGAGCTAATGCAGGGGTACTACCACCAGAACCCAGCTTATTGCAGCAATACAAATGTCAAGAAAACTCTTGTGATTAATGTCCCTGCTAGAGAGAGAGAAGGGAGGTTTGTCTAGTGGTAATTTGGGCTCGCCATAAAGTAGTGCAGAGGGATAATATGCCTACTGCAAAGAACAGATCTGTATTTTATGTAGATAGCTAAGTGGATTAGTAAAGCTAGCTTTCTCCAGCACTTAAAAACAAATGAAATATATGTGAGAGAGGGGCCATGCAGAGATGAGGGGCACTTTTGCCAGATGGTAGTGAGGGAATTCCAGAAAAAGGTCCTGTGGGAGTGTTCAAAACAGATTGTCGCACCAGCTGCCACCAGCCCTAAAGCCGGCCCTGGTTGGGTGACAGGAGTAGGGTTCTGATCCAGGATGAGCTCATGCTTATGGCACTTTCACTTGTCAGCCACTGTAGAGAGCTCCTACCCACATATAAGACCAGGATAACAACATGGAAACACTTCAGACTTCCCCCATTTAATCTCAAGGCAGACACCTTACTAAAATCATCTATATTGCCAGGCGTTATTGGGAGCCTTTCATTACAGTCTCTACTATAAAGCAGACAATTATCTACATAGAGAGATTGTACTGAAACGCCCATTCAGCCCCACATCATGACCTCAAGAAGTTCCATCATAAGGGTGAACAAAAGTGATGATTGGGCAACCCTGTCTTGTACCTCTCTCCAGTGCTGTTTCAGAGAAAGAGCAACTGCTGGTGAGCCCCAAGGCTCCAGTGTTTACACACAGTAGTTTTAGCTGGTAGTGGGTGTAGAATTATTCCTAACATGTAGTCCAAGAAACTCAGACTGCATAGCAGTAGTCTCAGGTACACAGACTATTTCCTTTTCTGCGATCTTACACCACCATATCAATGCATACTACACCCTGCCACAAAATACCACACCTAATAATACACTACTCTCCAAACACTGCATCATCCAACATCATATAACAATTCAGAATACTACAACACGCTGTGTTACATGGTTCATGCTGCAGCACATAACACCGTCCCCCAGTACATCATATCACATCACTCCACACCGTGCCACATCACATCACACAATTCTATACAATATAACATCACATCACCTAGCACCATATTTAATGACATTATTACACTATCTGCTTTTTTTATATTCTATAAACATCATACCACACCACTGTACACCAAATTACACCAGACAACACACCACACTACACATGCAACAAGGCACAATTTCAACCACCCCACACTATAATGGTACGTCAGGTGCAGCAATAAACCTTTCCACATCACAACACAATGCACCCTGAGAGCACAATGCACCATGCCATCAAATACCATCACACTATGTGACACTATTGAACACCACACAGCACACCATAACAACAACATTTACATAGAGCACAGCATACCACCATCTAACATCAAATGGCATGCCACACAATATAACATTGTACCTTACCAATCCACACCACTCAAAAAACACCTGCCACACACCTTGCCACCCACTATCAATATTCCTCATCAAACCTTACCATACCTTATCTCATCAAAACACACCATATCATTGTAGACTACGTTATGTAACACAAACCACTACCACACAATTTATATCATATTGCAATCGTGCAACATCTTGTCATACTACATTACCCTTTTCCTTATCAGACAACACCATATCAAAGTAGACCACACCTCGCTGTGCAGGACTACCTCACTTCACATACACAACAGACCACAGGACACCATTCACCACATCTCACCAAATCACAACGCCATATCACACCACCTTTCACCATATTACACCATCCTACATTGTCCTTCTTAATATCTGACCTCCCAAACCCCCCATCATCTATATACAGCACTCCACTGCCTTTTGGCTAGGTTTGTGTAACAGAAATACCATGTACATGCATGCATGCATACACCCAACAACATCCTTTACCACACCTAACTCACCACTTCACTTCACTATTCCACAATGACGAACGACACACAACACACATCATAAAGCGCCACATAATCAAAAACCTCCTCACAGAGAACAACTTCATACCACGTCAGGCCACATATCTGGGATAAATTGATAAGAAAACACAGATTTATGGCTGCCCCAGCAACTATGGTGCTCAAATTCTCCCAGACTAGGATTGGATAGGTTATAAACAGGGATACACATCCACAGAGTTTTGTCCCTGCCACCTTTGGAAGGTCCTTCTTGTTCTTCCACAATGATAGGCAGGTTGGTCATAGTCCACACATAGGTAGTGGAGGGTCTCAAGACCTGAATCCCCACAGTGATAACCCAGATAGTAGTGCAAACTCACTCAGGGGAAATGAAAGTTTGCAAGATCTTCTCTCCTCCCACTGTGCAGCTCTGGAAGGAAAACACACACTGTTATCAGGCAAGGGAATGTCAGGAAGGTAAAACAGCCCCTGACAGAGGCTATATGTTGTATGTTGTAAAACTCACAGGGCACTAGCTTCAATCTGTCCCCAAGAACTCAGTATCAACAAGATACAAAGGGATTTCCTAATGCTGCACTACACAAAAATGTGTACCAAATCACAATATAACTGCACCACATTCAAGAACCATTTTTGCCTTTGTATTTACCGTCCTGTTGCCTCTGTATGGAGTGTAATCCAGTTTTCCCCAATACCTACACAACTAGATAGGGTTTTTGGATAGATGATCAACTATCTTTGAAATACCAAGTTTTTTTACAAAGTTTTAAAAATGCTCTACATTTTTGCCCAAAGCTTTCCATATTCGAATCATGACTTCACGCATCCTGTCTAGGCTTGCTATATTGAAATCCGTATGCTAGAATGTCTGAACCTATTCTATAACCCATAGAATCTACACACAATTAGACAGTGAGCAATGCATATGGTATGGAGAGGACTGAAAGTATTTATGAAACTAGGAAAGCACTTCACTGGCTGCCCATTAAGCAAAGCATTCTACTTTAAGTACTGCGCTTATTGCACAGGATGGTTTATGGTCTAGAAAGGTGTCCTCTAGCAAGGTGCTTTTTAAGAAGACCCTGAGTAGAACTTTAAGATCTACGATCTATAAATATTTCAGAATTTCCAGACTCCATAAAAGTAGAACTGGACGTATAGCATTTGGATTTTGAGGGCCCTAAATGTTAAAACTATCTCCCATATTGTCTAAAAAATACTACTGCATTTCTTTTGTTTAGGAAAATACTTAAAACCTTTCTGCTAGGGGTAGTTTTTCCTGAGATATTAATATTCATGCCTTGTGGACTGATTGAAATTGAAATAGCTGGCCTTATAGTTTGCTTTTCTGTTTTCCTCTGTATTGAAGTCTTAGCCTTCTTACAACTTTGTGCAATGTAGCCGGTCTTCCTCTTCTTTGAGTTCCTAGATACCTAGCTGTGGGTTATGGTTTGCCCTTTATAAATAATTAATAAAACAATAGCTGACTTCAGGCTTCATATGTTATTGTGCTTGTTGACCAGTATTTCATGCTGCCTCAGCAAACACAATGATGGGCAACCATTGGAGGGAACATGGCCACAGATCAGCTCTATTTGGCAGCTGAACGTACTCTAGGTACCTGCCAGGTAACCTCCAAAATAGCACTGTTGCTATACTTTTAATGAACATTCTGTATTCCCAGACTTCTTGATGCTGTGTATGTACTATAGCCTGTGCAATCTCAAACATTCCCACATATTGCATGCTCACCAATCCATCTCTACTGCAAGCGATGCAACTACACCAGGCACAGAGCTGCAAGTCATGATTATGTCAGAGGCCACACTTCTGCAGGCTGAGGGGTTGGCAGTGTAAAGGCCTGGCAGCTATGGGAGTGCATTAAGGTTTGAATGAATAGAGACACATGCAGGCTCATAGGTAGGAAACTGGCACCTGTGCATGTGCAGTTTACTTTTGTAAGCCAGCAAAGCGAGTCTGCGGGGGGGGTGCATCTGGGTGTCCTTAATGCGGGACGTAACGTTACACCTTTAAACGAGCTAAGACCTGATAGCCCTCCAAAAAAGATTGAAAAGCACCATAGGAAATATTAACAGTAGAAAAATAAATGCTGTGCCTATCCTGCACTACTCTGATGTATATAAAGTCTCAGGGGCATATTCATTAAGCAATCATGCAGCACATCAAATCACCTTGCTGCACTGTGTGATAGGGACAGGGCAGGAATGCGCCGTACTTAACATTGTACTGGGCATTTCTGTAATTTCGCTTCCATGGCGCACAATGTGCTGCCTAGCGTCAACACAGGAACCCTTGCACTAGGATCAAGGGTGCCTGTGTTGTAAGCAGGATTGTTTTGTGTAGGAAGGGGCACATTACTGCACAAAAACAATCCTGAGAGTCAGTTTCTCTTTCTATGCGTGCTGTAGAATGTGCAGTAACTCTTTTCATCGCATGTATTGCATTTGGGAGTTTGGCAACTTAGGGTCATATGTACAAACATATTTTCCCATAGACACAGAATGGGTAAAACCCTTTGATACATCTGGCCCTAAGTCCGCATTCCTGCAGTTTTCCACTAATACATTTTGACAGGTCCAACTTGCCGAAATGTATCAGATGAAAAACGCCCAATAATGATCAGGACATGCAGACTTTGGTGTGTCAAGCACATGTCATTCCCCTTTTTCGGGGACGAGCTCCTAAATGGGAGTTATTTATTGGACCTGATAAATTCCAATCCAGTGGAGCAGGATGTTGTCGGGTCTGATAGATGTTGGCCTAAAAATTAAGTCACTCATAATGAGGGCCAGGTGTCTGGAGCTGAGGCTGGAGGCAGTGTGACTTTCCCACTGTGTCTGTCAGTGGGATACAAAAATGTGTGGTCTACAAGGTACTCAAGTTTCAGGCCTCTTTCCAGAGGTGTACGGGTCGATGGTCTGCTGAATGCCAATCTCACTTACCATTGTAAGTGAAGGTGTGTGAAGGAGAGTTACACAGCTGTTGGAATAGTGACAGTGCCAAAGCAAAAGAGAATACTTTCATTACAGGAGAGGAGAGAGGTGGAGTGTGTGCTAGAGAGAAAAAGGATGGGGGAAGCGAGGAGAAAGAACGAGGTACACGTAGAAGGACAGAGTGAAAAAACAGCGACGAGGAGGAAGGAGATGATGTGTGAAAGATGTAGATTGCGATTTTCAGAAGTGGGGAGAAAAAGCATATAAGTATTTAACAGAGTGAGGCGTTGCAGAGGACATTGATGTGAAGGGGAGAAGGGGAGCACTCCCCCACCACAGACCTTAGTAATGTTTAATTCACAGTCTCATATTTTCAGAACTTAAACAATTTAATTTTATTTTTTCCTCACAACAATATTGTTGATCTTCATTCATCTAATACTGCTGATAAACTCTTGCAAAGCCAATAAGACTAGCTTGTTTTAGGCATATGTTTATTGTGTGGTATATCTTGATGCAATAATAAAAAGCTATTCGTCTGCTAGCAGGCTGTGTCACGCACACGAGTTCAGCTCACATCTTTTTAGCCACACTTGTATTTACATAGGCCTTGCCTCTTGGAAAGGGTTTCTAGTTAAGCCTCTTTGGCCATGGAACTTTTATAGACGTCACATTTTTCAACCTACTTAAACCACTCTAATAAAATAAATATATAGTTCTCACTCCAGACCCGTTGCACAGTGCAGAGGAAAGCATACTGGCGCATTCTGAGACGTACATTTCCCTTCAGCAAGTAAAGGAAGGGCAGACCAGTGGTTTATTCTCTGGCACAAGCTCTTAGCTGCCTGTGGCCTGTGATCATGCCAAGTGCATGAATAGCACTCTAGTGCATTAGATGCTTTGTAGCATCATGGGCTGGTATTACCAACTTGCACTTCTTTCATTTGAAAGGGAGGGTGTCAAGGGTGTATTACTGCCCCTACAAACTCTGTCACAGAGGGTCAGAGGTAGTGTGACCAGATTTTTGTCAAAAAAGGACTAAGGGCCAGATGTAGGTAGAAACCAATTTGCGAGTTGCAAATTGCGAGTCCTTCCGACTCGCAATTTGCAACTCGCAAATTGGTATGCAGAAAGGTGTCTCAGACACCTTCTGCGACTCGCTATGGGGTCGCAAAGACCCACCTCATAAATATTTATGAGGTTGGGTTGCAGTTTGCAACCCCATAGCGAGTGTAGGCACTCACGGGGATGGTGGCCTGCTGGAGACAGCAGACCACCATGTCCGTGACTGCTTTTAAATAAGCAGTTTTTGTTTTTCTCTTTGCAGCCCGTTTTCCTTAAAGGAAAACGAGCTGCAAATAGAAACAAATACCGAAACCTTTTTGTGAGCATTCACAAAGGGGAAGGGGTCCCATGGGGACCCCTTCCCGTTTGCGAATGAGTTACCATCCACTTCAAGTGGATGGTAACTGAGGGTTGATTTGCGACCGCTTTCGCGGTCACAAATCAACCCTACATCGCGGTGAGACTCACAAATAGGTAGGAAACGGCCCTCCCTATTTGCGAGTCTGAAACACATTTTGCGAGTCGGTACCGACTCGCAATATGTGTTTCAGCATCGCGTGAGGGCATTAGCGCCTCGCAAACAGCGTTTTTCGCTGTTTGCGAGGCGCTAATGCCTTCCTACATCTGGCCCTAAATACGTTACTCTCACTTTTATATCTGGCCTGTCCTGTTTTTTTGCGTAGCTTTGTGAATGTGTACCTATACGTGTGTGTGTGTGTGGTGTGTGTGTGTATATATATATATAAGTACACACACGCACACAGAAACATAGACACACACACATGTACAAGACTACATATATAAAATCAGCTATGGCTTGACCTCCCACCCTGACACCCAACCCAACCCACCCCCACCCACCTCTCTCTGCTCCTCACTCTGTCTCTCTGCTGGGAGCAGACAGGAGGCTGTGTTGCCTGACAGTAACAGATAAATTACTTTAATTATTTCATACTTTGTAGGCCTCTTTAACTTATGCTTCTCTAGATGATCTGACCTTTGTCCCAAAAACTGGGACATTTATTTAATAATATGACATTTGTCCCAAAAACCGGGACATTTATTTAAAATTAGGAGAAGCGTCGGGACACTGGGACAGTACTCTAAAAACCGGGACTGTCTGGGGAAATCAGGGACATCTGGTCACCCTAGTCAGAGGGGATCTAACGTTCACATACCGTCTAAGTTTCCCATGTCCGCGAATGATGAGCTAGTCCAGTTCAGGTTTCTTTCTTTGAATACTGGGATGTGTAGTCTCAGTTTTATGGTGAAATAAACAAGGCAACACATCCCAGAAGTCAAATAAAAAAAAACCTGGACTGGAGCCATTAGTTACGCATGGACCAGAGAAACTTGGTAGGGCTGCTTTCAGAGGCCCCCGTTCAGTCTACAATTAGTTGATAACTGTGAGATTTGCGTGTGTCCGGACCCCTCAATGCATTCTGCAAGGGGCCCTGACATTTTTAGGGTCAAGCCTGCGTATCACTTGCTAGACGCTGTACTAGTTAGAAAAGGGCTCGGAGCCCCGTCCATGTCAAGTCAGTGTCTTTCATTGGTTCATGGGCTTGCCTTTTAAAATCTGCTTGCTTTCATTAGTGGAAAGCATGCATACGTTATGCCTTTTCCAGTGGCTAGCCCTCCTCGGGCGCAGCGACCAAGTACTGAAAACATACAAGGCTCGCTGTTTTCCATCCGATTTGTAGACTACTTTTTCTCTTTTTTCACAGCGCGATCTCGCTTGTTTAGCAGCGCGATCGCGCTAGTTTTTTCCCCCCCATTTAATGAGGCAAGAAAAGTCCGATTGGGCGTTTACAACTGCTAATAGCTCTAACTCGGAGAAATGCGAGACCCGTTGCATTGCAAATGCTTGTTTGTTACGCCACAGGAAAGTGCATGAACGTCTGAGCAGGAATACACGACTTTTACGGCCATATGTACGAACACATTTTCCCATTGACACAGAATGGGAAAAAACCTTTACTACATCTGGCCCTTAGTGTGAGAATGCGTGTCCTGCTCAGTAGCAAAGAGACAGTCCGAGAAAAAGGGTAACTGCACTTTAATATTTCCATTTCAGTCACTCTACACCTAGACTACAGGAAGTTACAATGAACCCACTATCCTGCACTACCATCGCTCACTTTCTATAATCCGACCCCGCCCTCTTGCTTGGTAGCTAGGCCACAGACGTACAACACAAAAGTAATTCATTCTTAAATAAATTAAGCTCGCAATTTGGGTACTTAATATAAAACACATAAAGCAACCACCAGGTGGCAGTCGTTCCACGTTTATCACAATGTTTGACACGATGCCTACATAGTGTTCTTTTTAGTTCTAGGTGAATGGAATACATCTGCCACATGGACAGACAGACGACTGGAGCAAGAAGAGAGTGTCTGTGTGGATAGGAAGTAGTTGATGGGCGAGCGGCAGTGCTCACTGTTTTTTGGCTGTGATTCAGAAACAGGAATTGTTCTCTGCAAGAGAGAGTAAGAGTGGGTGTGTGTGTCCATGTAGTTTATTATAACATTTGCATACCACTTACTACCCCAATGTGTTGCGCTGAAGCCCTTAACCATAAGGATAGTAGGCTACGGGCCATATTTGTGGAAAAGTGGCGCATCATTCATGATGCACCAGTTTTCTAGACCCCCATTGTGTCCCCCTAAAGACATCATGTGTGTGCCTCAATTACAATACGGCGCACCATGGCGATCTTGTCCACAGTAGAGTCATAATTGATGGCGCTAATCTGGTGCTTTGGTGGCTTAGAGCCATAAATTATGGTGCTGATTCAGCAAAGCACAGGGAGGCCCATTGTTTTCAATGGGAGCGCCCTCTTAACACCTGCCTTAGGCAGGCGTTTATAATGATGCTAAAATTGGCACAGTGAAATCTACAAAATTTCACTGCGCCATTTTTCTGGGCCTCCCTATGTGGGAACTCTCCCCTTGCACCGTTACGCCTGGCGCAAGCATGATGTGGCACAAGGGTTTACAAAGTGGCACAATGCTTGCATTGCCCCACTTTGTAAATATGGTGTGTGGGAAATGCCACCTTAATGCCACATTTGCGTTAAAATGATGAAAATGTGCCGCAAGGTGGCGCTAGGGGCACCATAAATATGCCCATATGGTCTGTGGGTGTGTGTGGTTGGAAGCTAGTTGTATTTGCTTTTAGCCTGTGTGAGAATGTTGTGTGTGCTGGCTACTTATTGTGTTATAAGATGCAGTGCCTGGCTTGGTAGTGGGTGAGAAATTGTGAGAGACGTGTGTATTTTTTATAGTTTGTGGTATGCTGACAGCTCTAATAAGTCTTGTTTTCTATTCTTATGCTAATTTATTTTATTTTCACTGGCACGTAAAACTGTGAAGAAGTAGTGAGGGGCGAATCAGAGCTGTGCCTCGTTAGAGTGCCTAGCAGTCCTCTCTTATATGATTGCCATTACCAGACATCAAGTAAGGAGACTTCCGAAGATGATCTGCATTATACTCATCCTATTGTCATCCCATGATGCCAGTGCTCAGAGTATGTGACTAATCAAGACCTGTAGGATGGACCATGTTAGATTCCTCCGGTGACCAGCAGTGTGTGGCAGGTCTCTCTAGTCTCTGCTAGTTAGTATTGAGTCGTTAGTTAAACAGGCTGTGTCTGTGCCATCTGGTTAGCAGCAAGGTTCCACAAGACATTTCATCCAGTTGATGAGGGATCAGGCAGTGAATTGCTCAATAATATCATATGGATTTAAGGATTACACCAGATTCAGGCATCGCTACCTTTATAGAGACTTGAATTACTATCTTCCAGCTTGTGGTTAGAAGTAGGGGGTAGGGAGGCTATAGTATGTCATGTGTGTATTGTGGGTCTGAGGGGACTTGTGGTTAGAAATCTGTATCTCATTTGTCAGGATGCAGGTCTTCATGTGCTGAATAACAGCAGGGCCTTCTAATATTGAGTGGAGAGGCATAATATAGCATTGAGATAGCATAGTTGTTATATCCCATCCCTATGTCAAGGTCATATGCAATTACCACCAGCAAACACAAGAGTAAGAGCAATTGACACGCAGACACTGGCAGAGGCTAGAGTAAAAACAAGGACAGGTAGTATTTGGTACAGAGAACTGTAAGGGTCACCCTGAAGTGGGCAAGGACGAGTGCCAAAAGTGCTCAGCAGTAGCGCAGAAGTAGGTGCACCTCAAGCTGCGTAAAAGGAATTGGACCAATTATTTGTGGGCTCTTTAATAATCAGTACCTACACTTTATATGTGTTTGGAATGAGCCAGGGGAAGAAAGAGCGATCCCATAAATGTGTATTGTGAACTCTTCAATTCCACACCATGACCTTCTTCGTCACTTGTGAGTCAGTGAACAGGTTTCCTCTTGTTCCCTTTTTTACCTTCACACATTAGGAAAACAACATGTTCACGTCCCATATGGATACAACTGATTTCACTAAATGCAGGGCTATTCTGCGCTAATAACAGCAATTTTCTATGTAGATTCAAAACTTGATGAAGACAGTAGCAGCTACCAGAAAGATATGGTGCATACGGTCTTAAATTTAATAGCACCTAATTGTAGCTCCTGTGTGGTTGTAATATCGATAGATATCAATTACATCAGTCTATGTTTCTGCTGCCTGATCTACAGTTGTTAATAGAGGCTTTAGTATTAGGATGAGCTCATTACTACTCACCAATGTGGCATTCACACACACGGTCAAGTGAGGTTTAAGGTAACTGAGTGCTTTGCACAATGGGAATGCTTGAGATCACATCTTTATTTGCACTGATTCCTCAACCCTGAGTGTACAACTGACTCCCAACCCAGAGGAGTTACTCATTCAGACTGGAGCAAGTTCTGTTCCTCCTCGGCACAGGTATGATGCAGTACTGAAGGGTTGTTCAACCAAAAAGAGCCACAAATGAGCTATTATCCAGGACACATAACCAGTTTCTTCACCACATATGAAGGCCTACCAATAGCACCAATGCTGGTGGATGGGCAGGCTTGGTTCACTGTACCAGGTGAGGGGTGTAGCAATCATTAGAGTACGAGGTGCAGTGACACCAGGTCAAGGCTTTCATTTACTATCTCAGCAGAGTGTCGGAGCGACAATTTTCTTCCTTGCATTATGGTCCCTATAACTGTTGGTGTGACACAGAGTCAGGAGCATGGCAGGCATGGCAGCATTACATGTATGAGGGATTTCCTTACTATAAGCTTTGTTACAGAGCGGTAGAGTGCTGTTAAAGTTGAGCAGGGCACAATAAGAGTAATGCGTGGCATAAGGTGGCATTGTTGATGGAGCTGTTGGCAAGCCACTGCAGGGTGTCAGGTGGGTCCACTCAAGGGAGGGTTGAGAAATGCAAGCTCAGCAGAGGCATGGGAGCAGTAAGTGGGTAGGAGATGTGGAGGCTGAATGTGCATAGCGTGATTGTGACTCATACAGCAACAGTTCATCATTCAGTTTCTGTTTTCCTGCAGAAGCTGGAGGGTTTGCTTTCCACAGGTTTGAGCCCTTGTCAGCCAGTCACAGCAAGGGATGGATGACCTGAATCTAATCACTTCAGCTAGCTTTGACCAGGAGCAGCTTGTCCTTCACACTGGTAAACTGATGACTACTCTATAAATCACCAAAAATGAATGAATGAAAGATTTGTATAGTGAGACAACTGCTGAGCAGGGTGTCCTGGTGCTGTGTATATTGAGCAAAGAGATACTGCAAGAATTAGATGCTGCAGAAAAGCCATGTTTTCAGTTGTTTTTTTGAAACAATGTTCAGAAGAAATGCGGATCCATGGGGTCTTTGAGGAAGATGATGAATGAGGGCCTGATTTAGATGTTGGTAGTAACAGTCCCACCGCCAAGTTTTCGACTGAAAACCCATTCGCCGTCTTTACGGTCCACCCACCGTATTTAGATCTTGGCCGTCCCATAGTCGAAATCACACATTTGGACCGATGTCTCTGCCAAGAAACGCTGTCAGCGATGATGGCAGGATAGAGAAAAGTGGCTGCAGGCGGAACCCCTGCCACTCTTCCCACCAAGCATATACGTATCACAGTAATTATTTAAAATTAAAGTGACATGCATATGTCGGGAGACAATTGCGTCTCATATGGCTGGTGACACATTGGCACAACATGTATATTGCACACAAACACACGCCATTGTGGTGTCATCATTCTTTACCAAATGAATGCAGGCATCACAATGAGGATACATTCACACTTGACAACGGTGTCCATGTGTGCGAATTGCAAGGGGACCTGCATCAGTAGGGTGTGCTTTCTGTTGTGTATGTGAGTCAGTACATGTATGTGTGTTTGGGGATTGACTGGTTGAGGTGGAGGAAGCTGGAGTGTGTGATTTGGTTGTGTCTGTATGTGTGTCACTTGCATGTTTGATCAATGTTCTGTATTTTATGTTGCAGTGTGGCACAATCAAGTGAGTGTTGATGCTGTGTGGCATACATTGTCATGATGTGTGTAGTTGTGCTTCGGTGTGAGTGTGTCTGTGTAGCTGACTGTGTAGTTGTGTTGGTCGTTGTGGTTGTGTCATGTGTGGGCGGACTGTTAATGGTGTGTGTGTGTTGTGTCATGGATGTAGGTCAATGTGTGTTGTATGGGCTGTGTTGTGTTGGAATTGTAATAGATGATGGTGTGTATATGGTGTGTTGTGTAGTGTGTAGTGCAGGGGAACACATAGGGTTAAGGTACAGTGTGTGTGTCACTTCTATTTCATGGTCCCTGCCATTATACGAAGCCCATTGGGTCCTGCCACCGTCTCCATCTGTCAGCAATCCGTCACCGGTCCTCCGCTTGCAGAACTGTAACATCTAAATACGGCGGGCAGAACACTGTCAACTTGACAGTGTTGTCTGGTCTGTCGCCGATGAGACTTGGTGGTAACACCGCCAAAATCTAAATCAGGCCCTGACTCTATCAATCAGATACTTAAGGCCTTTTATTTTGAAATGCTTTGAATGTCAGCATCAAGCATTTTAAATGAATCCGTGTGTATCCTAGTAACCAGTGTAAACCTTCTAAATGAGAGATGATAGATTGCTGCCAGAGGTAGCTTAGAAGCAGCATTTTAAACCACTTGGAACTGATGGACCAGGTAGTCAGGCAGACCAAGGTTCAGGGCATTCGCATATTCCAAGTGAGGGGTAATCAGTGAATGGACGATGGTCTTACAGATGTTATCAAGCAACAATTGTAAGGATTTTCTTTAAATATTTATGAAGTGAAATACAAGTGCTCGTAATCATCATTATCTGAGGTTGAAAGGAAAGAGCCCTATTGAATTGTACTCCTAGATTCCTTACTGAGCCTGGAGGCAGTCCTAATTCATTTGGCCACCAGGCACTAGACTGTATGGACTGTGAGGTATTTAAGAACATCATTTTGGGTTATCAGTATTTAGCTTCAGAAAACTAATCCACATCCGCTCTGCTACTGTAGGGAGGCAGGTCAAGAAGGCTTCTAGGACAGAGGTCTCAAACTGGGGGGCGGGCCCCCCTAGGGGGGCCTCAAGTGATCGCAGGGGGGGCCCCAGACTCTGGCCAAAATAAATATTATACAGATAACAGGCCTTTGTTTTAAGTAGAAGCATGTTATTGCAGTTTTTAAAAGGTAACAGTTCTTAACTGCAATGTTTAAAGAGGTTTAGACATATTTAAACATTGCCATGTTTATAAAATAATTGTGAAAAATTCTGAGGGGGGGGCCCAATGATTTTTATTTTTCAACTGGGGGGGCGCGGCATTAAAAAGTTTGGAGACCTCTGTTCTAGGAGCTCAACATTGATAAGTTACATATCATTTGCGTGGGGTAACACCTTGATGACATCTTACTGGATGATATCAGCAAGAGGAGCCATGTAGATGTTGAACAACATCAGACTTGGAGCAGGTCCCTAAGGGACACTGTGTCTCAGTGGTTTTGTAGAGGTTTAGTAGAGGTTGAAAAAGAAATTACCTAATCCAGAGCATTGCTGAGCCACATACTCTGCTATTGGCTAGGCGTTCCAATAGAATGGAGTGATATACCCAGTGCTTAATTTGAGCAGGTGGTTTTGGTGCTTGGCACCAGCACTTAATAGTCAACACTGGCACTTATGCTAGTCTGCCACATGGTGGTGCTGTTTGTCTAATTTAGAGACAAGTACAACAAAAACAGTTGTTAGTTAATTCAATATACCTTACAAATTACTAATACCTGCCCCCAAGTCATTCATTTCACTTTGGGGGCCTGGAATAGTTTGAAATGTTGCACTTGGAGGATGTGATGTCAGTAGTTATATTGGTGCTGTTATTGGCAGCGCTGGCAGGGGCAATGGGTGGTGCAAGCTGCAGTGGCCTTCAGCACTTATTTTTTCACAAACAAAGTACTGGAGACACTTAAAAAGATCTAATAAAACTAAAGCAGCAGAGCAGCCTCATCCTAATACATTCAGACACCTCAAAAGGAGCTGATTCTGTACTATTGCTAAGTCTAAAACTATTTTGGGTACAATTTAGTAAATTATGAGTTTTCATATTGTGGGTGCACTGATCATTGGTCATTTTCTCCAGCATTGTGGAAGAAGAAGGCAGTTATGAGACTGGCCTAAGATTTGCCATGTTTATTTGATTTCCAGTCAGCATTTCTTTTAAATAAACACCTGGGCATGTTTCCATATTTCTGGTACCATGGCTGAGCTAAGAGATGGATTGAACAATTTGTCCAAAATTGTCTTACTTAGCTACTGGAGGAGCTTTAACTAAAATATGAGGAGGGCAAGGGTCTGGTGGTGAGCCCGACCAGCAGTTCACAAGTGCCTGTGCAGGTTCTTCCAGAGCGATGCCATTGCGTTTTGCCAGGAAGGGACCTGCTATAGAGGCAGTGAGCTGGGTAAATTCTGTGTGTTCAGTACTGACTGTTGTGGACTTAAATTCTGCATATATTTTCATAACTTCATTTTGTAAGAATAGAGACAGACTCTCACTCAGGTCAGATGATGGAGGCCTCAGGGGCTAGAAAGGACTGAACGATTTTCAAGCCCTCTCTAGGGTCTTTAGAAAGTATTAGTTCAGAGAATAAATCAGAATACGCTTTGTGAGTCCATGATGGTATTTTTCGGGGGTTGTTTTGCATATATACCATTGCCCGCCTAAAACAACATTCATTGAGAGAGCTCCTGACAGAGCTCTAAGAAACTGCGAACTTTCGCCGCTTGGTCACCTCAGTCTGCACTCCGCTCCTCTGTAAGCAGCTTGCTTCAAATGTCACTGCCAAATCCTGCTCGTACTGGTGTCTACGGATCTGACTGAATCACAGACTGGCCGATAACTACCAATCCAAAACCCAGGGTGGTGCATGAGCGTGTGCATTCATTCATTTACAGCGCCTGCAAAGCCCAAACGGTTGTTATATGTCCATTAGTGTCTTGTGCCGCTCGGAATCATAAGCAAGTGAAAACATTTGGCCTGCACTGGCAGCTTTAAGATGGAGGCCCCCAAATACCTCGTCACATTACTGTGATTGACATTTTCAGTCGCCCTATATTATCACGGGGAAGGATACATTTCATCTAAAGGGGATTCTAACGCAACATAACATAGTATATCATAACATAGTACACCATGGCCGAACATAACATAGCATAGCATAACATAATAGCATAACGGATAACATATTAGATAACATAGCCTAGCATAACATACCATAACATAGCATACTATATTATAACATAGTACACCATGGCATAGCATGGCATAACATAATAGATAGCATAACAGATAACATATTAGATAACATAGCCTAGCATAACATACCAAAACATTACATAGTATATCATAACATAGTACACTATGGCATAGCATAACATAATAGATAGCATAAAGGATAGCATATCAGACAACATAACAGAGCCTAGCATAACATAACATAATTGATAGCTTAACGGATAACATATTAGATAACATGGCCTAGCATAGCATAACATAGCGCTCATAACATAACATAGTGGATAGCACTATCATAATAGATGTCATAATATATATATATATATATATATATATATATATATATATATATATATTACACAATATAACAAATAAATAACATAACATACCATAACATAGCATTACGGATACCATATTAGATAACACAGCCGAACATAACATAAGAAAGCCTACAATAACATTGCATAGCATCTCATGACAACATACCATTGCCTAGCACAACTGATAACATATCTAGCATATAGTCTAATATATAACATTACATAGCCTGCCACAGCATAGCAAATAGGTAACATAATATAAAATACATCAAATAACACAATGTAACATAACAGGATCACTGCACAGCTCAGCTCAGCACAGTACAACATAACCCAATGCAGCATAACATATCATAACCGGCATGACATAAAGAGGATAACATAAAACAGATGACATAGCATAACATAACATAACATATAGGGCATCTCAGCTCATCACAGCACAACACGATGGAGCATAACATTTAAAAAATATAAGGCTTACCATAATGCAAAACACGCAATGAATAACACAGCATAGCATAGCATAACATAACATTTAACAGCATACTATTACATGTAAACACGTAACAGGTGGGAATAGCACAGCCATACATGTAATACCCTAACATGTGGGAAGAACACAGCCCGCAGCAGAGCATTGCAGGGCACATCCTTCTGGTTTGTTGCCATGGTTTTTGAAGAGGAAGAAGGCGAGAAGGTACATTCAGTCCTCTGTGGGTTCTGTGCTGCGAAGGATGAGAGGGTTTTGTTGAATCCCAGCTCGGCTGCAGCAGAAGGGAGAGTTTTAGCCGGATTGCTTTCTTCCCTTGGACACTGCTTTCCAGGAGTAGGTGCTGGCAGTTCCTGCAACAACAACCCATGCTTGCTCGGCCATAGGCCTGTTACTCATATATGTCCATACTATGGAATGTTAAAGGTAATGCTGCGTTATGTTCTGTTTATTAAGTGCTCGTTTACCGCAGCACTGCCATCTGAGCGCTTAATATTGGCTGCAGAAAAGGATCAGCAAAGACATTAACAACCTGGCCATCCTACTGGGACAGGTTTGCACCTAGAGGCCGGCCATGCTCCTCTCCAGCACAGCTGACACTAGGTCTGGGGTGTATCCAGGGCGCTAGGTAAGCACTCACTTGTGTCCTGTTACTCAACGTGTTTAATAGTTCAGACTAGCGAGAAGACCTCTTGAACCCGACCTGAATGTGCAGCTGTGATCAGAGTGAGTCCTGCTCCGGCTTCCGTTCATCACAGGAGCCAGACGCGCCATCAGTATTCCTCGGAGGGCACTGTGTGCGCTGGAGGAAACGGAGAGGTGTGTGTCCCTCCAGGACGATGCAGGTGGAGGCAGAGGCATCACTCAAAGTGATGGGCCCCCCTGAGACTCTCGCATCTCACTGATAGTCAAAGGTCTTAGGCTGATTTGGGGGCTGCTGGGGCCTGCTTTGCACCCCCGGGAGAAAGTCCAGAATCTCTGGACTCCAAAGGGCAAGAGGTGCATGCGCCTAGAGGCCAAATAATACGCCAGATTTGCAGGGAACTGAAAGGCCACGGAAATATTCCTATTTGAGGTTCACCCCCTTCGAGCATACTATGGTGGCTCAGCACAAATAACTTTGCTATTTTTCCCTCTGCATCCGCCTTCTGCATTGATAAGTCCATATCCTGCTGTAGTCAGTGCATTTCACAGCTCTGAGTTGCTATCGCTTATGCACGTACACATTGTTGTAGTACGCAACCCAGCCAGTGTGCTGGGAATATCCATTTTACTTCTATAAGTAAATGAATGAAGTTTGGACACAATTAGTGGGCTGGAACTGTGTGGGGTTATTTGTGTTTCTGCTGGAGGGGAACTGGCCTGGCAGTCTGGGCTGGACATTTCATATAGGAGGAGGCCACAGCTGATCTGCATATAGCTAGGCTTTGTGGGCCAGTGAAGGAAATACAATGGAGTGGAATGCTGCCCACACAGTTGCCAGTGGCTGGGGTTAATTCAAGCATTTGTTCTCTTACTTTGTTGCTTGTAATAACAGAGGGCCAAAGTGCCAAGGCTTTGCCCAGATGTGGATCCTGTGCTCGCTGTGCCACAGGACTCAAGCTACACCTCACTGATGAGCCCAAAACTGGCCAGGAGTTACTTGTGCTCTTGTCTGAAGGGGACCTGGTCTCACAATTTGTGCTGACCTGTTTCAGTCGGACCAGGGCCATGGATGATTTACAGGTGACTGGTCTCTGTCTAGTGTGGCACAGTGGACAAAAAGTCATGGGTTGGAACACAACCCTGAGTGATCACCAGTAGCTGAGTTTATTTCAAACATTTTTCCCATTACCTTTTCTGTTTGTGAAAGTATGGCCTTAAGTACCGTAGGTACTCCCAAGACTCAAGCTACACCTCGCTCCTGAGCCTTATATAATCCAAAACCAATCTGCAGGTCCCACCTGGAGGTCACATAGCCTTGTATTTCGAGCTGTTTTTATTGGTTCAGGATAATGTCTGAAGGCTGGTCTCTGTGTAGAGAGGCATACACAGTGGTTAAATGACAATGGACTGGAATGCGGGCCGAATGACTGCCAGTAGTTGTGATTAATTCAGTCATTCATTACATCTCCTTCCTTATTCTTGCAAATGAAGTTAAAAGTACAGACGTTTCTGAATACACCTCGTATGCAAACGTAGTTTTGAGAATAGGCCAATTAGCTGTTATAAGAGAAGTGGGCAGTAGTTGCGATATCAGTCCAGAGATAGGTCTTTATCCTTAACTAGTTATTTACGGTGTTCGGTATATATACATTGAACCTTTCATTTAATTGGGTGTGCAGTCTTGTTGACCATTTGGTTGCTTTGTTAGACTGTATCATACATTGTATTTGTCCCTAAAATGTAACAAAATGATTATTGCCCCAAAAATAATATTTGATAGCGTTGGATGCAGACCTCTAATTTTTCTGTGGGTTTCTTAGAGGTGTGTTAGACCATGCCCCAAAGGTGTAATCCTCGTTTTTCTTTTCATATGTCCATTTATGTCAAGTCCCTGGATAACACTTTGCTGTCTACTTTTAGTCCCTTTTCTTTTTCAGTTTTTCCAACAATTTCTGGAGGAACTATCCATTTCTGTCTAACTGCTAGTAGATTAAACATTATTTACTCCACAGGTTTGGTGGGAAGAGGTTATCCTTTTAGTGCCAGCCTCAATGGATAAAACAACTTTTGTATGTTTATGCTGTTTCATTAGGCCAAGTTATTGATGCTGCTCATCTCAGTGAGTTTGGGGTCCATTGACAGTATGGTGATATGTTGTTTCTTGCTCTGTGTAGAGCAATTAAACATCAATGCGCAGCTGTAAGAGCTAGAAGCAATTGTTATAAACCCAAGTGGAATTGTGTGGTGCTGTAGTATTGTTAATAATATATTTGGGTCCTTCTGGACTAGATATAATTTTGTTGTACTTTGAAAAATCTGTAAATCCTTAATCTATGGTTTTAGTTTTTCCGAGCAAATGTTTGCTGGACTGGCTCTGCATGAAGTCCGTGCCAAAAATGCAATGCAGGACAGGAAGCGCTGTGCCATCTGCATCTATGTAGCATCTTAAAACCCATTGAAACATGTTTTTTACTCTTTTTGTTTCCTGTGGGACAGGAGTGCGCAAGAAATGATAGAAGAGAGGGTTGGGCTGGATAGGGCAAGCACAATGGGGGGATACATTGGATGAACCGGACAAGCAACAACGCAGGAGGAAGGTTGGGAGCAGGGCAAATAACAGTGCATGGGGGAGGAAGGGGCTGCAAGCAAAAAGATAAAAAAGTATCACTGAAAGTGATAAGCAGTGGAATGACACTAGGCACGGGAAGCAGTACTTGAGCCTTGCTCCAGGATAGGAACAAACACATGAAAAGAAAGTGAAGCTGGCACTCGTTGACCAAATAGAAGCAAGGAAATGAGAGTGCTGAAGCCTACCAAGTGATTTTAGGGTTCATAGGTGGGTAGAATTAAAGGGAGGTGAGTATTACTTGAGGGATGGGTAGATATAAGAGGGTGACTTGAGGGTTTGGGCTAGTATAAGTAAAGGGAGGTGAGAGTGACAAGGGTTCAAGGGTGGGTAGGGGTAAAGGGAGGTGAGGGTTACTTGAGCATTCAGGGTGAGTAGAGGGGGAGGGAGGTGATCATGATTTTTAGCGTCCAGAGGGTAGGTAGAGGTAACGGGATGTGGGGTGACTTGAGCCTTTAAAGTTGTGTAGAGGTAAAGGGAGGTGAGGGCGAATTGAGGGTTTAGGAGTGGGTAGAGGTAAACGGAGGTGACTGGTGAGGATGACTTGAGGGTTCAGGGGTTGATAGAGGTAAAAGGAGTTGAGGGTGACTTCAGGGCTCGGGTAGAGGAAAAGGGAGGTGAGGGTGACTTGAGGCTACAAGGGTGAGTTTGAGGGTTCAGGGGTGGGTAGAGGGAGCTGTTGGCGACTTGAGGATTATGTTATAGGTTGAGATAAAGGGAGGTAAGGCTAATTTTATGGTTCAGATGGGTAGAGGTAAAGGGAGCTAAGGGTATTTTTAGGCTTTAGGGATGGGTAGAGGTAAAAGGAGGTGAGTGACATGATGGCTCGGGTGGGTAAAGTAAAAGGGAGACAGGGGTGACTTGAGGTCTGAGGAGGTAGGGATAAAGGGAGGTGAGGGTGACTTGAGGACTTGAGGGTTCAGGGCTGGTTAGATGTAAGGGGAGGGGGTGGCTTGAGGTTTGATGTCGGGTAGAGGTAAAGGAAAGTGAGGGTGGTTTGAGGGTCAGGTGTGTGTAGAGGTAAAGGAGATAAAGTTGACTTGAAGGGTTATGTTGTGGGTATAGGTAAGGGAGATGAGGACAACTTGAGGGTTCAGTGGGGAATAGAGGGACGGGGAGATAATGATGACTTGAGGTTTGAGATGTGGGTGGAGATTAGGGAGGTGAGGTTGATTTGACGGTTCAAGGCTGGGTAGAGGTAAGGGGAAGCAAGGGTGGCTTGAGGTTTGATGTGAGGGTAGAGGTAAAGGGAGGTGAGGTTGACTTGAGGGCCAGGGATGTGTATAAGTAAGGGAGGTAACTTGAGGGTTAGTAGATGTAGATTTAAGAATAGTAAATCTATATTTACCTATTTGCACTTACCTCCTCATGGTGAGAGAGGGTGCCTCGGTTAAATATACTTCATGCGCCCATCATTTATTTTGGTATTGACATTTCCCAGGAGGGCTGCTGTAAAAAAATTGTAACAACTTCATTTATGTGTAAATTCCCCAGTTGAGGGCATTTGTAACAAACAGACAGCAGTCTGATAATAGATCGCATCTCAAGTGTATCGTTCACAAAGTATAGCCAGTTACAAAAGTTAAGTGAGTACAGTGGTCGTGGTCCGCAACCACCCATAAAAGACAAGCATTGGCAAACCCAATAGTTTTCGCCTTTATTTTTTTTTCTATGTAACTGGCTTACAAATAATAGAGAAATGTTATAATAATGTTTGTTTTATTAAACTATAAACAACCATTATTATAACAGTTTTTAAATATTTCTAACATAGAAAAAAGACAAAGGCAAAATGTATTGGTATGCATGTTAGAAGAAAGAAGATAGAAGAAAGAAGATGCAAAACAGAAGATGTCAGAAGTCAGCAGACAGCA
Source organism: Pleurodeles waltl (assembly GCF_031143425.1). Lineage (NCBI taxonomy): Eukaryota > Metazoa > Chordata > Amphibia > Caudata > Salamandridae > Pleurodeles > Pleurodeles waltl. The sequence goes on from NC_090447.1 coordinate 183,759,872, forward strand.
GAAGACAGAAGGTGGAAGAAGATAGAAGACGGCAGAAGACAGAAGGCAGCAAAAGACAGAAGTCGTGAGAAGACACAACACAGACGAAGAGAGAAGATGGAAGAAATCAGAAGATGTGAGAAGACAGAAGAAGACAGAAGATGGTTTAAGAGAAAAGACGGAAGATGACAGAAGACAGAAGAAGATGGAAGGTGTGAAAAAACTGAAGACGGAAGAAGACAGATGATGGGAGAAGAGAGAAGACAGAAGGCGTTAGAAGACAGAAGATATGAGAAGAGTGCAGACATGAGAAGACAGAAGACGGCATGCGGTTAAGAAGACCACGAAGACAGAAGATGGTATACAGAAAGAAAAAAGAAGCAGATGGCAACTAAGAAAGAAGATAGAGAAGGAGGCATTGAAGAAAGAATATGTCAGTGAAGTAAGAAGATGGCATGCTGGAATTAAAAAGAAGACAGCAACAAAGAAAGAAGGCAAGAGATCACAATACCTTATTGCAAAAGTGGCTGGGGTGATTGTCACAGGCATAGCATGGGCAATGTCTGAAATTCAAGTACGGGCTACATGCTGTTTGTTGCCGCTTTTGCACAGTTTCTGTTATTCTAAAAGTGCTTAGCTCCATACTATTTGTTGCTGCCTTCACATAGTTTAGCCGAGGTTGCTTCTGGCTTGAATTCATTCTTGAGTGTTGATTGAGGGAGGTTGGTGCTTGCTGTGGTAGCAACCTTACTGCATTAAGCAGTGAGAGAGCGTATTTTGATATTACATATTATAGACGTGAAATGCTTATGTCTAACAATGCTGTATTAATAAAACATTTATTAAAAGCGTATTCATAAAAATGGAGAATCGTTCACATGTATAAACTAATGTCAACTGTAAGGAATAATCGTTTATAGTTTGCCTAACTGAGCACATTAAAACGTATAAAACTGCATTCATTAAACTCGTATATCTTAAGTTAGCGTGAGTCAAGCAGAAGCTGTGTGGCTCTCATATTTTAAAAGCGGATTTTTCCTTTATCTTCAGTGTGCAGAACTTGCAAACGACCATAACCCAGCTATTGTTCTCTCTGTATTAGTTCGACACATCGGGATATTTTCCCATCCGCATGCTAACATCTTTTAGTATAAAATGATTGTGCTTCGAAACATTTGTAGATACTTCCAAGGACAATGAGACGAGGGAACGAGAACTTTTAACCTGAGACGTGTGCCAAGCTGATGAAGTAACCCCGGATATGCCACCTACGGAAGACCGATTATGAAGACCAATCAGAAGACGATATATTATCGAGAGATGACAAATGCATTACTTAATGTATAATTTGATAGGTTAACAATGATGGGGTGTATTGACTAACCAATAGAATTTTGGGGGAATGAATTACTAGAAAGGGATAAAAACCCATGACACAGGAAATAACCAGACATTAGGTAGGGAATGATATTGATTACATCCCGAAACTCTGTCACACTATTCTGTGACGTGAGACTTAGACAAACCATCCTTGCCCATATTACTGCCCCTTACACTTTTCTCCTTATGAGGAGAGTGTCTCTTGCCTCTAACTTAGATAGACTGACGGCGTTCTAACTGATGTCCTGAAGACGAAGACTGATCCTGAATGCTGACTTAATCAGAGGAGGGTAATTATATAGTTGCTAATGGAAATTCATTTTGCCTTTCTTTCTAGGTACCAACTGCTGTATGTTTTGATAGAGACCTTAGTTAGATGTTTTCCAAATTGGTGTTCAAAATTGTTTTGCATGACGCCCAACATGCTAATGCTAGTTAGAGGTTAGACGAGGTATTCACTCTGACTGACAACTGACGTGACTGACGTGGTGCTATGCTGAACTAGTATCTTAGAAAGTTCGATGTGTTATAAACTACTTATATCTATCTGATTGTCTATGCTACTGATCTTTGCATTATCAAAGGCTTATTGTGGTTGTCATCTTGTAATCGTGCTTACATGTTTATTGACTTTGAGATTAATGCCTTTACTACTAGATTGTAATCAATAGGGAATAAAATTTATTAACTCCATTAAGGTGTGGTTATTCATGACTGAAGGGTCATGGTTGCGTCGAATGTTCGTTAATGTCTAAAGTGAGAGATATTTTGATGTTAAACGTTGACAATGATATTGACATATTGATTGATATTTAATTAGTTATCTCGTCCTACGGTGTCTCACCACTGGGCCCAAAGATTCATTGGCCTAAAACGAGTCCTGATGTGTACAAATTGACATAGACGGACGCGTTAACAGCAGAAACCCGGTAATCTTACATGATAACTGAATGCTGTGTCTGTTCAAAAGTGTCACTACTGTGGGGCAGCAGGGCCTGGCGCCCTCAACGCAGGGTGTAGCAGTTTCCCCCTAAAGGTGAAGTAAGCTTTCTTGGCTGTAGCCACATAAGAGGCATTGGCTGTCCTGCCAAGGCTGCTTCCAGGCGTGTGCAAGGTCCTTTGAAGGTAATTCACCCAATCATAATAGTAGTTGTGCATGCTGAATGGGCACTGCGATGAGTGTCGTCAAGTATGACTGTGGGCTCCAAGAAGTATAAGGTTGCAAAACTGCTCATGCATGCTGTTTCTGTGCAAACTCCGCCTTGTCAGTGATCCAACATTGCTGATTTGCGGCCTTGTTAGTGACTTTTTTGAAAGTGGGGAAGTGCAGTTTTGAGTTCTAAGCACTATCTACAAAAAATTATGTACGGCCTGATGGAGGACCGTTGCCCACAAGTTTTTCAAAGGAATGATTTAATTCGGGCCCAGAAAGGCCTTTACTAGTGTTTTGGTTAGGAACAACCAGGCCATGCTGTCAAAAGCCTTCTCCTCATCAAGTGAGAGAAGGTGGACTTGGTCTTAAGGTACTATGCAGTTACTTTTCAGCTCGGTAACAGTGCTTTTCTTAAACAATGCCCACACTTCATGGTATGTCTGCTTTACATTTAATGTGTATACCTCAGCAGGCCTGCTATACTTCTATTGTGTCAGCACTTGCTCTTCTCAACAAGATAGTTTAATTTTGATGACGTGTGCCCACATTTCGCAGCAGCATTCTAAGGGACATGCCCCTTGCGCCACCTTAGCGCTGCCATAGTGTCATTCTTTTTACACTAAGGTGGTGCTAAGGTGGCCTGCCCCACGCCAGATTTACAATGCATGCATTGTGCCACTTTCCAACCCCTTGCACCGCATTATGCCTTCGCCAAGCATGATGTATGCAAGGGGGGCATTCCCAGGCAGGGAGGCCCGAAAAAATGACACAGTGAAAATTACTAGATTTCACTGCGCTATTTTTTCTGTAATTTTTAGCACCTGCTCAAGGCAGGCATTAAAAAGATGCACTCTTTAAAATCAGTGTGCCTCCCTGTGTTTTGCTGCACAAGCATCAACATTTTTGACGGTAGTGCAGCAAAACGCAATAACAACGTCAAAAATTCTGATGCAGTTGTGGTAACAACCGCTATAGTGCGCTGTATTGTAAATACTGCAAAACCATTGTGTCGTTAGGTGGGGCAAGGGTGACACACGAGAAGTGGTGCATTGGGACCGATGTGCCACTTTCTCATAAATATGCCCCTTAATCCGTTAATGCAGCATTGCAGGACTTTTCATTAAGGCTGTTTTAGAATTAATGAGACAGTACCAGTCTTTCCCAAAGGGGCTTCCTTACATGATACGGCACAGAACGAACAATTCATTTTATATTATCTATTTATATATTTGCATAGCACTACTTACCACTAGAACTCAGGATTTCTAGAATGTACATTCCATCTGGGCTGCTGGGTAGCCTGACATCTTGGTACGCCTTAATGGCTCTCTACATTTTTAAGAAGTCGTGAAGACTCTGATTGTCCCTGACCCACACATATTTTAATGATCTGAAATAACGCGACACAAACATTGCATAGTATAAAAAATCATGCGCCAAAATTAGTGCCCTAGTCTAGTCACGGCTTGCGACAAGAAGGGGCAGGGTGGTGCATGCTCGGGGGGGTGTAAATAAAAATTAAATTAATACAAATAAAAACAACACAAAAAACACTTACCTTCTTCGCCGCATGCCGCTCCTCTGTCCCTTGTTGCTGCAGGCACAGGGTCCCAGTCTGCCCTACGGGCAATCCTGATGCTGCTCAAAGCAGCGTCAGGATTGGCTGGGAGCACCAAGCAAGGGCGCTCCAAGGCAGAACTGTTGCCGGGCTGGAGAGAGCCTACTGTGCATGTGTGTTTGGCCAGCCCGAGACAGCCGGCTAAACAGACATGCGCAGTGAGGGGGAGTGCTGAGCACTACCCCTCGCTGCCCGTCACCCCCATGGCCCCACTACTTTAAAAGATAAGGATAATAAACAAAGTTTATTATCCTTTTCTTTTAAAAGTTTTGCAGCTGCTGCTGCTGGCGGGGGGAGGGAGGGCAATGCTCCTCTGCCCTAATGGAGGAGCCACCCTGCCCTAGTCTATGAGACCACAAAGTCTACAATGAAACCAGCCTCCAATAAAGAGGAGTCGCCTGGGATACTCCTCACCCTCATTCGTTTTGCTGAGCAGTGTTACATATTGGAAGAATTAACATTTGTTTGGTGCCAGACTGGATAGTTTTGATAGCACTGTGTATGTCCATTTGGCGTGATTGAAGCAAAGTAGCTAGTGTACATGCAGAAGAGTCGACCAGGCCTCTAGCCAGGGGTAGATGTTTTGAGGGACATTACATAAAAGCGGTCTCGGGATTGGACAGTGGTGTGGTTGTTCTTGATGACATTGTTTTTTTAATTGCACAGTATTGTGAGTTTTCGAAAAGGGCAATATGTACTGAGGTTTGTAGTGTAAGTGCAGTATCCATTGGCCAGCTTCTTTGTGTCAGCATCCGCTTGTTAGTGTCCTAGTGTCAGTGTCCCTTTGTCACTCTACCCATGTGGATGTCTCCATGGAAGTGGGCATAGTATTAATGCACTTTTGTCAGGGCACTGTATCGTGGTTTGATGCCCTTGTGTCAGTTTCATGGTGTCAGGGTCACTGCCTTCGTGCCCATGTGGTGGTATTGTTCACTTATGAACTACTTACATAGCATCCTAAACTCACCTTTGGAGTTCTCCAGCGATGCAAGAGCTCTGAGAGTAAAAATGGATGAGTAATCTGCTAATTAAAAAAAATGGATCAGGTTTGATGAGTGTTTTGGGAATGGTAAGTTGAAAAAGGTTGTGAAATAACATTGTTGTTAGAGAGAGAGAGAATTGACCACTTCAAAACACTGGAGAGCTGACAAGTAAAGCGTGCATTGCATTAATGCCTACATTACAATGACTCGAGCAGTATGATGGTTACCCTCCACGTCAAGATGTTTTTCAGATGACCTTGCTGGAACAATTTTACTGATAATTTGACCTTTTTGAGAAACTTGCATATGAGGAATAAAGTGCAGCTTGCATGGTGGATGGGTCTGATGGTTTCACCATTTTACAGCACAGACTGATTGGTCGTGGTTGCACTGCGTACATCCAAATGGCATTGGTGGGGTGATGTAAGACAGTATACAGATCTCTGTGACAGACTATGGGTGCATTACTCTTCAACATATCACACCCTTCCCTGCTTCTCCCCAAAATGCTTCAGGACAGAAACTGCAAAGTGGAAACTGATCATTACCTCTTGGTTTGAATGAAGGCCATAGCACCCTGGATAGCCAGGGCTGGAGGTCTCTGCATGGTAAAGAATAGGGAAAATTAATTGAGAAAAATTTATTAATTTTTATACATTTTTATTTTAAATACCGAACTAAATAAAGATGCTACAAAACTAATAAGTTAATTTAGAATTAAACCTTTAATGATTGTAAATATAAAAAAAAAAAAAAAAATTATATTTCTGAAGTTTAAAGTAAAAAACAATTCCCACCTAAAGTAAAAAGATAATGTTTTCTTATGTATTTATAATTATGAAAAGTGATGTATAGAACTTGTTAAATGTAATGTAATTATATTTTAACAACATTTGTTATACTAATTATAACTGCAAAAAGGTTATTTGTAATAAAACTATGTTCTGTTTATGTGAACAATAAAATAACATTAAATTATATTAACATTAAATGATAGTAATTCATACTTTTTCCTTTTTTAAATAATTTATTTAACTGTAACATTATTTCCTATGGGGCTTATTTTATTTTAAGCCAACAGATCCCTTTTTTTCTAAGGGAGGAGATTTCACTACAAGGATTCAGCCATGTGTGGTGCTAGACTTACTGCTGTTTTTTCAGTAGTAACTTAGGGCCTCATTACAAGTCTGGCAGTTTGAAACCTGAAGCACCAGACCCGTGGAGAGGAGACTGCCGTGGAGCTGCCGTTCCCCCCCCCCGGCCCAGTGGAAAGCATTCAGTGGCATGGACCTCGGCTCCTCATGAAGCCAAGGCCAATTTGGTCGCATAGAGGGTGCCTCCAGCACCCTCAGAATACACACTGTCTGCTGTAGCAAACAATGCTCATTTTGAGGGTGCTGGGCAGGGGCCTCTGTGGCCCCAGCACTGGGTGTCCGCCAGCCTTTTTATGGTGGGTTCCCCGCCATGAAAAGGCCAGTGGACCTAGACTTGTGATCAGTGCAGCAGCCCTGAACTCAGCGCCGCCGTGGTTGAGCATGAGTCTGACTGTCATCAGCCTGTCGGGAACCATGTTCCTGGTGGGACCGGTGATCCCCTGGCAGTCCAACCGCCAAGTTGAAAATATGGCGGTCGGACCACCTGGAGTGCAGCAGTCCGACCTCCACCACGAGGCTGGTGGTCTCAAGACCGCCAGCCTTGTAATGATGCCCCTCAGACCTGTAAGTTAGGCCACCTGACTCCCCCCTCTTTTCTTTGGTGGAGACAAGTAAGTAACACTTTTTGAGTAACTTTACTCTTGTACATTGTGAATAGGCAGCAGCAGTAAAGTTACTTAAAAGTGTAAAAGTGAATTGCACATGCAAATTTACTCACAAGTGCACATCACCTTTATGAACAACCCAGCATGAGTGTAGCTTAAAGAAGTAGTGTTCTAAACATTATTGGTTTGAGAGAACTATTTACACTTTCCCACAATCTACTTAATCATGGACAGATAATATGTTGTGAAAGAAAGTACTGCCACATTCATGAAAATCAGGTGTCTGTCTAATTTCCACATTAGCTTTATTATTGTGCATGTGTAATATAGCCTAAGTAGGTTTTTGATTTGTAATCATCTACAACCAGTCCTAAAGTCCACCTTCTGAGGATGTTGTAAGGTCCCTTCCCACAACCAGGTATGCCTTGTTTGTGTTAAAGTGAGACCAGTGCTTCTCCAGCTATACGGGCAACTAAGTCATTTATTCAGTTGTTGTATTTTTCTGGAGTTCCTTCATGTATTTCCTTTGTCTTCAGAGATACAATTCCCCCTGAACTTCATACTGTCATGATTGTGCATGGTCTTGCTGTGTATAACAGAGGTAAACAAATCATCTGTCTATTGAGCTATCTCATAAGGGATGCTCATTTTAATGTACCTGGATTCCTTTCTGCATCCATGACAGATGCTGGAGCTTCCACCCTTCTGATTTCGTTAGTGCTAACATAGCAGCCATTTTTGCACAGAAAACTATCCATTCCTACAAGAGATAAATCTTCATCTTAATTATTAAATTTGACAGCTGTTTTTTGGCTTGCTGCATGGCAGATAATATTTACTAAGGACCATTGTAGTAAAAAGCTGCAACAAGCCTAATTACAGACAAAAAACATGTTGCTGTGCCTCATTTATAAAACATCTATCCGTGAGAATCACAAGTTCTGAAAGTGAATAGAGTGCTAACCTAGCAATCAGAATGTGGCCACACTAAGATCCATTCTGCTGGACAAATCAGCTGCAGCATCCTTCAATTTCCTTTGTAGCATGCTCAATATATAGAATAAAATAGTTCTTAAGAACATAGAGACTTGTTCTAGAAATAGTGGAGGTTTAAAAAAATGCTTTATATTTCTGTGGATATCCATAAATATTGAGTGACAATAATTCACTTATTACATTCCAGACTAAGGGCCTTGTTACAAGGCTAGCAGTCTTGAGACCGCCAGCGCCATGGTAATGGTCAGATCACCGCAATCTGCCATGGAAAGACTTGCTGAAACACAGTGCTGGGGGCCACAGGGGTGCCCCTGCACTGCCCATGCTCGGGGCATGAACATTGCAGGGCCCCCCCTGCCAGCACTCTCAGAACACACACTGTCTGCAAAGGCAGACAGTGTGTATCCCGAGGGCCTCTGTGCGACGGCATTGGCCTCAGCTCCACTGGGAGCCAAGGCCAGTGCCGCTGCATGGTTTCCACTGGGCTGACCGGTGGAAACCGCAGTTTTCGGAGGTTTCAGCCGGTCGGCCCAGCGGAAGCATCAGAATGGGCCCAGGGTGCGGGGAGACAGACAGCTGCGTGGCGGTCTCCTCTCCACTGGGCTGGCGGGCCAATGGTCGGCCCACAAGCCTCGATATGAGGCCCAAATGGAGCCGAGGCCAATGCCGTCACACAGAGGCCCTCTGAATACAGTCTGCTGTAGCAGACAGTATGTATTCTGAGGGGGTTGGGCAGGGGGGCCTGCACTGCTCATGCCACAGGCATAGGGAGTGCAGGGACCCCGTCTGTGACCTCCAGCACTGTGTTTCTGACAACCTTTGGTGGATACCGGAGTTGTTATCAGAACGGCAACCCTGAGTTCAGTGCCGCTGTGGCTGACCATGAGTCCGCCCGCAGTCAGGTGGTGATGGCGGTCCTCTGGCAGTCTGACTGCCAGGGTCGTAACATGGCGGTCGGACTGCCTGGACTGCGGTGGTCCGACTGTCACGACGATAAGGGCCTAAGGACCCTATTTATTGTTGACAGGTGACCTGTCAGGTGTTAGCGCGTCAGAGCCTTGATGAGTAAACTTGCAAGGAGACACGCCTAGGTCGATGACCTTTGGACCACGTTCGGGGACTTCCCAGTACGAGATGTCTTTTTGGCATCACAGATCAATAGATCAATAACCCCATCAATAATCACAATAACTAATCATTAAGCTAATCAATAACATTTAATAAGAATCAATAAGTTGAACACACCATGACCTTTCAGTCATGAATAACAACACCATTTTAGTTGAGTGTTAAGATATTTATTTCTCTATTTGTTATAATCTAAAGTCATTTCTGTTAATCACATTAGCAATCAATCTCATTAGAAACTCATCTAATTAGTACTTAGAGGGCAAATTAATCAATGCATAGAGAATATTCATTTAGTATTTAGGCACATCATTAATGTGAAGCAACTCAGCAAAAATCCGTTAATGTATGATTCAACAAAGCAAGAACTCAATCATTTGTCTATTTGCATCAGATATTTGTGAACACCTTAACTAACCTCAAATTAGCATCGGCATGTTGGGTTTCATGCAAAACAATTTAGTAAACACAAATTTTGAAAACATCTAAACTATGGCCTCTATCAAAATAGCAGTTGGTCCCTAGAAAGGAAAGGCAAACAGACAATTACAATTTTGCATCAGATAGTTACCAATCCAGCAGATCAGCAAACAGCGTCAGTCTTCGTTCTCAGGACATCAGTCGATTCACCATCAGCAGGGATAGGACGGGGCAAAGTCTCAATATAGCATAGCTAAGGAATAGGATCTTCCCTTATAGGGAGGAGAAGTGAGTATCAGACAAAGAATAGGTAGAGGATGGTTTAGAGTATCAGGACAAATAAACGGCAAAGTCTAAAAAAAATGGCCTAATTTCTCCTTGGGTCGTGCGGTTAAATCAAAACTGTCTAATCTGCCCTTAATTCCTCATTGGGTAATAGTTGGTGCATCATTATCTCTGTCCAATAATTCTTCACGCACTTCACCAGAATTTTCCACAAACCACAGTTCTCATGTCGCTGATTGGCCCATATTATTGACGTCTTCATCGGTTGGAATGTCAGGTAAGAAAAGTTACACTTTACGCTCTAGTCAGTGGCTCCATTGTTTTCTCCTACTCCAGGCAGCCTTGCACCTGTTACGAATTACACTGTTGCATGCAGCAAGAATGTCTCCTTGAGCAAGTCAGGTCTCATGAGAAAGAATTTACTACGGCTACACACACATACACATAACTTCTGGAAAAGCACAGTTTCTTGTCCTTCAGGAAAACAGCACAATGCACATTAGAAAAATACAGTTTAATATACGACCAGGCAGCTAGTCCCAGACCCTCGCTAAGCTAAGGCCTAATGATTAGTGAGCAAACTCCTAATACATGACTCTAATTATGATATGCTAATACAAATTCAAAACATTAGTACATAAGTAATTCAGCATTAATAACTTTCATTAGTCTTCGTATACATTGGTAGCCACTCCCCATGGGCGCATTTCAAACGCGTGCATTATTTTCTATGTTAACACATTTTCTATGCAGCTTCATCATACAATATATTGCAAGCTTTTCATGTTAATATTAATTTTAAAAGAACACACTCCAACACAGTTCAGCAGATTCCCTGGACTCTGCCACTCACGTAGAAGACTAGCCACCATTTTATGAGATCCTTGTCTTCCTGGTGAAGATCTCACTGCCTTGTGTGCATCCACCAGTGTTTTGCTTGCAGAAAGGCAGAGACGTTTGCTGTGCAGATTCCATGATGATTTAGCCCTTGTCAGCATACTTGTTTCTCAGAAACAAATCCTTGAAACAGGGTTTTAAAAATAATTAAATAAATAAATTACCTCTCTATATTTGGAAGCTTTCTCAAAGTGTGTGGAGGACATTTAAATTATTTCCTATTTGGAACCATCTTAAACAGGAAAATGAACACTGGACCTGCTTCCCTAAAAATGATGAGCCATCTAACATATGTTAAACTATGGGAATGTGGTGGATGGACTGTCTTGTGCGGTTTACAATGGCAGAGCCAGCTGAATCTCATATGCTGGAAACTAGACACTTCCTTTAACCTATGGTTGAACCACAACTTTAGTAGGGTTGGAGCCCCACTGACTCACAGTGGGCACCCGGTTCACCAAACTATAAATTAGGACTTATTTACTTAAATAATAGTACCTAACAAGCATACAGCAACATCAGCATGTCTCATGAGGTATACATGAAACATATGACTCTCATATTATTCCACAAATAATGCTACCTAATTCTAGGAACCCATTAGGATCTAATGAATGCTATATTTAACTTTATTTTGTCAGTTTATTTACAAATTTATTTTATGAGTTTTAGTTAGAGCTGGCATAGGAGATTTTGCCATTTCGAAAAGCTGAGAGTTAAAGAGAAGGGATGTGGGTTTAGGGCAAGAATCGCCCACTTTCCTTCAAGTCAAGGAAGCTGATAGCTTAGTGTATGGCATTGACTAGAATCACGCCACATTTTTGGGAAGCAAAAAACAGGTGAATGAAAAAAATAACAGACTTGTATGTAGTACTAAATGAATGTGACTCCAAAAAATGTTAGTATGTCAGTTAGTCAGATCAAAGTCAGCTGCTTGAACCGGATAATGATTTTTCTGTGGACCAATGGTAAATTTACAAGAAATTGTTGTATGTCACAACAGAGGAAGAAATCAAACCTCCCTAATTTGAAAAAAAGGAAAACATTGTGGCATCATTTATCAAAAGGACATATACTACTGAATATTGTCTACAAAAATATTGTGGTAGAACAATGTTGAGTTAAAAATATCATATACCAATATCACATTTCTACTAACCCTATCTAAAATGATAAAGTATTGAAAGACATAATATCGAGCAAAACAATATAGTAAATAACACAATATTGATAGACAAAATATAGAAATACACAATATTGATAATTCTATCTCCAAAATCAATACACAAAAAAATGCTAAACTACAATATTGACAAATATGTAGGAAGAATAAAATCATTAATAAATTCTGATACAACTATTAAAATATTAAACATAAAATATACACTGCCAAATGCATACATACCTACACCTTATTTGTCATCTTCCAAATAAGGGAAGCAACAAACAAAATGACCAAGTAACCACTATTTAAGAAATGAAAAAACTCCCTCTTTTGTGCCTACACCAAACCAATAAGACACACATCAGCCATGATGTCCACATAAATACAGAAAAATCCTATAAAAAGTAAGTAGCTATGTAAATATGTAAGAAAGGAGGAAAATAAGATAAAAACACTAACCTGAAAACAAATGGCCCAATTACAGAGCTACCAAACACAAACAAATTTGTAAAATGTAAGTAACCAAGCACTAATGAATATGCTAAGTATAAAATAGTAGTAAAGTATTACTCACATAGAACCACATATTTAATTACTTTTTTAAAGTTTAAATTGAACACATATAATAGCATGTCCAACGAAGCCATTTCACAGAGTCACAGAAAGGAAAATGCTCACACAACTATGGTCTATAGTCAACAATGTAGAACCAAAGAAACTATCCATAGGAAGTGCACACAATATTATTCAAATAGTTGCTTGAAGGGCCCTAACTGTGAATGACAAAGTTGAAAATAAAATTCAGCATGACCACCTGCCACATGAGACAGAATTCATAGTCAGAAACATATATCAGGACCTAAAATAGGCATCAACTAGTTCCACAACTCCAAGTGGATATGTACTTAAGGATTATGCCCAGAGAATCCCTACACATGGCATACCCCAGTTAACCTCTGTACCTAACTTAAAAAGAGCAATATAAAGGCAAAGTAAACTAGAAAGAATAGCAAACCCTGCATATCTGGTGCACCTACATATTATTTACATATGAACACCACTTAAGTATTCAGCCAATTATGCACAAGGAGTCGCATTACATTATGGTACATGTTTACTAAAACCAGGAGCTCAACCATGTAGCATGATTAAGTGCTCTATAGTTTGAGTTGAATCAATTCCCATGCACACAATCGTAATGTACATATTCTCAATATTGATGATAATATAAAAGTTGTTGATAAATTGTGACAGAGAGCTGTGTAAATAATTTGTGGTTGCTTCTGATCTGTTGTCCATTTCCACATTTTGATGCTGTATAGTTTCCCAAGGGCATTGGGCTCACACTTGACTGAGGGGCTTTTACCTGAAATGGGTTGTCCGTGACCACACCACAAAAAAGAGGTTTTTTTGCTCTGTGTAGTGCCATGCTTGTATTTCTTCTTTGGAAAGCGGTACTGGCATCACCTGACGACGATAGCCGGTTTCTGTGTGACTTGTTTTACAAACAAAAAGTATAATATTAAACATTAACATACATATTAACTGTTCAAATTACAATGTAAGTCACAGTGGGGAAAGTGTTGAACTGTGGGCAGGGTGTAGATTTACTATTCCCACTTCAACCCTTGCCATATTGACAAAAGTGTTGGACTCTGGAGACCAGAGTGTTCAGACTTAGGGCCATATTTATACTTTTTGACGCAAAACTGCGCAGACGCAGTTTTGCATCAAAAAGTTTAACGCCGGCTAAGGCCATTTCTTTGCACCACCCGGGCATCAAATTTATACTTTGACACTCCGTGGCGCAAAGCACTCGTTAGAGTCTTTATTTTTTTTACTCTAACCATTGCGCCACATCGTAAAGAAAAACAACTTTAACGTGGCGAAAATGACTTTTATCCGGTTTACGACGTCGCAAACCGGATACGTGCCTTTTTTTGCTGCAATAGCGTCAAAAGCAGCCCAAACACAGCAAAATGTGCAAAGGAGCCCCAAAATGGATCCCAGAAGCCATGAGAGAGCCCAGGAAGACTACAACCGACCAGGAACCAGCCAGGAGGACCCAGACAAGACCCAGGAGAGGGAGAATTAGAACAGGAAGTGCCGGTTCAATGCAGAGGAGCAGGAAATACTGGTGAAAGAGGTGACGGAACACCAGCATCAATTTTTTGTCACCTCAAAATTGGCAACAAATTGTCGATAAGAGAAACAGTGTGGCAGAAGTACAGAGAACAGACACTGAGTGCAAGAAACTCTGGCATGACTGCAAGCGCAGGACCAAGGAAAAGATGACAAGGAACAGGAAGGCAGCACTGCAGACTGGAAGTGGGGGTCCAGCACCGCAGGAGGCCCTGGACCACATGGAGGAGATGGTGGCAGCCGTCATCCCTGAGGAGATCGTCACAGGGATTCAAGGACAGGACAGCGCAGACTACCAGGAAACAACACAGATGCCGGGTAAGTTGCATGGGGGACAAAAATGCCTAAATGTTAACTGCAAGCAGGGGTGACATACTTACTACACAATGCATGTCAGCCATGATAATCAGGTAGTGGAAAGGGCAAAGGGGCATGGCACAGGTGCATGGCCTGTGCAGGGGAAACCTGGGGCACAGCACAACACTACACCAACAACATTTGCATGGGGGTACTCTGCCATGCCAGGGCTGTTGGAAAGGCAAAGCCAGTCCAGGAGGGTACGGTACAATGTAAAACAGGCCTGCTGTCACATGACAGCTGGTATTGTCGCTACATGAACTAGGGCTCAATTTCCAGTGTCAGGCCATATCCGCAAGTGGTATTTACCATTGACCATAGTTGCCACTACCACCTGTGCTGCGCAGGTCAAGTAGCCAATGGCAGTTATGTGCCCATGGATCAAACACACCCAAAATAGAGGGTTCAGGATGAAGACGTTATCAATTCCCTGTAATTACTAACAATGTGCAAATCCTGTCAAATGCTCATGTCTATAGGCGCTATAAACATCAGGTATTGTTATTAACATTATGAGGCACACAGCAGTAATGTCCTACCCATGCTGCACATTTCAGGGTCAACCCCCTGCCAGTGTTACAATAGCTGTAATGCCACCTTGCAGCATCCCAACTGTCATACTGCTAAGACAACAGCATTGGAGGAGGACATATGTGTCTAGCTAGTGAAACACACCTGCACAGTCATAAGAGGAAATTGAACACTACCAGGACCATCAGTGCAATCAAATGTAGCACACATTCCCCAACATCAGCAGTACACACTACAAATGCTGACACCTGTATTGTGCCATGCCAATGCTATACATAGTATATGCTGGGTCTCAGCAACATATAGGTGGATGTGAAATATCTGAGACTGGGTCAGTTCCAGATTGTTAAGTGTGGTGCAAGGGCCATCAGAACACCCACAGCCAGTGCAAAGCCTCACCATGATAATGGAAGTATACGGAGGGTTGAGTAAGACAAAAAGGTGGCAAAATACAATTTGGACAGAACCTACACCTAGAGGATGTGATCCAGACAATTCCCCAAACTGTCCACACAACATGTGACATTCAGGTGGGGCATAGGCCTGCGAGAATGCTAATCTTAATGACAGGAACAATGAACAGGAACCAAGATTACAATGTTCAACTAATAGGAAGTCAGGAACGTCACATTACAAATGCCACAACACAGACACACTAATTGTACAATATCTCATTGCAGAGGACGAAGGCTCTCCTGGAGATATGCCTGTCCTGGAGTTCCTTGATGACATGGATGACGAGCTGACAAACATTAGCCAGCAGACCCTCCAAGATGTCCTTGGAACCCTCCAGACCCCACCTTCAGTCGCAAAGAGGAGCACAGAAGTAGCAGCCATCACAGAGGAACCACCCACCACCCCAATAGTACGACCTGCCAGCTCCAACCCAGCTGAGGACTCTGAGGACACTGGTACCTCCTTTGAGAGGACTGTAGTTGGAGTACAGCGGGAGCTGGTCCAAGAGGTGCGGTGGGGATGCAAAATATGACAGCCAGCCTTGAGGGCATACGTCATCTGCATGATGTCATCTGCAGAACGCGCAGCAGCTGTGCAAGCGCTAACATCCGTCCTGCAAGGACTACAACAAAGTGTAAGGGAATTCACCACTGCAGTAAGGGAGTTGCCACAACACCTGGCATCCCATACCTTTCACTGTGTGCACAAATGCAACCATGACCCCCTCAGAGCTGACCTGGCTGCCTGCCACAGTGATGTAGCTGCTATACTCAAGAACCAGCAGCTCCTCCTTGCTGCAGTAATGCCCTTAATAGCCCTCCAGTTGGCAGCTACTGGGAATTCTGACTCCACGTCTTCAAACACTGAAGTGTGTGTTGCCCCTTCAAACCCACCACCACCACCAAGGGCAGAGGAGATGACACACACATCAGAAGATGAAGATGTGGAACAGATCACCTTCACCCGTAGGAGTACCCGGTAGCACCTGTCCATGCCACATGGGCACTGATATCCTAGGTCCTGTGCTTGGTAACATGCCAGTCTTGCAACAGTTGATAACATACACTGTTCTCCAGCACACTGTTCACCTTGACACTATGCTCTGTGATTGTCTCTCACTACCTCATTGGCAATTCATGTTCCTCTGCACTGTATGACACTTCACCCCAGCATGTCCAATGACATGTCCCATTGCACTTGTGTTGCATCACAATAGAAGGCGTGACACTAATGGACTATGTAATTATTGCACTACAGCACTTTAAAGTAAATAGCACTTACACAACCACTTTGTCTGTGTAATGTGACACATCAAATGTGTAGGAGATTAGTGCTGTATGTCACATGTCAATGGCCATAGAATGTCAATACAACTGCGTTGAAAGAATGTGGGCTGATAACTATGCACTGGGGTCTGGATAGTATCATAATCTGCGCTTCCTGAGGCTTATTTCTAGAGTAAATTGAAATCTAACAGTATAATGCTGAGTTGGACTGAAAAACTCCACTTCATGTTATGTATAAGCTGAAAATCAATGTGGCCAACATTCCCTTCAATAGAATCTTTATGTATGTGACATCTGACTATAAACTTTCATCACACACACACACACACACACACACACACACACACCCCATACAGCAGGAATGGATGTGTATAAGTGTATGGACCCATATGTAACCTGGGAGTACAACGTAAGAAATTATAGGTGTGAGTTATGTAGACAATACTACATAAGATTATAACATCACTCAGCTTATCAGGGTTCATGTGAATATCTGGCTGCAGATAGACGTGTTACAGTGTCCAAGATTCCAATTCAGGTCTCAAATGATGACAGATTTAAAAACACATCCAAACTTCACAACACATTGGGAACCATAGTAACCTTGAGTGGTGGGTGCAATGGATGGCAGATGCATAGAGAAGTAGCTTTGGTGTAGCTGCCAGTGTGACTACAAATTAGGAATTGTGAATAACCATGTCAGTAATGGGATTCAGATGCA
The DNA here is from genome assembly GCF_031143425.1 of Pleurodeles waltl. Taxonomy (NCBI): domain Eukaryota; kingdom Metazoa; phylum Chordata; class Amphibia; order Caudata; family Salamandridae; genus Pleurodeles; species Pleurodeles waltl. The sequence goes on from NC_090447.1 coordinate 183,777,128, forward strand.
GGATGGAACACAAAAGCAAATACTAAATTGACACTGTTTACCCATGTCAAGGCCCTGATCCCCAAGCATATGACACATACTATAAAGGAGTACCTAAACTTTTATTTAACAGTAATAAAGGATACTAAAACTAGGGGAAACACCTTAACTAACCTAACCTATCCTAACTACACATTACCCACAGCTGGCCCTAACTACCCTAATCTAAATTTACCTATCACATTTAACTAAACACTCTAAACATCAACCCCCCCCTTATGTGACGGGACACATGTAGGACAACATATACTAACCTAAACACATACTATCTTAGCCTAAACAAATATATATATATTTTTTTAATTATTTGTTTTATACGCATAAACCCCAACATCATTACCCACCTACCCACCCACAAAAAAACACATGTAATAATATAACCCCCTCCACCCCAACCCACTTATTATAACTAAACTAACAGCCTACTTTAACCTAACACTAAGCCCCCTATACCCACTACAGATAAGAACCAGGAAAGAGGAGGCTGGGGAGGGACTCATGGCTGAGGGTCAAAAAGTCACAAATTTGCCCTCTACAGGATCGTATTCATACCCTGCAGTCTCCTGCTATTGCGGGATACCTCCTGCTGCAGCCTTTCCATCCTGCGCAACATCTGCTGCATGTCACATCTCATCGACTGAAATTCTGCATTGTCTATTACAGTAGCTGGGGTTGTCCGGGTTCCACTAGTTGAGGGCAGTGCTGGTGCTGGTGCCATGCTTGGAGGGGGAGGTGCAGGAACTGCTGTCTGTGGGCCTGGAGCAGATGAGGTTGATGGACCTGCAACAGTGGCTGTCATCCTTTGGGTGACTGTGGTCTGAACTGTTGTGCTCGTGGTGGTGTCTGTTGTGGGCAAGGATTGCCCCCCTTGGGCAAATGCCCTCCAGACCCCTGTGGCTCTCTCATGGCGATAACGCCGTGCCATATTGCGGAACCCAGACTTCACATCTAGTATGTGGCGGTAACGCATTGCCCGCCTCTGGAATTCCACGATCTCATGGGCATTCATTTTGGCAGCTGTAAAAATAGAGAAAAACAATCATTACTGACACCATTGTGTGATACATCTACAGATGATATTGTAACACTTCCTCAAAATTAGCTGAAACAGTCCAAATCACAGTACAGGTCATAGAATGTCCCTGAGGAATGACAGACCAACACAGCCTACACATCTACTATCTAACAGCACAGCAATGCTCAAAAAGGTGTGTACCTACTTAAATGATCTATGCATCATTTTACTGCTATTAGTCACATAACACATGCTGCAAGTACTCCAAATGTGACAGGCCAACTAATGACTATCTTCTGGATGACAATCAAGGCCCACAAGACCTGTGATCTGTAAATGGAATTGCATGGACGGTATGCAGTTGCTAATCACGACGAGGTATCTTAGGTTGAAACAATAGAATGTTGGAATTACGTGTCTGTTTTCTACACTGGGATCCTCACACTTAGGTACACATATTTCATATCCCTAACCCTGTGCCTCAGGGGGTGATGGACATGCAACACATACTTTCAAATATCAAGGACAGCCAGTAATCTTTGGACAGCTGTCCATGGGTTTAGCCAGTCCACCACAGGTAAGGAGGGCTGCCAACTAGGATTGACTCAAACATTGGACAATCACATCCACATTTATGTTCCTAATTGCGGACAATTGTCAACATCATTTAATCTCCTTTCCAAAAACAAGCACATAGATGCAAGCACCCATCTGGGCTTTAGCTGCATGCACACCTATGACATTCAACTGAAGTGCCACATAAACGAAGCACAACATGTGGAGCTATATGCTGCTAGGAAGACAAATATACAGTCCTACATGGTCATTAGTTAACAGGGATGCTCAGGTCTGTGGGTCATACTTCGGTATCACTGGTCTGTGTGAATAAAGGTATGACTGGCTGATTAAATCATGAAAATGGCCACCTCCTAATTAATAATTGGCATACATGTAGCAACAAATATCACACTGTTCACCTGCCCATGCCTATAGCACAGCACTAGCATCCCAATATTTGACTCTACGCCACTGCCTGTCCAACTCAAACATGGAACAAAATGTCAACCTCCAGTCAAGTTACATATCAGATCATGTGCCAGCACATCATACCTTGCAATGTGTCCAACACACAGGAGTCAATCACACAACAGCTGCAAACACAACACAGGACTAACATATCAACACTTATTGGAAATGTCTGGGTCTGCAAATCGAGCCACTTCACCAATTGTGTAGGGGGCTGGTCCACCTGTAAAACATGGAAGGGTGAAATGTGCTCAATGTCTGCTCACTGTACAAAACTTGGAACAACAAATCGCTGTGTGTGACATTTTATATGATTTAGCAGCACCTCAGGCATGTAGACACCCCAACAGACATACTACTGCAAACATGCATTGACCCTGTCACTCCAGTGAGTGATAGACACACATATGCACACATGCACTGGCCCTAACAATCATGTGGTGCCAAACATGATTACTCAATTTTGTGCAGAATTATTTCTAGAGGGTACTCCATTTCTTCATTTGTTGTTATGAGAGACATGCAAAGCCACATTCCTGGTGCACTGCAATACCATTCACTCAGGTATAGTGGCTTGTGCATCAAGGGACAATGAGTTAGTGTGTGATGCTCATGTGGGTTGAGTTTAGTTCAGGAATTATTGTGCTTTCTATGGTCCATTCTATGTGTGCCAGTGTTGTATGTAGGTTACATATGCCACATTGGCAGTGTACCTAGAGCCGTATATGCCCCCTATGACACTATGATGGCAGGGATCCTGTGTGTTACTTGATGACAATGTCACGATAAACATGGATTGGCCATTTATCTAAATCAAAACAACAAAGAAATATATGCTGATAGTGTCTAATTTGATCATCCGTGACAGAATGCATGGGCACAGGTGTAGTCATTACACCTGAATCCTGTTACTCAGGGCCCTGTGTACCTATATCAGGTATTGTAGATCACAGTTAGCCACATTCATTATCTATCCTTTGCCAAGCTGGGTGACCAGTGGTTATACAATGAACTAACATTGTCCCCTAATTGAAACATGGTTTAGCAAATGTCCTACTTTGGCAATCTTGATGAGGTAGGTCTCAATTTGTATGCACCTTGGGAATGGCAGCACTCACAGGAATGCTGGCCTGCTGATCTTAGCATACACCCATGTCTGTGATAGCCTTCATACTGAGAACTTAACAATTGTACATATGCTGCACTAGATCAGCAAGGGTGTACCAAACGTAAACTACCAAACAATTTTGTCACTTTAAATGTATGATGGAAGCAGTCAGGGGTCCCTTGCACAACATCATGCAAATAAAACATTTGGGACCATGCATTCACAAAGTTCAGGGATCCCATGATGACCCATTAACTTTAGAAAATTGTTTGGCTATAAAGTGACACAGATGGCAAATGCATCCGCTCTGTACCAGCAATTGTGCCCAAGGCAAAATAAAACACACAGGAACAATGAACTTAGGGCCAGATGTTCTTTCTTTGAAGTGTAGCATTTGCTTCATTTGTTCACGCTACAGCTCTGGAAAGTAGCACAAAATTGGAAATTATCAAGTGTGCATTACTTTGCCATCCATAATTAATTTAAATGCTGCACAAACCAAATCAAAATATCAGCCTAAGATATTACCAGAGGTTAGGAAGATCTTTGTAAGTATGGCCATGAATACAGCTCAGACATGTATTCCAAAAATTGGGGACTACATTTGTTCCTTGCATTAGCATGTGAAATACATCTCATTCCTGGTAGAATCACAGGCCCTGAATAATACTTTTGTTTGTGCCGCATTACCATCATCTATTGATGTCAAATTAGCACTAATTTACAATATCAAGTTGTCTTTTGTAAGTTTGTGCAGCTTTTGCGTCAACAAATGACAGTAATGCGTAGCAAATATTGTATAAAACCAGGCCACTGTATGTTCAACTTGCATTCCACATGTCCACAAACATTGCATGCAACATGTCACAAAATCTGCTACTGTCACTACAGAGCATTTTACTGCACACATTAGTCTAATTTGTACTCACCAACAGGGCCACCAATCACCAAACCCAAGTGGTCCAGCAGGTCTTGCCCAGGTCAGCCCAGAGATGTTTAAGTTGGTGGTCATTGCTCTAGCTGTTGGACACTCTCTTTAGGTGGAACAGCACCTTGGACCACCTGAGCGTCCTCGCCTCAGTGTGATACCCCTGTATCACCCTGCCACCAGCCTCTAACATCAGGGGGAGGAAGTGGCACACCAGCCCAATAAAAGCCCCCAGCTCCTCACCCATTCTCCCTAGACGTGGCCTTCCCAACATCACAAAAATAATAAGGATAGGAAAGGGAAAAGATGGAAATCCAAGGAAAAGAGGTATGAAAATGAAACTTAAAGAACCCACAAACAGCCCAACAATACTCCAACTAACAATACCCACTACACACTCCAAACAGTACAAAGACAAAATTAGACACACAAAATGACAAAAATACACTTACACTGATTTACAGATATAATTATAAAAACAACAGATGACAATTGAAATGGCACACAGGAGACAAAAGCACAATATTGACAGACAACTCTCGACACAGCCACACAGTCTAGAAGAATCACAGACTGCAAAGTGAAAGTGAAAGTACACCCACTGTACCATTTCTGTAAACAGGATATCCTATTACATCACTTCCTATCTCAAATGCGGTGCGTTTTTATTATGATCGGTGGAATTTTATGAGGCTTACGGGCTTTGCGTTAATAATTTTTGACGCATATGCTAAAAAATTCCCCACATTCAAGGATCAGTATATTTTTCATGGATAACCGTCATTTTTTAACGCATATGTGTCATGTTTTGACGCATATGCATCTTTTTTGACACTTTTGCATAAAAATATCTGTCTTTAACTGTGTTTGTGTCATTTTTCTCATTTGTAACATACATGGAGGCTATAACTATACAAAGATAGGCAGTTAGGGCCTTCTGTGTGTGTTCTAGTGGCAGACCACACTACTGCGGACCATAATACTCATTTTGTTGTGCCGGATTAGCACTCTTAACTGACGCAACAACAACCCAAACTTTTGGAATTAAAATTGGTATTTCCTAGTTTGAGCAGGTGGTGCATCAGTAGACGATAGCAAGGCTACGCAACTTAAAAAATTCACTCAAGGCCTATGTGTTTATGTCTGTGAATTGGCTATTTCAATTGTTGTTGGGCCTCTGTGTGAACATCACAAGACATGTTTTGCATAATGTACTTGTATGCATGTGTTGTAATTGTGGATGACCATCAGATGCCATTCATTGAGGTACATCAGTCATGATATGTGTTTGTCATATCTGTTGCGTCTTATGCTGTGTGAACTTCCCTGACTTTGGGGACAAAACATCTCCCATGGCAAACTATACACAAAATAGATAGAGAACGGTTATAATGACAATGTTAAAACTGTAAGCCATCACATGTAATGGAATGTTGGATACCACTTCATGGTCACTTGTGTGTATACTACCCCTGAGTCAGGCATTTGAACATGCTAGGTAGGTACAGTGTTTGTGACACAGAGTCCCAACTCCAATCCAAAAAGGTTTTGGTACATCACAGTTTGAGTCATGTAAATCACCTGTTTCTCCTGTGGATGTGGAGGACCAGCAGACCATGCTGCATGTGTTCACATATTTCCAGTGGTTCATTGCACAAAGGTGTCCAGTTCAAGTGTGTGGCCATGTGTACCCACAGTCAGTATTGGCCTCCATGTTGTCACAGTTACATGCAGGTCTAGTCATGAGTCTGTGGAACCATTCCCTGAATTAACAGAGTATCCTTCAAAGCAGATTTGACCTAAAGCCGAAGATCAACTAACGACACACATGGGGGTAGTCCAGCCATGGCACTGAAGAATATTAATAAGGCTGACGACAGGGCAACCTTGGTGTGCTCAAATACTTTATAGATCAGTAATAGGAAACAGGCAGCTTTCATCACAACATTTGTAAAGAGGGTGGGCTCTAAAATTCGCACTGCAACAGGGAACATCAGTGCCTCTGTGCTGATTAATCTCACAGCTAGTCACCACTCAAACACCATCAAAAGGTGGTGGCAGAAGTGAATCTGTGTGTGGACCGTCAGGGCACAAACATGTTTGGTCCTTACATACACATTGGCAACCCTTGTTTGTTTTGCTGAAGGCACCGTACAGAATCCATGCATACAGCCATAGCACACTGTCACTGTTTGGCACTAATGAATACATGCAAAACCAGACAAGGGATGGGGGCTGGATTAGGCAATTTGAATACATGTCCCAGAACAGAATACGATGAGTAAACTGATTAAACTATACTACATATTTGAGGATTCATCAAAGACCTACCAGACACAGTACCCCAGGAGGAAAGATAGGGCATGGAAAGCAACTATGAACGCAAAGACAGGAACCAGTGAGGCTAACAGGATGCAGGCTCTGTCAGGAACAAACATGAACAAGGCAAATACACAGTGAGCAGACTCTGACTGGGAAAAGCTGGAACAACACTGTAGGAACTAAAACCTGTTTTTGTGCTGTGGTCTGCAACGTTACACAATCCCCCAAGGGCTCTGTTACACAAGTGATTTGTACACCAATGCACAACAAGGAGATTCAGAAAGTGGCAGCTTCTAAGCAGTTCTAGGCAGCAGCAACGGCAGGGCAGGTTCAAATGGCTGGTGTGCATGGAAATGCTCACAGGTGTGTGCAGCTTCAGTCTCTCACAAGTCCTGGAGTTGAGACTCAAGTTCAAAGGGCCAACTGGACTTTTCACATGGGAAGCAATGGACAGCTGATTACAGGTCCTACCGACTACCAGGCAGTGCATTATCGGACCTGAGGTCCATGCAGACTGATGAACTATGACTATTGCATGCCATACTGAAGAGGGAAGCACACAGGAGTCAGAATGGGAGTCTGGGTGTGTGTAGATGAAGATTCTCAGGGTACAGATAGTCCATTTACAGGGCCCCCTAGAGAAGGGTGGGCAGAGACTGAAAATATGGCAGTGGAAGGACTTATTACCTGGAATGGACTGCGCAGGGCATGTCTTGTGAGCAATGCTTGTCATACCTGGGGTACTCGTGCTATCCATTTTCTGCTTAGATGGACTTCTTGTCACACATGCTCGTTGCAAAGATAGCTGATGTCACACTTACTGCTGTCAAGGGTCTGGTCATACATTCCTGTTACCAATGCAATAGCACATCCACTGCCTCATATATGAAACACTTTTTTACCTTATGATTGATGGTGCCTTAGTTGTGTGTCATGTGCTGCAATGGACCATGTTGGCAACATGGATGTGTGTCATAGCTGTGGTCCTCTGATATTGCCCTTCACATGTGAAATAGACAGGATATATGTCATTTACACTGTGTGTGATGTTGGGTGTACACTCATACCCAGATGTTTTGTACAATGTGTTGTCTCTGACGCAATCCTGCTGCAGTGTTTGAATGGTCCCCCTCATTTTCACGGTCAGCATCCTCCTCTTCCTCCTCTTCAGGCATTTGTGGGTCTGGTTCATAGAGAGGGGAATGTTCCTCCATACACAAATGTTGTGCAGGATGGCACAGGTTAAAATGATCTTACAGACCATTTCAGTGAATATAGGAGGCTGCCTCCGGTGATGTTGAGGCTCCTGAATCTGGACTTCAGAATGCCAAAAGTCCTCTCAACTATGGTGCGTGTTCTCCGATGTGCCTCATTATAGGCACAATCTGATGCTATGCTTGGGGTTGGCAAATGGGGTCATGATCCATGGCTGGATCCCGTAACCTTGATCAGCTGAAAGAGAAAATGAGTGTAAATATTTGGATGTTGGTTGTACCTTGATTATCACTTTGCAGGGCAGTTGTTATATTGTATCGTTTTTGACTCATCTGTGTTTGTGTTATTGTGTGGGATCCTAAGCTTCTAGAATGTTCTTGCTGCATTGGGTTGTTTAATTATCAAAACTGGTGTTTGGCTGATTGACCTGATATCAGCGGTATATTTGTAAACTTGCAGTTCATTGTGTATCTCCCATGCATTATGTCATGTGAAAGAAGTGTCCATGTGCCTTCATTGGAGGTGACATGATACTTCCACACACAGAATTGATTCCACTGTGGTGGTAACACGGTTGCAGTATATGGCTTGAACATCCCATCCAATTCAACATATGTAATAGCATGTGAAAAACAACAGTGAGGCCCTATGATTTGGCTAGGTGAAAATGGCCTACACATCTCCATAGGTCGGCAACACTAAAATGTTCACAATTGACAATGCACAAATCTCCCATGTGTGACAATTTCTAGGCAAACCTATTTTTGTGCCCTCACCAAGTTGGCTCATATGCAAACGTCTACCTACACTACTGAACCTGCTCCAGGTAAGCTGGCTAACTTGGTTGTGGGGGTGAAGGTTTAAGTGTCAGAAGCTCCATGTGCCTGTGCATCTGTTATGTATATGTGTAATTGTCTCAATCCGTATGTGTAGCAGTGTGCACTTTGCATTAGTGTCACATCAATATGTGTTCATAGCGCAGTCCACTTCCTTATTGCTAGCGGGCAATGTCACCCCAGGAGTGATGTGAGATGTTGGTACTGCCTAAATGATTCCATGTCACCTTCATTAGAGTCAGCATCATCATGCTATGTGTCTCATCGTGTTTGACATGCAGCAAAACACATTACACACCCCTTACACAGTACGTATTGCTTGGAAGGGTGTGTGATTGAGTGTTATTGATGTGATATTGGAAGATTCATCTTCCAAGTTGTACTGCCAGTTAAGGCCATGTCATTGTCACTGTGTGGTTTTAAATTGGTCCCTTGTGGCTCTGGAGTGGCATCTGTTGTTATTTGCATCTGTCATTTGTCCATAGGTGTGTATCCCATTGGGTCAGGATATCAAACATGACTAGCAGTGTCACAACCTCAGTATCTTCCTGGCCACGTGTCATTGTAGTGGTGTGTGTTGTGTGTCCTACAGGGTTGCTGTGCTGTGTGTATAGAACTAGGTTTCTGTACTTACCAACAAGTAGGCCATTGCCATATCGTCCATCCTGGAAGTGTTGATTGATGGTGCTGTGGCAGAAGATGAATGAATCATGTACACTCCCAGGATACTTTGCCACGATGTTGGTGATCAATCCCCGGTGATCCACAATGGCCTGCACATTGATGGAGTGTGTGTTCTTCCTGTTACTGTATAGATGCTCCGGTGCAGCAGGTGGCACAATCCGTACATGTGTGCAGTCAATAGCACCAAGCACATGTGGGAAGCCACTGATTTGATAGAAGCCCTATTTGGTCTCCTGCTGCTTCTGCTGTGTGTTGGGGAAGCTGATGTGGCGGGGTGTGAGGGAGATGATGGTATCCGGTACCTTGGGAAGGAAGGAAGAGAATGAGGACTGTGAGATCTCGGCAACCAGGGAACCAGTGGTTTGAATAGAGCGACTTGCCAACATGTGCAGGACAGCTAGCAGCTTGGTCTCTGGTGGAATGATGTGGGGTGTCTGCAAGCTGGGTGCCAACTGTGGATCAATGTGGCGCAGCAGCTGCTGTATGGCTCACCAGTTTAGTCTGTGCCTCTGGATGACGTCATGTTCCCTGAGGCCCTGAAGTGTTGTCCTGGTCCGGAATATCCTCTCCTGCCTTCGACGTTGCCTTTGGGGTCCCTGTTGGTGTGGTGGAAGCTGCTGCTGTTGCTCCTGTGCTCTGCGTCTTCGTGCATTCTGGATGAATAGCACCTCCATGTCTTCCTTTTGGAGCTCTGATGTTGCTTCTGTTGGTTTTCCTTAAGTACTGGTGTGTTTGCCTCATTCTAACAGCTGCCTTTACCCAAGCGTTAATTTTTGACGCAAATCGGGATGTGAGCCATTTTCCTACTCCGCCTACCAGCCGTGCGGGATTTTTGCGCGGTTGGATAAATAGGGTGCACCACAGATGTTTAAGTCATTTTTTGGACGGGAACGCCTACCTTGCATATCATTAACGCAAGCCAGTTTCACGCATACAGAAAATGACACACACTGAGATATTTTGACGTTAGCAGGGCCTAGCGTCAAAGTATAAATATGGTGTTAGTTTTGTGCCGAATTTGCATAAAAAAAATGACACAAATCCAGCGCAAGCTGAGTATAAATATGCTCCTAAGGCCCAGATTTATACTTTTTTAGCACTACATGTGCGCCGCTTTTTGATGCAAAAGCGGCGCAAACTTACAAAACACAATTGTATGCGGCGCTAAAAAAGTATAAATATGGGCCTAAATCACATGTCGCACACTGAGATATTTTGACGTTAGAGGGGTCTAGTGTCAAAGTATAAATATGGTGTTAGTTTTGCACCAAATTTGCATAAATAAATGACGCACATCCGGCGCAAGCAGAGTATAAATATGGGCCTTACTATTTCCACTCCAGACTTAGGGCCCGATTAAGTGTTTGGCGTGGGACTGTCAAACCCGGGGGGAGGCTGCCACCCCTATTGTGGTGGTGTCCCCCCTGCCCTATCACAATGTTCCCGCCTGTCTGACCAGCGTTACCACTTGTCAGACTGGCAGGAACAGTGCTATGAGATAGCACTCTGCTCCCTTAAAGGATCCGAGTACTATCTCGTGGCAAAGAAGGGGGGACCGACCAGCACTCTTGGAATACGCACTGTCTGCAAAGCACCCTCACTGCCAGTCACCAGTCTTTCCATGGCGGTCAGATCGCCAAGGAAAGGCTGGAGATGAGGGGAGTTGTAATCAGCCAGGCAGCGCTGGATTAATTGCCACCCAAGCTGAGTACAACTATCCCTGCCGTTATACAGTCGGGAACCATGATCTTGGCGGGTCCGCCTGCAAGGATTGTAATTGGGCAATCAGTTCTCCTGGAGTGCGGTGGTCTGACCGTCAACGCAAGTGTGGTGGTCCTCGGACTGCCACACTCGTAATGAGGCCCGTAGCCACAGTTGGGGGTGTTGGACTCCGGGCCATGAACATTTTCTATTCTCACACCAAACTTAGCCATACTGGGGAAGGTTTTGGACTCTGGAGTGGTTCAGATTTACTTTTCCCTCTCCAGACTTAGCTACAGTGGAAAAAAGTTACAATCTGAGGTGTAAAACAATCACAATACATATAAAAGTAGAGTACTTAAAAATAAATATTTTTAACTTATTAAGTTTAACTATCTTGACAACAAACCTATAAAAATTAGGATTTTTCTTAAAAAGACAACATATACGTTATGTAAATATAGACTATACAACATTAAATATTAGTATTTATTATGTATTTAAATGTTTTAAATATTTATTAAAAACACATACATTTAAATATTTTCAATTTATTTTAAAATTTTAAAGATAAAATCATTTTATATTTTTAAGTCCTGTGTAACATTTTTACTATTTACCAAAACATATACTATATACTACATTATGGGGGTCATTACAACATTGGCGGTAAAAGCCGCTTACCGCAGTGCAGAAGACCGCCAACACACTGCCGCGGAATTCCGTCACAGCTATTATGACCCACATCTCGAAATCCGACAAAATCCAGACTCCCACACAAGACCGCCACACCTAAGGTCAGTGATAAACTGGCGAAATCAAAACCTCCACCGTCACGCCAACAGAAATACGCCCACACTATCACGGCCCATGAATCCACGCGCGGTCTTTCAACCGCGGTATTCCATTGGCGGTATACACCGCCGCGCTCAAAATACACACACTCTTACAAAACACAGCCACATTGGACAATTCGAAAAACACACACCTGATACACATACACACACCACTCCCACACACCCATTACAATATAAAACACACACCCACATCACCCACAAACCCCTACGACCACCATTACAGAGAGAAGGCCAGAGAGAGACACCACCATCCACAAACTAGCAGCCACAGGCACTCAGCACCATCACCCACACTACTTCCACGCACAAAACACCACACACCACTACACATCACCACACTTGTCACCACATACACCACCCCACACATCACCTACACCACCCCATGGCATGACAAAGACACCCCAGGTTCTCTGAGGAGGAGCTCAGGGTCATGGTGGAGTAAATCGTCCGGGTAGAGCCACAGCTATTTGGAGCACAGGTGCAGCACACCTCAATTGCAAGGAAGATGGAGCTATGGAGAAGAATAGTCGACAGGGTCAACGCAGTGGAACAGCACCCAAGAAATCAGGACGACATCAGGAAGAGGTGGAACGACCTACGGGGGAAGGTGCGTTCCGTGGTCTCAAGACACCACATCGCGGTACAGCGGACTGGCGGCGGACCCCCACCTCCTCCCCCACAACTAACAACATGGGAGGAGCAGGTCTTGGAGATTCTGCATCCTGAGGGCCTCGCAGGAGTCGGTGGAGGAATGGACTCTGGTAAGTCAAATCTTAACTTTCATATCCCCCACCATACCTGCATGCTATCACAGACCCCCACCCTCGCCCCCTCCCCTATCACTCCAACTCCTCACAAATGTCCCAACATCACAAACCACACATCCCAACACCAAGCCCTGCATGCAGCAACAAGGAATGGACACCCATCACTATAGCATGCCCACCGCACATACCCATAATACCCCCCTCAACCATCATCACACAAGCCCCCACACAGGAATGCTAGCACTGGGGTACACGGTCACCCACCCATTGCACACCATGACACACACAGATACAATAATCATGCTTTTACACCCCTGCAGGACCACTACCCAACGTCACTAGACAGGAGGGTCCAGACATCTCCACCCCACCCACTGAAGAGGCCCACAGTGATGACAGCAGCTCTGTCCAACTGGATCCAGATGACCAGCCCGGACCATTGTGGGCCTCGGGACAGTCGGTTCCCCACACCCAGTCACAGGCCACCACAGAGCTTCCACCCTCTGTTAACACCAGCACAGCACCCGCCCAGCGGGCCCATACCTCCGTCCCCAGGACACGTCAATCAGCTGTGTGTCCACCACTACAGGGAACCCAGGATAACCCACCACCCCAACAACAACAGGGACTTGGGGGCAGTGGTAGTGGGCACACGGTCCAGGGGACGGAGGCCCAGGAACACAGGGGAACTGGGAGGGCTGCTGTGCGACAGGGGGCGGACAGGCCTAGGGAACCCACTCTCCACAAGGCCCTCTCCTCCATCATGGGAGCATACCACCACTCCCAGGAGACAATGGCAATGGTACTGGCCAAGTTTCAGGAGACCCAGCGCCTGCAGGAGGAACAGTATTTGGGGTTCAGGGAGGAACTCAGAACCATCAGCTTCGCCCTGGGTACCATCGTAGGGGTGCTGAAGGAAATACTTAACACCAGGAGGGACACTGTGGCACTACAAGGGGCCCCTGACACTAGCATGGACGATGAACTGCCCACCACTTCCGCCGACGCTAGTGGACAGGAGGCACCGCCACAGGACCACCACACCAGCACCCCACCCCCTGCAGATGGAGAACCACCCCGCAAACGGTCCCTGAGATCCAGGAACAGGACAGAGCACGATGCCAAGACCCCCACCAAGAAATTAGACCACCCTGATTGTCATCCCACTGTCCCACTTTGTCACCCTGTCCATATTTAAACTGCCCCAGTTCCACTTCCTATGCCCATATGGGTAATGCACCTGTGAGACTAATAGACTGGACTCTGCCATGGACATTCCTCCGCCATCACCCCTCACCATTTAACTTCCTCCTCCAATATTTTGTATTTAAATAAACACCCTTGAATCACAAAACAATCTGGAGTCAGTCTGTGATTTTGAAAATGTGTATTAGCAATTACAGTGTCAAAATGCTCTTTCAAATGTAATGTCAACATACCTATGTCACACATCTCAAGTCCATGAGGAATGTAAGCATATGACACACGTTGGAAACCACACCTGTGGAACCGTAAGGGAAATGTATAACTCAGTTACCATATACTGGTAGAAATTTGACAGACAGGATAGAGGTAGAAGTGTGAAAGTACTTGTAGTAGGCAGGAATGTGTTCTCACCTGTGTGTTACTGGAAATATTGCTGGATAACTGAATCCCTGTTGTCAATGTCTTCTTCCTCTGCTTCCTCCTCATCACTGTCCACAGTCTCCACAGCTGCCACAACACCGTCATCTGGACCATCCTCCTGCGGAAAAGGCACCTGTCGTCGCAAAGCCAAGTTGTGAAGCATACAGCAGGCCACGATGATCTGGCACACCTTCTTTGGTGAGTAGAATAGGGAACCACCTGTCATATGGAGGCACCTGAACCTGGGCTTCAGGAGGCCGAAAGTCCGTTTGATCACCCTCCTAGTCCGCCCATGTGCCTCATTGTAGCATTCCTCTGCCCTTGTCCTGGGATTCCTCACTGGGGTCAGTAGCCATGACAGGTTGGGGTAACCAGAGTCCCCTAATAGCCACACCCGGTGCCTCTGGAGTTGACCCATCACATAAGGGATGGTGCTATTCCGCAGGATGTAGGCGTCATGCACTGAACCAGGGAACATAGCATTTACCTGGGAGATGTACTGGTCTGCCAAACATACCATCTGTACATTCATCGAATAATAACTCTTCCGGTTCCTGTACACCTGTTCACTCCTGTGGGGGGGGACCAGAGCTACATGGGTCCCATCAATGGCACTGATGATGTTGGGGATATGTCCAAGGGCATAGAAGTCACCTTTAACTGTAGGCAAATCCTCCACCTGAGGGAAAACGATGTAACTCCGCATGTGTTTCAGAAGGGCAGAAAACACTCTGGACAACACGTTGGAAAACATAGGCTGGGACATTCCTGATGCTATGGCCACTGTTTTTTTAAATGTCCCACTTGCAAGGAAATGGAGCACTGAGAGCACCTGCACTTGAGGGGGGATCCCTGTGGGATGGCGGATTGCTGACATCAGGTCAGGCTCCACCTGGGCACACAGTTCCTGGATTGTGGCACGGTCAAACCTGTAGGTAATGATCAAATGTCTTTCCTCCATTGTCGACAGGTCCACCAGCGGTCGGTACACCGGAGGATTCCGCCATCTCCTCACATGTCCCAGCAGACGGTGCCTAGGAATGACAACATCGACCACAGAGTCAAACAACTCAGAGGTATGTACCCACAGTCTACACAGAACACCATTCATACACAAAATCTGGCCTGTATTTGTGTTGTGCGACAAGGCCAGGGTCAGTGTGACGCAGTTGGTAATTAGGGCATGTGGGCCCCTGAAATGGCGGCTGCCTGACCTCTGAAGTGGTACAATGGGATGTGAGGTAACTGCACTGGCGTTGTACACCGTCGCGGTAGGCGGACGAACACCGCGGCGCAATGCTGCATTGGTTAACATTGGACCCTATGGGTCCCAGGAGCCAATGACGAAGTACGCCTGCGGTGATGTTACGCACCGCCACGGACGTGACCGCCATTTTCTATCTGTTCAATCACTCAGTACCTGATCTTCGACAGGAGAGGACCTACACTGCAAGTGCTGCTGTGACCTCGGTCTGGAAGAGACAATGGCTTGTGCGTCTGGGGAAAGGGCCCCTGCCTTCACTGCAGAGGAGTTGGAGAAGCTTGTGGACGGGGTCCTCCCCCAGTACACGCTACTCTACGGTCCTCCAGACCAACAGGTAAGTACACAGGGAGCATGTTGTATGGGCTATGCCTGTGTGGAGAGGGCTGGTTGTAAGAATGAAGGGGGCACAGTTCTGCATGCATGATGGAATGTGAATGCATGTGCCACATGGCAAGGGTAGGGATGGGGGCCACTCACTTAGACCGTGCAGTTGTTAATGACTTCTCTTCTTCCCCTGTATATGTCATGTAGGTCAGCGCCCACCAGAAGAAGGATATTTGGCGTGCCATCGCCAAGGACGTCCGGACCCTTGGGGTCCACCACAGATGGAGCACCCACTGCCGGAAGAGATGGGAGGACATTCGCCACTGGAGCAAGAAGACGGTGGAGGCTCAGCTGGGGATGGCCTCCCAACGTGGGAGGGGTGCCCGTCAAACCATGACCCCCCTGATGTTCCAGATCCTGGCGGTGGCCTACCCTGAGTTGGATGGGCGCTTGAGGGCATCACAGCAGCCACAAGGGGGTGAGTACAACATCATTCAGCGGACTTTGCGCGCAGTGAAGGTGTCTGGGTGGGGGAGGAGGGCCGTGGGTTTCCCTAGGCTAGGGCGAGTTCCGTAGGCTAGGCCCCTCCGTAATGCAGGCCATGTGGCACCCCACCCCACCTCTCTAGAGTGCCAAGTACAGGTATTTATGCCCCTGTGTCATCTATGTGTGCAGATGTTGTCCATAGCCTTGTAGGCCATATCCCAGGAATTGCATCTGTAGAGCCCAACAGCGTGACTTAGTGCAGGGGGCTGCTGTGTCTGTATTGTCCGCCAACGGTAGCGGTAAGCCATGCACTCAACCTGTCTTTCTTCTGTCGTCCCCCCCCTTTTTGTGGTCTCCCTGTTCTTGTGTGCATCAGCATCATCAGGCGGAGGTACAGTGGCACCGGAGCACGAGGGAGCTGCATCCCACATGGCCATGGAGGGCCACACCACGGACTCAGAACACACCAGTGGGACGGAGGGCGA
This sequence comes from Pleurodeles waltl, assembly GCF_031143425.1. Classification (NCBI taxonomy): domain Eukaryota; kingdom Metazoa; phylum Chordata; class Amphibia; order Caudata; family Salamandridae; genus Pleurodeles; species Pleurodeles waltl. The sequence continues at coordinate 183,793,811 of NC_090447.1, forward strand.
GGGGAGCACCATGGCGGTCACAGGATCTGCAACCAGCGACATGGACTCGTCCTCTGATGGGAGCTCCCTTGTGGTGGCGGCAACATCTCTGCCCCCCACTTCTACAGGTACAGCCGCCACCCCCCCTACCAGCACTGCCCTCCCAGCAGCCCCTCTGCGTGTGCCCCGTGCCCGCTCACCCAGGAGGGTGGGCATCACCTTCGCCCCAGGCACCTCAGACCCTGCCCCTGTCACCTCTGCTGCCCTCAGTGAAGAGGCCATTGACCTCCTCAGGTCCCTCACTGTTGGGCAGTCTACCATTTTTAATGCCATCCAGGGTGTAGAAAGGGAATTGCAACACACTAATGCATTCCTGGAGGGCATTCATTCTGGTCAGGCTGCCCTTCATCGAACCCTGCAAACTCTGGCCTGAGGACTGATGACAGCCATTGTCCCTGTGTCTAGCCTCCCCCCTCCAACTTCCTCCACCCCGACCCAATCCCCTGTACCTCTGCCTATCCCAAGCACACCATCAGAGCAGCCTGCACACACCTCACCACACAAGGGAAGCTCAGGCAAAACATAAGCACCATACATCCCACAGGCACTCACGCAAGCATCATACACATACAGACACACCAACATCCACTGCCTCCACTGTGTACCCCTCCTCGTCATCTCCCTCCTCCCTCCCAGTCTCGTCTACACTCACACCTGCATGCACTACCACTACAGCCACTACGTCCCACACCAGCACACCCACCACCACACCCCGCTCAAGTGCACTCACCACCCCCACTACCATTTATACGTCCTCTGTGTCCTCTCCGAGTGTGTCTGTGACACCCCCTCCGAAGATACACAAACGCAGGCCCACCCAACAGCCATCCACCTCACGACAGCCTCCAGCCGTGCACCTGCACCCAAATCCACAAAACTTACACCTCCAACAACCACCACCTCTTCCTCCACTCCCAAACCCCCTCCATCTACCCGTCCCAGTGTCTCCCAAAAACTTTTCCTGGCCCACCTTAACCTATTTCCCACCACCACCGCCCCCTCCAACCCACAGGTCCCGTACTAGCACCTCAGCCAAGAAATCTCCGGGACCAGTGGTGCCTGTTGTTACAGGTATGTGGAGTGCACCGGCCACCAGGCCAGCCAGTGTGGCACGGAGCCAGAGCACAGCCAGTCCCCCCCTGTGAAGCACCAGAAGTTGGACAGTGCCCGGCGGGAGAGGGGCAAGACTCCAGCCAGCAAAGCAGCTCACAAGGGTCCCGGGGGGAGTGTGGACTCAGCTGTGACTCCTCCCAAGGTGGGGAAGGAGCAGAAGAAATCTTAAAAGTCTGGGAGGAGCAGCACGGCGGAGAGGACCGCCATCATCCCCGATGCCCAGGAGGCCACCGCCAGCCCCATCGTCACTGGCCAGGAGACCAACGCCAGAGTCACTGCCCAGGAGGCCAGCCCCAGAGTCACTGGCCAGGAGGCCACCGCCAGAGTCACTGGCCAGGAGGCCAGCCCCAGAGTCAGTGGCCAGGAGACCCCCGCCAGAGTCACTGCCCAGGAGGGCACCGCCAGAGTCACTGCCCAGGAGGCCAGCCCCATCGTCACTGGCCAAGAGGCCACCGCCAGAGTCACTGCCCAAGAGGCCAGCCCCATCGTCACTGGCCAGGAGGCCATCGTCACTGGCCAGGAGGCCACCGCCAGCCCCATCGTCACTGGCCAGGAGGCCACCGCCAGCCACAGCCCAGCTGGCCAGGAGGGCCCTGCAAGCCACAGCCCAGCTGACCCATGAAGGACCGCCAGCCACAGCCCTGCTGGGCAATGAAGGACCGCCTTGGCAAGCACCGCTGAACAGGCCAGGGACCGCTGAGCAGGGCAAAGACCGCCATGGAATGCACCGCTGAACAGGTCTGACACTGGCAACGCAAGCACCGCTGAACAGGCCAGGGACCGCTGAACAGGACACAGACCGCCATGGAATGCACCGCTGAGCAGGTCTGACACTGGGAACACAAGCACCGCTGAACAGGCCAGGGACCGCTGAACAGGGCAAAGACCGCCATGGAATGCACCGCTAGCCCATTTGCGGCAGGGGCAGTGACGCAATTGGGACCGTCACGGGGTGTGTGCTGCACTCTGGGCACCAGTCCCCCTCCAGCACCAGTGGAGACTGTTATCCACTTGAGAGACTGTGGCTTTGCACTCCCCAGGATGGAACAGGGGGCAACCCACCCACTGTATAGACTTGAGAGACTGTGGCTTTGCACTCCCCAGGATGGAACAGTGGGCAACCTACCCACTGTATAGACTTGAGAGACTGTGGCTTTGCACTCCCCAGGATGGGACAGTGGGCAAGCCACCCACTGTAGAGACTTGAGAGACTGTGGCTTTGCACTCCCCAGGATGGAACAGTGGGCAACCCACCCACTGTATAGACTTGAGAGACTGTGGCTTTGCACTCCCCAGGATTGAACAGTGGGCAAGCCACCCACTGTAGAGACTTGAGAGACTGTGGCTTTGCACTCCCCAGGATACATCAATAGGCATGGAGCCCCCTCGTGGATCTGGTGTGGTGCACTCATCCGGCTGAGGTGCCCCCTTTTCCCTTCCCCCTGAGGTGCCCCAGCAGTGTTCTCTCCGGTTTGATCAGGTATCTTGTGTGGGCCTCGCCCATGCATTTTGGGCCCAGTGGTCCACGGACAATGAATGGTGCATTACCTGCACTACTAATCGTGGTGTATTTTTTTATTAATGTGTATATATATCTGTATATATTTGCATACTGTATTTTGATATATTACAATGGTTCCACTAATTTCCTTTTGTCTTTGCATTCTTCCTGGGGGGTTGGGGGGTGTTACTGTAATGTATAGATAAGCATTGGTGTGTTTGTTGTAGTGGGTGAGGGTTGGGGTGGGGGTTGGGATGTTGGTTATGTGTGTGACTGTGTTTTTGCCTCCCCCCTCCCCTATGTCGTAGGTGCAGTACTCACCGTGCTCTTCGCCGCCGGCGCTGATGATCCTCTTATAGGAGCAGGAAGACTATTGCTGGCAGACTATGCAGTTCCTGCTCCATGGTGTCCTGATTCCTCGTGGGATGTGTAGAGGTGAGCGTTTTCCCTTTGAAAGGGCTGTTTCCGCCGTGTTTTTATCCGCTGTGAATCCGCCCCGGAAAAGGTGGCGGATTGGTAGCTTGTGATACTGTGGGCGGTACATTTTCTTCCGCCTGTCTGTTGGCGGTGTCCGCTGCGCTGTTTGTCTGTACCGCCGTGGCGGTCGGAGTGTTAAAGTGGCTGTCTTTGTTGGCGGTTTCCACCACGGTCATAATTCCAAAAGTTTTACCGCCGGCCTGTTGGCGGTCTTACCGCCGCTTTAACATCGTCCGCTAGGGTTGTAATGACCACCTATGTTTTAAACATTGATTTACCTTTTTTAAAGCACAATTATATTAAAAGAATACATTTTTTTAATTTAAAATCTGTTCTAAACAATGAATCACCATTTAGAAATATGAATATTTTAAAACATTTTAATTTAAAAACTGAAAGAAATAAACACACAAAAACCACTAAATATGTCATTCAAAATATTTTTAAATATTTAAATGTCGATAGTTTTTAAATGTAATTATTGTATTGCTGTTACATTAAAATTACTGAATTGGGGAGGCGTGGCTGAGGCGTCAAGATGGCGGTCACACCTTAGTAGTGCTCCAGACCCCTCCGCCATCTGCCTTTCGCAGGGCCCCTTTCGCCCTTTACCTTAGACCTAGACAAGTTCAGGGTGCCTCTTGGAGGCCAAATCAGTGACTGGCCCGGGAAAAAGAGCTGGCGTGGCTTGTGAGACGCCGACTCCCGAGAAATGGACAGCACCACAAAATGGTGGCAGGGGGCAACTGAGGAAGTGCTCAACCAGTGAATGTGCAGAAGTCTTGGTGGGCCTCATTGGAGCTGCAGGATGAGTAGGACTGTCCAACGGCTGCAGTGATTGAACAGGGAGTGGCACGAACTCCAATGAAGCAGGGACTGGACTGGAGCTGAGCAACGCAGACTGCACAGAGATTCAGGTGCGGAGGTGGCGCAGGACCGGGCTGGGGTTGGAGCTTCCAGGGACCGACCGTAGCAGACACGTTGAGGTGGTGGAGCTGTGCCTTGGTGTGAGACTGAGGGGTGGCACGAGGTCCGGTGGAGTACCCTCAGTATAGGCCCCCTGGGGCCAGTGTTGTGCTTCCGCTCTGGGTTCATATGGCCCCCACCCCTCCGCCGCCTTGTGCCTTAGACCCGGACATGTCCAGGGTGCATCTTAAAGGCCAAAGCAGTGCCCGGCCCGGCCTGGGACATCGAGCCGGCAGTGGTGCGTGGGGCGCTGATCCCTGAGGAACGGACCGCGCCACAACTTGGGAAGAGCTTGGCCAGTGGAAATGTGGGAGTCTCGGCGGGTCTCATAGGAGGAACAGGGTGAGCAGGCCCTACAGACTGCTGCAGTAAATGACCGGCGAGCTGCGCCAACTCCACAATAACAGGGACCTGGATCAAAGCTGAGGGCAAGGGGTATCAGGTTTATATAATCAACTTGGAGTCCCGTTACCTGCTGGTGCAGAGCGTGTCTGCATTTAGGTTCACGAATGAGTTAGTAGAACATTTTGCGTTATTTGGAACAATAGAGGAGTACCACGCACTGGCTGAGCTTCCCCGCAGAAGATATTACTGAAGTTTATTTACTCTAGTTTCATAGATTGCACAGTGCCAGTGTGACAAAAGAAAACGGGAGGAGAGCAAGTTGTGCTGCATGTGTGTTACGCTCCAGACTTTGCAACTCTGTGGGTAACACGAGAGGAACTACTGGGCAGAAGAAGTATATAGCCAGAGCCCCGTCCATTCAAGACTGCATTGTGGAAAGGAAGCCTGATCCTGAACTGGTGGTTTCAAGAGACTTTGGGCCCAATATCACAGAGAACCATCTGATTCTGATATAGCCGAGGCAGGTCCTTGTGTAAGCCTGTACCAGCAAATCGGTTATCCTTTTGATGCATCTCTGACTCATGTTGTATCCACAAATACCACCGTAGCCCTTTTTTGATGATCACTCCTGGACTGCTCTAAGCTTACCTCACTGCGAGGGCAGACTGGGGAGGGGGAACGCAATCCTCGGTCCCTCGCTGTCGCACAGGCTGCAAATATAACCCGATAAGAGTCCTCTGTGGCCAAGAGACTCTAAAGGAAATGTAATTAGCCTGCGCCTCGGGCGGGAGTTTCCACTGCTCTTGGGTGGCACGAGCACTGCAACTAGTAGGCGAACCTAGGCAGATTTAACCACGTTTTTCTACAGTGGTTGTGACCAAACTCTGGGAGTGCTACAATGGGCAAACCGACTCGGTCTGCCTCAGCGTAAAAGCGCATGGAGCAGTTCACTACAGGTCCGAGCTCAACTCCTGCGGGAGACTTGTGGTCGGGTGAATGGGTGGAAAATCCCTGCCCGCTGGGGATCTGGCTCCGGAATCTAGGATATCCAACGTGGAAGACAAAGTGACTGCCCTTAAATCTCAAGTGTAAAAGCTGCTAGTTCGGACGTAGGAGCTGCATCACAGGGTGGAAGACGCTGAAAATCGCTCAAGGAGTAATAGTATCTGTATCATAGGAACTCCCGAGAATACAGCAGAGTCATCTTTGGCATCCTTCTTGGAAGAGTGGTTTAAAACATGGATGCTGCTGGACCGCCTCTCACCCTGGTTTGCAATTGAGGAAGCCCATGGGGCACTACAGGCTAGACCTCCATCTGGATCTCCGCCGAGACCAGTGATACTACGGTTCTTTAACTATAAGGATAGGGACGCGGTGCACAGGGGGCAGGTGCAAAAGGTGAACTGTGCTGCGACGGAGCAACAATATTCCACTCATTGATATTGTGCTACCCATAATATTCTGACTTCGATATTTAGTACCATCGATATTCTGCTATTGATTTTAAGACTTCACAAGTGAGAGAATCTTAAGGAATATAAAAACACAGGCATGTTAGTGCTTCTTGCCCAAATGGCAGACCCATCCTTAAGCTGTTTGTTCCATTGCCTCTGCAGACCTGCAGACATACCAGATTCCTGTTGTGGTTCTGTGCTGCACAGTTCCTAGGGTTCCTATGCAGACCCTCGGAGCTCTGGAACAATGGCTTTGATTGATGGAGACGTGAAATTTTATGTTTCTTTGTAAAGAACTGGGTTGATGAAAATCAACTCTTGTTGTTCTTTTAGACAGGTTTTGTTGAAGAAAGGGGGATGTTTGATTATATCCTAGCCTTGGCAGTTCTGACTGCAACTCACACCACTCCTGACAGCACTTATTTATATGCCTGATATGTAGGCTTCCAAACAGCATTTGACTGCAAAAACAGAAATGTGCTTTCAAGTATGTTCTGCCACTAGGGAGTCCCTTCCTTAATGCTTTGCTCTATTTGGTGAATGTATCATATTCCTGGGTGTGTGTTAAACTAGAAGAAAGCAACTTAGTCTCAGGGAAAATAAAACTAATATGGCTCTCAAGCAGGGTTGTATTTTTGAGCACCTGCTTTTTAGTCTGTAAGTAGCGGCTTTGGGGGCATGCCCTCTAAAATTAATTGGCTATGCAGTGCTGATTCTTCTATATGTGTGCTAGCGTGTCCCTTTATGACTAATTTATACACTCTGGAACTCGTTTTAGGCCAATGAATCTTTCGACCCTGATTGAAGACACCCTAGGATGAGATAGCTGATCAACATGTCAATCAATATGTCAATAACGTCATCAATATTTACCATAATAAGACAATTCACATTAGTCAAAGACTTTAATAAGACTCAGAAACCACCATGGCCCTTCAGTCATGAATAACCACACCAGCTTAGTATGATTTTGTGATGTTTATTCCCTATTGATTACAATTCTACTAGTAAGTTTATTAATCTCAAAACCAAGAAACACATTAGCATAGTCACAATATGGCAACTCTGATAAGATTTCATCAAAGCAAGGATCAGGAATATTAGAATATAGCACGACGTCAACATAGATTATCCTTAGCAGAGTAACGTTAGCGCATTATTCAACAAAGCATAGATTTAGTCATTTGTCTAATTGCGTTTGTGTAGTGAACTCCTCAATTAACCTCGAATTAACATTGGCATGTTGGGCTTCATGCAAAACAATTTAGCAACATCAATTTAGAAAAACTCTAAGTAAGGTCTCTGTCAAAAGAAGCAGTTGGTACCTAGAAAGGAAAAGCAAACAGACAATCACAATTTCATTGTCATATAGTTACCCTCCGTAGTGGGTCAGCATACAGATTCAGTCTTCGTCCTCAGGACATCAGTTGATTTGCCATCAGCCAGGAATTCAGCACAGCTCGGGCAAGAAGGGTAAAAGGGTACTTCCCTCATAAGGAGGTAAAGTATAAACGGGCAATATAAGGGCAAGGATGGTTTGAAGAACCAAACAGCAAAGTCTCTATGCAGTGTGACAAAGTGTCTGGGTCATAGCAATTTGCAATAGCATCTCCCCTCTCCTAATCTCTTAGTCTCCTGGCTCCCCCTGTCATAGGGTTTTTATCCCTTTTCTGTTGTAGAGTCCCCTAATTCTTGATTGGTTGAGGTCGGCACCCCACTATCTTCATCCAATGAGTTTCCAATGAGTTCATCAAAATTGTCACCCCATAGCAGTTCTCACGTATTTTATTGGTTCTTATGATTGACGTCTCCAGCGGGTAGAATGTCTGGTATGATTTCATACTCTTGTGGTCCTTTGCGCATCTTCAGTCAGTGGCTCCATTGTCTGTACTGGTTCAGGCGACCTTGTACCTGCGACTAGTCTACACTGTTGCATTCAGCAAGAATGTTTTCTTGAGCAAGTCGAATTTCATGAGAACGGATCTACTATGGTTACACTGATCTTCTAGCTTTTGGAAAAATACAACTTCATGTCCTTCAGCAAGTCAGCACACTGTACGTTAGAAAAACACATTTAATATGAAACTGGGCAGCTAGGCCTCGACTCATGCTAACTAAGGCCTAATGTTTCATTAGCAGAACTGTAGCATATAACCTTTTATATTTAGTGTAAAACCATACATTAGCACATTAATTCTACATCATTAGGTAGTTTCAAAAATCACTGTACACATTAGTGGCCACCCCGTGGGCACATTTCAAGCACACATTTAGCAAACACATTAATGAATTTTCTATACAGCATTATTCCGCATTAGTTCATAAACATTTCATGTTCATTTCTAAGTATATAAGCTACGCTCTCTCATGTGGATGACACTTAGGGCCTGCCGAACTTCCGAGGGGGAGGTTGCTACCATAGTGGCTACCTCCCCGCTGGGCCCATTAATAGTTTCCTGTTAGGTTGGCGGGCAGAAACCTGAGTTTCCGTCCGCCGGCCTAGCGGGAAAAACCCTACAGCATTGTCTCCAGCTCGTAATCGCGCTGGCGGCAAATGCTGTAGGATGCAGGTTGCACCAGAACCCTTGCAATGTTCACCATCTGCAAAGCAGACAGCAAACATTGCGAGGGTGCTGGCGAGAGGAAACCCTGCACTGTCCTTGCCAAGTGCATGGGCAGTGCAGGGGCCCCTTGGGCCCCCTGCACCTGTTCTCTGCCAGCCTTTTCATGGCGTGTTACCACCATGAAATCACTGGTGGAGAATGGAGTCGTAATTCCCAGGGCAGTGCTGCTTGCAGCGCTGCCCTGGTGGATTAGGACCACCACAAGCACCAGACCGCCGGGATCTCTGATCCTGACGGTGCTGGCGGTCTGACCATGGCACGACAGCTGTGGTCATAATGTGGCACTTGGACTGTTGCATTGGCAGTGGTCTGACCGTCACCGCGAGTCTGGTGGTCAAGTGACCACCAGACTCGTATTGACCATCTTAATGTTGGGCAAGACATTTGTCGATATGCTGAGCTCACTCACAGGCCTGGACTCACATTATGAACATTAGCCTTTTGACTCTGAATGTTTAATAAACAAACATAGTAATATATGGTAAAAAAAAATAATGAAGAAACACGGCTATTGGAAACTTAAGGGTATTGCTAGGAACACTGGATACAAATATTTAGGTATTTGGCTCCTTGAAAGCGGTCGGCATTTGAGTCATTTGGCAAATTTAAAGCAAACGGTGGTTGTGCTTTTTTCTGTGCAATCACATTCGGAAATTGATGTGAGTGTGCCTTCTCTGGAACCCATTTTTGAAATAATATATGCCAAAATCCCTACCAGCTGTTAACTAGGGAAATTAGTTCCTGGGCAAGCTTTCACCCTTTCTAAATCGGCTGAATGCATTGACGATTATTTAAATCTTCCCTACTCAAGAGGCCCAGATAACGTTGAAGTTTGGCATTCTAAGGTAACAATTGTATGGGAAAGCTTCACTAATATGATCTTGCTCCAGGAACAAAATTAGCAGCCCATGAATTCTAACAGCTATCTTACGGGAAGAGCTAAACTGTCATTTTTTTTTTTTTTTTTTTTTAAATATTTTTTATTAACATTTTATCATTCAATAAACAGTATTATGTTTACAGCACCATCTTGTTTGCTTCGTGTTAGTGCATAACAGTGTTAATATCACTACTGTCTACATTGTTTGAATGTTCTACTTCATTAATTATTCGATAACCTTTATACTTTAAACGTATGCAAGAGTAGAACATCAGTAGCGCTTCTTCTCGTATGGGTTGCCCAATGTGCCTAGTGTAGCAGAGTCATGTTTTTCTAGCTATTATACAACACCTTTAACTCGTTTCAAACATTAATTAACTTAAACTTAAACACGATGGCAAAGTAGTGGGTGGAGGCTGCTAATGCAGGGGGATGCCATTTCTTGGCTTTTCCAGTATGTATGGTGTCATTACTCATAGACTTGTCTGGTTTCAGGTGGGTGGGGCGTCTACCGGGTCCAGCCTGTCTGTTAATCAATGTCATGAGCTCTGTCCCCTGTTGTTCGCCTTTTGTTTAATCTCGGCCTTATCGTGTCTTCCCTTATCATGTCCTAGAGGGCGAGGCAACATTTCCTCCCTTCCTATGTTTATCCAGTCTCCACTCCTGTTGGAGTGTCTGCGTCCGCTGTTCTCAATATATTGTCCCAGCTTGTCATTGCTACTTCCCATTTCTGTGCTATAGGGTGGCGACGCAGTCCCCTCCCCTCCTCGCTCTTCAGGACCTGGAGTTCGGCTCTAGCCCATGTTGTAACGTCTTGTCTCCACCCAACCCGGGGGGGCCGAAACTGTGCCTTCCAGTTCTTTGTGATCTGTCTCCTATATAATACCAGTGCCAGATTCAGAAATCGGGTCTCCACTCTTCCCCGCGGCAACCCATTCCCAAAGCCCAACAAACATCTGTCAGGGGTCAGAGTCAGGTTCATATTAAGGAGTCTCGATAGGTCGGACATCACCTCTTCCCACCCCAGTTGGATCTCTGGACAGGTCCATACCATGTGGTCAAAATTTGCGTCTACATTTTTACATCTGGGGCACACCCTAGGAACTCCCCGATAGATTACTGTTAGCCGATGTGGGGTGAGGTACGTTCTGTGGAGGTAATTATATTGTATATATCTCAGGCGCGTGCTGCGAGCGACGGACCGGGGGTAAGCCAAAGCTCTGTTCCATTCCGCATCTGACGGTTCCCTACCGACTGTCCTCCCCCATCTCTCTCTCAGTGGCCGCAGGGAATCTAGTGCATCCTCAACTTGAACTCGGTATAATTTAGATATCAGATGGGACTCATCTCCTGATGTCAATAGGAGATGCAGCACCCTGTGGGTGGCTGGTTCCGCATTGACCGTGATCCAGTGCGTTTTCAGCACATGTATCAGTTTATGATACATAAGGAACTGACCCGGGGAGACTCCACTGTCAACAAGATTAGTAAAGGACCTCAACACTCCCTCCTGAAACAGGTCTCCCACCGTTTCTATTCCTGCTCTCCTCCAGGTTCCGAGGCTCATGCCTCCCAGGTTCCTCTCACCAGCCTCAATTGTAAGTACCGCCAGGGGTAGGGCCGGAGAGTACGGGGGACAGTGCCATCCCTTTTCACGCACCTCTTCCAACATGCTGACGCCACTTTTGTCATCGGGCTGTGCATGTGGGAATTAAGCTTCCTATTTGTCATTCAAGCAATGAACTGATTTATGTCCTCCACTACTTGGTCGGCGTACCTCTCCAGGTGACCCTTACCTGTGAGCCACCCGGCAACCCATTGCAGCTGGGATGCCAGGTAGTAGGCTTCAAAATCTGGTGCTCCTAGACCCCCCTTGTTAGTTGGCCTGCATAGTATCTGGAGCGAGGTGCGTCTACGGCCATCATCCCATATAAGTTTCCTGAGTAGGGTGTTTAGTTCACGAAACCACGCTGTTGGAATCAGAAGGGGCAGGTTAGCGAAGTAGTATAGAAGCCGGGGCAGCATTACCATTTTGGACAATGCTACTCTGGCCATTATCGTCAATTTCAGCGATCGCCAGAACCCCACCGAGGACTTCAGAGATCGTAGAGCTCTGCCCAGGTTACCCTCGCGCAAGTCTGCCCTGTCGTGAAACACCTGTATGCCCAAGTACTTAAAGGTTCGAGGGGCCCAAATCATATCCCCAGGGCATGTTGTCGGGCGTTCGCCGCCCGGAGCCATAGGGAACACGCATGTCTTGCTACGGTTGAGGCAAAGTCCAGATATGTTCCCATAGTTCTCCAGCACTCCCAGCGCCCATGGGAGATCCTTCTCTCCGTCCCTAAGGTAGACAAGTATATCGTCAGCATATAGCGAGATGATATGTTCTTGGTGTCCCCATTCCACTCCTCTACCCACGCCCTCCCGCCGCATCTGGGACGCCAGCGGCTCGATGGCCAGGGCGAATAACAGTGGGGACAATGGGCAACCTTGTCTGGTTCCCCTGTGAATTGGGTAAGTTCCGGATACTGTTTTACCTGTTCTCACTCTTGCCAGCGGTGACGTGTACAACAAGTCCACCCATTTGACCCAATCTTCACCCATTCCCATACGGAGCATCACTGCTCTCAAGTAGTCCCATCTAATCGAGTCAAATGCCTTCTCAAAATCCACCGCGAGCAACACCCCTGCTGCAGGTTTCATGTCGCTAGGCATATTCAGGACCGCAAAGAGACGTCTCAGGTTTAAGGAGGTGCTGCGATTCGGGACGAAACCATTCTGGTCTACATGTACCAGAGTTGGTACAAGAGGGAGTAAACGGTTGGCCAAGATCTTGCTTAGTATTTTAAAATCACTGTTTAGCATTGACAGGGGGCGGAAGTCAGTCACCGAGGGTTGCCTAGATTTTGTCTTAGGGAGTGGGACTACCATTGCCTCTCTCATGGTGCACGGCATTATCCCATTCTGTAGCGATTCTGTATACATCTCTACCAACTGGGGGGTCAGTTGCTTCTCGAATTTTTTATAAAAGTCCATGGGGAGGCCGTCTGTTCCCGGGGTCTTCCCTGAGGCTAATTGAGCTATAGCTTCACTGACCTCCGCCACCGTCACTGGGCCCCCCAGCCTATCCCTGTCTCCGGCCATCAGGCTCGTTATAGGTATATGTTGTAGGTAATTATCAAAGACCTCCGTACTGATTTCAGCCGGTTTTCCATATAAAAAGGTGTAATATTCCTTGAATGCATCATTTACAGGGCCTGGTGTACTTCTGCATGACCCTTCCTTATCCAGCACATTTGTGATGGGCTCAGCATCTCCACCCGGCTTCACCAACCAGGCTAACATTTTCCCAGACCTACCCTCTTCAGATTGTAGGGAGGCAAAGTATTTTTGTGTGCTGTGGCATCTAAGTTGTTCTTCGATCTGGGAATGGTCTCTCTTTGCCTGAGTATATTTCTCATTTACTAGTGTGCCAGTCCCCTGAGTAAGTTCTCCCTCATGTATTATCTTCTCTAGCGTAGTCAGCTCCCTTTCAAGTGTGCGTCTCACTCCGGCCGATTGTCCAAGACAAAAACCCCTTGTCACCACCTTGAGGGCCTCCCATTCCGTAGATCTAGAGGTGGTGGATCCACTGTTAAATTGAATATGGTCAGTCAGATGCTGTCTCAGGGCGTCTCTATATGCTGGGTCCTCAAGTGCTGTAGGGGACAATCTCCAGGTCGGAATGGGGGGCCTAATCTCTGCTGCCCTCCATGTTACCAATAGGGGGCTGTGGTCGGACAGTGTACGGCTCAGATATTCTGAGTGAACCATCCCACGTGCAAGGTCTGCCGTACACGCCACCCTGTGGATTCTGGTGTGGAGTCGGTGAAGGCCCGAATAATATGAGTAATCCCTGTCGTGTAAGTGTTGTTCCCGCCATATATCCACTAGCCCCCAGTAGCTCATCCATTCACTAAGTTTCCCAGCTATCTTACTTGACATTGCACCCTGTAGTGGGGGGGAGGATCTATCCAAGTCTACATCTAATATACTATTGAAGTCCCCTCCAACCAAAAGCTCTCCTCTCCTCTGGCGGGTGAGGTGGCTCGATAATCTCGTCAAAAACGGGATCTGGTCCTGATTTGGGGCATACACGCAGCACAGGACAATCGGTGTGCCGCATAGCTGTCGCTCCAGAACCACGAACCTCCCCTCCCGATCTATGTTGGAAGCTTCTATCTCTAGGGGAACCCCTGCACGGATCCAGATCATTACTCCCTTTGCGTACGCTGAGTACTCTGTTGCGAACACCCGCCCCCTCCACCTACGTCTCAATCTCTCAGGTTCACCAGCCGCCAGGTGGGTCTCCTGTAGCATTGCTACCTGTATATTCCTCCTTTTTAAATAAGCCAGTATTTTGTGTCGCTTGGCCGGTGACCCCATCCCTCTAACGTTCCACGTTAAGAAATTGTATTCTGCCATGTTGGTGATTTTTAAATTTACATTGGCTACTCTTTGCTACTTTTACCATCTGCTGTCCCCTGATCCTTAGTGAAGCACTGTTGTTACGCAACCATTCACCACCCCTTGCCATCCTAACTAGTAACTCCTTATCCCAACTCCCCCTCCCCAGGGCACCTCTCAAACAGTAGGCTGCCCAAAAACAGAAAAAACACCCGTGCAACAGTGCAGCATGTTTCATCTTTTAGTTGCAGTTCTCGCCAGTCCACCTGTACAGGCGAGATTCCAGTAGGGGGGTGGCCCTGCACGGAGGGGCCATTAGTGCACCATTTGCGCCCGCCCCAGGGTATCCGGTAAGCCTCTGGGCCTCAGAGGTCATCTGCAGTTTGTGGGGTCACTACTGGGGCCTGCACCGAGCTGCTCGAGCCCCCCGCCGATGACATCACAGTCTCGTCATATTCACCGCCAGAGTCCTCCCGGGGGGTCCCCTCTCCGTTCACACGGGCCGCTGCCTCCAGTGCTGCTCTTCTGCCACTTTCTTTTTGGTTCCGGGATGGTGCCAAGCGTGGGCGACTTCGGGTCCGTCTTTCCCTGGGGGGCCGGCGCGGTCCACCCCCGGTCGGGCCCCCCCTCCCGAGCTGCTCTGTCTGGGTCCCATAAGTTTCCAGCCATTCCCATGCCTCCTCCGGGGATTGAAGAAATGTTGTTTTACCGTCAAGCATTACTTTCAGCTTTGCCGGGTACAGCAACGAATATTGTATACCTTCGTCCCTTAGGGCCCTTTTGACTGCCATGTATGAGGCACGCTTACTCTGTACCTCTACTGTAAAGTCCGGGAACAGCGTGACTTCGCCATTTGCTACCTTAAATGGGCCCTCTTCTCGCGCCCTTTGAAGCAAGATGTCCCTGTCTCTATAGTGTAGTAATCTTGCGATCACCACTCGGGGGGGCCTGCCCGGCGCCAGGGGCCTCGCAGGCACGCGGTGCGCTCTTTCCAGAGTGTAGAATGAAGTCAGCCGGCCCGGTGCCACCACTGTGCTCAACCATTTTTCCAGGAATTCTACCATATTTGATCCTTCTGCCCCCTCCGGGAGGCCCACCACTCGCACGTTATTCCGCCGGCTTCTCCCCTCTGCGTCCTCAGCTCTTCGCTCTAGTCGCATCACTCTATCTCTGAGATGCGACATTTCGGCCTGCAGGTCTTTTTGTTTTGGTGCGATGTCGGCCAGTGTGGTTTCTGTCTCTTTGACTCTGTCCGATAATTTGTGATGGTCAGCCCTCAAGAGGCCCAGTTCAACCGCGACCTGATTGATGTCGTGTTGCAGTGTTAACTTAGTGTCTTCTATCGCACCCAATATTTTGTCCAGGGTGTCCTGTACATCGACCTGCAATGGACCCCGCACGCCCCCCCCCCGCGCCCGGGGGTCGCTGTGCCGTCCATGACTTTAGCCCTGTGGCGGTTCTTAGGGGACATCGATTACGCAGGAGATCGTCCCCCCCCAGTGGCGAATCCGACCACGGTGCGTTAGCTCAGGGGATCCCCCATCTAGGACTTCCGTCTCAAGCGCAGTTCAAGGCCCGCAGGGGCCGCCAGGTAGAATCCCATCAGCACCAGAGACCCGTGCTTTCTCGCTCAGGATCTCCGTGGACTCGGGGCGCGTTGCACCAGGACACGAGGCACCACACCAGTTCGATCACAGTAGTCGCCACTTCAGGGGCCGGACCGGTCCGGTCAGGCAGGCCCGTTTCGCAGGAGTGTGCCGGTGCTCAAAGTGGGTGTCCGCTACACCAGAGGCCCCCTCCGCCAGACACAGCGTGCCGCACGCAGGGTTGGCGCCACAGCAAGGCTCCCGGCAGCCGGGCCCCCCGCCAGGCCCAGGGGCTCCGGTCATTTCTCCTTACTTGCGAGGGTGGGGCCGGAGGGCCCACACGCACCCCCGGTCGCCGTCACACCGTCCTCCGCGGTCTCGGGAACACAAGGCCCTCCACGAGCAGCCCTGCAGCAACCCCCAGGCAGGAGGGGGGCCGCCCCGTCTCCCCAGCCGCGGTCGGCTGGCTCCCCCTCAAACGGCACGCGGTCCCACGCCCAGCCGCGTATCCGCTTACTCGCTCAGTCCGGCTCCCGACATTAACGCGGCGACAGGCCCAAGGCCGAGGGGCTCGCCGGCCGCCTCCGACGGGCTCCGCCAGGCTCGCTCTGGGCTCCACCGGTGCTCGGGTCACCCACACGGGTCCCCGCACTCGCTCCCCGTCAATTTGCCCCGGGGGGAGGCCCAGGATAACAGGAGAAGTTTAGGCCCCTCCGGAGCAGACGGATCAAGCGTGCGCCATCTTTGGCTTCGTGGCCACGCCCCGAAGAGCTAAACTGTCAAAGAGACAAATGCAGCATCTGGTGCCTGACTTTGAATAATCTTTTAAAGGAGCTTGGAATGGACCAATCCTGTGCCATGGCCCTTTTTAAAAAAGTTCTGAATAACGAGGTGACATATAGAACCTATATGAAGGACTATTGCCTCCTTCAGGTGTAGAAACTTGTTTAGATTTGTAGGGGTCCCGATTCCGATGTAGCTATCCAGTCATAATTTGCATATACCATTAGAACATGCAAGAAATTGACCTTCTACCAATAAGATTTGAACTGTTCAGCTTTTATGAAGCCAGCCAGAGCCGGAAAAATAAGATCAGCTTTGTGAAATGCATATTGTGCAACTCAAAACCAAATAAACAATTTCTCCTTCTCTGTCTGTACCCGGCATTGTGCAATAAAAAGGAATACTTTTAAGGCCGCACTTTCATTTAGTTGGTGTGAGAAAAGGCATGGAGGCTACCAAAAGTGTGTTTGTTTCAAAGATGAACAGCTTTAGGCAGGTTCTGTGAAGTTCATGGCAGTCTCAGAACACAGGTATGTGTCACTTTGGACTACATTAGGAGAAAATCTCTTGAGGAAGCTTGAATAATTTAAAGGTATATGTTAGATTATTTTATGTTATCGGTTGATTTAAAGGCTCTGTCATGTATGTAATTCGCAGCTCACTCATAGTTCTGAATAAGTTGTGCGTTTGCTTTCTTTTTGCGGTCTCCCTTTGTCTGAGTACTTTTCTAACATTTGGTGTCACTAATATTCATTCCAATCTTCCTTTCAATTAGCGACGCAGGTTTCTTTTTAAATCAATTCATCTAATGTTTGTTTGTATTTTAATTGTAATGCTTTTAATTAACTATCTAATAAAGGAATGTATGTTTCCAAACTGCATGCAGCGGGGATCTTGTCCTTTCATGAGTACTTGGGAAAGAGTTCTTTGAGGAGGCTTATTTTCAGTTAATTTCTGAAAGTTGCCAAGTTCGGTTGGTTTATCAAGTTTGGCCTCACACTTTGCAGTGTTTAGCTCCATGACGCTTATGTGCCAGTATATCTAGTACAAAAAAACTGTCCTTGGTTTTGGCAAAATAAACTGATTTAAAAATACCTGTCATTGGAGTGGTTCGCCCATACCATTGCAGGTGAATGAGGATGGAGTTCTATGCAGATATAAGGGAGGTGAAATGAGTTTTTTGACGTGGCTATATCTTTGCCACTGTTTGACGAATCTTCATGAAATTTTCCAAAAAGGTGTCTTGGTGAACCTTATTGTGCATGGAAGTTTCAGGGTGATCCATCAAGCGGGGGCTGAGAAAAAGAGAGCGTCGAAAAAAGTGCATTTCCCATGATAATTCCCATAAGGATTTTGAACACGACTACAGCCCAAACCGCTGGACGGAATATACACTAAATTTGGCAGAAAGGTAGCTCTTGGTCCAGAGAGAACACTTTTTGTTATTTGGTGTAAATTCATTCAGTAGTTTCTGAGATATTAAACGAAAAACAAATCTTTATATTTGGATGGAGCCTAAGCACAGGTCTCATGGTGAGATCTGATTGGCTGTCAGCACTTCAACCAGGAAGTGCTGGCAGCCATCTTGGGACCAATATACATGTTAGCACCCCATTGAATTACAATTTAGTGAATGGCAGATTTTGAGGGTCATAAAAAGTAGAATGTATAAAGGGTGATAACACATTTTAGTTACATCATTTGTTGATGGTACCAAACTAAGTTTAGGAATTGTGGTGTGTTCTAAGGTGATTTTACCCTGCTGACCTTTCATGAATCATGTTTGAGAGAAAATTGTTTTCTCATGATTTTCACATAAAGGTTATGGAAAGTACTCCAGAAGCTAAAATGAGAGCATATTTTCTGTAAATTCACACTATCTATCTCAGCCATACAAGAATGAATTCTGACATTCTCAGTAAAACATGCCCTTCCATCAGGAGCAGTCTATCAGGTGATTCCCTTGCAGTGTTGCCAGATTTTAAAAGCCTTCTATAGCCCAAAGCTGTTGAACGACCAGCCCAAAGTAAGCCCAAATGAACCAGTCCCAGCCCAAAAAGTAGCCCAAACTTTTAACAATGAACTAATGCAATTGTAGGCTGAAGCAAACATTTTAAAGCATAAATTAAATTTCTATAGTAAGCAAATATGTGAAACTCACAGTGCCTAGATTATTCATTGCATTACACACACCGGGGCAAGTGATTTGTTTCAGGGCAGACAATTGACTCTTTGGATTTGTCATGTTTTGAAATGGAGAATGAGCCAAAGGATGGCAACTCCCTCGTATTCAAGGTTAAATAAGAGGTATGCTCTAGCTTTCAAACTGGTTTTATAATAAAGCAACAACTCACCGATTACAGCAAAAAGTAATACATCTTAATGGACTACCCCCTCATACTTAACTTTTCATGCCGAACTCAAGTTTGTGGAAACAGACCCAATCATGTTTTCCCTTTGCATTTTACAGTTCAAGTCCTGTTAATCCCAATATGTCAGCCCCAACATGAAAAGATAACATTTGCTACATTAGCTCCATCATTAACCCATGATAATCAACACCCCCCAAATGGATTCAAAGCACAACCTTTGTTCTTTTCACTGCCTTTCAGATGCACACGGTAGATAAAGGCGAAATGCAAGTAGCCATCTAGCATTCCCAGTGTGTATCTGCAGTCTGCTCTACTACTGTTCTACTTTCTGGACTTTTCGTTAAATGGGCAGCAGACCAACATTTCACTCATTTCCTGCCTCCTTCAGACGTACTCAGGCACTACCCCTACACTTGTTTTAGCGGGCTACCTCTACCCTGGACAGTGGAGGTCAACAGGGTCCTGCAGAAAAATACATCCTTGTGTTAATCACTGTATATTATGAAACCTCTATTAGTTAATGCACTGAAAGGTCTGTGTGTAAACAAAAAGCCAAAAAGAATTGTGTGTTGTGCAAATGTAAGCCATTAGGTTAAACTTGCATTACTGGCAGTATAAGATAGACTGCTACCAAACGTGCAAAAAGGTTTCAGATAAAATGGTTTAAGTAATACCCAAACTGAATGATTTATTTTTATTTAAATGCCCTGCAAAGCACACACTGCACAACTCAGCTGGTAACCCCCTTGTATTACGAGACGAAAACAATAACTCTGGCATCACCAACCTTCATGTGATTCCACCCAGTGCTTAATTTGTGTTTGTGGTTTCCGGTGCAGAGCACCGGCACTTATTTTTGAGGAACGGCACTCTTTTTTCCTGCCTCAAGCATTTACTGCGAGCAAAAGACACATATGGGAAAGACGGAAGAATGCAAAAATGAAAAACAGCGCCAGAAAGGGAGAGAGCAGAAAGCTGCAGGAGTGAGGTGAAATGACAGGGTCTGACTTAAAAAGAACTAAAGAGGCCCAACATGGCTTCAGGATTACGCTGCCCTAGTATTCCGTGTTTGCACATTTAATTGCAGCAGCCGCATGTTTAAGAGGAGAGCTTTGGACACCAGCATGTTTTTATTTACAAATTAAGCACTGGCTATGCCACCCTGGATGCCACTCATTCTTAGTCAATCCTGCCATGCTTTACATCCTATGCACTCTCAATACACAATTATCCCCTGAATATTAAAAATAAGGAATACAACTACTCACAAGTCACAAAGGCACAAATTGAAGTACACTTACCTTGTCTTCCACAGCTGAGCACCAACCGGCGGCACGTCAGTGTAGGTAGGGGCCATAGGTAGCACCAACACAACGGGAAGGGGCCTGGGGGGTATCTCCGGCCCCAATCTCGCAGTCACACTCTGGGGCTGGCATCAATTCAGGAAGAGACTTTTCCAGGGGGGCCCACCACCACACATGTGCAGGCTGAGGCTCACGGCGCCAAGAGAAGAGCCACCCACACACACAAGACACCACCACGTGGCACGTGTACAGCCAGTGAGAGACAGCGCGTCGCAGCCAGCATTTTAAATAATGCTGTGGGGGCAGGCCAATAATTTTTTGCATGGGCGTCAATTGGTAGCGCTTTTGCGCGCTCCTTGATTGACTCTCTGCTCCAACAACAATTTTCATGCGACGATTTACCGTCATTCATGAGTCACGACACTGACTCTGACTCTCACTCGCATAGGAGAGTGAGTGATGCAGTGACATGACGTGAGGTGAACTGTCGATGTGATCCCACCTACCCAACAACTTCACTGCGCACAGTGCGCAGCGCTGCTTGGCTTACACAGGCCGCAGCCGCCACTGTGCTGCGCAGGCGCAGCCCGCGGCGCACTGCCGCAGAGGCAGGCAGGCAGGCTGGCAGGCTCAGTGTGTGGCTGTCTGTCAGTCATCTCAGCGCAGCGGTGCGCTGTGCTGCTGCGCAGGCGCACTATCTGAGACTCGTGACCGTCAGAGACAGTGACGGATGAGTATGAGTGACGTGAGTGACGCATCCAAAGTGCAAGTTCATAGACCATGATGGCAATGAACTTGCACTGGAGCTGAGGCGCCGCCCGAGGAAAAGAAATCTGCATAACAATAAAAAAGAAGCCCAAAAAATAGCCTTCCGCCAGTTGACTATTTTCTCGCACAAATGGGAAAAATGTCACCCATTTGTGCGGGAAATAGCCCAATCTGGCAACACTGTTCCCTTGTGTTCTACTGCAGCCTTCCATAGTGTTCTAAAGAACAACTAGAGCGTTAACAGTCTTACTTATGACAAAAGTGTGGCACTTCTGAAGCCATCTTGATTGAATCATTCTGAAAACACTTAAAACACTTAACACATTTAAAACATTTAATTTAGAGAGGAACAAAATGAGGGGGTTAATTTTGTCATTGAAATTATGGTTAGTGCTTTAGATAGAAAAATTAAGGCAAGTTTAAAATGAGTTCTCAAATATCTTCCTCAACTATTTCATTAAAACATTCTGACATGCACACCGAAACATGCAGAACAACGCCCACACAGGGCTGTAATGAGGAAGCAGGGACATGGACTTGGACAATGGTTGGCAAGGAGGAGGGGGCGGTAGCAGCAAGCTTGGGTGGGGACAGCACAATGGCAGGCCATGCGTCCATCCTCCCACCCCACACCGTGCATTGAGATAGACATCTTACTTAATGTTAAAAACCTTAGAAATTCACTAAAAAGTCAAGGTTTCCAGGGACGCTATAGTTAGGGAATAAAATGTAAAAAAAAAACTTAGAAATTCACTAAACAACTAAAGGTTAGAGGGACATTATAGTTAGGTACAGATTGTATATGCACAAAACCATAGAAAGTCTGCTATTATTGTTAGAGTTATTTCAAGTAACTATAACTCGTGCCCTAAGGGAACTATAACTTGCACCCTTGCCATGCACATTTTTTAATTCTATTTCCTAACTATAATCTCCTTCTAACCTTTGTTTTTTTCAGTGAACATATTTATATTTACTATATTTATATACATATCTATATATATATATATATACATATATATATATATATATATATATATATATATATATATAGTGCATGTATGTGAAATTAAGAACTGTAAAGCTAAGCTACGTGAAGAACAGTAAAGCTAAGCTATACATACCTACATATGCTTACCTTGATGATATTTTTATCTACGATATTTGGGCCTTGATATTTTGGATCCTCAATATTCTGAATTCCATTTTCTGTCAGAATACTCCCACACCAAAGATCTCCTTCCCATAATTGTTTTTTCAGTTCAATCTGACCAGAAGGAGCTGATTTGCATTGCTGAACCTGAGGATTCTAGTTGGCCGATGGCTCACAAACAGCCATGGCTGATATTTTGGTCTGATTTATGTTTGAGCTTTGAAGATGAAGCAGAGGATTTTAAACCAGCATCCAAAGCAGTTATTTCAGAACTTATGTGAAATATGTAGCTTTTTTTTTGTTAAAACACAATCTGGCCGCTTGATTTTGCAGACTCCAGAATTTCTGCATCAGTTTCTTTGGTGCCAATCTGTAGACTATATTCTTTCTGACAGTCTCATACTGATAGCACAATTCAATCTGATTTGGCAATTGAGCAGTGGGAGGATGCTTCTCAGCAACAAGAGATGGTGATTGATTTTGTTCTTACCATTCTGATAAGGTGACTAAAGAAAGGTCCAAGTGGAACCATACACTGAGATTTTTATAGTTTTGGCTGGAGACAATGTAATTCTTAGTTACTCTGACCTGTCATGAGGAACATTGTCATCCGTAGTATTTCCCGTGTTCTTAATTTCTGTTTATATTTCAAATTTGTTAAGTACCAGCAATCATTCATCAGATGACAGATTCAGCCACAGAACACCAAGTGAGAACATCAAAACTGGCAATCTGGTCAGGAAAACAAACGCCCAAGAAGGTTCAACTAGTATTCATGTTATTGGTTATGTATTTCACCAAATATACAATATTTAAGTGAGCAGAATGACCAGCTCAGTGGGAGACTGGGAGAGAGGAGAGACAATAAAAAATAGAACAAAAACGTTCAAGGAAATAGGATCGCACTACTCCTAGGGAGAATTCTCTGTTTTTGTACAAATGGGAAGAATCACCCCACTTCAGTGACACTCATAGAGCATCTCCAAATATAATAACACAGTCGGTCTTCCTAGATCTTAGCCCAGGCTCATTGAAAATTACCTTGCTAAATCGACCTGCCAAAACTAGGATCTTTTCTCTCTGTCACTAGATAGTCCTCCAATGCCTGACACCATTTTTGATAGCAGATGCTGATTGATGTTCATCAATTCTCTCTTCCTTGCCAAAGTGGAAGGCTCCAAGTATGGAAAGGAGAGCAGTTATTTCTCACCCATCAGCACATTCCTTTTCTGCATGGCTCCTTGTGATATACTAACCCACCACTCACTTGTATGAATGACCACCATCACTGTAGCAATAGAACCTACTCCAGAAACTGCTAATTTAGAGGAGAGTCTGTATGCACATACCACTAAATCTTGGTCCCAACTGAACTTTAGATCCAGACTCCCAGATAAACCTATATATTACCTCCAGGCAGAGTACTGTGCGGGAGACCCAGAGGGGCAGTCAGCACTTTCAGGTGGATGCTTCTTTGCAAATTATCTGGCATCAACTGCCCTCCATCTTGCTCTGTGCGTCCACTGCATTCCTTGTGAAATGGCTTTCATTTGTGCTTATTCTTTAAAGGAGTTCAGAGCTCAGGGTGTTTATAGACTTAAAGAGGGTCCTCTTACCTGATAGAGCAGCTCACCATCTGGCTGCTCTACCTATATTTGGCTGATGCTACACACAAAGTCTCCCCCTCTTTTTTTGCACCATGATGCTTTGGAGTGGGTTAATGTCAAGTCAGAGAGCTCAAAATTACATTGTCCACACCAGTGGTGGGGCCATACTCACACCTCCATCTGGGGCAATCGCCCCAGTGAAAACAACAGCGTTGTAGCTACAGCCCTGGCGAGATGTGAACCGAGCTCAATCAGGCTAGAGCCTAGCTTGTTCGTTAGTACTCTATAAACCTCTCCACAAGTGCCACCAACAGGTCACTTGACTGCAATATTTACTTTACTCAACCTCTGTGCTCCCAAAGCCAACCCACCACTCACTCATGGGTAGACTAAGTGTCGCCAGCACCATTCAATTTGTGACAAAATGTGCAGAAGGGAGGAGACAGGAGGAAATCCTGTCTTCCATCACCATTTTCTGAGTTCATACTACTATAACAATTGCCCTGTGAAACTCATTCAAAAGTGGTACCTTCTTACGTCTCTAAGAAGGAAACCAGAGTCACAATGACTCATTCATCAGACAAACATTAATTACAAAGAAGTCAAAACACAGGACTAATATAGTTTGTATCTTGTAATGTTGTGACTCTCATCAAGTGTAAAAATCAACAAAATAACAGATTATAGTGCAGATGAGGCAGTGATCCAATGGTCACTATGTTTAGAAAGAAGATAGATGAAAGACACTGTTCAATTGTTGTATGCATTGATTGATAAAAATCACAACAGGGTTTGCATAAGTCAGTGTAGAATCCCTTGAAGTTAAACTGCACTTAACAACCAAGAGGGAGGGTGTGTCGGCATTTAGACCCTGTGTGACTGTTAGGGTCTCTTCAGGACGTAGTCATCTGCCTAGCAGGCCTGTGTCAGTCAAATGTTTCAGTGCTGGGCGTATTCCTTGAGAACTAGTACCTATTGTCTTCATACCAAGCGCTTATTATCTGAGCTTGGCACTCACTGAGACCTTTCATGCTTCAGGTATATCACACCAGAAGAATCAGTTTACCTGCATCTGGGAACAGGTGAGTTGGAAGCCGAATAGAGGCTCTAACTTAAGAAGCAGTAGAACATAGCCATCTTGGAGAAGGACCTGCCTCCCCCAATAGTTCTGTTTTTGAGTGACTCAAGCATTGGTGACTTTTACTCATCGGGGCATGTCTTTTGGGTGCTTGGAGATTATCTCATCCTCTTCCTTGTGCTTGACCACTCATATGAAATTAGATATTATCTGTGTACATTTAGAACTGAAGTTGGACTCCTGTCCCACTTTCTTTATACTTTTATGCATTATTTGTTTTTTTCCTCACCTGGTTTTACTGAGCACGGGAGAATCAAGCGAGATTTTTCCGACCAGTAATTTTGGCTGCAAAAATCTAATGAGGATTTGACTGCAGGAGCAGTCATGCCTCGATTTGTGTTTTTTATAGTGAGAGAGCATAAAATAGTCCCCCTGCTAAAAAAGAATAGCTTCCCCCCACCCCCACCCATACACTACTCTAACTCCCTTCTGCACTCCCCGCCCCACCCACTGGCCACCGGCATAGAAATTACCATTTGCTCCGAACATGCGGTAAATAGAAGCGGCAAATCCGTATGGAATAGGTGATTCCATGTGGGTTTGCGACCAAAACATAGGCCCCACATACTAATTCCCCAGTACATGCATTCTTAGTTTGAATTGCACGGTACTGGGACGATTACCAGACAGTAATGGTAAAACCACATATGAGTGTACCGCGGCCCCACTACTCCGCAACTCGGAACTAGTGCTAGGTTCTGGCCCACTGTTCATCTGCCTGGTGCAAACGTTTGATGCATCAGATATGGCTCTTTTAATTTTCACAGCTGCTTCTTCTCTGTTTTTAGTTTTAATGCAAAAACAGTGCCAGGAAGCCCGGTTTCTAAGTGTACAATTCAATACATAAAATGATGGTAAAACAGACTGGGGTGTATTGCTACCATGCAGGCGTTTCATCCCTGCAGTTTTACCATTTCGGCATTTTGACGGCCCATTAATCAACGCAAGGTAAATGAGGCTGTCGTGACTAAATTTGTTAGCTGCATCAGTTTAAATCCACCCAGCCTGCTGTTCTCAATGACCCAGAACGCCAGCTCCTTTCAATTTCTAGACGTGAGACAATTATTCTCAGGAAATGAGAATGCATATCAATCTGTTTGTAAAACCAACATCAGGTAAAAACTGTCTGAGAGCCAGTAGCTGTCCGTTTACACTACTACCGAAGGAGTAATTGGCAGACAGCTTTTGAGACTCAGAAGGCATTGTTCCTGGGTCTCTAAGTTACCCATAACAAATATGAGTGATTTCAACAGCAGGAAAGCAAATCCTCTTCAGTCTCATTTCATTTCCTAATATTCCAAGCAGAGTGCAGCAGTAATCAACATAACATAAGTAGGAAGTGTTCGAAAACTTTGTTTTTTAAAGTATAATGGTGTCCAGTCGGATCTCACAGGATGACATTTAGAGGAATTTAAGTACTGTGATGGTACTGGTTATTATAGGTTTCTTTACATATGGGGGAGTAAATTTTGTTTGCATTGTGGTCGAAAAGCTGTACCATGTAATTCCTGGTGATGGTGCCAGTTTTGGAAAAGTTTATTGTTTAATGCATGAAAACTATATTTTAGAGTATGATTGTTCTATATTTCTCTACATAAATGACAAAAGGCCCTGAGATCATTTGGGGATATGTTTTTGAGATAGCAGCATCCGCCCGAAATGCAAGGTCCACTTACACCTCTCTCACTGCCTATGGCTTAAAGAACCCCGTGTTCACCCTGCAGCTAGCTCAATGGTCATGGGTAAGTCAAAAAGGACTGCAGGCCATCTCAACAACCAGTTCACTTGTCCTCCTTAGCACGGGCAAGAAGGAAAGAATCCCAGAGGTCAACTTCTGGATTCAGAGAAGGACAGGCTATGATTCAATCTAGCTCCACTCACGATTCATGGAGGATGGGGCCCAGTAGGTAGATGAGATGGTAGTCCCAGACATTTAAAAAAAATGTAGTACAATGGTGCATTATTATGAAATATTCTTAAATATATGATTCAACGGTGTCAATTTTAACTCAAGAAAGAACTTGAAAAGAGACCATTAATAAATCAGAGTGATTTTAGCCATGTGTCACTAAGGTAAAAAAAAGTTTGTTTTCTCACCACACTTTGAAACGTATTTCACACGTATTTCCACTATTAAAAGGGCCAATTAAAATGAGCTATTTTATATTGGTGCATTTCAGGCTACATCGGTTGCACATCTGGCCCGGACATTCATTTGTCTTGCTCTGAAGTTGTCAGATATGTGCTCGCAGCACAGGCTTGGGTGCTTTCCATCAGAGACACTGCTAGACCGTGTATTTGAGGAAGAAGTGTGTGAGGGCATCTAAGAATGTTTTGAGCTAAACATTACATCAGGACTAGGACAACTGGTGCTGTGGGAAGCCCTTAAAGCACATATTAGGGATATCTGTATTGTATAACATGCAGGGATACTTCAATACCTCATAACTTGCATAGCCAAACTTGAATCTTCTGTCCAGGAGCAAGGAACAATATAACTGGCCACAACGGATACCTTCCCACCAAAACAAGTAGCAGAACTTACCAGTGAGTATGAAGATACAGCAGCCAGGGAGATACAAAACCTGGGCAGGCATGCCACGGCGAACATGTACAAAGGGTGAGAGACACGGTAGCACCTTAGCAGGAATGGTTTGAAAAGTCAACACATCAATGGTGGTGGCTGAACTATGTAATGGAAGTGAAAGAAAATATATGAAGCTGAAAATACTATGAAACAACACATTTTTATACTGACCTACATCACCCTCTCTGTGCACTGAGAGCGAGATAAATTACTGTTTAGAAGATGTTGCCCTTGGCTAGCTAGGCTTACATTAACAGCGCTTCGGACAGCTGATTGAGGAATAGGATGTTAAACAAATGCCTAGTGAACTATCCAGGAGTAAGGCTCCTGGAAGTGATCAACTCACTGCTGATTTCTATTAGAAGTAGGGTGATATATTTGCGCACCACCTCATGTGCACCTATGAGGGTGCAAAAATAGTAGCAACACTGTCACCACGATGTGTGAGACCCCTTTAATAACACTCATTAACCAGACAAGTACTCAACGCAATGCTTGTTCTATTGCCTGCTGTTCTTGATAAAACTGGACAACAAGATCCTAACTAAAGGTTTGGCAGAATGCCTGATGACATTGATGGTGCAAACAGTGCAACCAGAGCAAGCTGGGTTTGTTCCTGGGCTATTGACATCATACAATCAGTGGATGTTGTTCGCTATGCTGCATCAGTTAGACTCAGATTTGTAGGCAGTGGTGTTGCTCCTAGACATTGTTAAAGCATTCAATTTCATTGAGTGGAAGTATATGTCGCCTTATACGCAGACCACAATATGAGTACTTGTAAATAATGTGCTCTCTAGTCTTGTGGATGTGTCTTGGGGAATGAATCAGGGGTATCCTCTTTCAACATTAAGGGCCACATTTACAAGAAACTGGCACATCAGCACTGATGCACCAGTTTTCTTGTGTTGCTCCTGCCCCACCTAACCGCACCATGTGTGTGCCGTATTTATAATATGGTCACCATGGCGCACATTAGGCCGATAGCCTCAGAATCTTTGACTCCATTGTGGCGCTTTGCTCCACTAGCATAAAAATGTTGGCGCTAGTGGAGCAAAGTGAAAGGAGGCCCATAGGTTAATATGCATGCGTAATTTTATAGCCTGCTCTGAGCAGGCGTTAAAAATGCCGCCAAAAATGGTGCAGTGAATTCTTATAGATTTCACTGCGCCATTTTTGCAGACCTCCTATTGCCGGAAACCCATCCTTGCATACATTATGCCTGAAGCAGGCATAATGAGGCGCAAGGGGTCGCAAAGTGGCACAATGCATGCATTGCACCACTTTGTAAATATGGCATGGCAAAAATTGGTTCCTTGAGCCACATTAGCATAAAACAATGACGCTAGTGTGGTGCAAGGAGTGCTAGGGCCTTGTATATCTGCCCCTTAATTTTTTCAAATGAGATAGAAGTAGTGGTGTGTAGGCTATGTCAGCAACATTCCCAGAGAGGGCTACATTTTACATCCCATCAGATGCCGGTGTAACTGCGAAGACAAGACAACATCCTACTTTTCATTAAAGATTGCATAACTCATATCCCTGGCAGGAAGTGTGTTCTATATCAACCGTGATAAGTCACTATTTTTTATTTTTATGCCTGAAACATCCCGTTGCAAGCTGGAATATCCACTGATCTGACAATGAGAATCAGTAAAATATTTGGGCATTATAGAATGATACTAAGGTACAAGTAGAAGGAAGCCACGGCAAATCTTGCAGAGAAGGTGAACTGCGGGATTAGGCTCCATTTGACATTGATATTTCAAAGTGCCTTGATAAAAATAGCACTGCTCCTGAGATTCCCCTGCCTATTTCATAAAAGACAAACTTACCCAACATGCCAGCTGTTTTCAACATTACAATCCATGCTGAGTAAGCTGGTTTGGGGGTTGGGACCAACCTAGGATCTAATCTGCAACTCTTCTGAAACAGTATGCAGAGGGCAGACTTAAACTCACAGACTTTGAATTATACTCCGTATGCACGCAAGTGGGCTTCACCCACTATTGGTACCACCCAACAACCTCCTCATCACATATGGTGGTCGAAACAGACATCACCAAGACATGCCACTTGAGGGCTATACCAAGCAACCTGCACTTCAAGAATTCTGTGGATATCTACCCAATAAGGTGTACTGCCAAGCTATGGGGTATACTTTGCAAGTGTGTGGGGTGGAAGGATTGACTACACAGCGATTGCCCCTGATTAACAATCCTACTATCCTGCCTGCCACTGAACCTAAGGCTTGTCAACAGCTAGAAAAATTTGACAAACAGATGATTAGGGATATGTACCCTGAACATCAATTTATTTTGCTAAATGAGTTTACTTTACGGACAGAGAGGACCCCACTAGAATTGGTTCTGTCCTATAGAATAAGTTTAGCATTTTGTACCACATCCACTATGGAGCCTCTGGCACTTTCAGTATTAGATTATATTTGTTCTGCCGAAGATTGCTCACATAGTATATCGAAACTGTATAAAATATCACAAATTAGTGAGCTGAGATGCCCACTGGCGTTTGGAGGCAGCTGGGATAGAGACCTAAGGGGGGGGGGGGTGACTAATGTTCAATTGAAATGCTGCTGCGAGCCATCCAAGGAAATCTCCACGGATAATAGACACAGAGCAGAGCTTTGCAAATTTTGAGACATGACTCCACATATGGCCACAGTGGGAACTCTATGGCAGCTTTTATGCATCTCGCATGGGACTGCTGGAGGGATATAGTTACTGAGCTACAGAGCTATCTGAAACGATGGTCCTGAAGCTGACACCCTCCCCTCTCAGTGTATGTAGCTATTTAGCTGCAAGTACTACTACCCCAAAAAAGCAGAGGAGGTTTGCGGTGTTTAACTCAGTCTTGGCTCAGTCACAAAACAATGGGGCTGTGGACCCATCCCCACGACTGAATGTTGGATAAATGAAATGATGTATTGCAATGACCGGTGTGAAATATACTGATCCCCAGTCAGTTGACACCCAAAAACGTTTGGGAGCTGCTTCATGAATATCGGTTACATAAATGATACCCAACTGATGGCTGCCCTCGGATACCAGGAGGTGACTCACACCAGATACTCTGCTAGCTGACACCAATCACACGAGTGAAGACAAAACAGTCAGTATACGAGGGGAACAGGCCGGGCAGCCACAAAATATGGAATGCTTAATTATGTGAGAAGGTGGGGAGAAGAGGGACAATATACATAGTTATATGTCACACAGCATACAAGGATGCAGTTTATGTAATAGTTTCGTTGTAGCTGTAATCCTGAGATGTCAGTGCTAGTGATGTAATGATTCAGAGCTAACAGTTGTGTCATACTAAATGTAATCTGGTGTGAAAATGATCAATACCATTTTTAAAAAGGAATGCACTTTAGAAACGTACCCACTTGTGTATCCGCTGACTGTTTCTACACATTGGTGGCAATGATGGGAGCACTGCACTGAACCAAGATACTGTTCTAATGTCCCTCCTCTTCAAAGATAATCCGCCAAGGTGAGCTCCATCCTTAGCTGAGGAGGATTGGTGGACAACTCGACAAACGACAGCCTTGGAATTCGCAGCCATAAGGAACTTTTTATCTTCTCAGAAGTACGTATTGCCATTTCATGCAAGATTAGAGAGCCTGTAAGATAACGTGATGTCATTAACCCATGTGTTTAGCCGCCATTTTGAAGATATAATTTTGCTCAGTTTGAGCCAAAGAGCTCTGATAGCACTCTGAATACACAGCACGTTCTATGAAGGCTGCTGCATATTTGCGATTTCTCCAAATTTCAGGGGGATAAAAACTTTGAAGGTAATGTCTAAGTGAGAAAATACCCCGATACGCTTTCTACATTTAAACATGTTGTAATGCTGTATGTTGCTTTGTTTTGTTTCATCAATTTCAGGTGACTTTTTACCATTATCTGTGTCTCTTGCATACTTCTTCTTTGGTATTATGCTTAAGGGATTTTTGTTGGAATTGTTTTCTTCACCTTCTTTAACTTTGTTGTTTTATCATATTGTTTGGCTAGCCTTGCAACACCATCATTTTGCCTTCAAAGAGTAAGGAATCGTCCAATGGAAGGTATGCGTTGGTATCCCATATTCTAGACGTATGTGTAAGAACTTGAGAAACAGAATTGTATAGCCCAAAGAAATTTGTCATCCTTTAAACATTGTTTAGTTGGTGCAGTGCTGCAAATGCATTTGAAGTATGGTAAAAAGTTAACACAGCATTGGAAAGATACAAGTTCTATTCACGTGTGCAAAAGAAGGATGAAACCATAGGAGGACATGTTTCAATGCTATGCTGGCCTAACACATTTATGTGTAAGGCCAGCACGGGAAACAAAGTTAACTGAAACAGGAGAAAGATTTATGTGGCAAGGGAAGTGTCCCCATAATCTGATGGCCTCACAAGCAACATATGGGCATCTTTTTAGATCCTAATGCCACAACTTCTGTGTATATGATTGAAGCAGAGGGTGATCAATTTGTATCCTTACCTAAATACAAATTTTCCCCAGTGGCAATTTTATCGAACAGCTTGGGGAAGTAGAATTGTGTGTGTACTTAAGAAGTCTTAACGGGAACATCTGAATTGATAGGCATCCTTTGCCAAATTTGCATGAGTTGGTGTTCATGCTTGTGGTAGCCACGGTGTTTTCCACTATTGATTTGTAGAGTGCCTTTGAACAGGTGGAACTGGAGAGAAAATCTAAACACCTGACAGCTTTTGTTATCCCTGAGGGACTGTCTCATTTTTTAAGGATGCCCTTTGGCTTGGTGAGTGCTGCATCAGTTTTTCAATGTTTGTTGAAATAAATGGTGCAGTGGTTCTCCTGGTTGATATTCTTGTCTTTGGGAAAGATGTGAATGAACTAAGGGTTTAACGCTGAAAGCAATCGAAATGGTGCCCTCACTTTTTACATTATTGGCAGCTGGAAAATCCTACTTGAGGGGACTCCTTTTCCAAAACCCTGCTGCTGTTAAAAAGGCGGCAAGGTGCACCAAAGAGGCCGTAGAGAATGATATCTCTATCCTCACTTAACAACAACGAGATACCCTAGACAGTGCACCACTGAGATTTCTGACATTGAAGAAATACAAACTCAACACTCTACTTACAGTTTTGTTTGAAAAATTTCTCAGTGCCTTAAATGCAAACACAAAGAGCATGATGACAGGTAGGCAGACGTCTGTGCTTCCAATTAAAGCAAAGAGTTACTAAAACCGCCATGCCAACTATCTATGACCCGAAAGATACCTTGCTTACCGACCCCATGGATATCACCAATTCCTTTGCCTCCTTTTATGAAAGCTGGTACTGCTCATAAGTGCCTCCCTTGCAAAAGGCAGAACTCTAATTCTTTTTCAGGTCACAGATTCCCAAACCAATACCGGAATATAGAAAGGAGCTGGACCAAGAAATCACAGATGAAGAAGTGGTTGCTGCCATCAAAGTACTAACCACTGTGAAGGTACTGCGAAAGATGGTTTCCTGGCAGAGTTTTATAAAATCATAGCAAGTTGTGTAGTTCCTTTGCTGGGGAACCCATGTAGATCCATCATGGAAGATGGTGCTCTGCACGCAGAATTTAATTGACCCTACATTGTTCAATTGCTAGCAGAGACGTGTTCCACTGTGAAAACTAAAGGCCTATATCACTTATTCATAGTGCTATTAAAATCTTGGCCACAATCCTACTAACAAGGCTGCAGATGGTTATTATTGCATTGATACACAAGACCCAGGTTGGGCTTGTCTTGAACTGCTCATCTTGCAATCATATACGCACCTTAGCACACTTGCTGTGATCCTCACGCCTTCTGCAGGAATACCAAGTGTCCTTATCCCTTGATGCTTAGAAGGCATTGTTTAAGTAGAGTGGGGCTACCTCTTTCGAACAGTAGATAGGATAGGACTGGGCCCTAAATTTCTAGTCATGGTGCAAGGTCTGTAGAGTAGCCTCTCCTCCCTCCTCAACTGAAGTGGCTTCTTGTGAGATACTTTTACAGTTTGTAGAGGAGCTCGACAAGGATGCCCCTTGTCTCCGCTGTTCTTTATGATTGCCCTAGAACCATTGCCTGTCAATCAAGAGCCATCTCTGACATACATATCCTAGCTGGCAATCATAAAATCACACTATATGCAGACGACATTCTATGCACCCTAAGAACTTCCTCCATCCCAGCTCTAATGAACACCATCTCCTACTTTTCTGAGTTTTCAGAATACCTAATCAACTGATCAAAGAGTGTGGCTCTTCCCATGACATTATCCACGACTGCTGGATATTTACATGGCATTCCATTCCTCTAGATGCAAGCTAACATGAAGCACCTTGGTTTTCTACTGAGTAGTGATCAACAAGCAATGGCCAGAGACAATATAGATGCTGTTTTTGATCAAATACATAAGGATTTTGCGATTTGGAGTTTTTGATGTGGGGATGAATTCAGACTGTTAAGATTTTGGTAGTCCCACTGTATAATTATGTTTTCAGTATACTGCCACTTCCGGTCCCCACCCCTACAATCTGCCTTATTGATCTGTGTTGGAAAATGGCCTTCTCTGAAGGGTCACCCTAAACCTTTTGCCGTCCTCCTCCTCTTTTTCAGACCACGTTTTTGTTGGCTTTAGGACTCTGGGCGCTTAGTGCTAAAGTGCGTGTGCTCTCTCCTTAAAACATGGTAATAGTGGCACATACCTAACTGGCATATTTAATTTACTCGTATGTTCCTAGTAAAGTGCACTACCTGTGCACAGGGCCTTAAAATGAAATGCTACTAGTAGGCCTGCAGCACTGATTTGCCACCCACATAAGTAGCCCCTTAACCATGTCTCAGGCCTGCAATTGCAAGGCCTTTGTGTGCAGTTTCACTGCATCCTCAACTTGGCATTTAAAATTACTTGTCAAGCCTTAAACTCACCTTTTATTACATATAAGTCACCCCTAAGTTAGGTCCTAGGTAGCCCACAGGGCAGGGTGCTATGTAAGTAAAAGGCAGGACATGTACTTGTAAGTTTTACATGTCCTGTTTGTGAAAAACTCCCAAAGTTGTTTGTCACTATTGTGAAGCCTGCTCCTCTCATAGACCAGCATTAGAAATTCCTTTATGTACTTCTAAGTGATAATTTCTGAGCTGAAAGGAGTCACATTGTCCTGTTTGGTTTGGTAGGAATGGTAGTGAGAATCCTCATCACTAGTGAAGTTGGATTTAACATTACTATTTTAAAAATGTCACTTTTAGAAAGGATGCATTGCTCTGCACTTTCTGCTCTCTGTCTTACAGCCTGTATCCAATCCACATCTGGTCTGTGCAGGTTGACATCTCCCCTTGTGCATTCCACCCAAACAGGCATAATCAAAGGACACTCAGCCACGCCTGCATTCATCTGCATACTGATGGATTTTCATGGGTAGGAAGGGTGGAAAGGCTCTTACTTACACTTCAAAGGCTTGTGGCCTGACCCCACACAAAGGACTGATAACCCCCACAGGTCTCCTCACAGACAGGACTGGGTTGAAAGGGGAACTGATGCACTTCAAAACCACTCTTTGAAGTTTCCTCCACTTCAAAGGCACATTGGGTAATATATACTGGGTCTGTGACCCCTTCAAATCTGACACTTCTGGACCTACAGCTGGACTCTGTCAGAAGGGCTTCTGTTCTGCCCGCAGGACTCATCTGGACTGCTTTTCTGGAAGGACTGCTCTCCTGCTTGTTACCCCGCTGCTGCTGCTTCCTGATTCTGCTGAAAGGACTCTGCCTTCCCCCACAAGTGATCTCCAAGGACTTGGACTGAGCTTGCCTCCTGTTAAGAAGTCTCAGAGCCATCAAAGACTTCATCTGAGATGGAAAATCCACTGCAATGAAAAATTCAAAGCAACGCCTGCAAAAATCAACATAGCGCCTATGACATGATTGAAAAATGGCCACATTGTCTATTGAATTGACCCGGTGCCTGTTTCATTATCGCAGTATGTTTCGGATTTTCCACGCATCATCCCTGGGTGTCAAAATATCCCTGCGGTGCAGTAAGGAGCCAAGGCTGCGTACCCTGAAATCGACGCATCACCTTGCCCGCAAGGAAAGAATCAACGCATTACCGCCGCCGTGCCAGAAACATCCACTCATCACTTTATTTTCCAACACATCAGCTCCTCTGAGGCCCTCTGCATCATTATTTTTGACGTATCCCAAGTGGTGTGTGTTGAAAGGATACAACCACTGATTCTTATGGATAAAGACTCATCCAGACTCATCCAAGCCTTTAAAAAGTGATATTTTGCCTTGGGCATATTGGAATTTTGTCATTTGTATCTTGTTTTTATCAGATAAATATTATCTATTTTTCTAAACTGGTGTGGAGTACTTTTTGTGGTATTTTCATTGTGTTACTGTATGAGTTAAGGCACAAATACTTTCACATTGCCTTCTAAGTTAAGCCTGCCTGCTCAGTGCCAAGTTACCTGAGGGTAAGTACAGGATAATTTAGGTTGTTTTGTGACTTACTCTGACTAGGATTGTGGTCCCTACTTGGACAGGGTGCATACCTCTACTAACTATAGACCTGATTTCTAACAATCAGCATATCAAGCAGTACATCTGGCAAGGAACCTCCCCCGGCTGTCAAGTGCTAACTGCATGCCCGCAGCACAAGTGGAGGTTTATGACTCCTGAACATCATGGTGTACCATACGAGGCAACATTTTTCTCAGTTTCCATTTCATTTTCACTGTGATCTGGAATCACCTACCAGGGTGTCACTGGAGCATCACCTACAGGGCAGCATAACAGGACCCTCAGTTCTATTCCGCAATCCAATGGGCAGCTCTGCGGACTCTAATGGACAGCTAGCCATAAGTCATTAAGCAACACCCCTTTCTGCACCTGAGTAGTCCACTCTGGAACAACTATAGCATCCAACTCTCCGGAAAATCTTTACAAGTGGATACACAGAGATATCCACACAGTGGTTCATGTTCTCTCAGAAGGAAATGTATAATCCTTAGAGGATCTCTGTGCTGGTTTCGACTTGGACTTCGAGTTTTTACAATACATGAAATTAAACCTTTCTAGCAAGCTGAGCAACAAAGCCTACACGTTTGGAAGCTCCAATGTCATGACTACCGAGTCAGTAGGGCCACATGCAAAAAATTACGATCAGGGCTTTATGAAACTCTAATTGATACCATATATTCAAAGTCAACCCTGACATGTTTCCATAAGATCTGACAGCCTTTCCTGGACCAGGTACACATAGAAGATGACTGACAAGAGTAGATCCATGGCCATGTAAAGTGCCTGTGGGCGGCCACAATATTTGTTACAAATTTACATGACTTGCATCAGTCTGCACATAACCTTCACAGGGCCAAACTAGCGCCAACCGCACAATGCTGGAGATACTATCACCAGTAGGACTCTATGGTACATTTTCTGCAGTCATGCCCAAGTCTGCAGCTCTAATGGACCCAGAGGTCCAAGTGGGCGGGATCAGAGAGGCATGAGATGCCCATACTTTTATGATTTATGAAATACCATTCCCCTACTTTTTCTCAAAAGACAACTGTCCCAGGATGGTTAGTTCCAGCAGTTTAAATGCCTCAGTTGAAGTGTCATTCATTCAGTGAGCCTCCTGTGCGGAAAAACAGAAGCACAGCTTAACAACTCTTCCTGCCAAGGTGCCTGCTTGCATGAAAAAAATGTAGATGTGCGCTACCAGTTAATATGCAATTGTAAAGGATGCTTGGAAGCCGGTACTGGCTTTAATTGATCTAATCACTCAAAGCTTTGAGACGACAAACATTTATTCTGAGTGTTAGTGCAAAGAGTTAACAACTGTCACGTAAAGTGCATGTTTTTAATTTTAATTGTATTTATATTGTGCTAACTACACCTGGAGGTGTTGAAAGGACAGTACTGTAAAACAAATTGCATTACGTACATTCTGGGTATTACTAAAATCTATATTTTGGTAGCACCAATTTATCTTAAACATCTTGCACATTTTGTAGAAGTCTATCTTATACTGTGTGTAATGCAAGTTTAAAATAATGAATTACATGCTCACAGTGCTTTCTGTCACAGGCTGTACCCTCATAGCACTAAAAATACACAAGCAACTTTTCTCCACCAAACTTTATTCTATGGCTGTCTGGTTGTACACAGACATCTGCAGTGCATTAACCAATAGAGGTTTCATAATGTACCATAGTGCATTTCCCAATGAGTAACAACTTTTTTAAATTTAATTTTTCATTTAAGCTGCATGTTATTTTATATGTAGCTACCTGATGGTGAAAGACCAAAACAACTTACTGAATATTCATATTTTTTTAGCCATTATGTTGGACCTGGCCCTTTTTCCAGGGACATTCTCAAACTTTTTGCCTTTCTCCTTCTGGTTTTCTGACCTCTGTTTTTTGGTTCGAGGACTCTGGGCAATTCATCACTGCTGATCAGTGCTAAAGTGCATGTGCTTTCCTTTCTAAACATGGTATGATTGGCTTACACCTGATTGGCACATTTAATTTACTGGTAAGTCGCTTGTGTAGTGGTATCTCTTGTACCCAGGGCCTATAAATGAAATGCTATAATGTGTTTGCAGTGCAGCTTGCGCCACCCACAGAAGTAGCCTTTCAAACCTGTCTCAGGCCTGTCGCTGAGGGACCTGAGAGCGCACTTTAATGGCACACTAACTTTGCAAGCCAAACTACTTGCCAAGGCCTAAACTCCCTTTTTACTACACCTAAGTCACCCCTTGCGTAGGCCCTAGAAAGCACTATGGGAAGGGTGCTGTGTAGGTGAAAGGTAGGACTTGTGCCTTCCTTGTGTCTCATGTCCTGGTACTGACAGTCTATTTAGTTTC
Source organism: Pleurodeles waltl (assembly GCF_031143425.1). NCBI lineage: Eukaryota > Metazoa > Chordata > Amphibia > Caudata > Salamandridae > Pleurodeles > Pleurodeles waltl. The sequence goes on from NC_090447.1 coordinate 183,831,839, forward strand.
TCATTACTGTGAGTGCTGCTTCTTTCATAGGATTGGATTGGAAATGCCCGGACATATGTTCAAGTGGTATCTTCTGAGCTATAAAGAGTAGTGTGGGAATGTTTAGTATGTTTGGAATGATAGTGAGAAATCCTGCTTATTGATTTAAGGGGGAGGGTTATTACCATTGTAGAAATGTCACTTTTAGAAAGTGGGCATCTCTCTGTGCTTATCTCTTTAGTGCTTTGCAGCCTGACTCCAATCAACGTCTGGGGCATAGTGAAAGCTCCACTTGGTGCAAACTTTCCAGACAGCCATAACACAGGAGGGACTGAGTGTGACAGAAGAGGCATCTGCATACTGATAGTCTTACTGGGCTGGGGCGAGGGAGCCTCATTCACAACTTACATATGAATGGGTTGTGTCCTGCCCTCACACAGTGGACTGATTACCCCCTACTGATGTCTGGTGACAGGGCTGAGTTGAAAGGATGCTATGCTTGACTTCTTTGAGGTTACCCCCTGAACAAAGGATTTTTGGAGTATGGATAGAGGGCTCTTGCCTCCTGATGGGGAGAACACTTTTGGAACTGGGACCAAACCCTTGTCAGCAGGATTGCTGGACTGCACAAAGGACTCATCTGGACTGCTCTTTATCTGTTGCCCTGCTGCCTGATATCTACTGGGTGGCCCAAAAGACTAATTTGGATTTCATCAAAAGACAAAATTTGATGAGATCTGGGGTTCTTACCTTGCCTGACACGATGCAGCCAAAGAGGACAATATGTCACGGACTGACACTGCGCCCACGCTCTGACCTGGTGGTCGATGTTGAATAGACATCTATCGAAATCCTGCCTATGGAGTGATCCTTATACGCAGGACTTCGCTACTCATCGCATAGTGTAACAATCGCCTTGTTTTAAATTGTATTTCCTTTTTTTACTACCCTTTCTTTTTTTCACTCTGTAGAATGCTAAAACATGACATATTGTATGTGTACCTTGTGTGCTATGCACGTTTGATGAAGTTTAAAAGATAGTCAAACAGAAAGGAGCGACATGTGCTTAGCTGTGGTGATGTGGAATATTTGGGACATAGAATAACAAAAAAGGGATCAAACCAAAATAGAATCATGCTCAAGCAATTGTAGAAGCGCCAGTTCATCAGGTAAAGGAGCAATTGTTATCCTTTCTTGGGCTATGCAAAAGTGTAGGAGAATTATGCTTCCCAGGCTGACCCTTTACATTGTTTGTTGAAACAAATGTGCAGTTTGTATGGGGAATGGTGCTTATTAGTGTTTGAGGACTTAAAAATGACATGGTATGTGTCCCTTTCTTGAGGTCTTTTGAGATGGGCAAGAAATGCTTGGTTGCACTTGGTGCCAACAACTGTGGTCTAAGAGCAGTACTGCATCAGGTAGGTAGCATGGTAGGCGAGTGGGTTACTGCAATCTCTTCCAGGACATTGACAGAATCTGAATGGAATTCCTACATTATTGATAGGGAGCTCTTGGAATGCTCCCTGAGCGGTGGATCATTTCAGGCACTTCATGTGGGGCATTCGATTTGTTCACAGGGCAGATAACAAACCTCTTTTTAGCATGTTATCCTCGGGGTGGCAGATCCTTGATGGCTCAGTTGGCCCGTTCGGATGCTAAATTCCAGTTGTTTCAATTTTCTGTGGACTATGTGCCAGGTAAAGCTAATGTTCACACAGATTGCTAGTAACATTTACCATTTGCGTTGGGCTATTTTGATGATAAAAATGATTACGATTTTATTATGATTTAATGATTTGAAGTTGCTTTTAACATAGAGGATGTCAATGTTTGAAGTGAGAGTTGATAAGTCAGTATCTACCATATCTAAGGAGTTTTGGGAGACAATGGTGAAAGATGATGCCATTGTCATGTTGTATTGGGCTTCTTGATTAATAGGAGACCAGAAGAATGAAAGCTTAGTTGTGATTGGAGTGTCTTCTTTAAGGTTAAGGATGAGTTGATGGGGTGCTAAGGAATTTTGATGTATGGAGATAAAGAGGACCCTTATATTGCTTTAAGAAAGAGGATTTTGAACTTGGGGCATGAGTGGCATATGGTAATGTCTGACACAAAGAGTTCTATTAGGACGTTTTATTGGCGGGCTGGCACAGACAATTGAGTGGATGCATGGGTTCATAAGTTTGCTTTGTGAGCAGGGAAAGATAAGACTGCAAAACAGTGAGTACCCCACTGCAAGGTACTCTTGGACCATGTAGGAGGATAAGTATCATTGTTTTGTGCCTGTTTAGTGTGGTTCCAAAAAGGCAAGCTTTTGCTTTAGTTCACCAGGAGACTGGTTCAGGATTAAATTGCCCGCTGTGGTGCAAAATGAGTTTACCTCAGGGGTCTGAACCAGTCAGAATCATCGAAGTGTTCAGTAAGACAGTGAAAGTCATGGATAGGACAATTTGGAACCTCAGTAGGTTTCTGTGTGGTGAGCGAGATAAGGAGAAGATTGATATTGATGTTCTGAGGAGAATATTTTTTCTTAATATTCCACCAAGCGTTATTGGGAGTGATGTATAAAAAGAATGTATGGAATCTGTTTCTTGGGTTGTTGCTAATTTTCCTATGCCCGGTGATGTGGCTCAGGAAGGCCCGTCTTAGCGCCATCAAATTATCAGGCATAGTACCCGTGGGTAATGTACTCCAGAAAAGTTTTTGGAATTTATTTGTTCTTTAAAACTTCTTGGAAAGGAAAAGATTCAGTATTCCCATTTTTCGTTTTCTTGTGTTACTTTGATGATAAGTTTTTGTTGGTTTGCAGAGGGGGAAAGTGTGTTGTCTTTAAAGCTTGATGCTATTGTGAGATTTAATAAATTCTGTGTTTTAAGACTGCCGCATGTTGTTTCTCAGATTGTTGTGTTTCACATTGTGGCAGTTCGGAAGCTGGCTTGCAGGCTGTAGCTTCTTTGGTCTGCTCCTTTATAAGAATAAACTTTGTAAACTTACCCAATTGTGTGTACTCTGTCTGTATCTTCACTAATTACAGATAGATTCTTGCATAAGGGCAAAATGGAGAATATAGATTGTGGAACTTTAGTGTGGAGCAAATACTGTTTGTTTAGGCACCTATCAAGCAAGCAAAAAAAAGGGTTACATTAATTTGCCCTGTTTTCTTTTTTTGCACCTATGGAAAATATTCACTAGTACAATGGAACAGGTGGGTTGATCAACACTGTTCTGAACTTAAAGTGACCCTATGCAGATGGGGGAAGGCAAAGAAAGAGGGCCTTGAGAGGTCTTATTTTGTAATTTAAAAAAGTGTTGTGGCTCAAAGATTTTCCTAGGAGCCCCTCACAGGCACTCAGAATGCAAGATTTGCTAAATACCAAAGCTGTCTAGATTTGATTCCACTTCTTCTACTACTCTACATTTCCTGTGTCTTTCTATTTCTTTACCCCGCTTTCCGCCTTTTTGTCCATTTCCAATATTGCTAAGCCCACTACCTGCTGTAGAAAATCACTTCCTAAGCACCTGTAGCTTCTAAGTACTTTAATTATGTTGACACCTCGGTAAGATTCTTAACAGTCTATCTAATCTTTTTACTCATGTCTGAGCTGTTAGTGCAGCATTGCTGAAATTTTAGCATGTGACAGACTCCACCCTCCCTACAAGTCAAATGTCTAATGCAAGACGATTCAGGAAGACCATAGTTCTAATAGTTATAGAGCCCAGAATCAATAGCTAGCAATGCTTCAGCAGTTCTAGTAGCAATTTGATACAATAATGTTGAAAGCTTTCTAATCTTCACAACATTTAAATCAACCCCCAGGGAGGGAATCATAACACCAAAAATATATCTCACTACTTATGAAGCACTACTAATATGCTTGGTCTTAAAAGGAAAACCACCAGCTTGACTATCCAACTTATCTGCCTGATAGGTCTTGAGAAACACAAATCTAAGTAACAGCTTCCCACCCAATTGGTTGGAAATTTAAAGAAAGCATTTGGTCCACAATATTAATGAACTACAGGAATAATTGAATTGTTCTCTTCAAATATCTGATATGTGTATTCAAGAACCACAAACCTATGATGAAAATCACTCCAGCCAACTCTTTGGAAATTGGGGACGTTCTCTTCTCTCTTCATGAAGCATTACTTTCCTTTCTGTTTACAATCTAAACTCAGCTGGGGATGTGTTCCCAAATCTCCATTTGTCTTTCCCAATATCTCTTCCCTTCTCAGACCTTCTTCTTAATCGGGCTCATCAAACTAGTCAGGTTCTGTCTATGGTCGCGGGCAGTGTCAAGTTTCTCTCTGGACCTAAGGAAATGCCACGCAGTGCCCATCGTTTTCGCATTAGTATGGGGATTCAAATGTTTGTACGTGGGCACTTCTGACAGGACCGGATCATAATTCAAAAAGTAATACTCAAAATGATTTTGGCGATAAAGTAAGCTAGGAGTTATACTGCACAAGATGCCGTAAGGAAGGAAAATATGATGGTTTGTGATTGCTTCTTCTACCAATGTGGATAAATGAGTGCTTACATAACAGTCTTTAGAGTGCATTAAATTTGAATACACGTACACCAGTTTAAAATATACATTTGAAGAGAAATCTCTCTCTGAAACATCTTTATGCAGAACCTTAAAGTCAAAGTCATACAGTTCTACAGGATGTGAAGTAGTGGCGATAGCAGGTGAGGATGCCGTCCGGGACTGTCATCTGCTGGGGAGCTCAATGCTATCAGTAAAGCGACCATGGAAATGTTAGTGATACTCCGTACTACTCTGTATAACTCTACGCTGATTTTGTGAAGAGATAACCATTGTTTCTCTAGAATCAGACCTTAAAAGAAGAATAACTGAAAACAAAAGAATGATTGTGGATTGTCAGGCTCCTGGTCCGAAACTGCAAAACTGTCATTATCAAATGAATAATTATATGTAGTTATTTTAGTTAGTCATCCGTAGCCCTAATCGGTCTTCTTCCAAAATGACAACCCTACTCTTCTACAGAAATTTTGACTCTAGTAAATCTGCAGAATTTAACGAAGTTCAGAGTTCCTCAAAAGTCAGTTCATAAGTACAGTCTGTTATCACTCAACTATTGTGGTTGAAATCAGTCACCTAAAGAAAAGTCCAATCCGTCAATGTGGTAGCCCTTATTCACAGTGGTTTTGTAGGAACTGTTCTCTTTTCACTCAGGTTATGGAAGTTTGGATCAAGTTTACTGCCTGTGTAATATAACCACTCAGGTGCTGAATATCTTTGACTCTATACTCTGGCATTCTGAGATCTTTAGACTACTGGCCGTTCATTGTCACTGTCATTCAGTCCACTCAACTCTGTTTCCTCTATGACTGTTTGGTGAATACGTTCCACAGGTAATCTTGGTCACAGTCTCTCATGACATCTTTGCCATCTTTCTCTTCTGTAACTAACACTGGTCACATTGCTTGGTCCTTCTTCAGGATTAGAGTTGTTGTTTAGTTGCACATTAGGACGGATCACTGTTGGTATTCTTGTCTCATTCACCACAGGCTCAGGACGTGCCTCAATTCGACTCTGTGGCAACTCTTGATTTGGGTTCAATGATTGGCTCTGGGGAGACTGGCTGCTCTCCTTACCCCCACTGTGATCCTTCTGAGCACTCAGGAGTTTGCCTAGATGATTCAGTGGTTGATGTTACCACTTCTTCCTTCGGGTATCTCAATCACTGGGTAGGGGAGGCATGTACCCAGTTGATCAGTCCACCACATCTGATGGCTGTGTTGGTGACCTGGATCACCTGGAAGTGGTCACGCCAAAGGGGGTCCAAGCATAACATCCTGACAAGCGTTTTCACCAGGACCCATTCACCAGGACTAAGGTCTTGGCACTGCTACTGATTCATAAGGCCAGTTATAGCTTCAACCTAGTGAGAGACAGAACACACCACATCAGCTAGTCCTTTGCAGTAGTCAATAACCATATCATCTGAAATGTTCACAAGCACATTATTAGGACCAGCAAGCAATGTCATGGCTCTTCACATGAGAATTTCTTAAGGTGACAGTCCTGTTCGCTGGTCATCAGTATTTTGAGTCAGCAAAGGGCCTTATTATGAGTTTGGTGGTCTTTTGGAAAGACCGCCGCGGTGGCGGCTGCCAAAAGACCTCGATGTTGGTGGTAATCCGACCACCGTATTATGAGGCACACCACTAAGCCTGCCAACATCCAGCCAAATTTCTGACACTGCCAGGACACTGGAGGGGAGGAAAGAGGCGGTCCAACCACCAGCACTGCCAGCCCCCCAAAAACCTCTGATCATATTACGATCCACAAATCACGATAGCAGTTCTTCCATGGTGGAAAACCAATGGCTGTGCAAACCACTGCAGTTGGCCACCACATCAGTAATACACCACACTATATTGGATAGTTTAAAAACCCAATACTTGACACACATCCACACAACCAACACACTGCACTATAAAACACACCCCTTCACACCCCACAATCCTTTGCAACAAAAACGCTAAACACAACCTGATAGTAGTCACTTAAAAAATATATCACAAAGCATACAATAGGCATCCTTAAGCATTTCAACTAGCACTCATTCCACACCTGCACAACACCCACAAATTAGTACCCCACACAAAAGACACCAACTGTCACCCACTCACATCACAGCATGCACAACTCATCACAAATTTAAATTCCTTTCCATTTCTTCTACCTCACCGTCTCATCCACCACTACCATGTCCCGATAAAAACATCCGTGTTTCACTGATGATAAGTTGAGGGTCATGGTGGATGAAATTATCAGAGTAGAGTAACATCTATTTGGAGCACAAGTCCAGCAAACATTTATTTCCAGGAAAATGGAGTTGTGGCAAAGAATAGTCGACAGGGTCAATTCAGTAGGCAGCCATCCAAGCACAAGGGAGACATCAGGAAGAGGTGGAATGACCTCAGGGGAAAGTATTTCTATGGCCGCCAGGCGGTGGAACCCCACCACCTCCCACAACTTTCACATCATGGGAGGAGAAGGTCTTGGACATCCTGCATCCTGAGGGCCTGACAGGAATACCTGAGGGAGTGGAGTCTGGTAAGTCACAACACCATTAATATCATGCATGCTCACTGATCACCTTTGGCCACCTCAACAACCAACCCACCCACCTCCATTGTGTCCAAATGTCCAAATACCCCTCTCTGGTATGCCTCATGTCAACTTACCTCACCTGGGGGCACATTGTTTGTGTATGGCATGGAGAGTGCAGGGACTGACAGCGCTACAGCTCCCAGCAGGCACTGTTCCACCTTTAAGAAAACCTGAACAGTGTACTACAAGTAAAATAGCCTTGCATGTGAATCTAACAATCAATTCAACACACCTGAATGCACCACTATTGTACAGCCCATGGCAATGACATCAATGCTATGGCCTACTACCAGTACTATTAAAACAACATACAGCTACAGCTATGTTCCCTACTAAACTGGCCATTGAAATTACCAGCCAAACAATGTCATGCACTCACCTGGTGGGGAAAACTATATAGGTTAAACGTTAACTCCCATACTGTTGCCCAGCTCTGTCACCATAGTACAATTTGCAGCAGTTAGTTGACTCAATGATACTATACACCTCACTAGGAGATATCTTTACATTGTCATGTCTTTACTCAGACAAGATATGTGTAAATGAACAGTCACCTAACCACCAAGATACTCCAAGATCTTGGGCCATGATGTATGCTATGGGAAATCTCTGTGTCCCACATAGCTCTAATCTAGGTTAGGAAGCAGGTGTCATCGTCATATCAGGGGATCATTAAAGGCTTTGTGTGCATGTCAATTAGCATGTCTAGCAGTCAAACTTTTATATTGTTTTTGCATTACTTTAAAAAATGGTGTGTTCCACTTCTCCTAAAGGTAACCTTGCCATTGTCACCATGGAGAGGACACCAGAGACTGCCATTACTTCTCTGAATGAAGGTCCTGGTGAGGAAAACACTCCTGAATGTGTGGACATTGAGTATGAAGCTGTCCCACCTTTGACACATGGTCAGTCAACAACTGTAAGCCTCACCCTGCCCACATCTCCCAGCCCAGTTGCACCAACATCAGAGGCCACCAATCGCCCCCAAACCTTTGTGCCAAGGCCATTGTCTTCAATCTTGTGCCCCCCACTACAGGTAGCTGTGAACCCAGACAATGATGGACCTGCCACCATTGGGAGTGGACGAACTGTGCCAGGGGCACAGGCACGTGGGGGTAGGGTACATGGAAGGGATGGTGTGGCACGGAGGATGGAGGCTCGGAGGGACATAACTGGCCAGGACACCATTTCCAAGTATTGGAAGCTTACCAACAATCCCAAGGCGTGATGGGCCAGGTACTTACCATGACGGGGAGATATCAGATAGCTGCAGAGGAGCAACTACCATGATGTCACGCAGCAGTGGCAGGCCCAAAATGCCTAATTGGCATTGCAGGGGTGCTGAGAGACATGAATACCAACCTGAGTAGGTTTTGTAGCCGACATCTGGCCTCTTCCACTAGCAATGAAACATCAGGCCCTTCTACATATGTAGCAACTAGTGGAATGGAGGCTCTGCCAAGGGAAGGGTATGCTTCAGACACCCACGCCTCTGTAGCTGAAGAACGCCCCTGCAAACATGGACATTCCCCCCAAACATCCAGAAGGAGTAGATGCCAATACCAAAACCACTGTCAGGAAGTGAACCTCTACTGATTGGTTCCCCTTGTGTGGCACAGATACACCTTGTTGATTGTTATGAGACCTATCTCTATTTTCCTATGGTACAAGGACACTACAAGCGTGTCCCCAAATGTAGCAGCAGCTACCCTGATGATTTCATCCACCATGACTGAACCCTTCACTGTTTACTTTGTGTTCTTTTTTTGTTTTAATTCACTCATTTTGCTGTGTACTCCCCAATAAATACCACTTAACCACAGATGGTGTGTTAGAGTCATTTATGAACCATATACAACTGTCATGTATAACACCTCTTGCACAAAAAGATTTCTCTCAAATGTAAAACCTTTGTAATGTTCCACACACATGTACTGTATAGCCAGGCTACATTTTGCATTGCCTAATAATGATAGACATAACTCAAATCACCTATAATTCACTTTTCCACAAATAGGTTAAGAGAATGCCAAGGATCACTGCTGCTAAGTGAAGTACTGCTGCTAACTTCAGAGTTACAGCATAGGTGTCATGCACTATCCAACACACGGATATCTGAAGCTAGGGACAAGTCAGTCTTACACTATCCCAGGAGGCAAACATATTGTTTCAATGTATCATCAGCTAAAGCTGTATCACATACCCATACCATAGCTCCCAAATTACCAGACCCCATGAAACAGAAAGAGGTCAGTACAAATGCCCACAGTCAAGGAACCTTCCAACTTACCATGGTCAGTTATCTGTAGGCTTGCCACTCATCTATGTCAGTCTTCAGACACATGCACATTGGTCTACAATGAGGAAACACAGTGACAGCTATACAGAGGTTTGTTTTACCAACACTAACCATTATGATGTTAGAGGGTATGAATAGCACATGATGACATGTTTCTGAAACGAATGAACACACACATGGCACCATTGCTCCCCACATCCAATGCCAAACAGGTCTTTAGTGTGGAATAGGATACTACCATCCCACTGTTCTGACAGTGTGGGCATAGAACTCACACACAACAAATCTCAAGCCTCAGTACTTGGTTCAATCCATGAACATCAGTCTACAAATCCCATCTGCCTGTCACACTGTCTGATATTGCCAAATGAGGATGATAATGAGCCTATTCACTTACTCTGAAATTTGTAAATGACAAACATACGGTATAGGCCACACTGATACATAAATATTACACAGCCCATTCATACATACAAATGTGACTCTAATTGTGCATTGTGAAAAACATTGCCCATGTTGATCAAATGACTGGACACTATACCATGTAACAATCTGCATGCACAACTGAGTCAAATGTTTTTGAGATCCTGACGACTTCTCTGATGATCATACTAAGACCCTTACCAAGCATTCTTAACCTCATCAAATTCCCCACTTATAAACTTTAATCACATCACATCACATCACATGTGGAGTACTAATTGATTAGATCAGCCTTGATGTCTCCAGCTTCATCCTCATCATACTCATCCTCACTTGACAAATCTGCATTCTCACTTGCTGGAACTTCTGACTCCCTCTCATCTGGTATAAATGGCATTTTCCGTCTCTGGGCGAGGTTGTGGAGCATGCAGCAGGCAGCAATATTTTGACATCCTTTTGTGGGTGAGTAGAGGAAGGCTTCTCCAGACTTATCAATGCAGCGGAATCTTGCCTTCAGGAGCCCAAAAGTCAGCTCCATGACATGCCTTGTCCTTCTGTGGGCCTCATTGAAGCGGACTTACCCTGAGGTGGTTGGGTACCTCACTGGTGTCAACAACCAAGGATGGTTTGGGTAGCCAGAGTCCTGTGTAAGGAATAGTTACAACAAGCCAAACATAAATCTTGGACGCCCACATATCTGGTAGCAGATATTAGTTACAGACACACATGACATTTGTGACTTACCAACCAGCCAGGCCCTCTCTGTGTATTGTCATGTCATCAGCAGCGGGATATTGCTGTTCTGCATAATTAAGGAATCATGGACTGACCTAGGGTACCTTGCACAAACTTGTGAAATGTACAGGTCAGCCAAAGAGACCACTTGCATATCAATGGAGTGGACATTTTTCCTGTTCCTATACACCTGTTTATTGGCATTAGGGAGAACCAAGGCTACATGAGTGCCGTCTATTGCTCCAAGCACATTTGGAATGTGTCCCAAAGCATAGAAATCAGCCTTTACATGGTCCTAATCTTCACATTGTGGAAATCGGATGTAGCTGTCAAGGTGCTTCAACAATGCAGACAGGACAGCCTTCAAGACCAGACTGAACATAGGCTGAGACATCCCTGCAGTTAGGGCCACAGTATTTTGAAAGGAGCCTGTGGCCGGGAAGTGCAGCACTGACATTTCTTGTACAATGGGAGGTATGGTATAGGGATTACAAATGGCAGGCATCAGATCTGGCTCCAACTGACGACAGAGATCCATGATTGCATGCCTGTCCATGCGATAGATCTGAATCATGTCAGTCCACCATAGTCTGCAGGTCTGCTAGTGGACTGTACACTGGAGGTCGTCTCTCTCTCCTCATGCCAGGGTACCTATATAGGAGAAAACCAGTATGTATGTGTATCACTCAATATGTACAGCATAAGTATGATCACACCTACATCACATATGATGGTAAATATTTAAACATGAAACTGTACATACGTTCTACACAGCATATACCTAGGAAAATAATGGCTTATAACTGCATTCACATCCCCTAGCCCCTATCATGTTTTTGAAACTGAGAAACATGTCACTGACAGTCAATGTGACATTAACTTTCTTTACATGTTGCACATATTTGATACACCTACACCATTTTCAAATACTATACCCAAGGGTAGGTCGCTCCCCCTGCCGCTGCAGCTCCTCCAGCTCCTCCAGGTTCCTGAGTTCCTGAGACCCACCTCACAGTAAGTACCCCCCACCTCCCAGCCCCTCGCTCTGCCCCGCGCTACTCACCCTCTCTCCTGCTCCTGCTTCTTTTCTTCTTTTCTTCTTCTCTGTTCTTCCTCCTCGCTCCTCGTCTGTAATCTTCTCCTGTACTCTTCTTTCCCCGTCTTCTCTCTTCTTCTCTCTTCTTCTGTGTGCTTCTCAGCCTCTCCTGTCGTCTCTCTTCTTCCTCATCTTCTTCTGTGGTCTTCTGCCCTCTGTTCTTCATTTTCTGTATCTTCTTCTGTGTTCTTCTGTGTTCTTCTGTGTTCTTCAGTGTTCTTCCGGTCTTCTGTTCTTCTGTTCTTCTGTTCTTCTGTTCTTCCGGTCTTCCGGTCTTCTGGTCTTCTGTCTTCTATCTTCTGCCTTCGGCTCTTCTGCCTCCTCCGTCTTCTTCTCCCCGCGCCTGCCCTCCTGCCTCATCCCCCTCCCTCACTCGCATCCCCCTCTCTATCTCCCCTATCTAACCTGTTCACTATCTACCTCCCTCACTCCTCCTATCTACCTATCTCTCTATCTCTCTATCCCACTATCTAACTCCCTCACTCTCCACCTCCTCCTATCTTCCTATCTCTCTATCTATTTCTCTATCTATCGATTTCTCTATCTATCTATTTTCTCTATCTATTTCTCTATCTCTCCCCCCCTCCCGCCACCCCCTCTATTACCTATCTTCCTATCCTCTCACTCTACCTCTCACCCTCACCCACCTCTACAACCCCCCTCCCCTATCTTCACAACCCTACTCCTATCTTTCTCCCTAATCTCCTAAACCTCCTAACACTCACCCCCCTCCACCCTTAAACCCCCCTCCCTCAGCTCTTCTCACTCTACCTGTCCCCCCCTCCCTCGCGCTTTCCCGCCGCGACCTCCTGCACGCCCCCGCCCCCCAGCTCCCATTCGCCACCAGCTGACCCCTCCCCCCCCTCCTACCTCATATGGCGGCCGCTGCGCGACAGTGGTAGCGACCCTTGACCCAAGGGTAGGTCGCTCCCCCTGCCGCTGCAGCTCCTCCAGCTCCTCCAGGTTCCTGAGTTCCTGAGACCCACCTCACAGTAAGTACCCCCCATCTCCCAGCCCCTCGCTCTGCCCCGCGCTACTCACCCTCTCTCCTGCTCCTGCTTCTTTTCTTCTTTTCTTCTTCTCTGTTCTTCCTCCTCGCTCCTCGTCTGTAATCTTCTTCTGTACTCTTCTTTCCTCGTCTTCTCTCTTCTTCTCTCTTCTTCTGTGTGCTTCTCAGCCTCTCCTGTCGCCTCTCTTCTTTCTCATCTTCTTCTGTGGTCTTCTGCCCTCTGTTCTTCGTTTTCTGTATCTTCTTCTGTGTTCTTCTGTGTTCTTCTGTGTTCTTCCGGTCTTCCTTTCTTCTGTTCTTGCGGTCTTCTGTTCTTCTGTTCTTCTGTTCTTCCGGTCTTCTGGTCTTCTGTCTTCTATCTTCTGCCTTCGGCTCTTCTGCCTCCTCCGTCTTCTTCTCCCCGCGCCTGCCCTCCTGCTCCTGCCTCATCCCCCTCCCTCACTCGCATCCCCCTCTCTATCTCCCCTATCTAACCCGTTCACTATCTACCTCCCTCACTCCTCCTATCTACCTATCTCTCTATCTCTCTATCCCACTATCTAACTCCCTCACTCTCCACCTCCTCCTATCTTCCTATCTCTCTATCTATTTCTCTATCTATCGATTTCTCTATCTATCTATTTTCTCTATCTATTTCTCTATCTCTCCCCCCCTCCCGCCACCCCCTCTATTACCTATCTTCCTATCCTCTCACTCTACCTCTCACCCTCACCCACCTCTACAACCCCCCTCCCCTATCTTCACAACCCTACTCCTATCTTTCTCCCTAATCTCCTAAACCTCCTAACACTCACCCCCCCTCCACCCTTAAACCCCCCTCCCCCAGCTCTTCTCACTCTACCTGTCCCCCCCTCCCTCGCGCTTTCCCGCCGCGACCTCCTGCACGTCCCCGCCCCCCAGCTCCCATTCGCCCCCAGCTGACCCCTCCCCCCCTCCTACCTCATATGGCGGCCGCTGCGCGACAGTGGTAGCGACCCTTGACCCAAGGGTAGGTCGCTCCCCCTGCCGCTCCAGCTCCTCCAGCTCCTCAAGGTTCCTGAGACCCACCTCACAGTAAGTACTCCCCACCTCCCAGCCCCTCGCTCTGCCCCGCGCTACTCACCCTCTCTCCTGCTCCTGCTTCTTTTCTTCTTTTCTTCTTCTCTGTTCTTCCTCCTCGCTCCTCGTCTGTAATCTTCTTCTGTACTCTTCTTTCCCCGTCTTCTCTCTTCTTCTGTGTGCTACTCACCCTCTCTCCTGCTCCTGCTTCTTTTCTTCTTTTCTTCTTCTCTGTTCTTCCTCCTCGCTCCTCGTCTGTAATCTTCTTCTGTACTCTTCTTTCCCCGTCTTCTCTCTTCTTCTCTCTTCTTCTGTGTGCTTCTCAGCCTCTCCTGTCGCCTCTCTTCTTCCTCATCTTCTTCTGTGGTCTTCTGCCCTCTGTTCTTCGTTTTCTGTATCTTCTTCTGTGTTCTTCTGTGTTCTTCTGTGTTCTTCTGTGTTCTTCTGGTCTTCCTTTCTTCTGTTCTTCCGGTCTTCTGTTCTTCCGGTCTTCCGTTCTTCCGTTCTTCTGTTCTTCTGTTCTTCTGTTCTTCTGTTCTTCCGGTCTTCTATCTTCTGCCTTCGGCTCTTCTGCCTCCTCCGTCTTCTTCTCCCCGCGCCTGCTCTCCTGCTCCTGTCTCATCCCCCTCCCTCACTCGCATCCCCCTCTCTATCTCCCCTATCTAACCTGTTCACTATCTACCTCCCTCACTCCTCCTATCTACCTATCTCTCTATCTCTCTATCCCACTATCTAACTCCCTCACTCTCCACCTCCTCCTATCTTCCTATCTCTCTATCTATTTCTCTATCTATTTATTTCTCTATCTATCTATTTTCTCTATCTATTTTTCTATCTCTCCCCCCTCCCGCCACCCCCTCTATTACCTATCTTCCTATCCTCTCACTCTACCTCTCACCCTCACCCACCTCTACAACCCCCCTCCCCTATCTTCACAACCCTACTCCTATCTTTCTCCCTAATCTCCTAAACCTCCTAACACTCACCCCCCTCCACCCTTAAACCCCCCTCCTCCAGCTCTTCTCACTCTACCTGTCCCCCCTCCCTCGTGCTTTCCCGCCGCGACCTCCTGCACGCCCCCGCCCCCCCAGCTCCCATTCGCCCCCAGCTGACCCCTCCCCCCCCTTCTACCTCATATGGCGGATGCTGCGCGACCGTGCAGCGGCGCGCCAGAGGCAAGCCCGTCTGCGCCCGTCCGCGCCTGGCCCGCGCCTGGCCCGCGCCCAGCGCCACGACCCCTGGTCCCCAGCTCTCCCAAGCCCCGCTGATCCGCTACGACCCCACCACCCTCCACGCCCTCAACCCAGGACGCTCCAACACCTGCTTCCAAGCTCACCCCAAACGCACCCATGGACCCTTCGCCTGCAACTCCTGCAAACGCATCTTCCACCACGCAACTACCATGACCACAAGCCCACGCGCCATCAACCACCTCAAGTGCATCCTAGTCAACGCTCGCTCTGTCCACAAACACACCGTTGAACTCTGGGACCTCCTGGACTCCACAGCACCGGACGTCGCCTTCATCACGGAGACGTGGATGAACGCCTCCTCTGCTCCAGACATCGCCACCGCATCCCCGAAGGCTACAAGATCTCCAGGAAAGACCGCACCAACCAAGCAGGAGGAGGTATCGCCATCGTCTTCAAAGACTCCATCAGCGTCACCACCTCCACCGAAGACACCCCTCTCACCACTGAACACCTGCATTTTTAGATTCGCACCGACCCGAGGACCACCCTCAGAGGATCCCTCGTCTACCGTCCTCCCGGACCACGCGCCCCTTTCAGTGACGCCATCGCCGACTTCATCTCCCCGCACGCCCTCGCCTCACCCGACTACATCCTCCTAGGCGACCTCAACTTCCATCTGGAACAAAACAACGACCCCAACACCACCACCCTGCTCGCCAACCTCGCCAACCTCGGCCTCAAACAACTGGTGAACACCGCCACCCACATCGCCGGACACACGCTCGACCCTATCTTCTCCGCCAGCAAACACGTCTTCTTCAGCCACACCTCCGCCCTACACTGGACCTACCACAGCTGCGTCCACTTCACATTCCGACGCGAGACCCGCCACCTCCGCACTCAACCCATCCCTCGTCGACAGTGGAACAAGATCCCTGAAGAGCAACTCCTCTCCGCACTCGCCGCCAACCAACCCACCCTCACCACCGACCCCAACGACGCAGCCCTCAACCTCACAAACTGGATCTCCAACTGCGCAGACAACCTTGCTCCCCTCAAACGCACGCATCGACAGACCAACACCAAAAAACCTCTCTGGTTCTCTGACACCCTCAAAGAATCTAAGAAAACTTGTCGCGCCCTTGAGAAAGCCTGGCGCAAGGACCACACCGCTGACAACATGACCGCCCTCAAGAACGCTACCCGCGAACACCACCACCTGATCCGTGCTGCCAAAAGGAACTTTTTCACCGACAGACTGGACAAAAACAGCCACAACAGCAGAGAACTCTTCAGCATCGTCAAGGAGTTCTCCAACCCCAGCGCCAACGCCGTCACGCCCTCACAGGATTTGTGCGAATCCCTCGCCACTTTCTTCCATCGCAAGATCAGCGACCTCCACGACAGCTTCGGACACCAGACCCAACCAAACACCACCGAACCCGCATCCCGAACTGGACCCACATCAACACGGAAGAAACCAAATCCATCATGAACCCTATCCACTCCGGCGCCCCTTCGGACCCCTGCCCGCACTTCATCTTTAACAAAGCCGACGACATCATCGCCCCGCACCTCCAGACCGTCATCAACTCTTCTTTTTCTTCTGCTACCTTCCCCGAATGCTGGATTCACGCCGAAGTCAACGCCCTACTAAAGAAACCTACGGCTGACCCAAGCGACCTGAAAAACTTCCGCCCCATCTCTCTTCTGCCTTTCCCAGCCAAAGTAATAGAGAAGACCGTCAACAAACAGCTGACCACCTTCCTGGAAGACAACAACCTGCTCGACCCCCCACAAACCGGATTCCGAACCAACCACAGCACTGAAACCGCCCTCATCTCAGTCACAGACGACATCAGAACCCTGATGGACAACGGTGAAACAGTCGCCCTCATTCTTCTCGACCTCTCTGCTGCCTTTGACACCGTCTGTCACCGCACCCTAATCACCCGCCTCCGCTCCACCGGGATCCAAGGCCAGGCCCTGGACTGGATCGCCTCCTTCCTCGCAAACCGTTCCCAAAGAGTTTACCTCCCTCCGTTTCGCTCAGAACCCACCGAGATCATCTGCGGCGTACCTCAAGGCTCATCGCTCAGCCCGACACTCTTCAATGTCTACATGAGCCCCCTCGCCACCATCGTACGCAAGCACGACATCATCATCACCTCCTACGCCGACGACACCCAACTTATACTCTCCCTCACCAAGGACCCCGCCAGCGCCAAGACCAACCTACAAGAGGGTATGAAGGACATCGCAGATTGGATGAGGCTCAGCTGCCTAAAGCTGAACTCTGAAAAAACGGAAGTCCTCATCCTCGGCAACACCCCGTCCGCCTGGGACGACTCCTGGTGGCCCACGGCCCTCGGCACCGCACCGACCCCCACAGACCACGCCCGCAACCTCGGCTTCATCTTGGACCCTCTTCTCACCATGACCAAGCAAGTCAACGCCGTGTCCTCCGCCTGCTTCCTCACCCTCCGCATGCTCCGCAAGATCTTCCGCTGGATCCCCGCCGACACCAGAAAAACCGTGACCCACGCCCTCGTCACGAGCCGCCTGGACTACGGCAACACCCTCTATGCCGGGACCACAGCCAAACTCCAAAATCGCCTGCAACACATTCAAAACGCCTCGGCCCGCCTTATCCTCGACGTACCCCGCAGCAGCCACATCTCCGCACACCTGAGACACCTGCATTGGCTCCCAGTCAGCAAAAGGATCACCTTCCGACTTCTCACCCACGCACACAAAGCCCTCCACGACAAGGGACCGGAATACCTCAACAGACGCCTCAGCTTCTACGTCCCCACCCGCCTCCTCCGCTCCTCTGGCCTCGCACTCGCTGCTGTCCCTCGCATCCGCCGCTCCACGGCGGGTGGAAGATCTTTCTCCTTCCTGGCGGCCAAGACCTGGAACTCCCTCCCCACCAGCCTCAGGACCACCCAGGACTACTCCGCTTTCCGGAGACTCCTAAAGACCTGGCTGTTCGAGCAGCGATAACCCCTCTTTTTCCCCTAGCGCCTTGAGACCCGCACGGGTGAGTAGCGCGCTTTATAAATGTTAATGATTTGATATTACATGTACATAACTCATGATACATCAAATG
The DNA here is from genome assembly GCF_031143425.1 of Pleurodeles waltl. Classification (NCBI taxonomy): domain Eukaryota; kingdom Metazoa; phylum Chordata; class Amphibia; order Caudata; family Salamandridae; genus Pleurodeles; species Pleurodeles waltl. Next base: position 183,849,871 of record NC_090447.1, read on the forward strand.
TACGTCCTGTACATGATACATATACATTTTGACATGTTTTCTTAAAGCCAGCAGTGAACACAATGTCGTAGATATGTTTCACAGCTAGTGACACAACTTTAAAAACTTCTTCATTCAGATATGAGCCTTAAAATGTCAGCTGCCTGACTTACTGTATTGGACATTAGGAAGTGACCTGACTCTGCCATTAGATGTCATCATGGCAGTAGGCAGATAAAACTGCGGTGGACATTGCCATTGGAACACACTGCTGCCTTTGGTGATCTTGAGACAGCGGCGATGTCCGCGAGCGGTGATGGTCTTGTACGTGGCAGGCGTGGCCACCATCTCATACTCGTCTCTGACTTGACTCCTGACAATGCTGCTAGCAGAACTTCCACGACCTGAGCTACTGTGTACTGCCTCTGGGATCAATCATGCCATGTCTTGCAGCTATACCGCCCCTGCCTTCTCTGCGGAAGAGCTGGAAAAGCTTGTGAAGAAGGTCCTAACCCTGTATGGACAGCTCAATGGTGCACCAGAGGAGCAGGTAAGTGCAATGCAATACCAATGTCATAATTGTTGCGTTTTATGATGATGTTCAGGAAATGTGGTTGAATGAATAATTGAGGTAATATGTGTGGGTAGATAGACATGTGCATTTATGCATAGATAGATTTTGAGTCCTGAGGCACGGTAGAGAGAGTGTGATGTATGTACCCTGACCCAACTACATACAGGATTACATGTTAATTGATGATGATGTTAAACATATTTGGACAGATAAACCATGTTGAGAAATATGCTTGTAGTCTGGTCATATGTTTCAAGTGGAAACCTGGTGCTGGAATGCATTTTTGTATGCTTGTCTCAACGTCACACATGGACTGACTGCAGATGGCCATTCCTCATTGAAGGGGATGTTGTAGGCAGTCTGTGTATGACCTACTTGCACTAACTGCTATTTTCACCTTGCTTGTTTTGGATAGTGCATGTGGACATGACAATCTCTTCTTGTCTGTGTCATCCATGCAGGCCAATGCCCATCTCAAAAAGGGGATTTGGCATGCCATCACCAAGAAAGTGCAGACTCTGGCGGTCCACAGCTGGCAGAGCACCCACTGTAGGAAGCAGTGGGAGGACCTTTAGACGCTGGACCCGGAAGACCACAGATGCCCAGCTGGGGATGTGCTCTGAAGGAGAAAGGGGGGCCCATCAGATCTTGACCTCCCTAATATCCTGCATATTGGCAGTGGCCTACCTGGAGTTGGATTGGTGTTTGAGAGTGGGGCAGCAGCCACAAGGTGGTAAGTACAGGCTTAACACATTTTTATCCCAATACCATGGTTAGTGTGTGATGTGAAAGATTCTAAGCTCTGACAATGTGTTAAGTGCACAGGGTCAAATATCTCAAAGGGACACATAGAGTACAGTCCCCAAAATTGGTACACAGGTGTGCACATTCTATTGTGTATAGGAAGATATTACACACCTATGTTGTCTCTGCACAGAAGCATATGATGATGCACATGTGACTGTGTCAAATGTATAGCACTATACAGCTTTTCATACCATTCTGGTTGTTCCTTCCCACCAACAGACAAATACTTCCAATATCATGATGGTAAGTTGTCCAAGTGTTTGCCCTCTGTCCATTCCAATGTCCCTTGATCCATGTCAATGTGCAACATAGAGTCTGATAACTGAAATTAATTCCTACTTTTCGTTAGGTTTCTGATGAGTGATAGCATCATTTGAGGCTGTGATGCCCATCTGACATTTCATATGCCATAATTGCAAAATGTATTCAAACCTGTTACAAGGTGTACCTCCTTGGTAAGTGAGGGATGTACATAGGCCTTGGTAATATGTCATCTGAGTGGACATCCTACATCTGGGAAACCATGGAGGTAATGCAAGACTCCTATTGGATCACATACATTGATGTCACAGCTATGAATGTTAGTACCATGTTCATGTTCTGTAAGTTTGAAATGGCTACACAACTAATTCCTTCGCCATTATGTTGTCGGCATGATAAATAGGCCAAGACATCCTGTACACAGTTACAATCTTAGCTAGTTATTGCCAACATCATGTGTACATTGTAAAGTTCAGTCATCAATCCACATTGAAATGAGTATTAAAAATAATTTGTAGTACTATTTTGGATATGTTTTGAGTCCTTGTTCTATGGAAACTTATTGTTTGCACTGACTACATTGTTGTGCTGCTGTGGAACTTCACATATACATGTGAGTGGAATGGTGTGTGTAGTCAGGCTTGCATCAAGGTATATATATCTGTCATGGTAGCCTCAGATGTGGTTTGTCTCTCTCAGGTTTCTTCCCAAACAGTTGTAGTGTGATTCATGTCTGATGTATGACTAGTGATGTTGCCACTCATTCATTGGGCTCTTAATGGAATAATAGCATGGTACGTTGAACTATATGTCACGTTCATGCACATGACAGGTGTCCATTGTATTGAAAGAGAAGTCGTACTACCTGTAAATGTGTGTGGGTGAATGCTCTGAGATAATTAGTCCCTTATAATTGTGCTATACTTTGTTTTCAGGAGGACAATGACTTAGTCCACAAAGTATGTAACATCCTTTCCTACATCACTATTGGTACATGTGTAGGTGACGTGTTCTGACTCTATCATATTCAGTTTTTGGCTATGGCAATTACAGTAGTTGCATGTTTGAAAATTTCCTTTGTGGAGGTTGTGTACTCAGTGACATGAAGTGAGTATGGCTTGTATGCAACATGCTGACTTGTGTTTACTATACAATGAGGTCACTTGCCTGGTGCATGGCATTAGGTTAGAATGTTTTTAAGTGTTTAGTTTGTGTATGCGATATGTGGAAATATATGCTACCCGTACTTCCAATAGCTGGGTTGTTGCTTGACTATGTTGCTGTGGATAGGGACCCAGTATCATGTGGGCAAGTCACCTTGTCATGGACTGGTTGGTGTGGTTGCTCTACTGATATCATGATATTGTAGGTGTGATATAGGTAGCTTAGCTGGTGGGTGACAAGGTTTCATTGAGGGTTGTACATTATATCTTGCTGTGACATGATGTTGGCATTAAACTGTTACTACCTGGGGGTGTTGCACAACTAGATGTGATGTTGCTGAGGTGTACAGTTTGATGTAAGGGGTATGTAAAGAATTTGATGACCCTACTCACTTTCTGTGTTCCAGCATCATCATCGGCAGGCGAAGGAGATGGTGCACAGCCGAGTGGGCCAGCTTCTGGCCATGGGACCTCCAGTCATGAAAACACAGACAGCGAGGGACCCAGTAGCCTGGAGGGCAAAGGAAGTGCCATGAAGGAAATTGGATCCAGTTCTTCATCTTTGGAATCCTCCTCCAGTGGTGGCAGACCCATCTGGGACCACCCCAGCACCATCTGTGTCCGCCACCCTCTTTCTATCACCACCTTTCCTGTAGCTCCCCACCTGGTTGGCCATGCCCACTCACCCAAGAGGCTGGGCATCAACTTTGCCGCAGGCACCCCTGTCCCTGCCCCTGTCAGCCCTGCTGCTCTCAGTGAGGAGTCTATTGACCTCCTGAGGTCTATCTCTGTGGGTCAGTCAACCATTGTGAATACCATCCAGGGACTGGCAACTCAGATACAACAGAGTAATGCGTTCCTGGAGGGCATTCACATTGCACTGGTTGGCCTTCAGAGCTCATTTCAGGCTCTGGCCTCCACAGTGACATCAGCCAGCCACCCTTTGTCTGTCGTCTCCTCCACCTTCTTCTTCCCAATCCCAATCCCCCCTTCCCTGACCCAGCCAAACCACACAAACAGACAGGCATGGATCCACCTCAACAGCCAAGGGTACCGCAAAGAAACCAAAGCACCACAAGACACACCACCGTTATACATACAAGCAATATACACATGCACACACAGCAACAGTCACACCCTGCCCTAACGCCCCCACAACCCCCAACATCGCAGAAACCACACCTGACACACCTGCAGACACCACACCAATATTCACAGATCCAGCCACCACACCCATCCTACCAGCGGACAGCACCCCAGTAGACCCACGGATATCCACCCCAGTCACCACACCCCCAGACAACACAACCACTAACACGCCTACATGCAGCACAATCACCATACCTGCAGTCACTACCCCAACAGACAGCCATCCACCCACCAAGGCACCCTCGTTTACCACCACACCTCCTTACCTCCTCAGCCCAAGCCAAATAAACGCCCCCACTCACCCACCCACCAGACACCCACAAGCATACCTTCCACAAACACACACCCAAGACATCCACACCAACACCTCATACAAGCACTCCCTCTTCCTTCCCACCCAAACCCTTTTGTTATGACCGTCCCTGTGTGTCTAATAAAGCTTTCCTCTCAGAGTTTGACCTTTTCCTTACTCCTGCCCCCGTGACATCCTTATACATTCACTTTCGCTCCCCAAGGCAATCCCTTCCACCACCAAGGACTTCCCTACCACCCCTGACAGTACCCATGCCCGTCCCCCTGCCAAGAAGTCAACCCATCCAAAGAAGAGCCAACCCTACCCCAAGCCTAAACCTAACCCCTCCAAGCCAAATCCCAAATCGCCCCCTCCAAAGCCTAAGCCCAAACCCCACCCTCCGCCACCACCAACCTTAAATATTCCCCGAGGTTCCTGTCTGCCCCCTTGATGCCTCTATCTGTGGAGGTCATATGGCAGTCAGGCATTAAGTTGGGGCATCATTATGCACCTTTGGTGCACACTCTGAGGACTATGGACTGGCCTATAGCCTTTGTCTTTCTTCTTATTTATTTAAATATACATATTCTGACCAACCGGTTGATGGTTATCTGGTTACATCTTTGTCCTGCATTTTCTTTCCTAGGTTTGAGTTGTTCCTGGCTGACATTGTGTGAGTATTTGTGTGTGTGTGGTGCTTGTGCTTCATGTATTGTGTGAACAATATGTGAGGGTGTGTGCAGTGCTTTTGTCTCCCAGGGATGGGGTGTGTGTTGTGTGATGGGCATGTGAATGTAGCAGACATGTTGTGATGGTATTGTGTGGTGTTTGTGTTGACATGTGTTTGTTGTTGTGGTGTGTGTCTTTGGCTGTGTGAGTGTGCGTGTATTGTGCATGGCTTGATAGGTACGATGTGCTGTGTGTGTGATGTGTGTGTCGATTGGTAAGTTGTATGATTGTGTAATTGTGTGTGTTTGTTTCCTGTTGGTCGTCCATTGTGTTGTATGTGTGCTGTGTCCCTGGCTAGTGTTAGTTGTGAGTCCTTGCCAATGTGTTTATGATGTTGCTGTTGTGGTGTTGTTGTGACGTGTTGTTATGTTGTATGGTCTTGTTTAAGAGTGGGCCTGTGCTGTGTTGCCGTGCATAAGTGTGTGTTCTTGATGTGTGATGTATGTGTGCGTGGTGGCTTCAGTGTGTGTGCTATGTATGTGTGGGTCTCTTTGTAGTTGTATGTGAGTGTGCGTATCAGTGTACTGTTACGTGTGAGTTTTGCCCTTGCACACCCTTTCCTCTGGTATGTTATGTAACTGTTCAAAATTGGACAATATACAACTGCTACAGGTGAGTATGTTTTTAACGGTTATTGTCGTCGGCGAAGATTCTGTTGACTTTCAGCAAGCAGGAGCAGCAGGATAACGTCTAGTTCTGGTTCAATGGAGGCTCTGGATGAGTGTGACTTCCTGACGGTGAGTGACTCCTTTTATACACTTCGTTTCCACCTGGGTTTCTGTGGTGGTCCAACCGCAGTGGAAATCTTGGCAGTGTGCAACCTCTTAATAGGTCAGACGGAAACATGCTCTCCACTGGGCTGCTGGTGGCTCTAATCGTCCGTGGTGGTCTGACCACACTGGCGGTTGTTTGGCTGTGTTCCTTTGGGATCGCTGCCATAATTTGAGGGTCTCCTCCCCAAGCCTGTTGGTTGTCTGACCGCCACTACAAAACCTTTGCCTGATGGGAATTTAGGGGCCCATTGACTTGCTCTCCGATGCCAGATGCCTCAAGTAAGTTACTAGAGTGCAGACATTCGATCTGCAGGGCTACACAGAGCATTCTCAGAACTTCTCTATTGAAATAAGTTCCATGGTCTGACTCAAGAGTAACTGGATTAATTCACCTAGCAGTACTTGGCCACAGTGAAACTCTAATTTCTTCTAGTGGTTTAAGCTTTTACCCAATGGGAGAAGCTACACACCACAACAGGACATGTCACAACCCGTTGCACACAGGCATTTCGATAAAATCCAATTGCATTTGCCTGAAGGGACCTCCTAATTTTTGTCTGTGACTCAACATTACTGGCATTTTCCTCCCTACTTTGATTTGTTGGCAGACTACACAACAGTGAGAAAGGTTCTTGGCCATCACTCTAAATCGGGGCATCAACCCAATTCTGCCTGACCAGTCACAACATGGCATCCCTACCAATATGCGCAGGTGCATGAAAATGTCTAACCATTGGGGATAATAGACTATCTGGCAACACAATTCTTCCATCTTCTGAAACCCAAATCTCATCCTCATTCTTTAGACAGCCTGCTCTGACCCAGCCCTGCTGGTCAATCTCTGATGCTTCTTCCTGCAGTCTCTTAACTACTTCCCACCCATAAAGCATGAGTCAACTTAAAATTGAAATAGCTGTCATTTTCAGATTCATTTGAATATTCCCCATGAAATGCACATACCCATGAGCATAATACCAAGCAACTTTGTATGCATACCAGTTTCCAGGTGCAATATAATTGTTGCTACACGTGTGTGCTGCACATTTAACTGCAGCAATTTCTTGATGCATCTGCAATGCCTCTAACAGTGGCATAGTATAATTGCCATTACCGATAGGGAACCCAGAATATGTCATACACCTTCTCTGTGACTACAACTGTCCAAAGTCATGAACAACAATAAACATATACTGACTATCAGTGAAAATGGTGACCTTCAATTGGTCTGAGACACATCAAGCTCTAGTAAGAAGGACCAATTAGGTCACTGAGGCAGAAGTTACATCACATAGCCAGGGGCTTCCACTATACTCACTAAGGTGTAAGCAGCATATGCAGCTCTCAATTTTTCCCTATCAGCTCTCAAGCTAGAGTGCCCTACGAACAGAACATAATCAGGCTCTGCAAGTGGTTCTTTTATAATATCAGGTCTTGGCTTTGTGGATAGTTCACTGACATCAAGACAGTCATGCTCAACCTCTCCCCCATCAGCTTCTGTTCCAGGAAGTGGCAGCAGCGTGGTGGGATTTAGGGCAAGCAACACATGTGAAGGTGATGACATCAGCCGCCAATACATGCTTTTCATATTATGTCAGTCTACTGCAGGTCAGCTGTTGGGTCTTGGTGTAAGTGATAAGTACCTCAAAAGAGTGAGGGACCATCACTGTAAGAGGATATCCCCTGACTATATTCTCACTTTGCTCGATGCTGACACTGACTGCGACAGCTGCTTTAAGACAGCTTGGCACTCCTGTTGCTACAGGGTGAAGCGCGGCTGAAAATTATACCTCAGGTTTTTGGAAAACCCTATGTTTTTTGGTAAGCACTGAGAGAGTGTAGTCCTACCTCCCAATGCAAAACAGTATAAACTCTTTAGTATAATCTGGCATTCCCAGAACGAGGTCTTGGCATTTATGCTTTTGTTGTCCCATGGTGTCAGATCAGACTCATCCTTGTATGTCACCTATGCAGAGGATTCGCACTATGGAAAAGTTACGTACCCTCTGTCAACAGAAGCCCACCATCCTCAGAAACATCCTGATTTCTCTTTGCATGGTGGGAGGGTTAATTTAGGAATGTCAGAGATTCTCACTGGTGACACTTTCTTTGCTCATTTCTCAATGTAATGTCCTAGGTACAGAGCTTCTTTCTGGCAGTACTGCAGCTTGCTGAGGGACACTCTATACCCATTCTAACCTAGCTGATTTAATAGGACAATGGTGCCTTCTCTACACCCTTCTTTCGGCATTGACACCAGCAAGGGATCATCAGTGTACTGGACTAGCGCAAATTTATGTGGTAGATTTAGGGTCTCTAGGTTCTTTTTCAAGATCTGGTTAAAGATTAAGGGTCTCTTAGTATACCCTTGTGGAACTGGGTATCATGCCAACATTTTTTGGAACCATAACGCAATGAGAAATTTACATTCTTAATGCAAAGGGATGGAAAAGAATGCTTGACACAAATTGCCATCCGAACCAGTTGGCTTCACAGGGATTCTGAAACAATATTACAGCAGGACTTGGTACCACAGGACAACACGGGTGCCAGGACTATTTGGACTATTACAGTGAGCGTGCATACGTTCCTCTTTTGGTGGTGGAGCATGCAGCGTTTAAGAATGTGTACTGCACCACAGGAAGTTGCTCATCATCAGCCTTCCTGTTAGAACACGTGCCTGATTCTTCACATTGCATCTTCGGATCCTGGGACTCCTGCCATTGCGCTCGTCCGTTGTTGATGTTGGGTCACACTGGGCTCCTGATCTGCCTCAGCGTCTTTAAGAAAATTCCACCTCGGTAACCTGCAAGTTAAAAGAAAAAGAACAACATATTTAAAGACAGCCACTGTGCACCGAGTGGTAACACACTATTGCGCTTAGTAACGGTTTACTTCACTTTTATGATTTTCTCAGGTTCTTCATTTTGATGGCTTGTTGCTGAGAACCTAAAAGAGAAAAGGACATTCTTTAAGCAAGCTATACATTTTACTGTGTACCGTGTGGTAGTGCGCTTTTGCGCCTAATAACTGTTTATTTCACTTATTTGATTCTCTTCAGTTTCTTCTTTTGATGGCTTGTTGATGAGAACCTAAAAGAGGGAAACGCATTCTATGAGTGATTTATATTTTCTTACTTAAAGCAACAAGCAGACATTAATGTTATGTTAGCCAACTAAAAACATTTTCATTATTATTCCATATACTCAGTTACATTATAATCTCTGTTGGGAAATGAACTGATTAGTTTGAATGTCTTCCAGAGAATGCCTGAAAAATATACATAAAGGAAATATATATATATATATATATATATATATATATATATATATATATATATATATAGTCGTCACTGAGATATCTGCAAGTTTGCCTGTTAGAGATTATCTTCCAAGCCACCCCAGAAGTATCAAAAGGTGGGTTATTAATCACTATATAGAATTTGCTCATCAGGGAACACCAGAGTCACATGAATTCTGTTTCCTATTAGATACAGCTATTGTGCACCTTGAATGTCTGATACACACTAGGCATACGGAGGAGGGGATATAAAGTACCTTGATAATATGTTCTGTACATACCATAGACTGCAGGCTCCTATGAACCTCATTGACTGATCTTTTGTCATTCTTGATTTATTAGAAAGAGAAAGGTGCAAGGGAGACCAAGTGACTGGAGTAACAGCCCAGTGACACTACCAGGCTCTTTCGTCCTCTCTTCCCCTCTTCCCTGGAGGTCAATTTAGACTTTGACTGTGTTGGGTCTTTTTGGCTTACGGTAAATTGGGAAATTACGTCGTAATCCATTTCACTCCAGCTAAAAGTTCAAGGTGATAGCCTGACAATGGGCCAACTATGCTATTGGTCTTTCTATGATCCTGCACTATGAGGAACTTGCTGCTAGGTTTTTGAAGGCCCATAATATGTTAATTACAGGGACTACCCAAAATCTCCTTCAAAACCCTTGCTGTATCATGCATTCAATTACTGGGCCAATCATGCAATCATTCCTGGTGAAAAAATGCATTGCAGCATTCAAGGCTATTCAGCCTTAGGTTTAACAGTGATTCCGTCAGACTTGACACCTTTAATGAGTCCTCTATCTTTGCCTGAAAAATCCCAGACTTAAAGTTTTACTGGGTCTTTCAAACCTAGGGGCAAATCATCCACAGTTATCAGGGAAAACAGCCCAATGGCAGAACCTTGTTTGGCCAATTTGAAATCCACATATTCTTCATGTGTCTGAAAATCGACACCCTCCAGTGTACAGTTAATTGGGTAATTTAACTTGCACAAGTCACAGCTCAACACATTGACCAGACTAGAGTTACATCACAAATTGATAGTCTTCTTCAAAATACCCTAATTTAACTGGAACTTTCCACAGCACAGGATGACCAGTCTGTTAATTTGCAACACCTACAACTTAGATCTTTTTCCCCCGAGAGGGATAGGTTTGGGACTTCCACTGTTCTAACAGTGAACAGGTAGCACTAGTGTTGATGAAAAAGGACACTTGGTGGCAATTCATCTCTTCTTCTACAAATGTACCACGTTGGTCTACCTCCAAGACTGTTCCAAGTATGCAATATTCCTCCCCTTTTGGGTACCATCATTGTGATTCATCTGACTCATCCTCCCCAGAAGCATCAAAGACCATGAACTGTTGGAAACGGGCTTGATTCATAAAAGGATTCAGATTAGGTCTGGGAGTCTGGTTTGCAATGAACCATGGGTTTCCTGTGTTATGTGCGACCATCTGGGCTTGGGGAACTTGCATCACTAGGACTTGTGGCATATTGGGATTCTGTGCTCCCTGCATCTGTATATTTTGCATCTGCATTGGATTTCCACTTTACATTTGACCATCACCGGACATTCAATTTGGGTTAAGTCGGCACTCTTTCTTCCAGTGTCTAAGCTTGTTACAATAATGACATAGATTAGACTCTTTCAATGTCACTACATCTATTCCGGTATTTGAATCAATCGGAATACCACAACCGCTACCTTGTGAAACACCATAGCCACCTTACATCATCTGAACTCCGCACTAAAATCTAACTCCTTGCATTCCACCACCAATGCAATTTCCCACATAAGAGCCAGTCTGAAATCCTTTCTGGGCAATCATTTTCTGCGCCAACATACATTTCTCCTTCAGCCTTTTCTGTTTTATCTCCTGGGTATATCAAAGTATCTCACCAAGATGCTTAAGTGCCAACAAATAACATTCTGCTGAATGTGAAAACTTATGTCTGGATGCAACCCAAGAACAAACTGAAACACAAAATTGCTCATATCTCCCTTTTCAGAGTTGTCGACACAGCCATGTTGCCTAAACACCTGCTCATGGTAAGCATGCACTGATTCTTTAGCTTTCTGGGCTGTATGATTTATTTTGAGCCATTCAATCTCTTTCTGTGGGACCCTTCAGTTCAAGAAAGTAATCACCTGTTCATACTTTTGCATTATTTAATTAAGACCACAGCACTTCAGCAAAAGTATATAGAACATAAATGATGGTTTTCCAAATATATAGTAATTTTGGACCAGTCTACATCTTCTCTTGTTGCAACCTCGTGGTTTATTCACGTCAAGGAAAGTCCTTTATGACTTTGTTCATTCAAATAAAGCCATTGGCAATAATTCTTCATAGTCAGTCCATACAATAACAGCCTTTAGTCAATTCATACAGTAAAAGCCAACACATGTTTTGTCACGAAGTGACTTTTTCAAGGCAGAGACGATAAAGTGATGAGTCCTTTTTTAATATAATTCAGTCACGTGTGAGAAAGCTGTATTTCAGATGTATGTTATACACATCAGTCATTACACATGGTCCAAAGACCGTCTCTTCTGTTATGTACCCAATAGGGACGATTTCTAAACTCCAAAAGTATATAGCAATAATAGCTGTTTACAGGACAATAATAAGTCCTACATCTGCTGTATGGCAAGCAAAGTGTCAGCCGCGTTACTCATACATACTGTTTTGTCTTGAGGTAGTAAGGTAATTTACCCATGTAGCACCACAAAATACTTCCTTATCTTGGCGACTGGACACATGTGGGAAGCGCTTTCATGTTACTTTTTCTACCTTTTCGATGTTTATATACTTTTGCATTACCTCAGGAAAGGGTGCATGAGAATTTGGCCACTGTACCAACACCTTCCATTCAGCTTACAAATCTTTGGGAACCACAATGTCAAAAAGGTGCTCTAATCTTCCCAAAATATCTTCAACTTTTTCACAAATTGGTCAACCTGAGTGTACTACATGTCAGGATTCTACCTCAACTTTGGGAACTGATTTGTAAAAAAAAAAAACAAGATCACCTCGTCTACAGGGTACATGCACATATCCTCCTCCAGTTGCTTCTCTCAGAGGGAGCATACCTATCTCCGAACTCCCTGAGAGAGTCACTTTCCTAGGACCCCCACTGTCTTTCTGTTCTGTTTCTGTATGGTCCACCTGCCCCTTATTTTTTCCAAATTGCATTTCTGTTGCATTTTGCATTTCAAATGCATTTCTAGATACTTACAACCAATTCCCTAATATGTACCTTTAGCCCAGAAGTCCTCATAGTGGCTATCATTTTCTTGTCAATATGAAACCTAAAACTCCTTTCAACACAAGACTGTTAAATATATCAATAGTATGCTCATTCACCAATTGTGAAAACCTCTCAACGCCTTCACAGTATGTAGCGTGGTTTCCTTGCTCAAATATTGACGCTCACCTTCTTAATAGTTTTTTAGGTGGTACAAATCTAAATTTCATCTACTAAGTGCCTCCAATTCCACAATCAATTTGGAAACATCTACAGGTATTAAGGCTTTCTAACTAAGGGACTGACATCCGCCTCTTCGGTTTCTCTATTTCCTAGAGTTACTCCGCTAGCTCTGGTCCGTGCTCCTACATCGAAAAATCCTATTGACCCTGAGCAGTCAGTATCATGAACACTAAAGTCGGAAACTACATCTCCCTTAATGGATTGGGATTCCAAATAGCTACTTGTGGGAGCAGTAGCATCTCCTCCTGCAATCACACCTGAGACCACAAGGATCAGGGAAGGAACATCAGATTTGTCACCACAGGACCAGTTAAAGTCTGAATCATTATAACAACTGTAGTCACGCTTTGATTCGGCACACCTGGGGGAGTAGTAATAGGAATTGTCAATACAGAGTTGTCTAGGTCGGGACAGTCACCACTGGGGCTGTTGGGGTAGGTGTTCCAGTCTGCGTTAAGATGGGATCAGCAAGTGCAGTTGCACTTTTACCATTACCTGGGGTGTTTCCATTATTGGGCTGAACTGCATTGTAGGGATGTGGTTGGGAGAACAGTAAATCCTCCCAAACAATTGTACTAGAATCACTATCGGTGCTGAATTTATTCTGGGCGTCAGTACTCTTCTCGCATTGTTCTTTTCTTAGCCTCTCATTTGTCAGTAAAGGATATACTTTAGCTTCCTCAATCATGTCTCTTCTCCACACTTTCTGCTGTGCATTCCACTCAATATCTATCCAACTACAAACTGTCCTCTTAGCTGAACTCTGATATTTTTTTTCTTTTTTGCACATGCCGCCTTTCCCAGGGATTCAGAGCCTCATACTGTGCTGGTCTACGTGAAGGTTTCATGTCATATAACATTTTCCCAAATTTTAATTATATTCAAACTAAAGTACAATATTGAGAAAATTGTAATGTCCCTTCTTCTCGCCGCTCTTGTTCCATTGTTTAAGCCAAATACATGTATGGAGCCCAACACTGATGGCCATGTAATGACATAGCATTTAATCCGGAGGCGCTTCCTCACCTCCTTGTACCGAAACCCTCACATCTCCCCTCATCAAATCTCTCAGTGTTCTAAAACATTTAATTATTGCAGTGCTTTCAACAATCAAGAATGAATAATTTTTACTTGAATCAACCGCAATTCTTAACCAATCACAATGTCAACTCTCATTGCAACACCTTCTACTCAAGCCTTTCAGAATGTGGCACTCGATTACGTAAGGACAAATACCAGCGCAGCACTCACTCCAACTAACCAATACCAGAGTGAGATCTGATGATGTATGTTTCAGAATCTTACAGCAGCTCCCCCTCCTTTACAATTCCCTTCTTGCAAGCGAATCCTTTACAAAATCACCAAGCAAGCACATATAACGAATAACTCTTGTCTGCTCCACTAAACAAACAAAGTTATCACTCATTCCAGAGAGCTATATGAGGAAAAACACTTAACACTTTCCATCATTATCATACACTCAAGTGGAATCTCGACAAGTGGGAATTCACCCTGACTTGTGCAGCTTCTCCTCTTTGCCACAGAATCAACCAGCTCCAACCACTAGTAGTACACTCACAGCAAGAATTTACAATTCCCCATCTTATTTGTGCAGCTGATGGTACCTCATGGGCTGGCACTACAAACCTTCATGGACAAGTTAGACCACAATATACTTTGTCTATCCGGGGATCCTAGACTATGGCAAGTCCAATAACAACATCAACTGCTCAACACCAGGGGCATTCTAGCTCCCTACATCTCAGTGACAAACATGCTTGTTCTGCTACCAGTTGATTGGGTGAATTTTCCTGTACCTAAATATCCTCATATAGTCATCGTACAGGGTCCTCCACTGGTCATATGGACCCATGGTTGTTGAATGGAAGCGTATGAAAAAAGCTAGCATCAGCAATAACTTTCAATACCAGTGAAACAAATTTGGCTTCTTAATCACAGCCAAGAGAATGGTGTCTAAACCGTGAATGTTTGTTAGCAAAATTTAGTCAGGTTACAAACAACCATCGTTTAGTAAAATCAATGTATCCAGAAGCAGTACATATCCATATAATTATGCGTCTGAATGTGTATATTATAAAGAAGAAGATGCCAAATATACCAAGATACATAGCACAGAACATAAAGTATATAAAGGAATGTCCCTAATCTAAATAAAGCTTTGAAAGTGGAAAGGGGAAATTAAAAGAGGAATGTGTCAGCATAAGAAGAACAAAATTAAGATTCTCAGGGGTGAAATGAGCATTCAAACGTGATTCTCAACACCCTCAGCAAGGGGAATCTGCAGAGTTGAAAAAGGTCTTCTCTTAGCGAAGTCAGGGCAGGATCTGCTAGCCCATTCTAAGAAACACAATTAATACACCATGAAAGGTCTGGAAGCTCCGTCCCTCCAATCCCCTCTGGACAGTCCAATGAGAAGGAGAGGTTCTCTTGTAGAAGGTAGACTTCCCCAAGTTCCCAGGTTTGAACAAAGAGTGTACAGCTGAGCATCCTTGAAATTAGCAACAATTCGGTCAGCCTGGTAGAGGAGGCTCTTTCCTATCACTAATTGCTACATATTTAGGGCCAAAATTTTGTTCGGCAGACTAAGGCCCATATTTAAGGAAAGTTAGCGTCACCTTAGCATAATTTATTTTGACGCTAAAGCGGTGCTAAATTAACTCCATATTTATATTTTGACGCTAGACCTGTCTAGCATTAAAATATTGGAGTTAGCGCTATTTTTAGGAAGTGCCAACCCACCTTGCGTCAAAGAGATGCAAGGTAGGCATTCCCTTCCTAAAAATGATTCTAGCACCAAAGCGCTATATTTAACTCCAGATGCTGAAATGGCGAGCAACTAGGAGGCGGACCTAAATATTGGCGCTAAACCCGACTAGCGTCATTATTTAACCCTGGTCAGACCAGGCATAAAAGTGCTGGTAGGCCAGTTTTTATGGGGAAACGCCATGGAATGGACACATAGATGCCCACCCCAAACCCCAGCATCACCACCAACCACACCGCAGGGACACTATTGGAGGGGGGAGCCCATCACAGGTAAGTGATGTACGTGTGTAGTGTGCCACTGGGGGTCGCTTACATTGGGCCCCCTGCCTGGCTCTGGGTATGTTGGTCTTGATTTGGGGACACTGGCCCCTGTGGTGGGCATGAGGTAGTGGTAATGACTCCTGTCTATATATGTTTTTTGGCTGCTTGTGTGGCAAAAAATGACACTAGGCTGACTAGCAGCAGATATTTTGGCGCTAATCAGCCTACCGCCATTTTTGACCCACTAGCGCCATTTCCCCTAACGAGATCCGTCACCAGCTAGCACTTTTTTTGAGGCGCTAGCCATTCTTTAGCGCCATCGTGCATCATTTCTTAAATATGGTGCACGGATGGAGTTAGGGAATGGCATTAGCTTGCGTTAAGAAAAATGACGCACAGCTGTGCATCATCTGTCTTAAATATGGGCTTAAATCTCAAGCTCAACTCAAACAAAACCGTAGTCATCATCTTCGGCACCAACAAAACCACATGAGACGCCTCCTGGTGGCCCACCGCCCTAGGCCCCGCACCCACCCCCGCAACCCACGCACGCAACCTCAGCATCATCCTCGACCCCGCCCTCTCCATGACACAGCAAATCAATGCTCTAACCTCCTCCTGCTTCCACACACTCCACACCCTAAAAAAATCCTTCAAATGGATCCCCCAGAGAACAGAAAGACAGTCACCCACGCACTCATCAGCAGCAGACTGGACTATGGCAAAGCCCTCTATGCCGACACCACACTCAAACTCAAACTCCAAAGAATCCAGAACACAGCCACGTGCCTCGTCCTTGGCCTCCCCCGACACGAACGAATCTCACCACACCTCAAATCCCTACACTGGCTCCCCATAGACAAGAGAATCACATTCAAGATCCTCATCCACGCACACAAATCCCTCCACAACACCGGCCCAACCTACCTCAATGAAAGAGTAAACTTCCACACTCCCACACGCAACCTTCGATCAGCCGCCCTCGCCCTAGCCACAGTCCCCCGCATCCAGCACACCACCACAGGAGGCAGGTCTTTCTCCTACCTCGCCCCCAAAACCTGGAACTCCCTCCCCACCGACCTTCGCAAAACCAAAGACCTACTAGTCTTCAGAAAGAACCTCAAGACTTGGCTGTTCGACCAGTGACTCCCCCCCCCCCGGACACCCTCCCCTTCCTCCTCCCCCCCAGCGCCTTGAGACCCTCACGGGTGAGTAGCGCGCTCTACAAATTTCTTTGATTGATTGATTGATTGATTGAAATCTCATTGTTCTCTACAGTAAACAATGGCTATATTCTTATTAACATGAACTCCTCAATAAGGCGCCTGCAGAGGAGGGAAAAACATGAAACTTGCAATGCATTTATTAAAGAAATAAATTGAGTTATTGCGGCCTAGGCCCAAGTCTTTTCATCCATGGGAGAAAATATTGCAACCTAAGAATACAGTTGACATGAGAGAATATAATGATTACCATACAGTCATAAATGTGGCTCTTATTATGTGTAAATGCAGCCACCTAACTTTAATTGATGAATATGATGCCCACAGATCACATTGTTTTTGAAAACATGTAAATATGATGCACAAGGGTTATGGAAGTGCTTCATGGTGCAACAATTTGGGTGGCTCAGATGTATTTCAGGACATCTTTATAGACAGCAATCTGTTTGTGAAACCGACATCATGCGAAAACTATCTGTGAGCCAAAAGCTGTCCTTCCTCACTACACTAAATTAATTCTTGTAATCGGTTTCCAAGAATCGCAGGAATGTGTTCTGTTGCTTCTCTTTGTGAGCTAAAACTGTCACCCTCAAATAGTAATTGTTTGCAGTGTAGGTAGCATCTAAAAATATGAATTTTGGAGTAGCAAAAGCAACAAAATTGGTCAGTCCACAACAGTGATGTTTTATTTAGTTAATTTCATTAAATGATATGCCAAGCAGGGTCTCACAGTAGTAACATAATTATTGTTCAATCAATCAAACATTTATAGAGCGTGGCAAATAAAGTGTGAGGGTCTCGAGGCGCTGGAGCTTTATGCTGCTCCTTGGAGGTATGATCATTCAAACATCCAGGTCTTTAGTTCTCTTTTGAATTGCTGGAGTGAGGGTGCAGTCCTGAGGTGCAGGGTGAGGTTGTTCCAAGTCTTGGCTGCCAGGTGCAAGAAGGAGTGGTCCCTGCTGTTGGCTTAACAGATCCGTGGGGTATCTGCGAGGGAGAGGTAAACTTATTGGAGGTGTCTGGTCAGTTGGTGGAAGGTCAAACGTTTGTTGATGTACGCTGGTCCTTCCTTGGGCAGGGCCTTGTAGGCGTGGGTCAGCATCTTGAACTGGCATCTCTTCTGAATCAGGAGCTGGTGTAGTTTGAGATGGCATGTGATGTGGGTCCTTCTCTGGAGGTTGAGTAGGAGTCTTGCAGCTGAGTTCTGTATTATCTGGAGTCTCTTCGGGAGGCATGCAGTGATTCTTACGTAGAACGTGTTTCTGTAGTCCAGTTTGCCGGTGATAAGGGCCTGTGTGACGGTCCCTCTGGTGTTTGCTGAGAGCCACAGAAAGATTTTGCAGAGCATACGAAGAGCGTGGAAGCCAGCGGATGAGACTGGATCCACTGGTTTCTTCATGGATAGCTTGCTTCCAGGATGATACCAAGGTGGCAGGTGTTGTGTCACCTTAAGATTCAGCCCCAGGAGATTGGGTCTCAAGGGTCTAATAAGGCATGCGAGGAGGGCTACACGCCCCCTGCCCTTTTTTGTCAAAGTTGGCCCCAAGGATGGAGTTCCCATGGCCAATTAAGACTCAGGAGGGGGCCTGAATGAGGGAATGGGGACCCAGGTGCCAGAAGGCCAGCCCTATGCCGCACACACCAAAGGCAATGTGCGGTGTGGGATTGCCAGCCTGCTGGGGCATTGGTGACAGGGCCTGGCAGCAGAACAAGCCATTTGGCCAACTCCCCACGGTCAAAGGCCATGTGTTGAGTGGGGTTGGCTGCCTGCAGGGGGTTTGCTTAAGGACATGGCCACAGTCCCTTCAGCCAATCCCCCACCGTCAGAGGGTTGGCTTTATGTATGGTAATAAAATACCACTTTATGTTGAAAAAAAACTAGAAATTCACTGGAAAAAAAGTTAAAGTAATGTTATAGTTGGGTGAAAGGTTCAGTAACAACCTAATGTTTTAAACCCTAAAAATCACAGGAATTCACATGTTATAGTTACCGTTATCTCAGGTAACTACCACACATGCCCTACGGTAACTATAACCCACACCCTCGCCATACACTGCTAATTATCCCAGATATTACATCACTCATGATATCTTCTATGACATCATTGATAATATCACTGCAACATCTGGAATGAAATTATTGATAAGAAAACTGTGCATGATGGGGACGTGAGTTATAGTTACTGCAGGGCATGAGTTATAGTTACTTGAGTTAACTGCAACTGTAACTGGTGCGTGGCACAGTACCATGACCTGAGAGCTCCTGAGTGAGTCCGTAGGTGGGGGTCTTCCATGTACTTTGCAGGGGGGAGGCTCTCAAGTTTCATTACACCACTGTACCCACCTTTGACTACTAACGGCTCCAAAGAAAAAACCTCAAAGCATCATCATGAAACATGCACCTCCCATCCCAATTAGTACATGTGGTAGGGATTAGCACACTGAAAAGGTTAACACACAAAAACAGACTTCGAACAATACTTTCTTCACTCTCCGATGCTTGGCTTCCGAGCGCACAACCACGTCTTCTTCCCTGTCAATGACCCTATAGAGTATTTACAGTAAACACCTGACCTTCAGCATAGCACATATGACTCATCCAGTGTATGATGCTTCATTTCCACAGAGTGCATTTCCTTTGCAATGCGGTGACTCATACAAGTGGCTGAATTGCATATTTCTTATTTTTAGCCATTCTCTAACATTCTATTTCCCATTCAAAAACACCTGGATTTCAGAAAGGTACTTCAGAGGAAAATATGTCCAATGTTCCCTTTTGCAAAGGAAACAGATGTTCTCGTGGAGTGTCTACACACTGCTCATCCACAATTTATTATCTCTAATGTTATGCATGGTATGTCCCATGGCCTGCATCCTTCGTCTTTGACACTTGCCCTGCTCATAGCTTACAAACTTGGGAAGAATCGTTGT
This sequence comes from Pleurodeles waltl, assembly GCF_031143425.1. Classification (NCBI taxonomy): domain Eukaryota; kingdom Metazoa; phylum Chordata; class Amphibia; order Caudata; family Salamandridae; genus Pleurodeles; species Pleurodeles waltl. The sequence goes on from NC_090447.1 coordinate 183,869,593, forward strand.
GTCGTCATGTCTTAAATAACTGTTTATTGTCCCTAAAAGCATATGTTTCCCAGTAGATAAGGATGTACCTAGCACACATGGAACTCTGTCATGAGGGGCCTGGGAGGCTGGGCATGCAGCATACAGCCAGATCAATCTACACAATGCTTGATGTGTGAGCATGGTTGCGTATGCAAAAAGTTGGACATAGGACCATTCCAAAGGCCATGCCCTGTGGCCAAGCCTTATTTCACCAGCCATAAGCCAGGTGCAGAAGGAGTGGGATGTGTGGGAGGTGGGACATGGGGTCAAGCCAAAGGTCATATGCTGCAGGATTTGGTTATTTAAGGACTCTGCAGCCAATCCGTGCAAAGGCCGAAGGCGGTTAAGGTTTGGACTTAACAAAAGGGAATGAAGTATATCATCAGTATGTACGTAAGTAAATAAACTTTATTTGAGTTCCATGGAATCACAAAAGTATACATGATAAAAGACGCAGAGAATCACTCTGAGTCGCATCCACATCAAATTACAAATAGCATATGTAAATAAAAAACAGATAATAAAGTATAAAAAGCTAAGAACAAATTTTATCTCACATCTTATAAGCTAAAAATAGGAGTGAAAACCCACCAAAACATATGCTAAAACGTATTGCCCATGCAACATTCCAGATAAAAAACAACTCCGGAAATAGCAAATGGTGGGTGATTTTAACAGCTGGAGAAAAAAGAATGCAGCCCTCACTTGTTCAAAATTCATGGGCAACAGGAGCGGGCAAATAAACTTGTGCCTAAGATAGTTGAATCTTGGGCATGTCATGACCATGTGAAAAGTGTCAGAGAGAGAGAAATCATCACAAGGCCATGCTGGAAGGTCCTCAGCTTTAAACCAAGCCTCCTTTGGTAACAAGAGTTGATAAAACCGGTTAAATCTAAAATAAGTAAGCAACCTATGATGAAAGTTGGAAGTCTCAAGGATCAGGTAGGGCTCCATTGAACTAACAGTTTTCACCATAACAAAGTGGCGCATAGTACACTTATGAAGGGCCATAGCCCCTAGTTCTGCTTCCGCCCAGGTAGAAAAGGCCTTTTTTGGCAATGGAATATCCCTCCTAACTATGCGCCCCAGTTCTGCAAAAAGCTTGCGACGGCCCGAGAAGTTAAAGTACCCTTAATATATGAAAGCCATGGAATATGAGACATACCATCAAGGGCCAAGCAGTCATGTAAGATAAGCCAGTAAAGAGATAGGTCCTTTTTCAGCCAGATGGAGAGCCAGAGTAACAGAGGACGCAGTTCGGTCAGGTCGGTAATATACCCCAGACCCACTTCCTCATGAAGCATCTCTGAGGGTGTAGCCTGGAGGACATTGAGAAGGTCTCTCAAGAAGGCATTCTTAATGACCTGCAGCTAAAAGGGGACACATAACCCAGATGTCACATCCATAACAGGCGATCGTGACACACTTAGCCCTAAAAACTCTTAACACTGCCTCCACCCCCGAACCATTAACACCCATCACAACCCTAAATTCCACCCATTCCGAACCCTAAAACTCTTTCTGTCCTGACACTTTGCCCATCCCTGACCCCTAAAATTCCTCACAACCCAAAACTCTGTCCATAACTGAGCACAAATAAACCCTCACCATGCCTAAACTCTATCCATCATGGAACCCTGAAAACCCTTCAACATCCCTACACTCCAGCCTTCCGTGAACCATAAAACCCCACCACCATCCCTAATCTCCACTCATCCATGAGCCCTAATAATCCTTCACCATCACTAAACTCCACACATTTCTCAGTGTAAAAAACAGTCACAACCCCTAAACTCAACTTAAACCCTTTCTACACATGAACTTCACCCACCTTGTGTCAAAGCCCAGCTCACCTGAGTCCTTGTTCAGTTCTGATGGAGGTTGAAGACAATCCGACCCCACCCTGAAACTGCTTGTTCCAGCACACTAGTTTTTAAAACAGTGCACTAAGAACAGAAGCTCAAGGGAAGGGGGGAAGTGGATAAAATAAAATAAAGAGACAACAGCGTTCTTGCGTTTCCACTGTTGAAGTGCTGCACAAATCTGCGGCCCTCTCTGACTTCGGTAGAAACTGGTGCCTAATGAAACATAAACAAAGAACAGATAAGTACATCCTATTCCTAACTGGGTTCCTGACAATCCCTTTATTTATTAGAAATTTTCTTCTAAAAGTACCTCTTGGATCCTGGTCTCTAGTTTCCAGGTTTGGAATGTTTTACTGCTCTGGGATGTGCTTTCTATTACTCTAAAGCTTCTAAAACATTAAACAAATACCGTTATCAGAATTATCAATATCAAACATTCATCTTAATATAACTAAAGCCTAAATTGCCAATAGCAGACTCACTTTTCCCATATTTCCAGAATCTTTTATAAAACAAATACTGTACTTTTACGTCAAAATACAGCATGTAATTTGTGCAAGTCCTTGATTTACTGTTTGCCTTGCTGTTAATGGTTTCCACGGTTCGATTCTTAAAAGTTCCATAAAAAAATGTTTGCTTCACAAAGTTCCGCAAAGTATTGTTGTAACAAAAAGTTTGAATCACAATGTTCGTGGAAGGTATCTTGTTTCAAATTGTCTATACACGAATCCAGAAATTGTTGTCAAAGTTCTTTCAGGTAATAAAAGTTTTGCACTTACTTGTTGCTGGCAAGAGATACTGATCAGTCTAACTTTGTCTTCTTTCTCTTTTGCAGGTTGCTTGTAGGAGAGAGGCTGAGGCAAGGAGGAACCGGAAACCGGAAGAAGGAAGAGCCAGCAGCTGCGCCCATTGAAGCCAATGAAAGTCTGTAGAGAGCAGGAGTGCCAGCGCCGAGGGATCTGTCCTCAGGTAAGCGGGAGGTAGACGAGCACAAGCACTGGGCGAGGCTCGAGGGCTGCCTTTTATAGACAGGGCTGGGTGTGGTCCTCACATGCTGCACATGTTCTTGAAAGGTGTGCAGAGCTGGGTGTGGTTTGAAGAGCTGGGTGTGGTCCTCACATGCTGCACATGTTCTTGAAAGGTGTGCAGAGTGTCAGTTATTATGCAAATGAGTTAAATTAACACATGGCCTAGAGAGGAGTGTTTTAAAGGAGCCTTGGTAAAAGCAAGGCCCAATGTGTAAACAAAACAGCACATTAAACAACATACACAGAAGCCTAGGGGGGGGGGAAGGTGAGATAACAAGAAAGGCTTTCAATAGTAATTTTAAAAGGGAGCTATTACAGAACCCACTAGTGCAGTGAGAGGGGACATGCTCTTTGCTGTGCACAAACCCTAACAGTTGCCCCCCTCAAAGGCCCTCCTACAGGACGGGGTTTTCCTGGATTTTTTAAATAAAACCGTCTAATCAGCTGTGGGGCATGTACATATGATGCTGGTTCCCATGAATTCTCAGATTCATCATATCCTTTCCATTCTACTAAATAAAACAGACGTCCCCTAATTCTTTTTGAGTCTTTTATGCTTTTCACTTCATATTCTAGATTTCCCTTAATTGGTATGGGTGGAGGTGGTGGTTCAGGTCGGGTTTTTGGATTGTACGGCTTAAGCAAGGACACATGGAATGTAGTATGTACTGGATATTCTTTTGGTAAATCTAATTTTACTGTTACCGGGTTACTATGGCAGTTATAATAAAGGGTCCAATGAAACGTGGTTGCAGCTTTCGGGATCCCTCTATGTTTAGGTTCTTTGTGGAGAGCCATACCTTGTCACCGATTTTATACATTGGGGCCTCAGATCTGTGTTTGTCTGCTTGTCTTTTCATGCTTTCCTTGTACTTTAATAAATGTTTCCTGGCTTTGTCTTGTATGTCACCTAACCTTGTTGGTCTATCCGTTACTGTAGGTAACAGAGAATCTTCTAACAAAATGGGTATAGCTCTTGGATGATACCCCTGCAAGAAATAGAATGGTGAGCAAAGTAGAGCTGAATGCTCAGTATTATTATAAACAAACTCCGCTACAGGGAGAGCTTCCAACCATTCACTAGAATAATCAGCCAATAAACAACGTAGCGTTTGAAGTAAGGTTTGGTTCAGTCGTTCAGTCTGTCCATCTGTCTCTGGGTGGAAAGCAGTGGATAATGCCACATCTATTTTCAGTTTTTTACATAATTTTTTCCAAAATTTTGAGTTGAACTGGCTCCCTCGGTCTGACACCACTTTGCTTGGCAAACCATGTAAACGCACAATTTCCCTTATAAAAATATCGGCAAATTCTGCCGCCGTGGGTAATTTCCGTAATGGTACAAAATGTGCAATTTTAGATCAAAAATCCACTATAACCAACACTGTTGTGAAAGATTTTACAGGTGGTACACCTACAATAAAGTCCACGCTCACAGTGTGCCAAGGTTGCTTGGGTGTTGGCATTGGTATTAACAAACCGTCAGGGGCCTTATGAGAAGATTTATGTCTTGCACAAATTGGACAGGTAGTGACAAATTGCTTAATGTCCTTTCTTATAGTGTCCCACCAAAAGTGTTTTTGCACATTTTCCAGGGTTTTTACCCAACCAGGATGACCTGCCAACGGTGAGGCGTGATGCCAAATTATCACCTGTGTTTGTAATTCAGAGGTGGGCACTAACAGCATGTTGTCGTGATACAATAAACCTCGTTGTATTGTGTTATGGGAATCTTTTAACCAATCCTGAGGTGCTATTTGCATGTGTGCATTATATAGATCTGTGATGAAATCCTTGTGTTGTACTGGTGCCAAAAACTTTTGGGGAGGAATAATGGGTTCTCCTATTTTATCTTGTTTCATGTCTGAAGTATGTCCGTATCTAGATAACACATCAGATTGAATTTGTTGTGCACCTGGTCTATAGGTTATTACAAAGTCAAATGTGGTAAAAAAAATTAACCAGCGCATCTGACGTGGTGTTAGTGCTTTAAGTGATCCAAAAAACTGTAGGTTCCTATGGTCAGAAAAGATTGTAACTGGGTACTTGGCTCCCATTAAATGGTGCCTCCATTCTGAAAAGGCTACTTTGATAGCTAGTAGTTCCCTTTCAGCCACAGTGTAATTTTGTTCAGCTGGTAATAACTTTTTGGAATAGAAGGCTATAGGATGTAACTGGCCATGTACTGCATCTCGTTGAGAGAGAACTCCTCCTAAAGCTACTTGTGAAGCATCCGCTTCAACAAAAAAAGGCAAGTCAGGATCAGGATGTTTCAGAATTGGGGCTGAAGTGAACTTTTGTTTTAGGAGTTGAAAGGCGTGTGCCGCCTCATCAGTCCAAAGAAATCGTTGCCCTTTCCGCAACAAGGTAGTTATTGGGGCCGCAATGTCTGCGAAATGTGCAATAAACCTCCTATAAAAATTGGCGAAACCCAGAAATTTCTGAATATCTTTTACAGAGGATGGTTCTGGCCAATCAGCAATAGCACTGATTTTCTTTACATCCATAGTTATTCCTTGAGGTGACAGGCAGTATCCTAAAAAGTCCACCTTGCTGACATTAAAAGTACACTTTTCTAACTTAGCAAAAAGATGATTTTCTTTTAACTTTGATAATACTGCACGAACATGTTGGGTATGTTCTTCTGAGTTCTTAGAGTAAATGAGGATGTCGTCTATGTATACTATGACACAAACGTCCAGGAATTCGTGTAGGACCTCATTTATAAAGAACTGAAAGGCCGCAGGGGCATTACATAACCCAAAGGGCATTACTGTGTACTCAAATAAACCAAACTTTGTCTTGAAAGCTGTCTTCCACTCATCCCCCTCTTTTACTCGGACCAGGTGGTAAGCTCCCCGCAGATCTAGTTTAGTGTATACAGTAGAATGTCTTAACTGATCCAACAACACAGGTATTAGAGGAAGAGGATATTTATTCTTTATTGTAGCCTTATTTAGTCCTCTATAATCGATACACGCGCGCAGGGATTTATCCGGCTTCGGGATTAAAAAGAGTGGAGATGACACCGGAGATGTGGAATGACGGATGAACCCAGACTGTAGTAGGTCATCTAGGTAGGTTCTTAAGTATTTGGTTTCTTCGTCAGTCAAAGCATATACTCTGTTATTAGGTAAAGGGGCCCCTGGGATAAGATCTATACGACAGTCATAAGACCTATGTGGGGGCAGCACACTAGCCTTTACTGGATCAAAGACGTCTTTAAAGTCAGAATATTCAGGAGGGAGACTTGGTTCATCTGGTATAACACTAGCACAGTGTAATACTGTGCTCTCTTCTGTACCTGCTTCTTGATAGCAATTGGTTCTACAGAAAGAGGAATCTAAAGTAACATTTCTATTCACCCAATCAATTTTTGGGTTATGAGTTGTTAACCAGGGTACCCCGAGAATCAAACCAAAATTAGGAGTATCTATCAGGTCAAAGCTAATCACCTCTGTGTGCCCGTTCTGACAGACCATAACAAGTGGACTTGTTTGTTTTGTGATTAATCCAGAGGTCAATTCTGACCCATCCACTGCACATACTGCTTCTGGACAAGGCTTTAGGCACATAGGAAGTCCTAAGTTTTCAGCTAACTTATTATCCACAAAATTTCCTGTCGCGCCTGAGTCCAGTAGGACAGGGAGAGAATGCCCTCACTTGGGTAGTAACAATTAAAACGACCTGAATTATGAAATGTCTAGGTATGTGCGGTACCATGAAGGCTGCAGCATTAGAGGTTTGATTAAGATGTTTTCTCGAACAAGTAACCTCTCCCCTTGTCGAGCTTAATCGTTTCCCGATTCAGTTGAGGAGGTGGAGGAAACAGCACCCTTTCGTGGATTTTTAGGCTTTACTGGACATTCTCTGGCAAAGTGACCTGCCCTTCCACAATATAAACATAATTGAAGTTTTCTCCTTCTTTCTTTTTCCTCTGATGTGAGTGAACCTCTGAGTGTCCCTATTTGCATAGGCTCAGGTTCAGGGAGTTTATTATCTGGGTCTTTCTTCTCGTGTCTAATACAAGTTAACCGTGATTCCAGTTTGTATTTATCTCCCTTTCTTTCTCCTAGTCTATGTTCTAATTTCACAACTAAATCTACAAAGTCCGAATAGTCTTCTGGCAAATCAACGATATGAGCCAGCGCGTCTTTTAACTCGTCTCTCAAACCTTTATAGAAAAGGGAGACACGCTTTTCTTCTGGCCAGTGTGTCTCGGTGAGTAAACGATTAAAACTAGTGAGATAGGTCAATAAATCCTTGTTACATTGTTTAAGATTTAAAAGCTCATTATCACTTGCCTGCATGAAAGTGTGTTTTGCAAAAAGGCTGGTCATGGTACGTTTAAATTGATTCCAATTATGGAGGATGGGATCATCTCTCTCCACGAAAGGAATTGACCAATTGGCTGCTGTGCCACCCAAATAAGACAAGACGAATGCCACTTTCGTAGCATCAGTAGGGAACTGTTGTGGCTTACAAACGAAGTGTAATTGACATTGATTGATAAAAACATGGAATTTGTTACTATCTCCATGAAAACGTTCAGGTGCTGCTAAGGGCACAGCATTAGGAACATTAACAGTGACCTCAACTGGGGGAGGCAAAGTTGTATGTTTTGATGGCGCCCCTGTCTCTGAGGAGGTTTTAAACAAAGGCGTAAAAGCTGTGTTCCACTGAGATACCCTAAATTTATACCTGCTTAAATCCTGTTTTAAAGAGGTATTCTCCATCTTTAATCTCTCTATTTCCTCTTGCATATGTTGCAAGATGCCAGACACTGATTCATTATGAGCCAAGTCCTCATTTAGGGCCTGCGCCATATCCGTGACGTCAATGCCCTCTATTTCTTCCCCGATATTCATCGTCCACCAGAACTGATTTTTTTTAAATTTATTTAAGGCTTGTGCTTCTGTCAAAGCCCAGCTCACCTGAGTCCTTGTTCAGTTCTGATGGAGGTTGAAGACAATCCGACCCCACCCTGAAACTGCTTGTTCCAGCACACTAGTTTTTAAAACAGTGCACTAAGAACAGAAGCTCAAGGGAAGGGGGGAAGTGGATAAAATAAAATAAAGAGACAACAGCGTTCTTGCGTTTCCACTGTTGAAGTGCTGCACAAATCTGCGGCCCTCTCTGACTTCGGTAGAAACTGGTGCCTAATGAAACATAAACAAAGAACAGATAAGTACATCCTATTCCTAACTGGGTTCCTGACTATCCCTTTATTTATTAGAAATTTTCTTCTAAAAGTACCTCTTGGATCCTGGTCTCTAGTTTCCAGGTTTGGAATGTGTTACTGCTCTGGGATGTGCTTTCTATTACTCTAAAGCTTCTAAAACATTAAACAAATACCGTTATCAGAATTATCAATATCAAACATTCATCTTAATATAACTAAAGCCTAAATTGCCAATAGCAGACTCACTTTTCCCATATTTCCAGAATCTTTTATAAAACAAATACTGTACTTTTACGTCAAAATACAGCATGTAATTTGTGCAAGTCCTTGATTTACTGTTTGCCTTGCTGTTAATGGTTTCCACGGTTCGATTCTTAAAAGTTCCATAAAAAAATGTTTGCTTCACAAAGTTCCGCAAAGTATTGTTGTAACAAAGAGTTTGAATCACAATGTTCGTGGAAGGTATCTTGTTTCAAATTGTCTATACACGAATCCAGAAATTGTTGCCAAAGTTCTTTCAGGTAATAAAAGTTTTGCACTTACTTGTTGCTGGCAAGAGATACTGATCAGTCTAACCTTGTCTTCTTTCTCTTTTGCAGGTTGCTTGTAGGAGAGAGGCTGAGGCAAGGAGGAACCGGAAACCGGAAGAAGGAAGAGCCAGCAGCTGCACCCATTGAAGCCAATGAAAGTCTGTAGAGAGCAGGAGTGCCAGCGCCAAGGGATCTGTCCTCAGGTAAGCAGGAGGTAGACGAGCACAAGCACTGGGCGAGGCTCGAGGGCTGCCTTTTATAGACAGGGCTGGGTGTGGTCCTCACATGCTGCACATGTTCTTGAAAGGTGTGCAGAGCTGGGTGTGGTTTGAAGAGCTGGGTGTGGTCCTCACATGCTGCACATGTTCTTGAAAGTTGTGCAGAGTTTCAGTTAATATGCAAATGAGTTAAATTAACACATGGCCTAGAGAGGAGTGTTTTAAAGAAGCCTTGGTAAAAGCAAGGCCCAATGTGTAAACAAAACAGCACATTAAACAACATATACAGAAGCCTAGGGGGGGGGGGAAGTTGAGAGAACAAGAAAGGCTTTCAATAGTAATTTTAAAAGGGAGCTATTACAGAACCCACTAGTGCAGTGAGAGGGGACATGCTCTTTGCTGTGCACAAACCCTAACACCTTGTACCCCTAGGGCCCCTCATCACCCATCCAAGAGCCCAAAAACACTTCACTACCTCTAGATCCAATTTTGATGTCATTTTGGATTTTTCCTTAAAATTATCTTTCCTTTACAATGTTTCCTTTAATTTTCAATTATTTTGTATTTCCTTAAAGTTGTCTTTCCTTACAACTGGTTTTCCATGATTTAGTTTCCTCCAAAGTGGTTTTCAGTTTTTGTTTTTCTTTTAATTTGCATACATCACTCTCCATTAGCAGTGCATGCCTGGGCCTTCCCCGGTCTTCCCTGCTAAGTCTTTGTCAGGAATTAAATAGGTAGAGCCCAGGATGCATAGCATGTGGTCAGTAACAAGGGAAGATCTCAACCTACAAAAGTATCAGAACAGTCATTGACTTGGGATAAAAGATGAGTGAAGAATATGGGTCATGGACATGTGGAAGAAAGCCTTCTAGGACAATCTTAAGTAGACAGCTAATCAACACTATCCTTCCTTTTGTCCAATAGTGGTGGAAGGGCAAATGCTTCCAGAGAACCTTAGGTAGCACCAGCCAGAATCAGCCAATCTTCTCACAGCTTTCTTTGCTGTAAGGTTCCCATTGTCACCGGAAGGTGCACGATTTGTGCTCCCACACCTTTTGATATTTTCCTCCATTTCTTGCGTTGTTCTTTAAAGTCCTTGGGAAGCCTTTCCAGGACTTCCTTGGTGCATATTTGCAAAAGAACCTATTTGTTTTCCTCAAACTGCTGCCAACTATGCTCCTGAGATTAGAAACGGAATCCTGGTGCTCTCCCGATTTTGTTATCAGTGTTTCTACTGGAGCATGGGGTAAGCATGTACCATTGAAACCTTACATATATGTAATGTTGTATGCGTGTTGTTGCTGTATGTTTAAGTTCATGCATGTTACCATCTTAGCTACACCTCCTGTCTTGGATGAAGTGAGAAGTCTACTGTGAGAGCAGTATCATCCGCCACTAGGAATGGCGCAGCAGCCGTGCATTGTTTTATCTCTCTCTTGTTTTTCACTCCCATTGTTCCACGGGGAGGTCACTGTCTTGGGCTGATCTTATTACAACCTGATCTCATAGAGAGGAGGATTGGTGGAATTTTATCAGTGTGGCTGTAGTCTTCAGAATATCCATGTGCCCCTTCATGATGCAAGGGTCCCCTATCCAAACGAATGGAGAACCAAACGAAATGAAAGGAATGCAAATAATGCAGCACTCCTAGTCTGAGTAAAGAATTGATCAAAGCACTTCCCAAGTTTCATAAATGAAAAGAATAATGTGAGCTTTTATTTCAAATGCAGCAACACAAGGGCAATTCTGAAAATAATCCCAGCAGAAGAATAATAATGATCACAGAAACAAAGAAAATGCAATACCTCAACAACGAATATAATATACATATATAGTGACTACGTATTCATGCATGCACACCGCAGGGCTGAAAATAAGAACTAAAAATGCATCACCATGGGGCTTGACACCAACTTCATCCCTTTGTCTGCCAACTTCAGGTTGTGGAACCCTGGACAACTGAAACAAGAGGGAGACCGACCTTAATGGGATTTACTTTCTGGGCAGTGCGTTCACTCCTAGATGAGTTTTTTCTTCTCTAAGCTGTCAAGCTTCCCCACCTGATATACTTTAAACAAACGTAAGAGAAAGGTTCTAGAAACCCCCCTCCCATCGAGTAAGTTGTCGTTCAAACGCTGGCCATACCAGGTCAGTGTTGAAAACACATGCTAGAGACTGGCCAGATCCCAAAGTGTACTTCCAAGACCGAGCTGGACCGGGCTCTACCATAAACATTCTCAGCCTGGTACATTCTTATCTCTACTACCCCTCCATGTTATGTTCCCATCCTTGGTGAGAAAGAGCAAAAACACGTTAACAAGCTGTGTGCTGAAAAATACCTGCGCCACCAATGTGACGGTGTTTGAAGCTACGCTTAGCACAAAATTGAGTCAGTGGCCAAGATGGAGCCAGTAGTTAAATACAGATAGCATTATAACTGGACAATAAGCCACATTGCCACATTACCACACAATTACGGTTAAACTTTATGGCCATGTCTTGGAGCTTGTTGAGAACAATCAGTGTTTTTCTATGACATGGCTGACGCCTGTAAGTGACACCATAAACCTGGAATTAAGTCCAGAGATTTGACTGATGTCACTGGTTTAGAAAAGGAACATGACAATAGCTAAAAGTATGATTGCATACATGCTAACATTTTAGAGCAGGCAAGTGGGAGATTTTAACAAAATAGTTGGGAGCATGTATTTTCCCTACTTACTTATATTGGAGCAGAAGTAATCTGCCAGAATCTGTCTATTGGTATGTATGGTGACAGACAATCAACATTTCATTTTTGGCAGTTAACAACATAGTGCAAACAAAAACAAAGTTCTTAGCTCTGTTTTTGTTTGAGCTATGTAAAACTGCCAAAAATAAAATGTTGAAGCCTATCACATGCTCTAATCTCCCCCTCCAAGAATTAAGGACAAAGCATTAACCTTTGATGTCAGAGGTAATTCTTGGAAGGGAAGATTGGGGCATGCATGACAAACAACTTATTTTTGTCAGTTTCACTAAACTCAGAATCGGGTTGCTGCATGCAGGAATCAGGAGGTGGGAGACCAGTCTTGAAATCAGTAGTCTCCCGCCTGAATAGGCTGGGTTGGCATGTATGTGATTGTGCATGTTTTTAGGCTGTTCTAGGTGGGTTTGTAGGTGATAAAAGCAGAAATTTTGATTCTGGGGTGTTTAGTTTTACTTTCATTGACAAAGTTCAGGTTTGTTGTTCTGAAAGACTGTTTATTAAGGCGGCGGACTTGACTTGCTGTTTACTTCAAGGTAGAGCTGCAAGTTATTGGCGGAACTGCATTCTGTGTCTATGTATAGATCACTGAGTGGTTCGACATAAAGGATGAAAAGAAGTGGAGCAACGATGGTGCCTTGGAGAATCCCAAACAGGATGCGAGAGGCTCTGGAGAAGACTTTTCTGATTTTAACACAATGTGATCTTTGTTCAAGGTATAGTTCTTATAGAGGCTCATTTGTATATTGAGAAACTTTGCTCCAGTACACAGAACAAGAACTTCACACATTGCCTTCAAGCAAAAACACAAAACATTCTATTAAACAGTTCACTCTACTCAGTGGGGATTACATTATGAGTTTAAGGTCATCCTTTTCTAATTCTCAAACAGAACAATAGCAAATGATGAGTGCAAAACCCTTTTCCTCCTTCATTGATCATAAGGATGTCCCTTAGTTCAAGAAACACTTTAAAGCTTCTTTTGCAATGTTCGTGTGGTTGTGATTTCTTAAAAATAAGTTAGAAACATTAATAACATTTTGGACTTGGATCTCTGCTCCTGTGACAGGTGGCTGATGTATTTGAGGGTAAATATGTTATTCCTCCTTCCCTCGCCTTCCTCAGTTTTTGCATTCTCCTCTCAGTCTGAGGCTCTATCAGAGCTGAGAATGGGGTACAATTGTTTTTCCCTAATTGAATTGAATTCGAAGGAGGCTCAAAAAGTTGCATTGTTGATGACTTAATCATAACTTCTGAGACCATGACATTATTTTGAGGAGTTCTTTTTGAGTATAGTGAGTTCTTGTCAAAGCTTTCTGCATAATAGTACATTGGAGTCTCGGAGCACTGAATGTTGAGATTACTTCAAAGTTTGCAGCATGGCATTTTTGTTTATGTTATTTGTTTATAACGATACTGGAGTATTAGGGTCTGTATTTTTCGATCTACATTTTTGGATTCTCCCACACGTTTATGACGAGGTGTTGCCAATTAAAATATAGTTAAAAAATGGTCTCCCTTAGTCTGAAGAATTGGTCAAGGTAATAGAAACAAATGTAACTGGCAATTCATATTGAGAAAAAGCTTGTAGTATATTTTGGATTTGGCTTCACGTTTAGCACAACAAAGAGTATTATTTCATAAGAGCTGCACACCGCTCCTTTTACACTCCTGTTACATGGTGATCATGCACAGAAAGAAAAATTGAGATATTTTCATGTATTTTAGTCGAGTGATCGCTTAAGATGCTCGAGTGATGGTTTCCAAAGGATAAAGTAGGTAATGGACCTAAGAATCGAAAATCGACAAATGCTGATTATTATAAATCTCGTGTAACTCCCCTGGAAACACAAAGCGTGATATTGATACCCGAACAGGAAATACAGAGGATATTAAAGCAATAAAAATACGAGTCGAAGACTGGATTCAATACTTAGTCAACATTTTAGAATTAAATGAATAGATCCAAGTTAATCTGATTAAAAAGTATGCACTGAAGTGTATGAAAACGTAAATGGAATATAACTGTTTCTAATTCAGTGCTGTCAATGTAGCTCCTCCTTCATAGTTTCCTATTTTGAGTCTTAATGGTATGTTTCTTATATTTCTGTGCTTTTCAAATATTGAATATGGTTTAAAAATATTTCCAATTGTATGCATATCTTGCTTGCATTGAAACTTTGAAGATATCTTGTCTGTTATATCCAGGTGTACAATATCCACTAGCACAGAATTATGTGCACAACAAACGTTTTTTTTATTTTTTATATAAATTTGTTGGTGTAACTTTTATTTGTCAAGGTAAAGGTTGTAAAAAACATGCATGCCACTTGATACCCTGAGTAATTCCTCTATCGATGTATTAATAGTTACATCCTCGGCAAATGTAATTATCACTATGAAATTATACTTATTTTCACATTACATACTTTGTACTCTCACTTATACTTAAACTGTGACACAGAGATTACTTCCTTTTTGAGTGGTAATAATATTTTTTACACAATCTGACTCCCTTCTTAAAGAATAACAGCCATTTAAACATTTACACCAAACCATTCTAAGCATTTTTTCATTTTCTCAGTGCATTAGATGGACTGTTCCTTCAACCACAAGAGATGTTTGCTTACATGTTGCTAGTCCTGACGAATGGGTGCATAATTGTATAACTGTAGAAACAACGAAACCTAGAAAACCATAACATTCACTACTAAAGTTCAGAAGACCAGCTTAGCAGTTAGAATCTAGAACAACATACCAGCACAGATCAGACTTTACTCCTACACTTCGAAAAGGAGTTGAAACGCCATCTTTTTAAAAACAAATATCAGCAATTGTTTCAATTTGTATGATTCATACTGTCTACTAGAAGTCCAGAATTTCAGCAAGAAAAGCTCAGTATCTGTGGAAGAGAAAGTTAACCTGAGCTGCCCTAAATAACTGGCGGGCGCAGGGAACACAAAAGATGTGAACTGTGTGACTGGGACAGAGAATCCACCAACCGCTATTGCCAGCTCCTTCCAGAATGTGCTGCTGTTTTCCACCTTGCCCCAGAAGTGCTGATCTGTGTTGATCTTTAACTCCATCCTCCGTCAGCTGAGCTAAGGAGGCTAAGTCACCGCTGGGCTGCCTGCCACAGTCTCCAAGGTGACACTGTCCATGAGACAATGAACAAGATCCCCAGAGAGCTCTAACTCCAGGTTTCCAGACATTATTTCTCCCTGAAAGACCCCCCAACACCTCTTCAAAGCAGGACCTTGTTAATCAGGGAACCAATGGTGGAATGCATCATTTAAGTGGAATGTATTAATGAATGACTCAGGTTCCCAGGATCTATCTGAGGCACCATACCCTTTCAAGGAGACAAGATATTTGAGCTGCCCACTAACTATACAGGACTCAAGGATCTCCTCCACTTCACACTTAGGTGACACATCTATTGCAATAAGAAGAGGTGGCACCTTGTCTGTGTTGGTTGCTTTCTTTACCCTAGAAGTGTTAATTACTGAGTTTATGTACCATTTTGATGGTAATTTTAATCATTCTGCAACATTCCCAGCTAAGCTGGTGATCTTGTAAGGACCCACAAATTGGTAGAGGATTTTGATACTTTGTATAGTGTCAACTAAGTTGCCTTTTGTCAGCCTGTGAGAAGTGCCTCTTTTGACATTGTTAGCCCCCCACCTTGTGCCAGGAACATGATGCGGTTTCAAACTGTATGTGCCCTGGGCCCATGCTAAACAGGTTCCCAGGGCCAGATCTTTTTTACCCAAAACTGTATTGTGATTAGCACTTCAGCCACCCTTGTAAGCCCCTAGTAAATGGTATCCCTGGTACCCAGGGCATGGGTACGAAGAGGGCCTCCCAGAGCTGCAGCACCAATTGTGCCACTCTGAGAAGCCCCACACCAGCCTCATGAAAACTGCCATTGCAAGAGCATGACAAGGTCTACCGAAAGTTGGAAACTCGACATGCCACTCACCATTGTTGCCATGTCCATTACTTCTGCATGCAATATAGGAAAGTCACCCCTCTGGCAGGCCTTACAGCCCTAAGGCAGGGTGCCCTACAATGCCAATTCTTGGTAAGTATACAGGGAAGCCATAGCTAATGCATGTGCTGGACACTGGTCACTACCAGTTCCCAGCTACACGATGGCCTCTCTGAACCCTGGGTTGTATGGTATTAAACAACTTAGAACAATAAATCCACAATGATACCAGTGTGGGATTTAGTATAAAATGTATCCAGTGGGCACCTGGCATGGTTACTGACTGGTCACAACCAGCCGGCCATCACCAGAAATGATTCTGGACTCCTAGGGTGAGAGCCTTTGCTCTCAGGATCCAGAAGACAAAGCGTTAACTGGGCAGAGGTGTCACACCTCCTCTCCCAGGCAGGCACCCTGCTCCAGCGGTCAGCTTCGAAGGCCTTGCTGCCTTTGAAATCTGACCCTAGCCTCTGCTGCTAGCAGCAGAAGGAAAACCAATGGTTCCAATCCCACTTTAGGTGGGAAAACTGGTGGGAAACTTAGCAAGAAAAATGAGTGGGGCCACCCTCAGCCTGCACAACCCCCCAGGTGTGACAGGCGAGGTGACCACTACATTTCATTTTCCTCCATTGTGGATGGTAGGACAAATAGCCAATCAGGGTCAGGGATGTGTCCCCTTCCCACAGGAAGTGGTTGCTTAGTGGGCATAGCCACCTTTAGGTAGGTGGCCCATTGGCCCGTACCAGGTACTCTCCTAATGCCCCCTAAATGCAGTATTTAGAAGGCACCCCCTGTCCAAGATCTCTGATTCGATGAACACAAGAAGACCAGGGACAAAGAAGACCCAAGGCACAAGAATTAAAACCCTGCTGTAGAAGAAAAAGGCACGAAACCCTGCCTGTTTTTCCAAGGACTTGACAACCGTCACTGGGGTGTCACCTGGAAACCTGAAGACTCTAGAATACTCTGTAGCACCTCCAGCCCTATAAAATTTGCCAAGAACCTCCCTCAGAGTGAAGGTATCACTCTTCTGCACCTTGCAGGGAAGGAACCTGTGAAATCTGGTTTACTGATCTGCTGCTGACCAATGACCCGGACACAGCAGCCAGCCATAAAATGTACAACAGCTCCAGAGTACTAGACCTGCAACCGTGCCAAGTTTGGTGACAATAGGACTTTCTAGGGCTGTGGGGCACCAGTACCTGAGGTATCGGACCCCCAATATCGGACACCCAGAGGCAGATTGTACTATGGAATCCAAAAATCCCAGGAGCAAGCACCAGTAGAAGGACATCAAGACACCTGAGATTCACCCCCTGAAGGACCCTGCTGACCTGCAATCCACCCTCAAAGCTGCCTGTCACTGACCATGATGACTCCAAGACACATGATGCCTGGCTGACCTATCTGTGTTACGCCCGGCCTCCCTGACCCCCACACCGAACAACCAACTGTGCTCTCATGGTCACCAGGCCCTTGCAACCTCCCACTTTGAAGGAGACCTGGCAGACTTACTTTTAAGTCCCTCTGTGCAATGTGTTTCCAAGTTGCCCCCTTCTCCTCTGTGCGCCAGCTCCAAGACCTTCAGCCGCTGCTCCTGCTTGAACCGGGAACTACCAGAACTTCTCCGGCTGGACCATTGGAGCTCTCCATGACCTAGAATAAAAGTAGAAGGTGACACTTGTGAGAGCATTGTCTGATGTTATATGCATTTTTCACATTTTTGCCATTGATTCCTATGGTGCATAATCACACACAAAAACAGCACATTTTCTAAACTTTGAAAATCATCGCTAAAATACTTACTGTAGAACCATGATCTTGGGCTTACAAATTTCGTAAAAATCTATATTATTTTTGTAAATTGGTCTTGAGATGTTCTTCTGAGTGTGTGTCTTTGTTTATTGATACTGTGACTACCACAAATGCTTAGCACATCTCCTGAATTTTCCTAACTGCTCGCACACACTACCACAAAAACAGAGCATTAGGTAGTCTGCTTTTTATCTCTGGATACCAAAGTGGGGGTGCTTTGACTCTCTGCACAGTGCACGCCACTTTTGTAAACTAATAAGAGAGCCAGCCTCCTACACAGACTCATAGTACTTTCTTCCAAATGCACATTTAATTATAGATACAAGTTGGTAGCTACTAGTAACAGTGCGCATAGAGGTGTGACGTCACCTCAAAGGTGTTTTAGAATTGTGTACTGGTTTCAAAAGAACAGAAGATTAAATTCAGAATTTGAATGGGTAAAGTAGCGAGTAGATTGTCACCATAAGAATCACTTGAATGGCCAACAAAGAATATAAAACATAAGTAATAGCAAAAAGTTTATTAGCCAGAGATAGTACATTTTGAGCCTTGCCAGAATATAATTTTGAGTTGTGTCCCCTTGTTCCTAGATCATCATTTCCAGGAAATATGAATAGCAGTCATCGACTTGTTTGTAAAGATCAGTTTCAGAAATGTTCTAAGAGTCTGTGATTTTGCTATTATCTGAAGATGAAATCAAGGGGCATGTTTATGAGCCCCTAGCACCACTGAAGCATCACTTTTCATGACACTCCAGTGGCGCAATGCCCTGTGCCGTATTTACAAGGTGGCAAGCCACTTTTTGTGGCTTCACGCCACATTGTAAATACGGCCCCTTCACATGCAGCCCTTTTCATGGAAGGGGCGTGCAATGGGTGTTGCTGTGGGCGTGCCATAGCAACACCCATTGCATTTTGATGCTGCCTCAGATTTACGACTTTTCGTAAACCTGAGGCAGCACCAAAATCTAACACCACCCCAGAGGTGGCATTAGCAAGGCGCAACGAGGAGGAATACTTTTATTCATCCTAGTTTTTTGCTTTTTCTATGTGTGCTGCACTCTGCACCACGCGTAGAAAGAGCAAAATGCCAGACATGATTGTTTATGTGCAGGACGGTGTTCCTTCTTGCATATAAACAATCATTTCAAAATTACACTTTGGCCCTTCTGTGTGTGCTGCATTTTGCAGCACACACAGAAGTGCCAAATCGCCATTAGTGATTGTTTATGTGCAGGAAGGGACACCTTCCCACACATAAACAATCACACCCTTCAACGCAGACATCTTTGCACGATGGTGCAAGGATGCCTGCGTTGGCGCTAGCAGCTCAATTTAGCACCAGCACAGGAGACCACACAGGGGTGCACCATATTCAAATAAATATAGCGCATCCCTGCATTGTAAAAATGGCGCGCTCTGTAATTTTAATTAAATATGGGCCCAAGTGTTTTCCAGATTTTGCATTCCTCTGTGCAAAGAGCAGTGATTAAGCATCTTCAGTTTGGTTAGTTTATTTTCAATACCTTTCTTGAACTGAGGTCTCTTGTTAGCACGTAATGAGAGTGGAAAGTCCACATCGTCAAGCAACAAGAGCAGTTTCTCCACAATGGTGAGTGCATGGTGCAAACTACATTAAAGAGTATTCTGTACCTTACCAGAGTGAGCAGGGAACATTTAATACCACCTAAATGCACTTTTCAGGCTTAATTTCATGTCTCAGTTGACTGCTCATTTTGGTCCAGCCATTTTTTGTTCTCGGTGGAGAACCGAGTATGCTATATTGAAGTGGCCCGATCATCCAGGAGTACAACACTGGCCACGTTCACTCGGTGGTTCTGTATGTAGCTTCCCTAGTAATTCTCATATGATCGCAAGCGGATTTCTAATGATTTCTTACATAAAGATTAGCAAGTATCTAAATAATTAGTAGGACGAAACAATGGTATGGGTCCCACTGGACATTCATGTTCACTATGGCAGTACTAAAACAATAGGGCATGATAGTGACCAGTAGGACAACTGCAAATACCAAGTCATTTATAATGCTTTATGTTTATTTATTTTATGTTGGCTATTTGGTATTGTTAGAGAGTGCTTGACTTAGCTTCCAAACACAGTGGAGTGCTGTATGTATAACACAATGATACAATAATAATTACCAGATTGTGTTTTTGGGGATTCACAGATCTTTAAGAAGAGAAAATGAACAGATGAGGGCTCTAGGCAGAGGACAGGAGGTCAGGAGAGGTTGATATGTTTGGAGCAGGGAGGTGACGTCCCAGGAGCCCAGTGGTGTTTTAAAAGGTCAGGTACTGCAATTGTTGAAGTAGTGGGTCTCAAGCTATTTCCAGAGTTGAAGAAGTATTTGGTTTGACTGATTTCAATGACGATGCTGTGGACAAGCCTTTGGTTATAGCCTGAGAATGCTTGGTAGTGGCTCTTTGACTCTGGGCTCTGTAGTCTGTTAACGTATTGCCTTCTGGTATTGCCATTACAGCTAGAGCTTGGTTCTCCATATGTATGATAGTGATTTTCTCATTGCGGAGATCATGCTGCATGTACTGAATAATATTAAGGCTCTTAGTGGTAACTATGGACATTAGATCTGGCTAGGTGATGACCATTGATGAGGAATACGCCTCCGTGAAAGACTGCCCTGAATACGACCACTGAAACCTAGGGTATAGAAGTGCATAAGTCTGGGTGAGACAGTACAATGGACTGGCTAATTGCCTTTAAGTTGGTTTCTCATGTTTAGAGTTTGATTATCCTAATCAGCTAGATGTGACCCCAGGCTATTTATATTATATTTGCAATGTGCAGTTTGAAGCACAATGTTATTGTTTTTTTTTCTTTAAGGAGGATATGTTTGTATTCTATGTATGGTTTTGGAGGGGTCGCACACACGTCTGAAGAAAAGTAAAAAAGTCTAAAGTGCAAATAGCTATATATTTCCTATATTGAAGGATTGTTGCAATTTTTGCTTCCTAATTTTCTGAAAAGTGCCTTGTTGCTGCCTCTTTTAAATGCAGTCAGCAAGCTGATTAGACAACTTGACCTGTGTAGGTGCTCTAGTCAATCTTATATTTTGTTTGAAAAGAATTGCAATTAAAATATGAAACAAGTAAAAAATGCTAAGCATATCATGTGGCTTTCAAGTGGTTACAACTATATAAAGAACAAGTAAAAAGGCTGAAGAGCATCTATATTTCAGCCACAAAAAGCAGCTAGTGGCATTATTCCTTCACCAGCACAGTCTCTGCTGAGATTTTATGAAGACATACAGATAGTCTTTGCCCCTTGGTCACTAAGGCAGAAGAAGACCACTGAGACATTGGCCCTGATGCCCTCCTCTTCCATGGTGGTTTGTTTGATAAAAGGACTTCAAGTAGGAGGCCTTAGGCCTTATCGTTGGCAAAAGAGACTTCATCTTGAGGGTTTGACAGCATTTGATGATTACCTGCAGATAAGGAGCAGAAATAGAAAGAACTTCAGCATGGCAAGGAGTTCAATTTGTTGTCCTTCATGTTGTTACTCTTGATCACACATTTGATGTTGGCAATGTGGTCCCTGAGCCACTGCCAATGGCTAAAACATTTGCAAGCATTCTTCCCATTGTCTTTATGCTTTGTTTAGTGCGATGCTCTAAGTGCAATGGGTATGCCCAGACATGGGTCAAATGCTCACTGTGCACTGGATGCAAGCTATATCTCACTTTGAGAAGTGAGTAATTGATGTGGGATTGCTTGTAAACCCGTTCAGAGGGTACCGAGCCTGGTAGTGTGGGCTGAAAAGGGCATATTGGAGCAGGACCATCGCTGATCTGGATCAGTGGTGGCCAACACAAATTAAAAGTGGTGGGGTGGGTGGAGCGTGGGGGGGTTAATAATAAAAAAATAAAACACTTACCTGGTGCTGCTGGCTGCCTCACGCTACTCTGCTTCTTGGTCCCAGTGGTCCCTGGGACAGCATCGGAGACTCCCTGTGCAATGGCTACACTGCTCTCGTGCTATTACCAGGCATGAGAGCAGCATGGAGATTGGCTTGAGCGGGCTGGTTTACTGCTCACTCAGGCACATGGAGTTTGTGCTGTTTCTCCAAGAAACCTAACTGCGCATGTCTGTTTGGCCGACCTAGAACACCCAGCCAAACTGACTTGCGCACTTAAGTGCACACCACTAATCAACTCCTCCTCTGCACTCCCATGGCCCAGACCCATGCCTCCCTTCACACGATGGCCCAGCCAGCAGCTGACAAATAAAACAATAATAAAATATTCTTTTATTTTTCAGCTGCAGGCTTTGAGCCAGTGGGGCAATGCTCCTCCGCCATTGCGGAGGATCCGCCGCTGATCTCGATATGTCTGTTCTTTGTCTGAGGTATCAGTGTGGGCAGAAAACAAATTGTGATTTTCAGCTACTCCCTGAATGAGCGATGTTTAGGGTCCATTACAAGTGGCCTGGAATATGGGTTGGTTTTCATGGACGGCTCTTCCATTTTAGCAGAGGAGCGGTTTTTCATCAACCTGTCCTGATTCAAGTGTCAGGGCAAGGCTGGGTCTCCTGAGTGGCAGCAGTGGTGGGCTGCCTGTGCAATAGTTTATAGTGCGCATGTCACTTTGGCCAGCCATCTTGTGACGGCCTGCCTGACATGCGCACTATAAACCTCTCAGCACTGCTGTCTAAGGCAGCGGGTTGAGTGCCTGGAGAAGCCTGCAGTCACCTTGGGCGCACCGAGAAAGGCTGCTCCCTCCAATCCTGCCTCATTTCTCATGCTAGTTAACAGCATGAGAGCAGCATCAGAATTGGTTAAGTGGGTTAGCTGGGGCTCTGGACATGGCGTCAGGAAAAGAAGAGGACTGGAGTGAGGAGGACGTCTGTGCACAAGCAGGTAAGTGACTTTTTATTTATCTTTCTTTTTTTAAAACTATTTATTTTATGCATTCACCCCTTCACTGCCATAGTTGCCAACCGCCACAGTTAGTATTCCTTTTATCCTCTCTGAGTTACTGACACCAGTACTGACACGAGTAAAACAAGTGGTAATTCCAGGGGGCTGGCTTCTGTGAATTAAATAAATAGAAATCAATGTGATGCATTGTGAGTTTTCTGCCAGTACAGCTGGGGGGCGAAAAGGGGTGTACTGCTGTTTTTTCTGCCCGGGAGTACCATGTGGACCTGGGCAGTAAAAATCAACATCAGTTAGCCCATATAAAATAGGGCAGACTTTCTGGTGCGTTGTGTTGAAAGAACTGGCGGCAGCGATGTTCTGATAGTTGGACATGTGTGCGTCACTGTTTTTGGAATCTCTACTGTTTTCCCAGCTCTAAATGATATGGAGATACCACTGAAAGGGCCTAAGAGGACAGCTGTCTAATGACAATAAATATACAAACCACTGCACTTTAAATGATCCCATAAATCACTTTCTGGTGAGTACTTGTGCAGTAGGCCACCATGGAGGCCAGACATCAAGTAGATCTATGATCTATCGAGGGAATGGCCCAGCAGACAGAGGTCCTCCCAGCCAGTGGGTTTGACCCAGAGTGAGCTGGTCATTCGGGCGCATGGCTGCAGGAGAGGCTTGTTGGGTGTGGCACGGGGGAAGGGGGAAATAAACATTACATTTATTAAATAAAAGAAAACACGTACTTTCTCCGCTGCCGCACTGTGCCGCTCCTCTGCTGCAGACAGGCACAGCTCTCAGCCTGTCCTGCGGCAAGCAGCATCAGGATCAGCAGGGAGCGCCCAGTCAGGGCACTCACAGGCAGACTGGGAGCCTTTGCATGCTCTCTCCATCCCGGCAACTGTGTTGCTGGGCGGGAGAGAGCCTACTGGGCATGTGTGTTTGGCCGGCCCGAGATGGCTGGCCAAACACACATGCGCTGTCACTGCTCGTCACCCCCCGTAGCCCTGCCCCATTCAAAGAAAAGGATAATAAACATAGTTTATTATCCTTTTCTTTCAAAGGTTTTGCAGCTGCTGGCGGGGGCAACGCTCCTCCGTCCTAACAGAGGAACCGCCCCTGCATGGCGGACTGTCCAGCAGCATGGACAGACTAACATACTCCTCTAAACCCAGTCCAAGCTTGGTTGAGGATAACAATTCCAGGAACTGGAAGTGAGGCAGTCACAAAAAACCTATCCTCACTGATAAGAAGACACACTTTTTGGACGGCAACTCCTCAGTGATGAACTGAAGGTATTCCGAGACCATGGTTGCAGTGCCCCTGTATTCCTACCACTATTTTGTTTTTTGCCTGGTATCGGGTTGGCAGATGATGTAGGTGTGGCTTGAGCAGTGGCAAGTGAAGGGACTTTAGAGCAACTGCAATGTGGACAACCTTTTTCCAGTAAAGACATAGCCGTGTCTCTTGGTTATGAATACTTTTTACTTTCTTCTTCTGATTCTTTGGCAGATGCCTTAAAATGATACTACAATAATCTCTGCGGGATGAGGAAAAGGACACGCTGAACTGAGACTTGAGAAGTGGCTGTTGAGTATTTGTAATAAGAAGTGTTCTGAAGTACAAAGTGCTCCCAGACAAATTGAACATCTAACTATTTTGCCCAGGAGCAAAACTACATGAATGCAATTTGCATTTATTAATGGGAAGTATCCACAAACGAAACGTAGGGTCATTAAAAGAAAGGATATTTAATAAGGACGAGAATGACTGTAATCCAGTGAGACAGTAAGGTGATGCGCTGCTGGCTGTTTCATCTCAGTCAAATTATCCAGACATGAAAATGAAATGAGTTTGAAAAATGTGCATTTGAAAGTGTTTCAACAAAATGAGGAAACTTTGATTATTGTAACTCCATTGCTGTCAAGTGGCAGATGAAATCAAAACAACTTTTAAGAGGAACTCTACTCCATAAATGTTATTAGAAACTGGTCAAATGTCTGAAATTTGTTAGCACCATGTACCACAATTTTCTTCTATTTTCTGAAAAACAACTTTGGTTCTGGGAATCTTCATTAAGAGGAATACCAATCAACTAGATCAAGCATCCAAGCCTCCCAATTAATAGTCTAGATATAAATCCCAGTTATGTTCTAGCATGGGTTTCTTGAGATTAGTACTACATCTTGAGAAAGACATGAGTGGGCCATAGAAATTCAGCACATATAATTAGATTTATTTCAAGTAGATACAACTCGCACCCCTTCCATACACAATTTTTTGTTTAATAATTTGATTGCTAATTTTCATTTATATTTTTAATGACATTATAAAAGTTGTCATGAGTGCTGGAATGTCTGGGGTAATTAGCAGTGCATGGCGAGGGCACAAGTTATAGTTATGTTAGGGTGCGAGCTATAGTTACTTGAAATAACTCTAATTATAACTGCTGAATTTGTTGGGTTTTGTGCATTCAGAAACTAACTATAATGTCCATATAACCTTTGGTTTTTTAAGTGAATTTCTATAGTTGTTTTAAATTCTATTTCCTAATTATAATGTCCCTGTAACCTTCGATTTTTTCAGTGAATTTCTATGTTTTTTTTAATGTAAAGTAATTTTAATGACTATCCGTTAATCCAACCATCGCCGTGCACGGCCTTTGGCTGTGCATGTCAGCGTTTGTTGCAGGATGGCCAGGCCTGCAGCCAAACCCCATAACCACCTGTCGTATGTAGTGAGGGTTGGCCACAGGGCCTGTCTCTCTGGGTGTTAGAATAGGTGTGAGAGGGTATCTCTGGGTATGAGAGTGGGTGAAAATGTGTCTGTCTGGGTGTGAGAGTTGGTGTGAAAGGGTCTATGCTGGTGTAAGAGTGGGTTTGAGAGTGTCTTTCTAGCTGTGAGAGTAGATGTCAGAGGGTGTGTTTGGGTGTGAGAATGGTTGTGAGAGTGTCTCTGTGAGTGGGTGTGTGAGTGTTTGTGTGGATCTGTGAGTGGGTGTGTGAGTCTGAATGGGTTTTGTGAGTGGGTGCATGAATGTCAGAGTGGGTCTGTGAGTGGGTGCATGAGTGTGAGTGGATCTGTGAGTGAGTGTGTGATTATCTGATTTAGTCCATGAGTGGGTGCGTGAATGTCTGAGTGGCTCTGTGAGTAGGTGCAAGAGTCTTTGAGTTGGTCTGTGTAGGAGGCTGGCTCTCTATATAGTGTATAAAATGACGTGAACTATGCACAGAGTCCAAGAACCCCACCTTGGTATCCAGAGGTAAAAAGCAGATCACCTAATGTTTTTGTGGTAGTATGGGTGAGCAGCGGGGCTAATCAATGAGATGTGCTAATCATTTCTTGTACTCGCAGTATCAATAAATGTGGACACAGTCGGAAGAATAACTCAGGACCAATTTACATAAGTACCTCTGATTTCTATAAGATGTTTAAGACCAAAATCATCAATATACAGTAAGGACTTCTATAGTTATGATTTTTCAATCTTTAGAAAATATTCAGTTTTTGTGCGCAATTATGCACCGTACGAAAAACGTTAAAAGTGCATATAAAATCAGGCAATCCTCTCACAATTGTCACCTATTTTTAGGCTGAGGTCGTCAAAGTGTCCAATGGACCAGCCAGAGAACGTCAGGCAGTTTCAGGCTCAAGGGGAGCAGCAACTGAAGGTCTTGGAGCTGGCGTCCAGAGGAGAAGGAGACCACTTGGAAACACACTGCACAGGTGGACTTAAAGGTAAGTCCCGGGGGTCCCCTTGGAGGGTGGAAGTCACAAGGGGTTAGCGACAACTAAAGCACAGCTGGTTGGTCGATCCAGGGACCAGGGTGGCCAGGTGCAGCACAGATAGGTCAGCGAGGGGTTGTGTCTCTTGGAGTCCTTGGAGTCAGGAGCAGGCAACTTTAGGGGTAGTTTGTAGGTCATCAGGGCCACTCTGGAGGGTGGTTCTTGGGTGTCCTGAAGTCCCTTGACTGGTAGTTGCTTCTGGGCTTTTGAGAGTCAAGAGTAGACTTTGCTTCTGGCTATCCAACGTTGGGGGTCCAGTACCATGGGTAATGGTCCACCACAGCTCTAGAGAATTGCAGGGCCACCAAACGTGGCACAATGGCAGGTCTTGTCCCTAGGGGCTGGGGTGTGGAGTTTGGTTGGGCTGCTGGGTCGAGTTCATTGATCAGCAGCTTGTCACTTTACCAGACTTGTGGGGTTCCTGGCTTCCTTGCCTGCTGGGCCCCTTTGCTCAGAGGGAGGTTCTTGGTGATTTTTAGAAGACTGGAGGTCCTCTTGGGGCTTGTTGAGTCCTTCGGGTTTCCAGGCGACACCTCAGGGAACATGGTCAAGTCCTTGGAGCAGCAGGCAGGGTGTGGTGCCTATTAATTTGTGCAGCAGGACTTCAGTTCTCTTGCCCTGGGTCTTCTTTGTTCCTGGTCTTCTTGTGTCCATCAAATCTGAGGTAGTGGTCTAGGGGTGTCCTCTAAATATTGTATTTAGTGGGTATTAGGGGGAGAACCTGGTAGAGGCCAATGGACCACTTACCTTAGGGTGGCTACACCCACTAAGTGACCACTTCCTGTGGGAAGGGGTCACATCCCTAACCCTGTTTGGCTATTTTCCTGCCATCCAAGATGGAGGAAAATGAAATGGAATGATCACCTCGCCTGCCACACCGGGGGGGGGGGGGTGGTGCAGGCTCAGGATGGCCACTTCTCCTATTCTTGCTAGGTTTTCCCACCCAAAGTGGGGAAAAATCATTGGGCAGGCCATCTGCTGCTAGCCGCATAGGCGGGGGTCAGATTTCAAAGGCCGTAGCCATGTGTGTAGGAAAGCTATAGCAAATGCATGTGCTGGACACTGGTCATTACGAGTTCCTCAGCTACATGATGGAATCTATGACCCCTGGGTTGTTTGGTATCAGACAATTCGCGAAAATAAACCCACGCTGATGCAAGTGTTGGATTTATTATAAAATGTACCCAGAAGGCACCTTAGAGGTGTCCCCTGCAAAACCTATCAGCCCTGGAATGGTTGCTGACTGGTCCTAACCAGCCTGCTGGACATGATTCTGGACTCTTGGGGTGAGAGCCTGTGCTCTCAGGAGCCAGAACACAAAGCCTTTCCTGGGCCGAGGTGTTACACCTCCTCCCCCAGGCAGGCACCCTGCACCCGAAGTTATCTTCAGAATTTATCACCTTTGAAATGTGACACCCGCCTCTGCTGCTAGTAGCAGAGGGCCACCCAATGGTTTTTCACTCACTTTAGATGGGAAAACCTAGCAGGGATAAGAGGGATGGCCATCCTCATCCAAGGACTCAACAATAACCACTGAGATGTGACCTGAATGCCAGAAGGACTCTACAAACCCCCAGATTACCCCCAACCTCCTAGAAATTGCCAGGAACCTCCCTCTGAGTGGATGTATTACTGCCTTCACCCAGCAGGCAAAGTAACCCCCCAAGTCTGATAAAGTGACCAGCTGCTGACCAATGAACAGGACTAAGCAGCCCAACCAAATTCTGCACACCAGCCCTTAGGGACAAGACCTGCCACTGTGCCAAGATTGGTGGTGGACCATTACCCACGGTACCAGACCCCCAACGTCAGACAGCCAGAAGCAAAGTCCACTCTAGACTCCAAAAAGCCCCGAAGGAAGCACCAATCGAGGGACTTCAGGACACCAAAGAAGGTGACACTGCTGACCTGCAATCCACCCTCAAAGTCACCTGCTCCTGACACCATGATGCACAACTCCTGGTTGACCTATCTGTACTGCACCTACCCTCCCTGGCCCGTGCATCACCCAACCAGCTGTGCTCTAGGGGTCCCTAACCCCTTGCGACTTCCACCTTCCAAAGCTGCAAGTGGACCCACCGGGCGTACCTGTAAGTCCATCTGTGCAGTGTGCTTCCAAGTGGTCCCCTTCTCCTTTGGGCGCCAGCTCCAAGACCTTTGTCCTCTGCTCCTGTTTGAACCGGGGACCACCCGACGTACTCCGGCTGGCCCATTAGACCATCCAATGACCTGAACCTAAAAACAGATGGTGACATTTGTGAGAGCATTGCCTGATTTGATATGCATTTTAAACGTTTTTCCCTTTGAGTCCTATGGTGCGTAATCATGCACAAAAACAGAGCATTTTCTATACATTGAGAAATCATAACAAAATAAGTGCTTATCGTATATTGATGATCTTGCTCTTAATTTTTTTTAATAAAAATTGAAATATTTTTGTAAACTGGTCTCGAGTTATTCTTCTGATTGTGTGTCCACACTTATTGATACTGTGAGTACAACATATGGTTAGCACATCTCCTGGATTAGCCTAACTGCTCACCCACACCACCACAAAAACAGATCATTAGGTAGTCTGTTTTTTACCTCTGGATACCAAAGTAGAGTTGCTTGGACTCTCTGTAGAGTGCACGTCATTTTCGTACATTATATAGAGAGCCAGCCTTCTACTTGCGTACATGCTATGGGCCAGATTTTGCGTTCACAGTTATAGGAGTACACGTACATTACCACTGGTCTGGATAATAACAACAAAGTGTATCAATGCACTAAGGCATAAATGTATGAATGCATTTTATCATAAAAGGTAGATTAATGAAGGTCACTGGCAGTGCTCTGGAATTATCACTAACATGATGAAAATAGTGATGTTAGAAATATAATTCAAAAAGACGTAGGACAGAAAAAGACAAAGACCTAGAGTGCAAGGTCAAAGACTGAGTTGGAGACTAAATAAAGTTTATGTTTTAGATCAGGTGGTTGAATAGTGTGACTGGCATTTCAGACTGTGATTTGATCTTCATGTAGGGCCAGATGTAGCAAAGGTTTTTACCCATTCTGTGTCTATGGGAAAAGTGTTCCTACATATGGCCCTTAGTTATTTGAGGCTGCACTTGTACAGCTGAATCAATGTAATCAAATTTGATTGTACTTGGGTCTGTGTTATCTGTGTCGGAGTATGCAATAGTTGTGTTGCTGGCATGTCTTAACTGCTCCCTCTACCATCCTGGCTGCATCTGTGGTAGGCAGTGGCAACACACTAATTAACACATACGTCGTAAATAAACATTTATTGTAGTGGTCATTTTTTTTGTCTTTAAGTTATTGATTTTATTTTTAACTTCAATGGCTTTGCTACCTGTGATTTCATTAGGGCACAGCAGAAGGTCACCACTAAGCATAAATCTGCCACTTGGAAATTTGTATGCCATCCTCTCTAAAAGGTGCTCTCACGGAAGGCTTCAAAACTCTTCTAGCATGCGGCATAGTTTGTAGTGAGGGGTCCCTAATGGGATTGGAATGCCTTTGAGGGGGGCAAAGCTGACCTGGAGGTTAATGGGTAGAGCTTAGAGAATGAGAAATGTTCAGTTTTAGTTTTTTAGAACAACTCCACATTGAATTAAGTTAATGTAAGTGGCTTTGGCATAGAGGCTACCCGATAGACCTCAATGGCAAATCTTACATTAGATTGAATATAAAGTGGGAAGGTCAACTTTGGGAATTCTGAAATGATTCAGCTAGAGTCACTTTCTGATGACATTCTATTCTGTACTCCAGAAACCCTTGCTCCAGTCCTTGCCCATCAGAATGAGTAGACTGCCCTATCTTCTTTAAGACATTTGCCAACTGAAAGTGATATTTAAATTGGAAGACTTAACCCTCTGTAAGTAAGTGTAAGTAAGTAAAGTTTATTTTGTATGCAGTTGAGTAAAACCATTACAAAATTTGCAGTGGAAAGACAAAGCACAATTGCTAGGTGGTGCCAGAACTCAAGATATGGTAAAAACACAACAGATATCAGCAAACAAATTCAAAAGGTTAAAAGAGTTCAAGGGATAATACCTTCAATCAGAAACAAAAATAATTAAAAACAGTGCCACAGCCAAAGTCCAAAAGCAGCAGTTCTAAATTGTTGTCATTTTAAGGCAGCAGGTTGATTAAAATCTGCCCCGTCTGCAAAATGCAAGTGTGTAATGATAGCAGCCTTTCAATTGTTACAATAAAGAGTATTAGCAGTTGTAAAATACCAAGATTATAACACTGGTTAAAGATCAACGCCTGCAGGAAAACATCGCACAAGTTTATGTCATTTAAAAGCAGCAGACCGTTCTATGGTTGCTCCTTTCCATGCACGAAAAATAGCACAACATCTACGCTAGAAGGAGCAGTTGGCATTATAAAGCATCAAATTTATGTGACTGGTTAAAAGTCAGATCCTACCAAAGGATGTCGCGTCTGGTGCAAATACTAAGCATAGGCGGTGCAATAGAGTAGAACCAGCTTCCTGTGGGGCATGATGAACGGGGTTGCAGGCGGGTATTCATTAGCCAGCTAGCACCACTGGGTGAGGACTGTGATAAATCGTGTCCTTCTGGTAGTCCAAGTGATTTTACTTGTGTTAAGGACCTCTCCACTCCCTGCAGGTATTTCACCATTTGCGCAATTGTCGTTGGGTCAGCCAAGTTAGGGCAAGCCAGAAGGGCCTGCCTCCAGGAGCGTGTCCCAAACTGGTTCCAGATGGGGCATAACCATTTTTATCGTATGTCTAAAGTGGAGCTGCATAGGCAGATAATGTGCAGCAGGTCTTCAGTTGCACAGCTGCATAGTCGGCAAGTCGTTGCCCCTGCTGTCCTGTGCCAGGGCCTGCTGTACAAGAGGGATGGAAGGACCCCTAGACTGTAAGTGAGGGACTTGCCCAACTGTCCGAAGAGTCTCATTACCTTTCTGTTTCATGTGTTTCAAGGCTCCTACTTTGTGAGGTTTTAGGATAGTCAGCGAAGACAGTTTGGCCCTCATTCCGAGTTTGGCTGGCGGCGGAAGCCGCCAGCCAAACGGGAACCGCCACTTGGCCGCTCCGCGGTCAAAAGACCGCGGAGGCCATTCTGGCTTTCCCGCTGGGCCGGCGGGCGCCTGCCAAAGGAGCACCCGCCGGCCCAGCGGGAAAGGCCCTGCAACAATGAAGCCGGCTCCGAATGGAGGCGGCGGAGTCGCAGGGGTGCGACGGGTGCAGTTGCACCCGTCGCGATTTTCACTGTCTTCAATGCAGACAGTGAAAATCTTCTGGGGCCCTGTTAGGGGGCCCCTGCACTGCCCATGCCAGTGGCATGGGCAGTGCAGGGGCCCCCAGGGGCCCCACGACACCCGTTCCCGCCATCCTGGTTCTGGCGGTGAAAACCGCCAGAAACAGGCTGGCGGGAAGGGGGTAGGAATCGCCATGGCGGCGCTGCAAGCAGCGCCGCCATGGAGGATTCTCCCAGCCGGGGGTAATCCGGCGGGAAACCGGCAAAAGGAAGCACCGCCAGCCTGTTGGCGGTGCTTCCGTGGTCGTCCGCCAGGGTCAGAATGACTCCCTTTGTCTTGGGCCCTAAGGTGGTTAGTTTCTGAAGCAAACTTTGCCATAAAACTTTCTACAAATACCACCCACTTGGTCAGTTGCGGAGCGATCCAGTTGTAGGGCTTTGCACAGGTAAGATGTTGCATCACTAGCCAAGCACTCTATTGTTTCCAAGGACCATCTTACTCTCTTTAGGTTGGTGGAGTATGTGGACCCCAGAAGATCTATTGTAGGATCGTGTGTAATCAGTGTTTACTGGAGCTCTAGTTCCTGGGGGAGATGGTCACTCTCTAATTGATCACCCGTTCTGAAGGCTGTAACCGAACTTAGCAGTGGGAGAAATACCAGTGTGTAGTCTATTAAAGAATATCCATGTGTTGAGTAGAACGAGCTTGCTGGAGGGATGTTGCCCTTAAAACAACTATTTTGATCTGAAAACCAAGGTTCTATAATTTGCCAAGGAGGGACTGACCCATTGGATTCCTCCTACCCTGGCTGATTTGGGTTGGCTTAGGTATGTTCCAGTAGGAGTCTTGGCCCTCTATGACTTAGTTTCTCAAGGACTGACCAAGCAATTTCATGTTAAAATCTCCTGTTACTATTAGGGATGAACTCTGGAAGGACCACTCGGCCTTAAGAATCATCTCAATCTGTTTTGTCTCACTGTTGTCAAATGTTATATGAAGTATTTGTACTGTATCTGAATCCGTTATTAAAACTGTGCTCATGGCCTTCATAGATGTTGATAGGTAAATCCTAAAGCCTACTTTGCTGCGGACAAATTTTGGTATCCTTGGTAGCTGGTATGAAAAACCCAGTATCGCAACCGGCTCGTGCCCCCAGGTATCCTACAGAGCTATAATTTCAAAGGATTGAAAGTATTGGCGCAGGTCCTGGTCATCTATCTTGTCCTTCAGGCCACGAATATTCCAAGAGCAAAGTCTTAGTTTAGAGCCTCTACATTCAGGTGCAACCTATGTAGTATCAGTTCATTTTGGGTTTGCCAGTGGAGGCGCTGATGGATTTAGAATGCTTGCAATTCAAGTTCAGTCATATTTATCGTGCTCCCTTGCAAACTGGAGTATTGATTGGGAATCTATGTACAGACTTTAGTCTGTGCCTTATTTTGACAGAGAGGGACCTTTGGCATTCCCAAGGACTGAGTAAGACTTGGGGGTACCTGTTGCGTTCCTTGAGCTGTGATCATCATACCCACTCACAGGATGGAGGTACCCGGGTTCGCAGAAGGATTCCACCACAATCCTCCAATCTTTAAACTGTTTGCCTCATTCTGGGCGGTATTAGGCGATTTCCAGTTGATTTTGGTTGATTTACCATGCTGCCCAGAGATTGAGCTGATGAATTAAACAGAGTCAATTTCTTCAGAAGAAAGCCCAGCTAGTGGCGTGATCTGTTTCTTATTAGCTGCTGAATATTGCCATGGTTTAAGATGTCTTAATTTCCAACTGAGTGGTATTTTGGTGAAATAGGGTTATGCTTGTTGTACTGGAGGGCCTTCCTCGTGATTCCCTCGGGGTGTCACCCCCAGCATGTGTTGTAAGGCCATAGGGCATGGCACAGTTTGTGTCAGAGAAGCCAATCGCATTTATAGGATGGCTTGGTGTGCTTAGCAGTGGGTGCCTGTGTGAGGATTCTACAACTATGAGCTTTTGGTATTCAAAGTTGCTTTCCGTAACAGAGAAAGGACTATTGCTTCTTGTTCCATTGCAAGCGGCCTCTAGGGCCCGTTGGGCAGAAGATGTATAAGAGGAAGTGACCAAAGTTTGGGAGTTTAGTACCATGACTAGGCTATCTTGATTGGATTTCTCCAGAGTTGTTACCTGGGGAGTTGTTCTGTCGAAGTATCTATTTGCTGTAGGCACTTCTTCTTGAGCAACTTTGCCATTAAGGGCGGCTACTGACATTGTCCTGCTCTGCGTTTCTGGAAAGCAGACTAAGAGCTGGTCTTGTGTCAGACTCCCAGGTTCACGATTGAGGGTCAAATTTAGGGCCAGATTTGTGGTGCAGCTCCACTTTTCTTGCAACCCTTAGCATCCCCCTAATGCCACCATGTGTACGTATCTAAGATACAACGCATCATGGTGGTAGTTAGGGAACTGACATCAAAAATGTTAACGCTAGTTCTGAGCTTTTCAGGATTAGTGTAAAAAATGTTGACGCTAATCCTGCAAAGCCCATTGAGGCTCATTGTAAACAATGGTGTGCCTCCTTTTAACACCTGCTCTGAACAGGCGTCAAAAGTGCAAAAAAAAATGACACAAAGAAATCTCTTAGATTTGTTTGCGCAATTTTTTCAGCCCCCCTAACAGGGGAACACCCCCTTTACATACATTATGCCTGGCACAGGCATAATGTGGTGCAAGGGGTTCCAAAGTGGCGCAATTCATGCATTGTGCAACTTTGTAAATTTGGCGTTGCAATTTTGGCCTCGTTGGGCCACATTTATGTAAAACAAATTATGCTAATGTGGCGCAAGGAGGCTCTAGGGACTCTTAAATTTACCCCTTAGTGTTTCCGAGGTAGCCAGCATGAAGTGGACTCCGTCAATATTTCCTTTTACCCTTGACGCCTTGGCTAGCGCACCTGTGTCCTGGCTGGGTGTGGCTATCGTTGAACCGGCCTGGAAGGTGTTGGGGTCTTGGGCTTTTGTGGGATTGGCTACATGGTGATCTTGTATGTCTATCTTGAGGACGTTGTACAAAGGTGGAGAGAGTCCCCCAGCGAGGGCCCCTTGAGCCTCAGATTGTGCCTTAGGGCACTGGCGCTGCTGATTCCCTTTAGTTTTGCATTTCCGGGACAATACAGCTGGTAGCAAAGAGTTGCTTCTTTGCCCTTCCGATTCGTAACCGGGTGTTTT
This sequence comes from Pleurodeles waltl, assembly GCF_031143425.1. Classification (NCBI taxonomy): domain Eukaryota; kingdom Metazoa; phylum Chordata; class Amphibia; order Caudata; family Salamandridae; genus Pleurodeles; species Pleurodeles waltl. The sequence continues at coordinate 183,904,114 of NC_090447.1, forward strand.
GAAGATGGCATAATTTTGCATCCATGTTGTTTTAGGGAGGTTTTTATTCTGTGATTTCCTTTTTTTGAGTTTGTTTGGACTTTGCTTTTCTGATGGTCCCTGAGGAAGCTGGGAGAGGACAATTCTTTTTTTAACAATGGGGGGATTTCCATCTCAATTTCACTATCTAAGCCTGGGAGTTGTACTGATCTGTTCCGTGCTGATTTATTTGGTTCTTGTGGGGATCTTCTCTGCTTAATGCTGTGCTGGTGGTTGTAATGGGGGCCCTTGGGTGAGCCAGCTTGCTTAACCTTAAACCTCTGCCCCAAGATTGGATCTGCAGACAGTTGCAAGACAATATTCTGGACAGGCTTTAAGTGACATTTATGTGCACCCTCACTTGGAACAGAAGCTGCCTCCTACAGGAACTAGGTAGGTAAAGTCTCTAGAGTAGTTTGGGACTAGAAAGGCCCAGAACATTTTGAAGTCTTATAATCACAAAGAACCATCAAGAGCTTATTGTGGACTTGGTTCCAGTGCAGAGAACCACTTCTACAACTCAAGTGAGGCTTTAATTGCTATGATTACGGAAACTACCAGCAAGCTCACCCACTAAAGAACCGCAGTCAGTACAGGGAGTACCAGGCTTCATATCAAAATACTAGGGAAATCCTCATTGAGAGGGAGCGTGCCACACCGATGTACCCAACTTCACCAAGCCATACAAGCTTTTCAGAACACCCTGGGTGAGGTTCTTTAACAGAGATTATTTGTGAGCTGTTTCCCTTTATTGGACACTTTTAATTGCAATACTTTAAAAAATATTTCTAAAGAATTTGGTTATGTTTTTAATTTTTACCTCCTCAATCAATCTTCTCCATCTGTTTCATTTTTATCATTAAAGTTTCTTCTTTTCACTTAACTTGGTGTTGACCTTCAGTTTGTTATTTCCTTGACTGTAATTGCTGTTTGGTTGGTTGTTACATGTCACACCACAGACCAAGACTCGTTTGCTTATGATTGATCATTGTAGTGGCACAGACAGCAACAACAGTAAAGAGAAAGGCAGCCGTGAATAGAAACCAGTAGGTGATATTAATTCAAAGATTTAATCGATCAATGTTTATTTGTTTTTTCTGTTTCATTGTTTATGTTTAAGTATTTATAGAGCACATGGCTACCCTAGGGATTCCCAGGGCTAAGAGAGAGAGAAAAGTATACAGCATGGCACAGTGTTAAAATGATGTTACAGAATTTATTGTGGAAAAAGCTAAGCTTTGAACATCTTCCTGAACCTTGGTTCCTCATCCAAATACCATAACACAGGAGGCATTGAGTTCCAAAGTTTGGGAGTGAGATACGCAAAAGATCTTCCTCCCCATCTGGGTCTCTGAATTCTAGGGATCCTCAGTGGACGAGTGAGAGGATTGTAGAGATCTGGTTGAGAGGTATGGGCTATGAGATTTCTAATCTTCGTGGGTCCCTTAAGATTCACTGCTTTATGTGCCTGACATAGGCCCTCATTACGACATTGGCGGTAAATCCCACTTCCCGCCACGCTGACTGCTGCCAACTTACCGCATTATGACCCACGAATCACCACGCCAGACATTCAACGTTGGTAAACCATTGGCGGTACATACCGCTGCACTCACAATGGACACCCACATACAAAACAAAACTACATTGGACAATTTAAATAACACACACCTGACACCCATACACACACCACACCCACACACCCACACACCCACACGACTATAAAACACACACACACAATACCCACAACCCTTTATGACTACAAACCATTGGCACGAGACAGACACCAAGACCACAGACACAACCAGAGCCACACACCACTTACACCTATACACCACCCAAGCAGCCCACATTACACACCCCAACACATTACCCAACACACCCTCACCTGCACACCTCACACAACACCCATGGCACCACAAAAACACCCCCGATTCATAAAGGAGGAGCTAAGGGTCATGGTGGAGGAAATCATCAGGGTAGAGCCACAGGTATTTGGAGCACAGGTGCAGCAGATATCAATAGCTAGGAAGATGGAGCTATGGCAGAGAATCGTGGACATGGTCAATGCCGTGGGACAGCACCCAATAACTAGGGATGACATCAGGAAGAGGTAGAACGACCTTCAGGGGAAGGTACGTTCCATTGCAGCAAGACACCAACTCGCTGTACAGAGAACTGGCGGTGGACCCCAACCTCCTCCCCCACAACTAACAGCATGGGAGGAGCAAGTCTTGGCAGGAGTAGGAGGAGGACTAGACTCTGGTAACTCAACTCTCTACTACAACTACCCCCCTACCTGCATGCCATCACATACCTTCACCGTCACCCTCACTCCCATCACTCCACCACGTTGCACACACCCCACCATCACATCTCACTCACTCATCCCAGTGCCAAGCCCTGCATGCCATACCAATGCATGGACACCACTCACAGCCGTGCATGGACACCTATCACTAAAGCATGCACACTAGAGAGAATCTGCTATCCCACCATATACCAACTTACACAAGTGAAAGCTGCCAGGCAAATACAACCAAAGAGGGCAAGCCACGGATGCACAATATGTCAGACACAGAAACAATAACACATCATTTACATCCCCACAGGTACCCCATCCAATGTCAGCAGAGAGGAGGTTGCCAGCACTATCCAGTCCCCCAACAGAAGAGGCCCACAGTGATGACAGCAACACCTGTCTTCAGGATCTGGATGACCAACCTGGCCCATCAGGGACCTCTGGACAGCCGGTTACCCAGGCCCAATCACACAGCACCACAGAGCCTCCCCCATCAGGAAACACCACCACAGCAGCCACCCAGCGTACCCATACCTCTGTCCCCAGGACATGTCAATCAGCAGTGTGTCCACCTCTACAGGGACCCCAGGCCACACCTCATACCCAAGACAATCAAGGACCTGGGGTCAGTGGCAGTGGGCACACAGTTTAGGGGACAGAGGCACAGGCCACCAGGGACACTGGGAGGACTGCTGTGTGCCAGGGGGAGGAGAGGCCCAGGGAACCGACTCTCTAGGAGGCACTTGCAGAGATCCTGAGAGCATATCCACATTCCCAGGACACAATGGGCCAGATAATGGACAATGTGCAGGAGAACAGGCAGGCTGCAGGAGGGACAGTACCAGGGGAACAGGGAGACCCTGGTCTCCATAGCAGGCATGCTGGCAGACATGGCCAATATTATGAGGGAGGCAGTCACGCAACAGCGGGCCCCTGCCACTAGCCAGATATATGAACAGCCTTCCACCTCTGCTAGTGGCCAGTAGGCCCTGCCACTGGACCAACAGGCCACCAGCACCCCTCCCTCTACAGAAGGTGAACCACCCCGCAAACGTTCCCTGAGATCCAGACAGAAGCCAGAGACACTTGCCAAGACCCCTGCCAGGAAATGAGACTATCCTGATTGTCACCATTGTGTCCCACCCTGTCACCCCGTCCACCTTGAACTGCCATTGCTCCCCTTCCTATGTCCCCTTGGACAATGTACCTGTGCTACAAACAGACTGGAATAATACCCTGTACTTTCCTCCATCATCACCCCATCCCATTGCACTTGCCCCTCAATATTTTAGCACTTCAATAAACACCCTTGGAAAAAAAGAAGTATGGAGTACGTCAAATTTTTCAAGTATGTATTTATTTAACAGGTACGTACATTGCAATGCAACTGTACAGAAAATGAACATAGGTTAATGACCTGTAGCTGGCTGCAGTGATCACACCAGGACCATATATGAGGTCACCAAGATCTGTAAAATGAATTGCCAAAGGGTACAGTAAGTCGGCATAGAAGTGGGAAATAACAGCATGCCAGTGCCACATTGAAATGTGAAGTAACACTGTCTTACCTGTGTGTCATTGGAAGTATTGTCTGATGACTGATGTTCTGTTGTCCTCATCCTCATCCTCGGCCTCCTCAGCCTCACTGTCCACAGGGTCCACTGCTGCCACACGGGCATCTCCAGCCTCCTCCTCCTGCAGAAAAGGCACATGGCGTCTCAGGGCATGGTTGTGCAACAGACAGCATGCCACTATTATCTGGTAGACCTTCTTGGGTGAGTAGCACAGGGATCCACCTGTTAGATAGAGGCACCTGAACCTGGCCTTAAGGAGGCCAAAGGTCCTTTCTATTATCCTTCTGGTTCGCCCACGTGCCTCATTATAACGCTCTTCTGCCCTTGTCCTGCCATTCCTCACAGGGGTCAGCAGCCATGATAGGTTGGGGTAACCAGAGTCACCTGCAAAATTAAGGGACAACATTTAGCCACACACTATCCCATATGGCCCACACCATAACCATACACCAACATCTACTGGGTGGGGACCATGACTCACCTAAGAAGATTGTTGGCCCTCCATGAGCACCTTTTTTGCTTCCATTTTGGAACTCTCTGAGAGCTCCTCTAAGGATTGAGACATATCTGACCAGAGCTGCCGATCATATCTACCAAGGAGAGCAAGAGAATTGGCAGCCCTTACCACAATAGCAGACACTGAGGAAAAACACTTGCCGATGTTATCTAAGCGTCTCCCCTCTTTATCCTGCGGTGTTGTCAATGGTGTGCAAGGTGTCTTTTACTATTGTATGGGCCTCCAGACCAACAGTGGTGGGTGGATGTCCTCTGGGCAGCATATTGGTTGTGTGCTGGGCCATGTGTGTGCAAATGGTGATGTGAAGGGGTATGGTGGGCCATAAGTGTAACAGGCAGGACTGTTTGACTCATACTATTTTCCTGTGTGTATTTCCTCTGCAGGTCAGGGCCCATCAAAAGAAGGGTATATGGCATGCCATCACCAAGGACGTGCGGACCCTGGCAGTCTATGGCAGGCGGAGCACCCACTGTTGCAAACAGTGGGAGGACCTGAGATGCTGAGCATGGAAGATGGCAGAGGCCCAGCTGGTGATGGCCTCCCAACGAGGAAGGGGTGCCCGTCGAACCCTGACCCCCCCCGATGGCCCACATACTGGCGATGGCCTATTGAGAGCTGGATGGGTGCTTGAGGGCATCACAGCAGCCACAAGGGGGTGACTACATTGCCCATCATTACAACTTATGCATGGTAGTGTGTCAGTGGGTGCCCCTAGGCAAGGCCTGACATTGCAGTGTAGGTCCCCTGGTGGCTAGGGTTCTGAAGGGATAATCCTGCTACCTAGCTCGTAGTCATCCACTACTGGTCAGGGCTGCATGGGTCCCAGGTGTGCTGCATTTGCCGGTGTGTGCCCCTCCCCATGCCTTGGTGGCTAGCAATATCACTCGTAGTGCAAGGCATAGTGCGTAGGGCTGTTCCCTGTGTGTGAGGGTGCTGTGTACGTCAACGGTGGTGTTGGTGCTGCCATTGTCCAAGTGTATCCTTTGTCTCTTCCCCCCTTATTGCTTTGTCACCCTCTCCTTATGTGCATTAGCATCATCTGGCGGAGGAGCAGAGGCACCGGAGACGGAGGGAGCTGCATCCCACAGGACCCAGGAGGCAGAGTCCACCGACGCTAAGGGCACCAGTGGGACAGAGGGCGAGGGGAGCACCATGGCGGAGACTGGAGGGGACAGTTCTGACACAGATAGCTCCTCCGATGGAAGCTCCCTGGTGGTGGCGGACACCTCTGTGACCACCCCAGCTACAGGTACAACCGCCACCCCCTGTACCAGCACCGCCCTCCCAGCAGCCCCTCAGGGAGTTGCCCGTTCCCGCTCACCCAGGAGGGTGGGCATCTCCTTCGCCCCAGGCACCTCAGGCCCTGCCCCAGTGAGCCCTGCTCCCCTGAGTGAGGAGGCTATTGTCCTCCTGAGATCCATCTCTGTAGGGCAGTCAACCATTGTGAATGTCATCCAGAGGATGGCAGTCTAGATGCAACAGACTAATGCATTCCTGGAGGGCCTTCACACTGGCTTGGTGGCCCAACAGGGATCGATCCAGGCTCTGGCCTCCTCTCTGATGGCAGACATTGTCCCTGTTTCCACCCTCCCTCCTCCAACTTCCTCTTCCCAATCCCATTCTCCTCAACTCCCACCTATCCCAAGCACACAGGCAGATGAGCATGCACACAAGACAACACACAAAAGTGGTACAGGCAAAAACAAGCACCACACTTCATCCCACAGGCACTCACACAAACACCATCCCGATGCAGACATACCAACATCCACAATTTCCACTGTCTCCCCTCCTCCTCCTCCACCTCCCTCCCAGTTCTGTCTATACTCACACCTGCATGCACTACATCATCATCCACTACCAGCATCACCACCACACCAAGCAGAACACACACCTCACTTGCAGACACCTACACAACATCCATGCACACGTCCCTGTGTCCTATCCCACTGTGTCTTTACCCCCCTCCTAAGGTATACAAACGCAAGCACTCACACACCCAACAGCCATCCACCTCACAACAGCATCCAGCCCATGGACCTGCACCCAAAATCAGAAGACAGACACCTCCAACAACCACTCCCTCTTCCACCACTCCCAAACCTTCTCCCTCTTCCCGCCCCAATGTCCATAAAAAACTGTTCCTATCCACCATTGACCTCTTTCCTACGCCTCCCCCCATCCTACATGTCTGGCCAAGGTGGGAAGAACCCAGCCAAGCACCTCAGCCACCCAGTCCACAGGCCCAGTCATCACTCGTGGTGGAAAGGATCCAGTGCACATGTCCTGAGGGTGAAGGAGCCTGCACCAGGCAGCCTCAAGGGAAAGGAGCCTGCCCAAGCTGCTGCAGGAAGACAACGGAGCCTGCCCCAGCTGCTGCCAGGAAGACAAAGGAGTCTGCCCCAGATGCTGCCAGGAAGACAAAGGAGCTGCCCCAGTGGTGCTAAGAAGGGAAAGGAGTCTGCCCCCAGCTGCCAGGAAGACAAAGGAGCCTGCCCCAGCTGCCAGGAAGACTAAGGAGCCAGCATCAGCAGGCAGGAAGAGCAAGGGGCCTGGGACAGGAACTGTGACGGAGCCCCCACCACCAACCATGATTGTGCAGCCATCCAAGGTTGCAGGGGATGGGCAGGAGCCTCCCACCACCAGCAGCAGCACCACCACCTCCAGCTGTCAGAGGTTGCAGGGGATGGGCAGAAGCCTCCCCCCACCAGCAGCAGCACCACCACCTCCAGTGAGCAGCCGTCACCGCCGGCGGACGGTATGTAATCCTGCCTCCATGGGCGGCTGTGCAGCCTGCCCCCTGAAAATCCAGTGGGTATGACACCCACCTGAGAGACTGTCACCTTGCACTCCCGAGGATCAAGAGCACAGGGCACGATGCCCCCTCCAGAACCAGTGGGTAAGACACCCACCTACCCCAGACTTTCCAGGATCAAGTGCACAGGGCACGATGCCCCCTCCAGAACCAGTGGGTAAGACACACGTTCGAGAGACTGTGGCCATGCACTCCCCAGGACAAAGCACAGGGCATGTTGCCCCCTCCAGAGCAATTGGGCAAGTCACCCACTTGAGAGACTGTGGCCTTGCACTCCCCGGGACCAAACACAGGGCATGTTATCCCCTCCAGAACCAGTGGTCTTGTTACATCTGCCGGCTGAGGTGCCCCCGTCCCCCTGAGGTGCCTGCCTATTTCCCAACTGATGCGCCTGCAGTGTTCTCTCCGTGTTGAGGCAGGTGCCATGTGTGGCCTTGGACTTTGGCCTGTGGCCATGTGGACTATGTATATTTTGGACTGGGCTCTGTCCCTTTTTGTGTACATATGTATATATCTATTATCTTGCCTCGCTTATTTATCATGATGTGTTGCTCTCATTACATTCACTTTTTCAAAATCGTTTTGTCCTTGCATTATTCATCCGAGGTATGGGGTAAAAATGTTTTAGTAATGCAGCTGATTGTGTGTATGGTGTTGGGGTGTGTGTGTGTGTGTCACTCTCATTTTCCTCCCTCCCTCCCTTGTGTGCTAGGTGGCTTTACTCACCGTCTTCGCCGGCGTTGGTGTTCGTGGTGGAGCAGCACGTAAAAAATCATGGGGAAGACATGCAGCTCTGGCTCCATGGCGGCATGGTTGTTCCCAGTGTCTCCAAAGGTGAGTCCTTTCTCTTCTGAGGTCTGTTTCCGCCAGGCTTTTGATGTCATTGGTACCATCCCGGAAAAGGTGGCGGATGGTCTTGTCATAATATGGTGGGCGGAACATTGACTTACGCCTGGCTGTAGGCGCCTACCGCATTGGTGCCTGTTGTTTCCGCCCTGGCGATTTGTGTGGTACATTGGCTGTCTATCGGAGATTTTTCCGCCATGATCATAATTTGGCTGTAATAACCGCCGGCCTGTTGGCGGTATTTACCGCCACTTTAACACCAACCGCCAGGGTTGTAATGAGGGCCATAGTGTTTGAATTTGATTCTTGCATCTATGAGCAACCAATGTAATGCTCTCAGGGCCTCCTTCACTGTTTCAGATCTGGGAATGTTAAGAAGAATTCTGGTGGCCGCATTTTGAACTACCTGTAGTTTTCTCGTAACATATTTTGGTGAGCCATTTTGTGCACATATAATTGATGGATGTGTCTAAATAAGTGTGCCATACACATGCTTGGCCAAATGGCGGTGTAACCCTATGTTGTACCATCATGGTAGTGCTTCAATTTGTGACATTCTTGTCACAATGATGTGATGTGGCTGTGTAATAGTTAATAGCTATGTTCAGATACACTGAGGCACATAGACGAAGCTATATATTGGTAGATTCAAATACATATTGTTTGATCAGTGCAGGACAGCGCAGACAGCCACACATATTCAATGACACATGTTACATATGCCCTATACGACTTACATACAAGCCAATGTGCAGCAATGTGGGTGACCAAGGCACGTAAGCATGGTTGTAATTGTATATGTCATCTGTGCAACGCATCCCCTACAGTGTTCGGTATGGTCTAATGTTACATGTGCTGCTTACATGTGCCTACTGCTTTACTCGTTGTACATTCTCTCCTCTCAACCTAGAATACTGCCATGAGGAGACAGAGACAACCACCAGTGTCCACCCACTAGTTGACCTTGCAACCATGGAGGACAGGCATGTAAACCAGACATATTGTCTGAATCATCAGACCCTCATGGATCTAGTACACAGTTGGAGCCAGATCTGTTGCTAGCCATACGCTATCCCTTTTGCATTCCTCCCATAGTAAAAGTCTTGTCAGTGCTACACTTTCTTGCCACAGGCTCCTTTCAGATTACAATGACCTTAACAGCAGCCCATGTTCAGTCTGGTGTTGAAGGATGTACTGTGTGCTTTGTTAAGGCACCTGGACAGCTACATTGGGTTCCCGCAATGTGCAGAATTGTCCTATGTGAAGGCAGACTTTTATGATATGGGACACATTCCTCATATGGTAGGTGCCATTGATGGTACCCACATAGCCCTGGTCCCTCCCAGTGCCAATGAACAGGTGTATAGGAATAGGAAGAACTTCCACTCCATAAATGTGCAGGTTGTGTGTCTGGCAGACCAGTACAAGTCACTGCAAAGTTTCCTGGATCTGTACATGACTCCTACATTTTGAGGAAGGGCAATGTCGCACACATGATGGCACGACTACACACAGAGAGGGCCTGGCTCCTTGGTATGTATGCATATTAATGTGATTCACTGTTATGGCACCTGTCATCACCTTCTGCACAGTCGCTGTAGCTGTTATTTCACTGGTCCTACATTTGTGCACACAGGTGACTCTGGCTATCCAAACCTTCCTTGAATGTTGACACCAGTGAGGTACCCTGCCACGAAAGGGCAACTCCATTTCAGTGAGGCCCATGGGAGGACGAGGCATATAATTGAGCGAACATTTGGCTTACTGAAGGCTAGAGTCAGGTGCTTGGACCTATCTTGAGGTGCTCTCCTCTACTCACCCCAAAAGGTACGCCAAATCATTGTTGCCTGCTGCATGCTCCATGATCTAGCCCTGAAATCTCAGACACCATTGCTAGCTGATGAGGGTGAGGCAGCTGGACCAGTGGCTGGAAATGCTGTAATGGCAAGTAATGAGGAGCCAGAGGAAGAAGGTGCAGCTGACTCACCAATCAGTACTCTGATAGTGGCTCTGACCACCTTCACTTGCATTAAAAAAAAAACACCACTGGAGGACAATCCTTCACCCACATCGCAGCAAAGAGCTGGAACAGCCTGCCCCCATACCTCAGACAAAGCCCATTGCTCACCATCTTCAGGAAGAGCCTCAAGATGTGGCTCTTCTGATGAGGCTCCAAGCTTGACCCCCCACCCGAAACCCTCACGGGTGAGTAGCCGAGCTTTACAAAAACTGATTGATTGATTGGAGTACTCCAGTGACATACAGGTATGTTGAGAGGGATTTTTCAAGTCCTGTATGTCCACATTTATTGGTAACAATAGTCTTCCTGACATGATTCATCAGTGGGGGTGTAATGTGGTCCTATCCCTATGTGTGAGTTGTGGAAGCTTGCTGATAGAATGTAAGGTGCACAGTAAAAGTGGTTCAGCTTGAACATGTGTTCTCACTGCAGTTTCCTACATTCACTTTTCAAATGGACAGACCAGTAACGAGCTATATGTCCTGCATCCCCTGTTCTCATGCCATTCCACCCACTAACTGTGTTATTTAAATCTGTGCCTTTGCTACCTATGGTTTGAGGCAATCATAGTCATTAGTCATTGGTAAATGATTATAGAACTGAGGGTTGTACATGACAGATGGCAGGTAAGGTGATTTGTGTGAATTTTCTGTAAATGGTGATGTATAGGTAATATATGGGGGCCCCTGCTTAGGAGGTATACTACAGTGGGCACAACATCTATGACCTGCACATGTGCTTTGTGTGGCACCATGCCTTCCATCCTGATGGTACTCTCTGTTATGCTTTTTTTGCAGATTGGAATCTTGACTATACTCTTGCGTGGGCCTGGGTTTTAACCTCTACGACATTTGTCCTGGAACAAATCTGTTGCAATGTGTCTCCTGCTGAGAGTGCCTCCCTCTGCTGTCCATTACACTGCCTGTTCAATGTAGGGGGGCATTTCCAGACCACAGTTGGCAAGCATCACAATTGTTGATGTTTTATTAAAGACACATATACAGTAACTGTGTTTAATGGTGTTTATTGTGCACTCATGATTGTGAAAGGCAATATTAAGGTGCTCAAATTGTCCAAAAGGTGATGAGTGAGGTCATGGTAGATGGAATCATCAGAGTAGCCGCTACAGCAGTTGATGGCACAGGTTCAGTGCCCATGTGCCATTGGAAAAGGGAGTATCATCTCTGAACAGTCAACAGGGTGTCTCAGTGGCACAGAAGGGAAACAAATCAGGTGAGGTTCAGTACCTGGCAGTGGGTTTGGTCTTGGCATCTGCTTCAGCTGGATGTCTGGGTGGACGTCCACGTTTGCGAGGGGTCTTCAGCTACAGAGGGAGGGGTGTCTGAGGCCTGTGGTTCCCCTGACAGGGCCTCCATTCCACTAGTTGCCGCCATAGATGGCTCAGATGTTAGGTTGCCAGCGAAAGGGGCCTGATGGTGGGTCCAGAAAGCACAAAGTGGGGTGTTGATGTCCCTCAGCACCCCTGCTCTGGCGGCCTTGGTGGCATTGTGTGCCTGCCACTGCTGCATGACCTCCTGGTGGTATTCCCTCTGCAGTCTTTGGTTTTCCCCCAACATGGTGATAATCTGGCCCATCCTCTTGAGATTGTTGGTATGCTCCTAGGACTTGGGAGATAGTTTCCCGTCAGTGGAGTCCCTTTGGTCCCGAATTTCTGTCCCACAGATTCCCTCCCATGCCACCTGCCCCCGGTGCCTGTGCCCCTGGCTCTATGTGCCCACTTCCAGTGTTAGCAGAACCTTCTTTGTCTGGCGTGTGAGGGGTCAACCCAGGTCCCTGTACTGTGGGGCAAACAATAGTTTCAACAGTCCTTAGGGCACAGGTTTGGGGATGAAAGGTTGGCTGTGAAGTTGTAGCTAGAGGGTTGCGGGGGAATAGATGTGGGCAGGGTGAGGCAGGGAGAGGCAGGGAGTTGTAGACTGACCAGGTGTCCCATATAGGCCAGGCAGGTCGTCAGTGTCAAGACATCCAGGTGTGTTGTCCTCACTGGGGCCTTCATCCTGAAGAGAACTGGCAGTCTCTGGAATCCTCTTCATGGTGGCACTGGCAGGGGTGCCTGTAGATGGAGTGAGACACAGAGTTAAATTTTAGAAGTCTGGTTATCTCTTCATCAGATGCATACAGTGGCTTAACATGATTCTGAGCTATGACAATGGCAGATGTTGTACAGCATACCCTTGGTCCATGTTGGGTGCTGTCATACAGGTTTGGTACATATAGCACTGCAAATGGGTTCAGGTACTATTTGATACTTCACATGACTGTTCAGCACTGTTACCTGGTAAACAGTCAAGCTTGCGACACGAAATGGCTGAACATTGCAACATGGTGTCCCAGTGGGAGGACAGTATGTGAGTATGCAAGGCTAAATGTCCTGTCTGTGCATGTTGTGCATGTGCATGGAGTCTGTTAGCTTACTTTCCATACAATGGTGAGTCTATTTCAGGGTTGGAGATCTGGATGAGTGGGCATTTGGATTAGTCACAGAGCTGCAGCTGTGTTTAGCTTAGGTTGGCATTGTGTTGTACCTTTGCATTCCTGTCATTGCCATGTAATTGTCCTCAGTCTAAGAATCTAGTTGGTGTAGCTTGTACAATAGTCATACATGCAGGAGATGTGATGTGCGCATTCCAGTTTTAAAGTAGATGGGCTAGTGCATTGTGGGAGTCGTAGTGATACTATTAGCCAATGCTATCCGTGCATTTGCCAAGTTTTGTGTGGGAAGTTGGGCTGGGTGGAGGTGTGGCAGGCAGGAGGGGTGCATTAGGTGAATAAGTGGGATGTGTAATGAGAAATACAGTGAATTGGGAAGTACTTGGGCGGTGAGGAAGCATGCAGGACATGACAGTTGTGTGACATGGAAGTTGCGGGTACAAACCAGAGACCAGTCCCCCAGGTATTCCAGTCAGGCCCTCGGGATACAGAATGTCCAAGACCTTTTCCTCCCACAATGTGAATTGTAGGGGAGAAAGTGGGGGCCCACCGCAGTCTTGTGGACTGTGATCTGGTGTTGTGATGTGATGAAACATACCTTCCCCCTAAGGTTGTTCCACTTCTTCCTGATGTCTTCCCTTGTGCGTGGATGGTTGCCTACTGAGTTGACCCTGTCGACTACCCTGTCCCCTTATATCTATTCTTTTCAAACTTCAGGACAGGGAACTAAATTCCCAGAGCCCTGTAATGGCTGCCAGTAACATTTTTCTGAACAGACTTACACCAAATCACAAAAAACACAGTCTGCCGACCAAGATCTTGCTTCCCGCCAAGTTTGTTGCTTTTGCATTTTGGGCTCCTATTTTTTCTTAGCCCCGCTTGACAGATCACTCCAAATCTTTCCATGCACAAACTAGGCAAACAAGTTTTTGGGAGGGCTCTGTGGAGATTTGTCACACTTTGACAAAGTTATTTGCAACACAAAAAACTCAACTGACCTAACTATAATTACCCAGTGGGGACTGCCACAGGGTAGCATATGTACTAACCAGTGGCAGTCGTCACTGGGTAATTATAATGTGGTCTATGTTACCCAGTGGTGGTGGCCTCTGGGCAGTTATAGTTAAGTCAGCTGTTCTATAGGAAAAAAAAAAATTGTGTTGCTACTAACTTTGTAAGGTTATTAAAGCACAATATTCACATATATGTGGTCAAAAGCCATAGAATTTGAAAGGGCACTAATTAAATATTTAAGTGATGTCATCAATGATGTCATTTGAATTGTCATTACTGAATTCATAAATGATGTCATAGAACATGTCATCAGTGATGTAATATGTGAGGTCAGAAGCAGTATATGGCAGGGCCACAGGCTATAGTTGTTCAAAACTTTCATACTGTCACTTACATATTCACCTAAGCATAATGTTACTTTGTTACTTTCACCTCTGTTTTTTTCAGTGATTTTCTACATTTTTTAAAAACAAAAACAGATCGTTTTATCACATCTAACTATAACGTTACTTTAACCTTCGGTTTTTCGTGAATATATCTATCTGCATATATATATGTGTATATATAGGAAGGCTTTCGTTCAAAATTCCCAATCCAACGTAAACAAAAGCAAGGAAAGTCTTGGACTTTGGCGGGGTAAGACTTACTAGTCCCACTCCATTCTAGGAAACTGTGGGGAAAGTGTTGGACTTTGGAGAGGTTATAATTACTATTCCTACTCCAACGGAAGTAAAAACAGGGAACATGTTGGACTTTGGAGGGGGTAGATTTACTATTCCCTCTCGAGCATAAGCAAAAGCAGGGAAAGTGTTGAACTTTGTAGAGGTTTAATTTACTATTCCCACTACAATCTTAGCAACAGTTGTATTTAAACATATTTAAAATAAGAATGTATTCATTATAGGTAAACACAATTATATGTGATTAAAAATAAATTAAAACGTTTAAAAATATTTAAAATAAATATACTTACCTCCCTACTACCCAAAAAACACCAAAATCAAAAAGTATTAAAAAGGTATAAACAAACAATATTAATATTATTAACTAAAGCAAATGAGATAAAACAAATAATAAATATAAACCATTACCAAAATGGTGTTATTAAATGCAATGAATTTACAATTATTAAAAACAACAAACACATACTATAACAAATAATTATTTAAATAATTTACTTAATTATTTCTAATTACTTTATTGTTTTATCACACTATTTTTACACAATATCTAGCTAATTCAGCCCCTCTGATAGCACATAGACACATTGTGCTGCCTATTCCTTCTTTGCACTCAACACAACAACCTGCACCTTTAGAATGCACGAGCTCTACTCTCATGGCAACATTACATCTAGGGTTGCTACAACACCCGGGTAAAGTAGTACAAACATAGCACTGTAGTTACTGTATGGAGACTGAAATAAAGATAGTGATAGCTTTGTGATGAAGTTTGGTGGGATTAGAGAGCAATATGCATGTTACATATTTTATATATAGATATTCAAGAATCAATAACAATAGGTATAAATGAATGTAAATAATAGAATAAGAATTACAGACTGTTACAAGTACTAAGATAATTAGAAAGAATAAAGAAACTATGAGTAAAATGTAAGCATAACATTTTATATACAAATATATTAAATGAAGAGATGGGGAGAGAAAATAGAAGGAAATACGAGAAATGAGGGGAAACAGTAGGAAGAAAGAGAAGAGTAACGGACAGAAAGAAACAAAGACAGAAGGAGAAATTTAAGAATTAAGAGATATGTGAGTGGGAAGAGAAATGTGTAGTAATGGGTACCCAAAATAGGTTAGATTTAATCTTATGGCAAAACGACAATGAGGAAACAGTAGATATTCTATGTTCATCACCAATAAAATTCCATCATGTTGATATAAATAATTTAGAAGTATCTTTCCAACAGGAGGGTGCAACCTTAAAAGCAAGTGCAATGAATAGATCAAACAACATAGGTTTAGGTGAAGTATGGTCAAAGTCAGGTGACAAAGAGCAAAGGAAAATATTTTGGGTTGATATTTGAATATTACATTGAAAGATCTGCAAACACCTAGACCAAATGTCTTTCCAAAAATTAACACATGAGTACAATAGTAAAGTAAATGAGTTAAAGTAGAACAGGGCCAGCATAACGGAAAAGTAGTTGGATCAAATTTAGAGAGACATTCAGGGGTAATAACAACTGTACCGTAAACATAAAATAGAGATTGAGTGATATGTGCAGCTTTAGAGGTGTTAAACACTTTAAGCCATATTTTGTCCCATATATGGATGGGTAACAACATAGAAAAGTCATTTTCCCATTATATTTCAATAGAATTTTTTAATTGTACAAAACTTGGTGATAATAACATTTTGTATAAATAAGCAGCTTTGGGAATGGAATCTTGGTTAACAATTTGAAACAGGTGTCAAGGCTGTGATTAGTGTAGGGTCAGAAGGAAAATTATAAGATATTAGAAATGACTAGAGAGCAGCCGATATTAAGTCATATTCCTGTAAAAAAGAATTTGGTATGTTATATTGTGTTTGTAATTGGGAAATAGGTATTACAGAATTGTCTTACCAGTTGATGAACACATAAAATACCCTTTTCCTTCCAATGTTTCAAATAAAATGACTTGCAACAAAATGTAATAATTTTATTATACCAAATGGAAGAGGCAAGACAATTTTGATGAAAATTAAGCCCTGCTGAAAATATTGTACACAGCAGATATTGAGAATATTTTAAAATCGGGGTTTTAGAAATAAAAGTGCAATTTGAAATGTAAACCACATCATTAAATGAGAAATCCACCAATAAGGAGCGTTCAAATATGATCCATTGTGGTATGGGAGATTCTTGGAAATTATTAATTAAGGCATATATTTGTTGAATTAAAGCTGAGTGGTATAATTTAAAGTCAGGGAAACGAACACCGGCTTCATTCTTTGGGCGTTTAAGTTTAGATATGGCAATACATGACTGTTTGTAACTCCAGAGAAATTTGCCACAATAGAAAAGTATTAATTGGGTATTTTGAAAGTTAACATAGAATTTATATAAAGAATGTGTGTTACAGTCATCATCTTAATGGTATCTAATCTACCCCACCATGATAAATGAAGGGGAGACCAAGCTGAAAGTACTTGCTGAATTTTAAGTTTTAAATTATTGAAATTATGGCTAATTATGATGGGAATGCTAGGAGAAAACCAAACTCTCAGGTATTTTATTTTAGAAGGACACTATGTAAAATGAGTATTAGGAAACATATATTGATAACATAAGGCATTCAGTGGTAACATTTGTGTTCATGTGGGGGTGTTGATAGTCGTGGTGTGTGCGCATGTTGTGTATGGGTTGCATGTATGGGGGTCTGATATTGTGGTGACGGTGCAAGTGTGGGCACATGTGGCAGGATCTGGGACTGATGAGGTGCTGACTTCAGGTGTGAGTGGCGTTGTAACTGTCAGGGGGGAGGTGGTGCGGGAGTTAGTGATGGGAGAGGATGTTGGCATGTCTGCATCTGAATGTGGTTTGTGTGCATGGCGGTGGTGGCATTTGGGGTGCTTGTGTCTGTCCTTGCGTACCGTGTCTGTTGATGTGGATGCATGTGGGTCAGTAAGTGTGCCTTGGATGGGTGAGGGGAGAGGGATGTGAGATTGGAAACACTGTAGCTGGAGGGGGGACAGAAGAAGAAGGGACACTGGCTGCCATCAAGGAGGAGTCCAGAGCCTAAAAGGATCTTTGCAGGCCAGACAGGGCACCGTGATTGCCTTCCAGGAACACATTGGTCTGCTGCATCTGGGATGGCAGTCCCTGGATGGCATGCACAATGGTTGTCTTCCCCGCAGAGATGGACCTCAGGAGGTCAATAGCCTCCTCATTGAGGGCAGCAGGGCTGACTGGTGCAGGGGCAGAGGTGCCTGTGGCGAAGGAGATGCCACCCTCCTGGGTGAGCGAGCATGGGTAACTGGGTGAGGAACTACAAGGAGGGCGGTGCTGGTAAGGGGGGTGGCGGACAAGGATGGTGCAGGGATGGTCCTAGATGGGTTTACCCCCGCCAGGGACGTCCATCGGAGGAGGAATCCGAAGATGCTGTCGTCGATAATGTCTCCCCCTTGGCTCTGCCATCACCCTCCATCCCACTAGTCCCCTTGGCTCCGCTGGTATGAGCCTCCTGGGTCCCGTGGGCTGCAGCATCCCTACTCGCCGGTGCCCCTTCGCCAGATCATGCTGATGCACACAAACACAGAGGATGACATTGGCAGAGAGTGAGAAGCAAGGTATAATCAGTCAATGCCAGCACAACAGTCACACAGAGTACATCATCTTCTGATGGCATGCTATGACACGCTGTGCCCTCACCAACACATGCTACAAAAATGGAATACCGTGGGGGTCACCACAGCAGTGCACATGTACACTGCTGAAGCTGATACAGAAGCAGTTGTGTACATGATGAGAGGGATACCCACCACACCTGCCCATCCCTCTTCACATGCCCATAGAGAGACACTATTCTTGGATACTAATCTTGGACTATAAAACAAACAGAATTCAGCATGGCTGGTTGGCATGTCAACTAGGCCATAGTCAAATTGCACAGTGACATCTTGGCCCACATTGCCTCACTACACATACAGTGCCTGGCAGCAAATTGAGGACCCAACATTCTCCCCTGGCACAGTGGCTGGCATCAACTGACTACAAAGGCCTGACACCACAGATGCTGTGACCCAGTTGCCTTGAGCTGCCTAGCACATCTTGGGAGTAGCTAACAACACAGATACCACATTGGAACTGAATGCCCCTCCATTCACTGACTGCATGGCCACACATCTATGATGCCAATCCTGCCCGGATGTCTAATACCCATAATGGACATGAATCCACCTGGCAGTTCATCGTCCAGGCTAGTGTCAGGGGACCCTTGCTGTGCCACAGTGTCCCTCCTGGTGTTCATGAGTTCCTTCAGCACGCCTACAATGGTGCCCAGGGTGGTATTGATGGATTTGAGTTCCTCCCTGAACCCCAAATACTGTTCCTCCTGCAGCCGTTGGGTCTCCTGAAACTTGTCCAGTACCTTTGCCATTGTCTCCTGGGAATGATGGTAGGCTCCCATGATGTTGGAGAGGGCCTTGTGGAGTGTGGGTTCCCTGGGCCAGTCCGCCCCCTGTCGCACATCAGCCCTCCCAGTTCCCCGGTTTTCCTGGGCCTCTGTCCCCTGAACCGTGTGCCCACTACCACTGCCCCCAGGTCCCTGCTGTTGTTGGGGTGGTGGGTTAGCCTGGGTTCCCTGTAGTGGTGGAAACACTGCTGCTTGACGTGTCCTGGGGACAGAGGTGTGGGCCCGCTGGGTGGGTGCTGTGCTGGTGTTTCCTGAGGGGGAAGGCTCTGTGGTGGCCTGTGCCAGTGTGAGGAGAACCGACTGTCCCGAGGTCCGAGATGGGCCTGGCTGGTCATCTGGATCCAGTTGGACGGAGCTGCTGTCATCACAGTGGGCCTCTTCTGTGGGTGGAGTGGACATGTCTGGAACCTCCTGTCCGGTGACGTTGGGTAGGTGTCCTGCAGGGGTGTAAAGGCAGGATTATTGCATCTGTGTTTGCCATGGTGTGCAATGGGTGGGTGACCCTGTACCCCAGTGCTTCAATTCATGTGTAGGACCTTGTGTGCTAATTGGAGTGATAGGAATGAGGGCGAGGGTGGGGGTATGTGATAGCATGGAGGTAGGGTGGGGGATGTAATAGTTAAGATTTGACTTACCAGAGTCCATTCCTCCAGCTATTCCTGCAAGGCCCTCAGGATGCAGTATCGCCAAGACCTGCTCCTCCCATGTTGTTAGTTGTGGGGGAAGAGGTGGGGGTCCGCCACCAGTCCTCTGAACCGCGATGTGGTGTCTTGAGACCACGGAACGTACCTTCCCCGTAGGTTGTTCGACCTCTTCCTGATGTCATCCCGTGTTCTTGGATGCTGTCCCACCGTGTTGACCCTGTCCAGG
Organism: Pleurodeles waltl; assembly: GCF_031143425.1. Lineage (NCBI taxonomy): Eukaryota > Metazoa > Chordata > Amphibia > Caudata > Salamandridae > Pleurodeles > Pleurodeles waltl. Next base: position 183,923,682 of record NC_090447.1, read on the forward strand.
ATTCTGCGCCATAGCTCCATCTTCCTAGCTTTGGTGGTGTGCTGCACCTGTAATCCGAATAGCTGTGGCTCTACCCTGATGATTTCCTCCACCATGACCCTGAGCTCCTCCTCAGAAAATCTGGTGTGTCTTTGTGGTGCCATGGGGTGGTGTGGGTGATGTGTGAGGTGGTGTGTGTTGTAATGTGTGGGCGTTTAGGGGTTTGTGGTGTTTTGTGCGTGGACTTGTATGTGTGATGGTGTTGTGTGCCTCTGTATGCTGGTGTTGTCTTTGCTTTGCTGTCTTTTTGGCCTTCGTCAACATTTTTGGTTGTAAGGGTTTGTGGGTAATGTGGGTGTGTGTTTTATATTGTATTGGGTGCGTGGGAGTGGTGTGTCTATGTGTATCAGGTGTGTGTATTTCGAATTGTCCAATGTGGTTGTGTTTTGTAAATGTGTGTGTATTTTGAGCGCAGCGGTGTATACCGCCAATGGAATACCCCGGTTGAAAGACCGCCGCGTGGATTCGTGTGTCGTGATAGTGTGGGCGTATTTCTGTTGGCGTGATGGTGGAGGTTTTGTTATCGCCAGTTTATCACTGACCTTTGGTGTTGCGGACTTGTGTGGGTGTCTAGATTTTGGCAGATTCCGAGTTGTGGGTCGTAATGCCACGGCCGCGGCGGTGTGTTGGCGGTCTCCGGCACAGCGGTAAGCGGCATTTACCGCCAATGTTGTAATGAGGGCCTATCTCATGGAATGTTCATGGTTTGGGACTTCAAGTCAAAAGACAAAAGGTACTTTCTCATCTGTCAAACTTAAATTCACATGTTACTTTTGTAGGTGTGTTGCCATTTTTTTCATAAATCAATACAGATTTTATCAACTCAATGTGACAATGGTGGTCAATGAGTATTGGCTAATGGTATAATTCACACCCACCAGATTTCCTTATTTAATATTGATGATCCTGTCAAGCCTGATCCTGATTGTTGGCATAATATTAAAATACAATTGGCTTCCATTAATAATCCTAGCATTATTGTAGCAGGAGACTTTAATCTATGGTCAGATCCTTTTACGGATTGGAAATCTAAATGCAAATTTAACCCTAATAAATCTCATAAAGCATTTCAATCGGCCTTTGCCACTCATCCATTATTTGATGTCTGGAAACCCTGTAACTTGTGAATATACACGTATCCTCCAATGTAAATCATACCATATCCAGAACTGATTATATTTTAGTCACTAATGCCCTCTTTACGACTCAGGCAGATTTCGGGCAAGACCACCATGCGAAATTTCGAACCATACCGCAGTGGTGGAGGAACAGCAACTGCTGTATTACGAGTCACAAAGAACAAACTGCTCAAATACAGCCACAAAATCAACACCCCCAGGCCTCTCAACACCAAAATGGTGACTGACCTACCTCTGGTCCCATCACGCCGACCCCATTCCGACCGCCCTATTACGTGTCAGTTTTCAGCACAGTGGAACATGTACAGTGGTAAACCAATGGCGGTCTGCACCGCTACAGTACAAAAAGGCACCACCAATAGTAGCAAACACCACATTGGACAGTATGAATTCCCCATACCTGAAACACATACACACATCACACACACTTGCTCATGGCACCATATAACACACACTCACAATCCCTTGCGACTACCACGACCAGCCACAGAGGCACGAGCCACAAAGCACACCCCATACCGGACAAACACCTGCACATTGCACACTTTGCACACACTACCACCATAACCCACCAGCACCCAAATCCAAACACCCCCACACCACCAATCACCCCGCACTGTACCCTACCCACACAGCAGCCCCCAACATGTCACACCAGAAGCATCCATGCTTCACAGACAATGAGTTGCGGGTCATGGTGGACAAGATCATCAGAGTAGAGCCACAGCTCATGGGAGCCCAGGTCCAGCAAAAATCCATAGCCAAAAAGATGGAGTTATGGCAGAGGATCATTGACAGGGTCAACATAGACAGCACTTATCCATGCACAAGGGAGGATATCAGGAAGAGGGGGAAAGAACTCAAGGGGAAGGGACATTCCATGGCATCCAGGTACCAGATCACCCTCAACAAGACTGGCGGTGGGCCCCCGCCTCCTCCCCTTGACTTAACATCCTGTTTCCTAACACATGGCAATGACAGCAATGCCAACCACCATCCACAACCCACCATGGCACTTAGAAACCATGGCACTATACCCATACCCACATCAATGTCTGCAGTGCTGCAGTTGTTATTGCCATCATTGGGAAGCAAATTAAGCCACTGCATGCACCACACCATGAAAATGTCAACTACACATCCACATACAAACTCTCAAGTTTTCGTGATTGATCGCGGATGTGCCCAGGAGTTGCTCCGACCCGGGTTTATCGATTCACCGGCCGGATTTATGACCGCATGCTGACTGCTTCGGCAGCAGCCCTACCTTACAAATCAGTCGATCCCCTGAAAACACAGCGCTCCTTGGCAATTTATAGCCTCTGGATGTTTTCAACCACCCCACAATCCTAGACCATTCCACTACCTAAGTCTCTTGAGCACCAGATACTAGCGATCATTGGTGCTCCTTAATGCTACGACTACAGACAAGCATAGATCCACAGACCTGGGACTATTCCATATCTTCTGGAAGATGTCCTTGACTTACTGATTGGTTCTTTACACTGGAATCCAGGTGCCACCAAGTCTGTTATCCTTGTCCTGATGATGACCTCTTGACTCACTTTAAATACGGGGTCGAAACGTCGACACATCTCCAAAGAGTGGATGAGACATTCACAAAGGAATTTTTGTGAAACTTCAGGGCTTCCTGGATTGAAGGAGCCACTCGAAGTTCATAATTTTCTTTATACCACACTCTGAGCTGACTGTATATATCACCTTCACTTACCCGCACTTCAGCACTTTCACTGTTTTTTAGGAGCACCTACCAAGATGAATGTAAAATATAATACTCTTTCGCAAACAGAATCACATGTTCAATCTATATTTACATGAAACATGTCTGTACTAATATGATCAAAGTTATACATGGAGTAATACATGTCTGCTTGTATTACATTTACGGTACACAGAGAATTTCTTAAGTCTTTTGTATCCCGTGGAAGTCTAGGTTACTTCCCCCTTGCACTGACCTTTAACGCTACTACATTTATTACCCTGGTCATAAGGGTTAGAGGGTATTTGCCTCATTGTTTTACCTCCCTGGGATGAAGGCCCCAGGGGATGTCTGGATAGGGATGAGTTGCCTGGGCCATCTGAGGCGACTGGTCACTACACTCCCAGCAGCCCCACCCTGGACACACTTGACTCCCCCTCCCATGTGACTACAACACCTCAGCCAGCCCCTTCTCCTTAAACCTGTGCCCCAGGGACCTCACAATCAGAAGTGTGCCACACAGTACAGGGGCCAGAGACAAGGGCACATATCCTACACAATGAAGGACCTGGTGCTACTGGGAGTGGGCACACTGTGCCAGGGGCAGCGGGAGGGGATCAGTGGACCAAGGGTCAGGGCAGTCACAACAACTGACTGCCCAGGAGGCCCTCACCCAAATCCTGGGTGCATCCCACCAAACCCAGGACACCATGTGCCAGATCCTCACCACTGTGAAGGAGACCCAGAGGATGCAGAGTGAATAACATCAGGAGGCCATGCAGCAGTGGCAGACCCACAATGCCACCATGGCTTCCATGGCAGGGGTGCTGAAGGAATTCACCACCATCCTGTGTGAGTGCATCTCCCACCAGCAGGTCCCTTCCATTAGCCACAATCCATCTGAGCCCTCCACATCAGCGGCAGCTAGTGGAATGGAGGCCCTGCCACAGGACCACGACACCAGCACCCCACCCTCTGCAGATGGAGAACCACCCTGCAAGCGGTCCCTGAGATCCAGGACAAAGACAGAGAACAATGCCAAGACCCCCGCCAAGAAATGAGACCACCCTGATTGTCATCCTTCTGTCCCACTTTGTCACCCTGTCCATCCTTAAACTGCCCCAGCTCCACTTCCTATGCCCCTTTTGACAATGCACCTGTGAGACTAATAGACTGGACTCTGCCATGGACATTCCTCCACCATCACCCCTGACCACTTTACAACACCCTCCACTATTTAGCACTTAAATAAACACCCTTAAATCACAAAACAATCTGGAGTCAGTCTGTGCTTTCACCATTGTGTATTTGCAATAACTGAGGGAAATAGCAATGTCCATTCTATTGTCAACATACCTATGTCACACAGCTCTAGTCTATGAGGAAACATAGCAGAGGTCACACAGTGGGACCCACATCTGTGAAATCGAAAGGCAAAGTGACAAATCAGGGTCCATACACTGGGTGAAAGTGAGAGACAGATGAGAGGTAGAACAAGTGTATCAGATGTAGAAGGCAGTGATGTCTTCTTACCTGTGTCTCACTGGAAGTATTAATGGATCACAGTGTTTCTGTTGTCTATGTCCTCTTCTTCTGCCTCCTCTTCTTCACTGTCCACAAGCTCCACAGCTGCCACAACACCTCCTTCAGGACCATCCTCCTGTGGAAAAGGCACCTGTCGTCGCAAAGCCAAGTTGTGCAGCATACAGCAGGCCACGATGATCTGGCACACCTTCTTTGGTGAGTAGTATAGGGAACCACCTGTCATATGGAGGCACCTGAACCTGGCCTTTAGGAGGCTGAAGGTCCTCTCTATAACCCTCCTAGTTCGCCCATGTGCCTCATTGTAGCGTTCCTCTGCCCTTGTCCTGGGATTCCTCACTGGGGTCAGTAGCCATGACAAGTTGGGGTAGCCAGAGTCACCTGCAAATGTCGAGGAACAACTGTTAGACACACAGTAACCCTTAGGGACAACCCCAGACCCAGACAACTATTCACACTGTATAGGGTCCTTGTCCTCACCTAATAGCCACACACGGTGCCTCTGGAGTTGCCCCATCACATAAGGGATGCTGCTATTCCTCAGAATGTAAGCGTCATGCACTGAGCCAGGAAACTTGGCGTTCACATGGGAGATGTACTGGTGGGCCAAACACACCATCTGCACATTCATAGAATGGTAACTCTTCCGGTTTCTGTACACCTGTTCACTCCTGCGGGGGGGACCAAGGCCACATGTGTCCCATCAATGGCACCCATGATGTTTGGGATATGTCCCAGAGCATAAAAGTCACCTTTCACTGTAGGCAAATCCTCCACCTGAGGGAACACGATGTAGCTGCGCATGTGTTTCAGCAGGGCAGACAACACTCTGGACAACACGTTTGAGAACATTGGCTGGGACATCCCTGATGCTATGGCCACTGTAGTTTGAAAAGACCCACTTGCCAGGAAATGTAGTACTGACAGGACCTGCACTAGAGGGGGGATACCTGTGGGATGGCGGACAGCTGACATCATGTCTGGCTCCAACTGGGCACACAGTTCATGGATTGTGGCACGATCAAGTCTGTAGGTGACTATTACATGTTGCTCTTCCATTGTCGACAGGTCCACCAGCGGTCTGTACACCGGAGGATGCAGCCATCTCCTCACCTGCCCCAGCGGACGTGCCCTATGGATGAGAACAGCGAGCAGAGGGTCAGCCAACACTGAGGTACGAAAACACAACTTTATTGCACACATTTGTCAATCTGCTATGTGCCTGTCTTAGTGTGTATGCAAGGCCTAGATATGTGTGACGCATTTAAAATTCATGCCATGTGGCCCCCTGAAATGGCGGCTGCCTGACCTGTAAGGTGGGACAATGGGATATGAGGTAACTGTGCTGTCGTTGTACACCGTTGCGGTAGGCAGTCGAAGACCGCGGCGCAATCCTGCATTGGTTAACATTGGACCCTATGGGTCCCAGGAGCCAATGACGATGTACGCCGCCGGTGACGGTACGCACCGCCACGGACGTGACTGCCATTTTCTGTCTGTTCACTCACTTGATACCTGATCTTCGACAGGAGAGGACCTACACTGCAAGTGCTGCTGTGACGTCAGTCTGGAAGCGACAATGTCTGGGGAAAGGGCCCCTGCCTTCACATCAGAGGAATTGGAGAAACTAGTGGATGGGGTCTTCCCCCAGTACACGCTACTCTACGGTCCTCCAGACAAACAGGTGAGTACACTGTGAACATGTTGTATGGGCAATGCCTGTTTGGAGTGGTGTGGATGGGAGATGGTGGGGGGAATGAGGTGTGCATGAAACTACGGTGAGTGTATGTGTGTCAGGGCAAGGGTGGGAATGTGGGCCAATGACTGTGTCGCAGGTCGAACAGTATAAAGACCACTGAGACGTATTTTAGGTGACGGTAAGTGGTTTATTTTCCTTATGATAGGGGGGTTGGTTTTGGAGTAGTATACACAAAGTCACAAGTTTTATCGTCTTTCTTAGTCACTTGTTCTTCCTTTGTATTGCTTCCCAGGTTCGTGATGGTATATCCTTGTTTCTTGTTTTACAGGTAACCCAGCTGTCGTACTCGCTCATCGGAGTCCAGGATGGTGCCGGAAATAGAAGGGAGAGCGCCAAGGTAAGTATTGGGTTTCAGTAATAGGCTTTTCCTATACTCTTACTTTTGGACTGGGAGGTGGTATACACAAAAGGAGGGTTTGGTGCCAGTGGGGAAGTGGTTCAGGGACTAGTGCGCACACTTCTATTATTAGTGTAGAAATAAGTGACCCCGGTGAGTTACTTATAGTGCCCTTCCTTTTACCTCCCTCTCCAACCCTCCTTTATGACCCCTCCCCAGTCCCTTCTCCCCTATTTCCCTTCTTTCTGTCCCAAAAGGACCATACCTTGTTAAGCCACGACCCTCCAGGGTCGTGGCTGGATTGGTAGTGTTCCTCCTGCTGGTGTCCTGCTTCCAGGTTCAGGAGCTCTTCTCTTCCCTCTCTGTCTGTCAATTCCTCATCTGCTTCTTTCCTGGTGTCCTTCTCCTCCTCGCGCTGCTCTCTCCTTGGTCTCTCTGTGTCTTCTTTTCTCTCCTCTCGCCTTTCTTTTACCGCGTTGTTCCTCTCCCTCCACACCCCTGCGTCTCCTGTTTTCACCTTTTTAACCCGGGAAACACACGTCGTTTCCCGGGCAACGGTACCTTGTCGGCTGTGTTCCGGCCGCGTCTCCCCGGCAACGGGAAGACGCGGAAATGACGTATCGGCTTCGGCCGATACGTCATTTCCCGTGTCCGTAGCCGGGCGATCCCGGCTACACTCCCCTCCCCAGGAAAGGTCCTGGTCGAGGACCGCAGCAGCGTCTGGGAAGCGGGATAAGTAGTCAGCTGGGGCCTGTTGGCGATCGGGGATGTGACGGACCTGGAAGGAAAATGGTTGCAGTTCAAGGAACCATCGTAATATCCGAGAATTGGTATCCTTGTGGGCAGATAACCACGTGAGGGGAGCATGATCTGTAAAAAGTATGAAGGGGCGGCCGAGAAGGTAATATTGTAACGTATCCACGGCCCATTTTATGGCCAGACATTCTTTTTCAATAGTCGGATAGTGTTGCTCCCGGGGAAATAGTTTCCTGCTGATGTACACTACCGGGTGGTCTCTACCGTCCCCGTCAGGTTGGGCCAATACTCCCCCTAAACCCACATCTGAGGCATCAGTATAGAGATGGAAAGGTTTGGAGAAGTCTGGGCAACGGAGTACCGGATCTCTGGTTAGGAAGGATTTTAGTTGTTCAAAGCTGGACGTCTGTTGGGCCGAAAAGGGTGCTAGCCGATTAAGATGGGATTTAGATAGAAGGTCCGTGAGAGGGGCAGCTATGGTAGAATACTCAGGTATGAATCTTCTATAATACCCTACTAACCCTAAGAAGGAGCGTAACTCTTTCTTGGTTGTTGGTTTAGGGGCATTTAGTATGGCCTCTACTTTTTTTGTTTGGGGTTTCAGGTTCCCTTGACTAATTTTATACCCCAAGTATGATATGTCGGGAGTTCCTATGACGCATTTTTTTGGATTGGCAGTTAACCCTGCGGTGACAAGGGTGTGGAAAACTTGCTGTAAATGTTTGAGATGATCACTCCAGGTTTCACTGAAAATTACCACATCGTCTAGGTAGGCCGCTGCAAAAGATTGGAAGGGATTTAGGAGTCTATCCATTAACCTCTGGAACGTGGCTGGTGCTCCGTGTAAACCAAAGGGTAGTACAGTGAACTGATACAGACCGGACTGGGTGGCAAATGCTGTTTTTTCTTTATCTTCTGTGTCTAAGGGAATCTGCCAATACCCTTTTGTCAAATCTAAGGTGGTCATATATTTGGCTTTCCCTAGTTTCTCTAATACGTCGTCAACTCTGGGCATAGGATATGTGTCAAACAGGGAGTTTTCGTTTAGCTTCCTGAAATCAATACAGAATCTAATAGTACCGTCGGGTTTTGGTACTAAAACCACCGGGGAGCACCAGGGACTATTTGAAGGTTCAATCACCCCTTGGTCTAACATTTTCTGTATTTCAGTCTCCATAATCTGTTTCCTTGCTTCAGGAATACGATATGGTCGTAACCTCACAATCCTCCCTGGTATGGTTCTTATTTTATGAGTTATCAAGGTGGTTCTATCTGGTAATGCTGAAAAGAAATCCCGGAAATGTTCAAGTACTCTGTATACCTGTTCTTTTTCGGCTTTTGTTAAGGTTTCATTTACTGAGGGTAGATCGTCCCTGTTACTGTGTTCGGTTGGACAGAACTCAATACTTGACTTATTATTGGGACATAGAACTCCTGCCAACATGCCGGCAGTGTTCGAGGGGTCTGGGTCTTCCCATTTTTTTAGAAGATTTATATGATAAATCTGTGATTTCCGGGGAGTATCTGATAACTCCACCAGGTAGGTAACTGGAGATACGGCTCTTATTATCTTATATGGGCCCTGCCATTTAGCAATTAGTTTTTGTTCTGAGGTCGGACGCATAATTAAGACCTGATCCCCTGGTTGTAAAACCCGTAACTTGCTTCCGCGGTCATAATATTGTTTTTGAGTGTTTTGAGCTTGTTCCATATTTACCTTGACCGTATCCCATAGATTTTGTAGTTGCGACCTTAAATTGTGAGCATATTCTAGAAGGGGTCTTCCCCCTTCTTCGGCCTCTTCCTCCCATGTTTCGATGGCCATGTCAAGAAGAGATCTTGGCTGTCTTCCAAACACCAGTTCAAAGGGGATGTGTCCTGTAGAGGACTGTTCATGTGTTCGAATGGCATATAACACTAAGGGTAGTTTTTGATCCCAGTCTCTCCCTGACTCTTCCATTACTTTTTTTAGTAAGTTTTTTATTGTTTGGTTATATCTTTCGACTAATCCATCCGTCTGAGGATGATATACCGAGGTACGGATTTGGGAAATACCTAAGGTTTTACATATTTGCTTCATAAGAGTGGACATAAAAGGAGTCCCCTGGTCAGTGAGTATTTCATGTGGGAATCCTACTCGGGAAAAAACGTTAATCATGGCCTGGGCCACTGTCTTAGTTGTCATACTTTTTAAGGGAATGGCCTCGGGGTATCGGGTGGCATAGTCAACCAGTACTAGGATGTACGTATAACCTTTTGTGGATGGTATTACGGGTCCAATTAGATCCATTCCTATCCTACTGAAGGGAATGTCAATAATGGGTAGTGGTATTAGAGGAGCTTTCTTAGGTCTGCCGGGTTCAGTGAGTTGGCATCTGGGACATTGGGAACAAAACTTACGTATGTGAGCAAACACCCCCGGCCAATAGAACCGTCTAAGAAGGTATTCTTCTGTTTTTTCTCTCCCATAATGGCCTCCCCCTGGTTGACAATGTGCCATCGTTAGGACCTGATTGCGATAATGATCAGGTACGACTAATTGCTGTTTATGTTCTCCGGTATTGGTAGTGGTTACTCGATATAAGAGGTTTTTCTTAATGAGGAAGTAGGGACCTACCTCTTCGGTTTCTTCTTCTCTGGCCGACTTCCAAGCGTGAGCGAGAGAAGGATCTATTTTTTGCTGATGGGGAAAACTGACAGGGACTTCATGTGTTTCTGCAATAATGCCTGTGTCTGGTCCTGTTCTCTCCTTCCCCAAGTAAGTAAATTTTTCTATTCGTTTCTCTCTGTGTGATAACTTCCTCCGGATTGTGGGGCTTTCTATACTGCTATTGGAGAAAGGGGCTTCTCTCCACCAATCCTGTGTCAGTTTGTGTTGTCGAACATAATCCAGTATTTCTTGGAAATGTTCATAATCAGTTCCAATGATGCACTCCTCAATCAGATTGGGCATTATACCCATCGACAAGATATCTCGGTGTTTTCCCCATTCGACTGTGACGTCACATAAAGGGTATTGTTCTTTATCTCCATGTATGCAACATATATTCACCCATTGTTCGTTTCTCTCATCTTCTACGGGGACTATATCTGTTTTCACCACCGACTGACTACATCCTGAGTCAACAAGGGCCCATATGAGTTTCCCGTTGACTGTCAAAAGCTGTTTAAATTTTGGGTTACCTTTTCCCGAACACAGTACCCTTCGCCTAGTAACTCCAATTTCCATTGGCTCACTACTATCTTGTTTCCTGGGGCACATTCGGGCGATGTGGCCCCACTCCCCACAGTTGTAACATTGTAGTCCTGCTACCGGGGGAGGGTTAGGAACTCGGTGAGGTACTGGTTCCTCCGGGAAGGGTTTAAATTCAATTTTAGGAATGGGAGGTCCTGGTTTTAGGTTGGGTCGGGTGGATATATTTCTTACATCAGTGGAGCGATGATAGGCACACGCTAAATCAATTGCCATGTCAGTAGTCACCTTTGGATGTTGACGTATCCAATGTTTAGTGGAGGTAGGCAGGGACTCTAAATACTGTTCAAGGACGATTGTTTGGATCACTTCCTCCCTACTATTTCCGGAAGACCCCAACCATTTTAAGGCCAAGTCCTTTACCCAATAATAAAAGGTTCGGGGGTCTTCATTGGGTCCCCATTTAATTTTTCTGAACTTAACCCTATAATATTCTGTGTCATGTCCCACGCGTTCCAAAATACTAGTCTTTATCTCTTGATATGGCGTGGTTCCACCCGGGTTTGCTGCTTGATATGCCGCTTGTAGAATCCCTGTAAGTAAGGGGGCGACATACTGACCCCATCTATCCTCAGGCCATTGGGCGGAGGACGCCACTCTCTCAAAATTAGTGAAAAAAGATTCGGGGTCTTCCCCGTCTTGATACTTCTGTAACACGGAACTTGGGACATTGGGATGTACTTTACTACTAGCAATGGTCTCAGTCAATTTTTTCATGGCGGTCTCATGTACCAGTTGATTATTCGCAAGGATGGTTGCCTGACTTTTCAAAGCCGACTGCAACGCCTCCCTGTCCTCCTTGGCCTCTCGCTGGTGGGCCTCCCACACCAGTTGGAGATGCCGCTGGCCCTCGGCCAATTGCTTTATCATATCTTCTAATGAGGGTTGGTCACTCATGGTTATACTGTTCGATTACTGCGAGGGCTATACAGGTTTATATCCCACTTCTGACACCACTGTCGCAGGTCGAACAGTATAAAGACCACTGAGACGTATTTTAGGTGACGGTAAGTGGTTTATTTTCCTTATGATAGGGGGGTTGGTTTTGGAGTAGTATACACAAAGTCACAAGTTTTATCGTCTTTCTTAGTCACTTGTTCTTCCTTTGTATTGCTTCCCAGGTTCGTGATGGTATATCCTTGTTTCTTGTTTTACAGGTAACCCAGCTGTCGTACTCGCTCATCGGAGTCCAGGATGGTGCCGGAAATAGAAGGGAGAACGCCAAGGTAAGTATTGGGTTTCAGTAATAGGCTTTTCCTATACTCTTACTTTTGGACTGGGAGGTGGTATACACAAAAGGAGGGTTTGGTGCCAGTGGGGAAGTGGTTCAGGGACTAGTGCGCACACTTCTATTATTAGTGTAGAAATAAGTGACCCCGGTGAGTTACTTATAGTGCCCTTCCTTTTACCTCCCTCTCCAACCCTCCTTTATGACCCCTCCCCAGTCCCTTCTCCCCTATTTCCCTTCTTTCTGTCCCAAAAGGACCGTACCTTGTTAAGCCACGACCCTCCAGGGTCGTGGATGGATTGGTAGTGTTCCTCCTGCTGGTGTCCTGCTTCCAGGTTCAGGAGATCTTCTCTTCCCTCTCTGTCTGTCAATTCCTCGTCTGCTTCTTTCCTGGTGTACTTCTCCTCCTCGCACTGCTCTCTCCTTGGTCTCTCTGCGTCTTCTTTTCTCTCCTCTCGCCTTTCTTTTACCGCGTTGTTCCTCTCCCTCCACACCCCTGCGTCTCCTGTTTTCACCTTTTTAACCCGGGAAACAAATGTCGTTTCCCGGGCAACGGTACCTTGTCGGCCGTGTTCCGGCCGCGTCTCCCCGGCAACGGGAAGACGCGGAAATGACGTATCGGCTTCGGCCGATACGTCATTTCCCGTGTCCGTAGCCGGGCGATCCCGGCTACAGACTGTGATGGTCCGGACAGTTATATTTTCTCCTTTTCCCCTGTACTATTCTGTAGGTCAGCGCCCACCAGAAGAAGGATATTTGGCGTACCATCGCCAAGGAAGTCCGGACCCTGGGGGTCCACCACAGATGGAGCACCCACTGCCGTAAAAGATGGGAGAACATTCGCCACTGGAGCAAGAAGACGATGGAGGCCCAACTGGGGATGGCCTCCCACCGTGGGAGGGGTGCCCGTCGCACCATGACCCCCCTGATGTTCTGGATCCTGGCGGTGGCGTATCCGGAGTTGGATGGGCGCTTGAGGGCATCACAGCAGCCACAAGGGGGTGAGTACACTCTCATTCAGCTGATTTAGCGCGCATGGGAGGTGTCTGGGTGGGGGGGTGGGCAGTGGGTTACCCTAGGCCAGGGTTAGTTTTGCAGGCAAGGTCCCTTCGTGAGGCAGGCTATGTGGCACCCCACCAGAGTTAAGAGCCATCTACCCCTAGTCAGGCTCCTGTGACTTCCATGTGTGCAGCAATCGGGCATAGGCCTTGTACCTCATGTCCCTGTGATTAAATAGGGAACTCTAAGTGCATGGTGTAGTGCAGAGGGCTGCTGTGTCTGTAGTGTCCACCAACGGTAGCGGTATTGAATGCACTGAACATGTCTTTCTACTTTCTTCCCCCCCTTTTTGTGGTCTTCCTGTTCTTGTGTGCATTAGCATCATCACGCGGAGGAGCAGTGCCACCGGAGCAGAAGGGAGCTGCATCCCACATGGCCCTGGAGGGCGAGACTACGGACTTCGATTTCACCAATGGGACAGAGGGCGAGGGGAGCTCCACGGCGGGGACAGGAGCTGAGACCAGCGACACCGACTCCTCCTCTGATGGGAGCTCCCTTGCGGTGGCTGGCCCCTCTGTGCCCACCGATTCTACAGGTACAGCCGCCACCCCCTACCAGCACCGCACTCCCAGCAGCCCCTCAGCGTGTGTCCCGTGGCTGCTCACAGAGGAGGGTGGGCATCTCCTTGGCCCCAGGCACCTCAGCCCCTGCCAGCCCTGCTGCCCTCAGTGAGGAGGCCATTGACCTCCTCAGATCCCTCACTGTTGGGCAGTCTACCATTCTGAATGCCATCCAGGGTGTAGAGTTGCAACAGACAAATGCATACCTGGAGTGCATTAATTCTGGTCAGGCAGCCCAACAGTGAGCTTTTCAGACTCTGGCCTCAGCACTGATGGCAGCCATTGTCCCTGTGTCCAGCCTCCCCCCTCCAACTTCCTCCACCCAGACCCAATCCCCAGTACCTCAGCCTATTGCAAGCACACCATCAGACCAGCATGCACACACCTCAACACACAAGGGTAGATCTGGCAAACATAAGCACCACACATCCCACAGGCACTCCCAAAAGCATCATACCCATGCAGACATACCAACAGCCACCACTGCCTCCACTGTGTCCCCCTGCTCCACGTCTCCCTCCTCGCTCCCTGTCACGTCTCACTCACACCTGCATGCACTACATCTTCAGCCACTATGTCCATCACCAGCACGCCCATCACCACACACCGCTCACGTGCACTCACCACCCCCACTACCATTCACACATCCCCTGTGTCTTCTCCCAGTGTGTCTGTGAGCCCACCTCCCAAACTACACAAATTCAGTCACACACCCACCCAACAGCCATCCACCTCACGACAGCCTCCAGCCCATGCATCTTCCCCCAAAGTCAGCAAACGAACCCCTCCTACAACCACTACCTCTTCCTCCACTCCCAAACCCTCTCCATTTACCCATCCCAGTGAGTCTAAAAAACTTTTCCTGTCAAACCTTGACCTCTCCCTACATTTCCCCCACCCCTTCTGTCCCCTAGGGCCCGCCTTTCCAGGTCCCAACCCAGCACCTCAGCCACCACATCACCGGGAACAGTGGTGCAAGCAGTAAACGGCTTCTGGAGTGCGCAAGCACCAGGGCAGCCAGTGTGCCAAGGAGCCAGGAAAAGGACATTCCCCCGCCTCAAAAACTCAAGAAGGTGGCCACAGCCTGGAGGGAGAAGGCCAAAATACCTGCCACCAAGGGCTGTCCCAGGACTACAGTTGTGAGTGGCAAGACAGCTGCGCCACCATCCAAGGTGGGGAAGGGCCAGAAAAAGAAAGGGAAGTCACCGCCACCCTGCACCGCGGACAAGACCACCACCGGCACAGCCACATGCACCGCCGCCACGGGCACCGCTGCCCAGGACACCGCTGCCCAGGACACCGCTGCCAGCAGCACGCTCACTGAGCCACCCACCAGCACCGCTGCCCAGGACACTGGCGCCAGCAGCACGCTCACTGAGTCACCCACCAGCACCGCTGTCCAGGACACCGCCGCCAGCAGCACGCTCACTGAGCCACCCACCACCACCGCTGCCCAGGACACCGCCGCCAGCAGCACGCTAACTGAGCCACCCACCAGCACCGCTGCTCAATGAGCGCCGCAAGCACTGCTGCTACTGAGGCCGCCGCCAGCACCGCCAGCGGCCACACTACATCCTGTGCCAGTGACACCACCGCAGACATGGCTGCCATCCCCAGTGGTCAGTCATACGTGGCTGGTGGTCAGTTCCAGGGGCCTGGACAGCTTCCATGTTGGCCCACCGTCAGTGGAGTATCACATCCACTACCTCAGTCCTTGGCAGGATGAAGCACTCTGGGCCCATAGCCCCCTCCAGAACCAGTGGAAAGATACATCCACTACCTCTGTCCTTGGCAGGATGAAGCACTCTGGGTACAAAGCCACCTCCAGAACCAGTGGAGAGATACATCCACTACCTCAGTCCTTGGCAGGATGAAGCACTCTGGGCACAAAGCCCCCTCCAGAACCAGTGGAGAGATACATCCACTACCTCAGTCCTTGGCAGGATGAAGCACTCTGGGCACAAAGCCCCCTCCAGAACCAGTGGAGACTGTTATCCACTTGAGAGACTGTGGCTTTGCACTCCCCAGGATAAAGCAGTGAGCAAACCACCCACTGGAGAGACTTGAGAGACTGTGGCTTTGCACTCCCCAGGATAAAGCAGTGGGCAAGCCACCCACTGGCGAGGCTTGAGAGACTGTGGCTTTGCACTCCCCAGTATAAAGCAGTGGGCAAACCACCCACTGGAGAGACTTGAGAGACTGTGGCATTGCACTCCCCAGGATAAAGCAGTGGGCAAACCATCCACTGGAGAGACTTGAGAGACTGTGGCATTGCACTCCCCAGGATAAAGCAGTGGGCAAACCATCCACTAGCGAGGCTTGAGAGACTGTGGCTTTGCACTCCCCAGGATAAAGTAGTGGGCAAACCACCCACTGGAGAGACTTGAGAGACTGTGGCATTGCACTCCCCAGGATAAAGCAGTGGGCAAACCACGCACTGGAGATACTTGAAAGACTGTGGCTTTGCACTCCCCAGGATACATCAATGGGCATGGAGCCCCCTCGTGGAGCTGGCGTCGTGCACTCATCCGGCTGAGGCGGCCACCCTTCCCTTCCCCCTGAGGTGCCTGTTTTATTTCGATCTGATGCCCCTGCAGTGTTCTCTCTGTTTGGATCGGGTATTGAGTGTGGGCCTCGCCCATGCATTTTGGGCTCAGTGGTCCACGGACTATGTAGGTGCAGTAAATGGACTTGAAATCTTGGTGCACATATTTGTTAATAGTGTATATATATTTTTGACTAATGGATTTTTCCTGATTACAATCGTTCAAATTATTTCCTTTTGTCCTTGCATTCTTCCAGGGGGGGCATAGGGGTGTAAATATAAAGTTTCAACATGTATTTGTGTGTATGTTGTTGTGTGTGGGAGGTGGGGGTGGGGGTGTTGCGTGTTGCGTGTGTGTGTCACTCTCTTTTCCCTCCCCCCTCCCCTGTATCGTAGGTGCAGTACTCATCGTGGTGGTCGCCGCCATCGGTCGTGTTCCTGGTAGAGGAGCAGGAAGAGAATGGCAGGTAGAATTTGGAGTTCCGGCTCCATGGTGTACTGGTTCCTCGTGGGGTGTGTAGAGGTGAGCGTTTTCCCTTCCAAGTCCTGTTTCCGCCGTGTTTTTGTTCTCGTTGAATCCGCCCCGGAAAAGGTGGCGGATTGGCCTCTCATAATGGTGTGGGTGGTACATGGTCTTCCGCCTGTCTATTGGCGGTGACTGCCATGCTGTTTGTTTGTACCGCTGTGGCGGTCGGAGTGTTAAAGTGGCTGTCTATGTTGGCGGTTTCCGCCATGGTCGTGATGCCATATTTTTTTCCGCCAGCCTGTTGGCGGTCTTACCGCTGCTTTATCACCGACCCCCAGGGTTGTAATGCGGGCCAAATAACATATTTGGAATTAGGAGAGGGAGAACAGGAACACTGATGACACTGCAAAAACGTGAAAGAAAACAAAAGAAGACACCATTTAGCAATATTGGCATAATACATAAGTGATGCAAACATAGTAACAATTGGAAACAAATAAGCACTCACAGAGTAATAAAAGAAGGAATAAAAGAATGGAAAGAAGAAATAGGATATGGGTAACGTAATGAAGAGACAGACTAAGGATAAAAATCCAGGTCTGGAGCGAAAAGCATGAAGAGTGAGCATCAGACGTGTTGACAACTAAAACAAGAAAAACAACAGAGAGATAAAAATAAAATGTATAGAACCAGCCATATAATTTGGAAGGTTTAAGAGAAAAACTGGGAAAAACAAGTGCATCGCAAAATTGTTAAGAACATTGAGCATCCATTATTTCGGATGAAATATTTTGAATAAAAGATTTTAGTTCATCAAATTATCCTGAAGTGCCTTAATAGGTAATTTTATATGAACAAGGATGCAAAATGCCTTACGCCACCAACTTAATATGTTCATATAAAGTTACAGTTTAATTACAAAATGAGTAAAACAGCCCACAAAAAGTTTTTAAAAGGAGGGGAATTCTGCACCAGTTCTTAAAGCACATTTTGAAATAATAGAGTCATCAGCTTACACGTTTTGATTCAAAGCATTGAGGAGCTGGCAATGGTGACATGGCACCCACTCATGTCTGACAAGAACTCACCGCCGCAGCTCCGGGGCACACCTGGGTGTCCGTGCTAATGGTTACCGGCACAATATGCTGCTACAATGTTGGGAGCAATGAGGAAGTGCTTCTGTTTTGTAAAGCACATATTAAAGGTGGCTATGACGTGTTACGACGGAGATTAGAAGTCTGCCGTCATCGAGTTTGGCGTGGACGCCAAGTTCCGCTCGACGTGCTTTTATAATTCACTGGTGAAGCGTTGGTGTTCTCAAATGATCCATTTTGCACAGATGTTTAGCACTGCCAGCAATTTTAGCAGCAGCGGCATCACAGGACGAATGTTTACATGAGCCTCTTGTTTAGATATACCAGAATTCAGCATGCGACACCATTTAGCAAGCAAGTGATTGGCTAAATCATGCTTAGAATCTCAATATTCATTAATTTGTCAGGACTGAACCTAGTCCTGTGCACCTTAGATTGCACTCTTTTTTCGCCGGTGATGCACAGCTATTTGCCACACATAACCTTCTCTTTATGGTGCATTGTATGTTGTAGTAGCATAGAAGGGGCATGCTGGCGTTAATTTCACCAGGCTAATGTCCAGCCAGCTGGATGCATTGATTATTTTAGGGACCAGTCCACTGAGGTTAAAGGTCATCTGACTGTATGTGATCATCCCTCTTAGTATCCTGACTCAAAAGAAAAGTGGTTCTGAACCTGCATTGTGCAGGACACCTCTTGTGCTGCATGACCTCCACAGACTCTTCTACCTAGCTCTAGTTCCTGTGTGCAGAGCTGTATTCCGAGTGCTAATTGTGTTTTTCTCAGTTGTGTGTTTCAGCTTTGAGTTCAATTTGTGTTAAAACCAGGGGTGACGAAACATTCAGTGTTATGGTTTTTGTATTTATAGCACTTTCTCTCACAGGAGGTAGAGGTGTGCTTACAAGACACTAGTTTTATAGAACTGTATTCATGTTCAGAATTCATCATATCTATTTACCCCAAACTATGAATGTTTTTCATAACTAAGGATATGATTGCATATCAGAGTAATGGGTTTCAGATGGCCTGGGCCTTTCTGCTATTTCTCTGCATTTGATAGCATGTTTTTCAATGTTTATGGGGAAGGAGTGTAGGTTTCTCAGGGAACAGGGGCAAACAAATGTTCCCTAGGGCATAGGTGGGAAAAGTGAGTGATAGTGTCTCCAGGAGAATTTGTGTGAGGATCTCTGAGAGGCATCCAACAGGACAAAAATCAGCTACCTCACGCATGACACGCATGGATTTTAGTGTTTCTGACTGCAGATCTTGAAGCTATTTAGCAAAATTGCAGTGAACTGCTCCTTATGCTGCTGTTCTAGCTCAAACACCAGGCGCAAGGTGTGTTACATTTCACAATGTGGTCTCTAGCTTACCCTGAAATGTCATTCCCTACTAACTATAAAAGCACAAGTGGTGTGGGAGTGAATTCTAGAAGGGCAGGAGGATGCCTCCTCATTTGAAACTAAGAAATCAAGGGGCTGGGTTTGGAGAAGTCAAGAGATGTCAAGGCAGCAGGAAAACAATGGGTGGGCAGGTTTGTTCTTGTGCTCTCAAGGCAGCAACCTACCAAGTGCTTCATCTCTCACCCATGTGTTGGGTGCAGTCTGGCTAGGTTCTGAGCCATAACCCGACTTTGCCATTTGGAGCAAGAGAGCAGCTTGGGATGCAAACACCTGCACAAATTTTCGGCCCTCATCAGCCAAACAAGAGTAGGTAATATCTGGCCCTTTCAAAGACTCTGAACTTTCTATCAGGTTATCAGCCTTGATTGCTCTTCTATTTCATTGCTCACTCGTGAGGTGTAAATGTACAGTAGAAGGAAACATAATTTTCTTTAACAAAGGTACATTCCTACTGGTTGTGTCACCCTTGCCAATTGTTTCTGTTTGATTTGACACCACTTTATGCATTTGACAGCATCTCTGCCTTGCGGATGTTGCCATGGCCTCTATGATTATCCCCTTTCTTTGGTGCACATGCACAAGTTACACCGGTGTCCATTGGGGTTAGCTAATTGCCCTGCTGAATACATGTTTTAGTCCTCCTGTTCCCAATCCACTCAAATGGTCAACTATTATCACAGACTATCCAGGCAGATCTCTCACTCTTTGCCCGGCCTCTTCTCTAATAAAAACAATGAAAATAACAAGGCAGCTGCAGAAAAAATGATAACCCCCAGCTAATTCTAATTACATTTTGTGCATCTATCTCTCACACCCCCTCCTCCATAGTTTTTTTAAAGTACATATTAAATAGTTGTATATATTTTATACTGCTATTTAATTTATACTTTAACATTTTTGCATTTATTTATAACAATATTTGACATGTTTGCATGTATGATATTTTTTTACATTTTGCACACTGTTTTGCAGTGTTTCCGTTGGGTGTGTTGGAATGTGGAGCAGGTGGATTATTTTCTGTTGGTAGGGAAAAAAGTTAGTTTCATTTGGAATGTTTATTTGTTGGTAGCTTGTAGAAGCTGATGTTATTAGGTTTATTTTTACTCAATATTGGGGCGAGTTTAAAATATTTCAATACATTTTTTATACTTTGTTATATCTTTTTGCTGGTTTGTGATAGGTGTTTTGTTTCTGGCAGGTTATAACTTTTCAAAGTCAATTTTTTTTAGGAATTACATGTAAAGAGAAAGAAGTTGGAAAGTGTTTTGTTAATTGTTTGCTATTTTACATTTGTAATTTATTTATGAGTTAGTTTTACTTTAAATGTAAGTTTTACTTACTTAGGTAGTTGTTGAGATGTGTATATTTTCCTTTATGGGTCTGGTCACAGAATACAAGATTTTCCTCATCTTGCAGTGTTTGTTGTTTTAAAAGAATTTAGTTGGTAAAACGAGTGTGGCTTTTATATTGTTGATTTAACTGTTTGTCTGACGTTATTGGTTAAGTTTGTTTATTATTTGAATTTATCAGTTAGTTTTATTTTTTATCTGTTATGTCCTTCTATGGTAAATGCTACTTTAGGTTTTATTTATATATGTTGCTATATAGCTTGATAGTTTAAAGAATAATTATATATATATATATATATCCAAAACAACCTCCGAAATGAGGAAGCCACCAACCCTGCAGGGCAGCTTCAGCATATGGGTACGGAGCAACCCATGAATCAACAAAGTGTTGAAGCCAGCTTCTTCTTCTTCTCTCTCACTCTCTTTCTCTCTACATATATATATATATATATATAAATATATATATATATATATATCTATGACTTAATTTATAAATGTTTGTAGTTAATAACAATACTTTTTTGGTTATATTCTTATGAATTTAGTTATATATTTTTTGGTGTAATCATAAGTATTTTGGTGATGCAATACCTTTATTTTTAACTTTACCATGTTATAAAATACTTTATGTTTATTTTAAATATTTGTTTTACGTACAAAGTGTTTATTTACGTACTTATCAATGGTATTGTATTATTTTGGTGTTATTATTGTGGTCGATATTGTGTGAATAATGTTTTTGACATACTATATGTTTATTTAAAGGTGAAGATATTTTTGTTTCCGATATTTATGTTTTTATTGGTTGGGTATAGGAATGCAATATTTTTGTTAACGATATTTATTGTCTGATATGTTTATATTTCGATATTGTATGCATCCATATTATGTTAATGATCTTTAAACTGCATCTGTCATTATACTGTCCGATCCACCTTTCTCCTTGACTGCTGGCTGTGGCCGGAGGCTGTGCAAAAGTTGTTACAGCTGAGAAGTTACATTATTTTCTTATTATAAGTGTCTAGAGCCGGCACAACTCAACTCTAAATTGGGAACAGTCTTTTATACAGGAATTACAGCCACCCATGTGTTATGAAACAATAAGTACCACATATGAGGCACCCTAGTGTTGGATACATGAAGAGTGTGGATCTCACTACAAAAGATAGTACTCCAACAAAATAATGTACTTATTCTGACCAAAGAAACCAGGTGAAATATGAAAGGGAAAAACACTCTAAACTTTACGCACTTTTTGAGCAATCCAACAGGCCAAGGCATGTATGACAAATCTATTGTATTAAGCATGCACGTAATAAACAAACAGGTTATTCTCCATCTGTGAAAAGGCAGAGGTCACTTGAGCAAGGGAGAAAACTATATACAGGTACTCAGTTCTTATCTCATGAGTGCAGTCCTTTTCTTAGTGTTGGAATTTTGTCCTTGCAGCTGGTGTCCTGTAAGAGGGTATAAAGCATTTGAAGTATTGGATGCATCCAGGGTTTGCTGTACTATTCATACCCACCAGGAGTGGCCGAGGCTATGGAAGTTTGTGATGGGTGAGACATCAGCCTGGTCCCAAGCTCAGTGAAGAAGAAGTAGCCAGGTTGAGCAAAGGGCCAGAAATGTTGCAGATGGTAGACCTGCAAACCCCAATGAAGAACGGAGAGATAGTTCAAGAAATAGGGGCCTTGAAGGTGGGAGCATCTTATTTGTCCAGTAAGTGCTACAGTAGGCCTTTGCTGAGATAGTTCAGGATGAGTGTGGTGGGTGACTCACAATCCAGTGATGAGCCGTAAGTTTCCAGGTTTCCAGCATAGGTGCATGGGGAAATATGGGGAAATACATTTAATGATAGACCAAACTAACTTGAAGGTGTGGTGAGCCACCCTTGTTCAGAAAAAATCCTTTAGCTAATTGCAGAGGTCAGTCTAGAGCAAGCAGTCAACCCTCTTTCCATGTCGATGTGCATTTCCTGGGAGGCCAGGAATGTCCTTGGTCCTAGTTGAAGCCAGGATCTTTACTTGAGCTGTGGTCTGTCCTGTGAGCTCACATTCACATGGGTGTGCTCGGTTCACTGTGGTTTCAGCCCACAGTATGGTTGCAGTTCATGCTTCCTTCGCCAGTACACTGGGTAAACTTCTCAGACTTGGTAAGCCCTGGCTTGGTTAGGGTGAAAGAAACCTAAAGTATGTTGTGGAGACAGCAGCCCCAGATCTGGTGGTTTGCTTGAGACCAGCAGTATGGTGCCAGCCCAAAGATGTATTTCATAGATGCGCCATCAGTCTCCTTATGGTGTACTCATAAAATGAAAGTTCAGGCGCTGGAAAGTTCATACAAGAACCTCTGAATTAACAAGTATTCTAAAAGTTTCACACCCGGCCTGGAGACGATATTCCTTCCTGCTCATTCCAACATCATCTGAGGTTCAATTTCATTTAAGGAGCGAGGCATAACATGAACTCCTTATTGCCCATGATATGGGCACACCCTTAAAACGTATGATCCTATTTTAGTGCATACAATTAATGCTAGTGATATTGATGTAGGCAGCATGTATAATATGCAGACCTATACGTTTATTTATTTGCAGAGTTTTATAAAGCATGAACTTGGCCTATCCATGTATCAGGGCACCTCACAGGTAACAATCAGGTTAGGACAGGAAGGATGGTGTAAGGAAAAAGTATAGGGAGTAATGAAAATACAAAAAGAGATACAGTACATCACAGCTGTTCGGTATATCCAAGAACCAAAAGTTTGCACCTAAAAGGCATGGGGGAGTCATGCAAACACAAAAAGAGATACAGTACATCACAGCTGTTCAGTAAGTCCAAGAACCCAAAGGAGTTCACTAGTAAATGAACTAGCACTCATAGAAGGTGTAGTTAGTGGAAGAGTCCGTTCAACAGAACATTTTTTTCTTCTTTTTCTAAATATGTAGGGGAGAGGTTTGTCCTGGTTTCTGGTGGTGGTGCATTCCATATTCTTGGGGCAAGACTGGAGAAGGAGCGGTTGTAGGTCTTCTTTTTTTGAACTTCTGTGGCTTCAAAAGTAGTGTTTTAGAGCTTCTTGAGGAGCGATTACCACCTGATAGTTCAAGTTTTTTAGTCAGGTAGACAGGTGTGTTGTAATGCAGGGCCTTATGAGTCATGCAAGATATCTTCAGTTTTATCCTAGCTTCCAGTGGGAGCTATTTTAAATGGTTAAGGACAGGGGAAATGTGTTTGAATCTACTGGAGCCAGTAATGGGCCTAGCGTCTGAGTTTAGAGTGGCCCTTAGAAGGGCAAGCCTTACTTTGGGTAAACCCGCCCATGTAGTGCTCCCATAGTGAAAGCGGGAAATTACCAGAGATTGAACAGCTAGCTGGAAGTCATGAGGGGGCAGGAAAGGTTTTATTTTCCTTAGTATATTTAGCTAGTAATTAGCACCCTTGTTGGTGGAACTGATGTAATATTGCATGTTCAGATTTTTATCAAGCGTTATACCTAGACATTTGCTAGAATCGATCAAGTGACCTCTGACCTGCTTTTAGGGTCTAGAGCTTGATCCCCACGCGCACAGCTCCACCAAGTTGTGCCCGTGTCCCTCACCCCACGCACGCTGATGTCGCGTGTTCGAGGCCCTCCACCACCCGCAGGCACCCGCCTGCGCCTCATCCCTGGTGTCTAGTGGGCTGCTCTGGTAAGCGTTCCTAGTTTTGTGCCTTATTTTCTGTGCTTTTTACTTTCTTGTGCCTTTTATTCTTGCTTGTGCCTCTTCTGTGCCATTTTTTGCCCCTTTGTGCCCTGTGCCCCTTGTGCTCCGTTTTCAGCTCTCCTGAGCCGTTTCGGCCTCCCACCGCTAAGTCCCTGCGGCCCGCCCCATTCTCTTACCTCCCACCTTCCAGCTGCTCCTCCCTCCCACCTCCCCTTCTTAATGGTGGCCGCGCCACAGAGGCTAGCCCGTCTGCGCCCATCCGCGCCTGTTGGGCCCCCGCACCACCAGATGCCGCTACACAGCCAGTAACCTCCACGCCCTCAATCCAGGACGCTCCTCCGTCTGCTTCCAGTCCACTCCGAAGCACACCAAGGGACCCTTCTCCAGCAGAGCCTGCAGCTTCACCTGCACCCTAACTACAAAGCACCGCAACAGACCCGCCGACAACCACCTCAGCTGCATTCTCCTCAACACCCGCTCCGTCCACAAACACGCAATCGAACTCCGGGACCTACTGACCTCATCATCACCTGACGCCGCTTTCCTCACCGAAAACTGGATGAACTCGGCCTCGGAACCAGACATAGCCATAGCCATCCCTGAAGGCTACAAAATCACAAGAAGAGACCGCAACAACAAACCAGGAGGAGGAATCACCATAGTTCACAAAAGCACCATCAGAGTCTCAACCAGCACCCACGACACCCTCAACCCCGCCGAGCACCTCCATTTCAAAATTCACGTCATCGCCAACACCACCCTCTGAGGAACACTGGTCTACAGACCCCACAGGCCCCGACCTCACTTCTGCGACGCCATCGCCGACATCATCAGCGCCCAAGCCCTCGCCTCTACAGACTACATCCTCCTCGGTGACCTGAACTTTCACTTAGAAAACAACAAGGATATCAACACCAGCAACCTGCTCTACAACCTCGCCAACCTCGGCCTTAAGCAACTCGTCACGTCGCCCACTCACCCTGCAGGCCACACACTCGACCCCATCTTCTCAGCCAGCAGCCACGTCTCCTTCAGCCACACCACCGAACTCCACTGGACTGACCATCGCTGCATCCATTTTTCTTTCCAGAAGCCAGTCACTCACCACCACCCTACACAACCCCCCACCGCTACTGGAGCAAAATCTTGTCAGAACAGCTGGTCTCCACCCTCGCCCAGGCCCCACCTCCTAATGATCCCAGACCCCAACACAGCCACCACCAACCTGCATCAATGGATAGACGACTGCGCCAACACCCTCGCGCCACTCAAACAACCCTCAGACATCTGCTACAGAACCAAGGTGAGCTGGTTCACCCCCGACCTACAGGCCTCCAAGAAGAATCGAGAAAACCCGGTGCCATGAACCTACCAAATCCAACCACATTGTCCTCAAGACTGCCATCCGCAAACATCACCAGCTGATCCGCACCACCAAAAGAACCTACTACAAAAGCTGCATAGACACCAATGCTCACAACGGCAAAGAGCGCTTCGGCATCATCAAGGAACTCTCGAAACCCCAGGCTCTGCTCCAACGAACCCCCGCCATCACAGGAGCTCTGCAACTCCCTCGCCACCTATCTCCATCGAAAGATTGAAAACATCCACAACAGCTTCAACCCCCAGACCCACCAGCCAACCACAGACACCCACGACCCCAACGCACCAAGTGACACCAACCTCCTATGCGCTTGGACCCACGTCAACAATGAAGACACCGTCAACACCATGGCCTCCATGCACTCCGGCTCCCCCTTGCACCCCTGCCCACACCATATCTTCAATAAAGCCAGCAATATCATCGCCCCCCACCTCCACGCCATCATCAACAGCTCCTTCGAGACAGCCACCGTCCCGGAGAGATGGAAACACGCCCTGTTGAAGAAACCCAAGGCGGACTCAGATGACCCCAAGAACTACCGGCCCATCTCCCTCCTTCCCTTCCCAGCAAAGGTCATCGAGAAAATCGTGAGCGGCCAACTATCTCGCTTCCTGGAAGACAACAAGGTGCTCCACACCTTCCAATCCGGATTCCGCAAGAACCACAGCACTGAGACCGCACTCATTGCTGCTACAGATGACATCAGGACCATGCTCGACGAAGGCGAAACAGCAGCGCTCATCCTCCTGGACCTCTCCGCAGCCTTCAACACCGTTTGTCACCATACCCTTCGCACACGCCTCCACAATGCAGGGATCCGCAGCAAGGATCTCGACTGGATCTCTTCATTCCTCTCAGGCAGAACCCAGAGAGTCCGCCTTCCGCCGTTTTTGTCCGAAGCTTCCAAGAACATCTGTTGTATCCCCCAAGGATCCTCCCTCAGCCCATTGCTCTTCAAAGTCCATATAGCCCCACTCGCCAACATTGCACGAACCCACCACATCAACATAGTATCCTACGCAGATGACACCCAGCTGATCCTCTCCCTCATGAAAGACCCTGCAACTGCAAAAAACAACCTCCACAATGGACTTCACGCCATCGCCAACTGGATGGAATCAAGCCGCCTCAAGTTAAACACTGACAAAACAGAGATCCTCATCTTCGGCCCCGACCTCTCAGCTTGGAACGACTCCTGGTGGCCTACCTCCCTAGGAACCGCACCCACACCCACCACCCAAGCACGAAACATAGGATTCATCCTGGACTCAGCACTCAGCATGACTCAGCAGGTCAATGCAATCTCCTCTTCCTGCTACAACACCCGCTGCATGCTCTGCAAGATCTTCAAATGGATTCCCGTAGAAACCAGGAAAACAATCACCCACACTCTTATCATCAGCCGACTAGACTACGGAAATGCACTCTACGTGGGAACCGCGGCCAAACTCCAAACGAAAATGCAACGAATACAAAACGCATCCGCCCACCACATCTTCGACGTCCCACGCCGCAACCATATCTCATCCTGCCTCAGAGATCTACACTGGCTACCCGTAAAGAAGAGGATCACCTTCAAGCTCCTCACCCACGCACACAAAGCCCTCCACAACACTGGCCCAGCCTACCTCAATGACAGACTCACATTCCACACTCCCACCCGCCATCTCCGCCAGCCTCGCCCTCACCTCCATCCCCCGCATCTGCCTCACCACTGCCGGAGGAAGATCCTTCTCTCACATCACCGCCAAGACCTGGAACTCCCTACCGCTCCACCTACACCAGACCCAGGACCTCCTGACATTCAGGAAACGCCTCAAAACATGGCGATTCGATCAGTAGATTCCCCCCCCCGCGCCTTGAGACCCTGACGGGTGAGTAGCGCGCTCTATAAATTACTTGATTGATTGATCGATTGAAGTGACGTGCGCAATTGAGGGCAGTGAGTTGTTTTAGCCATTCTTCTATGGGGCCAAGTGAACGTGAATGATGATCAGGAGGATTTCGATTTTGGGCATGTTAAGCCTGAAGTGTTTTCAGGTCAGCCAATGTTGGGTTTTCAGCAGTGTGCAGTTTAATGTTTTGATATCTTTGGGAGAGGAGATTTTCAAACACAGTTGTGTATCATTAGCGTACATGTGGTAGTGAATGTTAGAGAGCTCCAAAAGATCAGTAAGCAGTTCCATGAGTAGGTTGAAAATGGTGGAGAGAGCAAGGATCCTTGTGGAACTCCAGATGTGACTGGTGTGGTGTTAGATAGGTTTTGATTTACTCTCATTCTCTGTCATCTCTTGTGAAGGAATGAGGCAAACAATTTGAATACAGGACCAGATAGGCCCATCCTCTGCTCAAGAAGGTTGATGATAGGATCATGCTTTTCAGTATCGAAAGCAAAGGAGAGATCAAGTAGAATAAGTAGGCAGGATTCATTCTGATCTAGCATTCTTATGGTGTCACAGATAATACGTGTTAGCGCCGTTTCCGTGCTGTGACTGGATCTGAAACCATATTTATGAAGATCAAGGAGTTGAAATTGCTCAATGTGGTTACAGAGTTGCATATGTATGTATTTCTGTAATAGCTTTGCTACTGTTAGGATGTTGCTGATAGGGCGGTAGTTGGAAAGGTGGGATAAGTCTGCATTTGTTTGTTTTTTTGGAATAGGGGTGACCCGTCCTATCTTTAAGCAGTCTGGAAACATGCCCTGAGCAAGAGATACATTGTCAATCTTCGTCCAGAGAGGAAGTAAGGAAGGACTGAACTGATTGAAGAGCTTGGAGGGCAGAGATTCAATGAAATAGTTAGCAGGTTTTATAGTAGTTAATATTTTGAGCAAAGCTGCTTCATCCGGGATTTTAAAGGTACTCCATGTGGCATTGTTTTTAGTGGTGTAGTTGTAGAAGGGGGAGCTACTTTGGTGCTGAACTGGAAGGAGTCTAGGATGTGTTGGGTGAAACTGTGAGTCACGGTGAAGATCAATTGCAATTCTCCTTATCTTTTCAGTGAAATAGGTGGAGAACTCCTCACCACTTGGTAAGGGTCCATTGTTAGCCAAATGTAAGTTAGAGTTGCATATTGTTTGATGATATCGAAAAGCTTCCTGGGTCCGTTTTTATTTGGCATTGTCTCATTATGACCTAAAATAATCCACTTTGGAACTTTGGATATGTTTATTATAGGAACTTCTTGCTGACCTCAGGAGCCTGACTGAGATGAGAGATGGAGTGGGAGCTGTCCAAGATCTTTCCCCTAACCTTAGTTTGCGTCCTTCCTCATTAAGGCTTTTCATTGAATTCTTTTAAGCTGCTTAGGAGCAATCATGTCCAAGGTATCAGTCATGGATTGTATGTAGTATTCGGTAAGATCATTAACATTAGTCATGTTGGTAGGGGGCAGCAGGAAGTTGTTGCCAATGGAGGGAAGATCAAGTGAATTAATATCATTTAAGTTTCTGGACCAATATCTGGATTTAAGCGGTTGACCTTTTCTAGACAGCACCTTCTCCAGTATTAGGTAGGAGATTAGGTAATTGTCCGACCAGTCACATGGGGTAATAGATTCAAGTTGGATGGTGTTATCCTTAGATATAATACAATCGAGGGTGGAACGTCTAATATGAGTAAGGCCATTACAAACATTGAGTGAGGTTGAGGTCAATGAGGAAGGTCTTGAAAGTGTCCAATACTGGGTCAGTGAAGTCATTCCACCATATGTTGAAGTCCCCTAGGAAGATATGATTGTGTGCTTGACCGAGTTAGAGGAGGTGGTTTCCATTAATTACTTGATGAAAAGTGGGTTGTTACCAGGCGGGTGGTAAATCATGTGACGTTTGCAAACAATCTTGTTTTTGCTCCAGGTTTCAACCCCTAGGTATTTGCAGGAGGGCATAAGCACAGTTTTAGATTGCTTCAGGGTGAGCGTGGAATGGAATATGCATGCTAGCCCTCCCCCTGTTTTACCAGATATATCTAGTCTGATG
This sequence comes from Pleurodeles waltl, assembly GCF_031143425.1. Lineage (NCBI taxonomy): Eukaryota > Metazoa > Chordata > Amphibia > Caudata > Salamandridae > Pleurodeles > Pleurodeles waltl. The sequence goes on from NC_090447.1 coordinate 183,952,994, forward strand.
ATTTCATAGTTGAGGGGGACTAGGCTGTCCAAGACAGGTGAAGAGGTCCTTGTGAGCCACGCTTCCATTAAAATAATGATATCAAGGTCATGTGAGAGAATGAGATCTGCAATATTCGCAGCATGTTTGACTGCCGATCTCCAATTGAGGTGCATAGATCTGATATGCGATTTAGATTCAGAGACTTCATGGTGAGTTATGGAAACTTGAAGTAGGTTGCGTGCATTTAAGGAACTGTGGTTGCGACTTGGTTCTCTCAGTGGGTTGGAGGGAAACATCTGGATAGTAGCTGGTGAGGGAGGAGAGTTCCAGATAGTAAAGGATTAGTATAACAGCAGGGAGTGGATGTCAGCATTCAATAGGTGGTAGCCCTTATGGGGTCTGGAGATGGAGTTGAGAAGAGGTTTAGTTTTCCAGGTCAAGTTCATAAATCTTTCTCTGTAGGCTGGCCTTTGTTAGGAATGGCTCAGCCATCCATTACGGGTTGAACAATGTTGTTTGGTGATTGCGGTTTGGTTATCCCAGGGGGTAAGGTTGAGTATCAGGAACCGAGCTTGGAGATGGTATGAATAAGGTTCTGGATATTGACTTTAACTAATTGAAAGTCTTGAATGAGTTCAGCAAATTTATTCTCCAGTGAAGTGTGGTAATCCATTCTTAGGGGAATGTAATGTGGTTTAAGGATGGATGATGTGTGTCTGTCCCCCAGGGCAGTCAGAGCGGATCATGGTTATTCGGGAGCAGAGAAGGAGGGAGGTGTGATAGGAGCCCTGATAGGGGGGTGATGATTGTTAGACAGGCTGCAAGGGATAGTCATGGGGAGGGGTTAGTCGATAGGAGCGGTCGGTAACTGAATCTTAAGATCACCAGCAGGCGGCACATAATGTTGTTGATGGATCGTTGATGATTGATTGGTGACCGGAATGGTCTAGTGGTTCACCATTTGGGTAGCAGATGGGAACGAAGAGGATGAATCATTAAGCGGGGCAGGCAGGGTAGTATCCAAGTAAGTCTCCTGGCAGGGTCTGCTACCAATTCTAGCGTTTTGGGTAATATTGATTTGATGAGCTATAAGTCCGGACAGGTTAGATAACTGGATTGAAGGGGAAGGGCAGGAGTCCTTTCGTCCGAAGGGTGGTATGGGGTCATTGATGAAGGTTCCCATATTGGAGTGGAGAGAGTGGTCATGATGTAAGATAGGTGATGTGATAGAAGGAGTTCTGGGAAATGCCTGAGTTTCCATCATGGCACATGAGGGAAGAAGTAAACTTTTAGTGGCGAAGGGGGCATCATTTGATAATGTATTTTTGATCCTCAAAAATATCTCATCAAAAAGTTCTAAGTTATAGTCCGATGCTTGAATAAGAACATTTCCATTATTGTAGAGAGAGATGGTAGCTTAGGCAATGAAGAACAGTGAAGGTTTTATGGATATTCTAAGGCAATGTCCTGGATGTGCTAATCTTGAGTGATGAAGTAATGACTCTCCTCCATTGTGTCCTTTTGTTGGTGAAAAAGATAAGATCAGTGACTACCAATCCTTTATGGTGACAAAAGTAGTTGCCAGAGATGAGTGTTTCAGGATTTCGTTTAAGAAGCTAATTTTTGAAGCTTTTTGCTGCGTTTTTGGACAGGTTTGGGGGGTAGGTAATCTTGAACACATTATGGCCTAATTGTGGATGTAAACAGTGAGTAGGATTTAAGTCATCAGACTTCATGGCTGCTATTGGTACAGCAGTTTATAGGTAAGTAGCAGCTGACTGAGGCTGAATCCAAATGTAAGCAGATGGTTAATGCACACTTTAACTGAACTTATGATTATTTGTTCATTGATGCATTCCAATTGAGTGTCAGAGAAATTCTTGTGTCATCAAGAAATTTTCTAGGTAGAGGAGTTATTGTGAAGGGGTATTCAGGTATATAGGTGTAGCAAATGACTGCTCCAAAAGGGCTTCCGAATCATAGCCTTGATTATGAGTCTGAAGTCCTTCTTTCTTTGTATTGAACGTGATAAGTGATAAGTCCTATGGAACTGAAGACCTTAAAGGATCATTTTCACCTTTCATGTAAATGTGAAGGCACAGTCCTCTGTTCCATTCAACTTGTGGAGACAGGACGCCATTTTAAGCTGAGGTCTGCATGGGGGGGAGGCTTGAGAGGTCACCAAAATGGAGGGCTTCTGAGCATGGAAACCCAGGTCAGTGTAAATATAGCATCCCCAATCCTGCAGCCAGAGGAAGCGTCTCATCTGGATCAATGCAACAGTCAGCTATGCTGAGTGCAATTTGGGCATCCAGGCAGGCAATGGCAGGCATCGAGATAGTACCCCTGCAGGAACTGGGGTCACCTAGCAGATGTCACTAGGAGGGGGAGAGAAAAGTAGGCAGACCAGTGGTTAACACAAGCCCCTGCTAGGGACACAGATGGGGACTGGATCAAAGCTGCAGAGCCAACCCCCCCAGCCGCAATGCGGCTGGCTTACATGTGTTCAGAGGCCTTCGCGGATAGAACCGAGGGCTATGCAGGCAGACCGCAATATTGTTAGTGTAGGAGAGTAGTGGGCAGTCCAGCGGCTAGTAACAGCCCCTGCCAGGATGGAAAAGGACGATTGGACAGCAGCCACAGTGCCGACCAGCCTCCACAGTGCGACCAGCCCATGGCACAACCAGAGGGGGACCAGGGCCCACCAAGAAAGCGTTGAGGGAGCCAGCAGCAGAGCAGGAAGGCCAGAAACCCAGACACGGACAGCACAGCTCAAGTCCACCCCTGGATCAGGATGAACATGCACAGGCTCCGAGCAGGCAGGCAACTCCAAGGCAACCCCCCACAGCAACTCACCAGAAGGATGAAGGAGTCGAGTGGCATAGAACTGGGCAGCAGGAGCAAAGGGGCACACCATCTAGGTATGCACAGATGCTGCAGATTGAAGTCACTGCGGCAAGGAAGATGGAAAGATGAACGGCATCAAAACCTCTGGTCCATCAAGTAGGTAAGACTCGAGTTCTCCAAATGTGTATCAATTTTAGCCAAATATTAGTCTTATTGCGAAGCTAGTTGGTACAGGGGATTATGACAGGGCTTAAATAGGGATATTTATGGATAAACGATTCGAAGCTCAGGCGCTTCTTAAAGGAGCTCCAGCTCGACGGCCATCTTGAGGAGTGATGAGTGCATGTGGTCATGCGCTATGGTGTTCCTGTTAAAGAACATGTCTGAAATAATGCTCCACTCTTAACCCCTTCAATGCGGGCGTCGGCCACTGGCCGACGTCCGCACTACCTCCCTGGTGCGGGTCACGACCAGTGGCCGACACCAGGGAGGGGGTTAATAAATCCTCGGTTGCGTCGCACCCGAGGATTTATTATTATTTTTTTTGCCCCAGGGAGACACGGAAGCTCTTCCGTGTCTCCCCCCGCCCCCCACCCGCCCCTCTGTGACGGTGGCGCGCTGACATAACAAAGTTGATTTCCCCACGTTCGGGAAGGCCTCGTAAGAAAGGGGAGAGTTATCGGGGGCCAGGAAACACCACTAGACGCCAGGGATTTCACTTGGGGGGGTCGGCCTCCTCGGAAAACGGGCCGCCCCCTCCCCCCGGGGGCATATTTTTTTTAAAAAAAAGGTAGGTGCCCCCTGGGGAGGGGGCGCGATCGTGCCACCCCCAGGGGCAAAAAAAAATTTTTCCCCAAAAAATAAATAAAATAAAATAAATGGACAGGGGGTCGCCCGTGGGCAGGGCGACCCCCTGTGGGGGCAATAATTTTTGTTGTTGTTGTAGGGTTTCCCTGGGGGCCATTATGGCCCCCAAGGAAACCATACAACAACAAAAAAAAATAGATCTATATATATATATATATATATATATATATATGCAGATCTATATATGTAGATATATCTATGTACATGGATATATCTATAGATAGATCTATATATATATATATATATAGATCTATCTATAGATATATCTATGTATATATATATATATATATATATATCTATCACTTTTGTCAATATGTGTGTGGTTTCCCTGGGGGCTGCTATCGGCCCCCAGGAAAACCAGACCCACATATAAAAGTGATATATATATATATATTTATATATAGATTTGCCACCAGTTGTCTTGCAGTTGCAGCTTGCGTCTTCAAAGCAATGCACATACTTCAACTGACGCATTTCACCTGTAGCTTTTAGGCTGCAATAAAAAAGTCAAGTAAGTATTGTGATTATGTTTCTGCTACGAAAGGATCAGACTTTTGTCTAGTGGCAGTTTTAGTGCCATAAAGAAGCGCAGAAGGTTTATATGCCTACTGCAAAGAGCAAATCTGTATTGTATGTCAATAGCTGAGTACATTAGTAAAGTCAGCCATTACCTGCGCTATAATACAAATGAAATGTATGTGCGGGGCAGCTATGGAGAGATGAAGGGCACTTTTGCTGGGTGGTAATGAGGGAATCCGAGAAGGAGGGAGTGGGAGCACCAATAATGATTGTTGGACTGGGCACAGGAGGTGCTAAAGACTGTGACGAATGGTATGTGACAAGGTGTTTTTTGAGTGTCTTGAAAGAACGTGCTGATTGAGGGAAGAAGCGTAGGTAAGGTGGCCTCTACTGTTGCACGTATCTCACACACACCATCGATTTTGTGACTGTGTATGTAGGCTAGTGTTTTAGAGCAACAGTTTAGCCAATAGCAGAGATGGCATCTTGATGGATGACTGCTGCCGGCACTCGGGTTATAGAGGACAGCTCTGACATAGGATCAGAGACTGAGACATCAGATACTGAGACAGCATCTGAGGGATAGGACAATGGTGCAGACTTTGGGAGTGATTTTTCAGTCGGAGGAGTCCCATTCGATAACTCCTCTTCCAGTACATTATGAGGGAGGTGATGAGGACAGTCCTGCTGTCCCTTCACAAGCAGTCTGTGCAACTGGGTAATAGTGGGTTAGCCCAACCCAGAGAGCAGGTGAATGCGGCGGCAAGAAGAGAGAGAGAGAGAGTGCTCTCCTGCGAGCTCCCCAATTTAGTTCAGCCCCAAATTCCACAGCCCAAATCGTATTGTGGAGACATCAAAATTATCTATCACAAAACAAACTGGTTTTGTGAGGCAGGCACCTGTGTTTTTGGTCCTGGGTTCGGCGGCCATATAGAGAAACACACTAAACCCAAACATTTCTGGAAACTAGACATTCGGGGGAGTCCACAGAGGTGTGACTTGTGTGGGTTCCCCAAAGTTTTCTTACCCAGAATATCCTGCAAAGCTGAAATGTTGAATAAAATCTCTTATTTTTCTCGCATTTCTGTCACACAAACTACAGGAATATGCAGGGATCCACAAAATTCCTACCACCCAGTGATTCCTCACCTGTCCTGATAAAAACACTACCCCACTTGAGTGCCTACACCTAGTGCCTGCGTCAGGAATGGATCACCCCAGGGTCAACAGCTGCCTCATGTAAGGACCAACATTGACCGTTGTGTGATCTATTCCTGTCGCGGGCACCAGGCCTACCCACACAAGTGAGGTACCATTTTTATCGGGAGACTTGGGGGAATGCTGGGTGGAAGGAAATTTGTGGCTCCTCTCAGATTCCAGAACTTTCTGTCACCGAAATGGAAGGAAAAAGTGTTTTTTTGGCCAAATTTTGATGTTTGCAAAGGATTCTGGGTAACAGAACCTGGTCAGAGCCCCACAAGTCACCCCATCTTGGATTCCCCTGGGTTTCTAGTTTTCAAAAATGCGCTGGTTTGCTAGGTTTCCCCAGGTGCCGGCTGAGCTAGAGGCCAAAATCCACAGGTAGGCACTGTTTTCTCTGAAAAAATGTGATGTGTCCACGTTGTGTTTTGGGGCATTTCCTGTCGCGGGCACTAGGCCTATCCACACAAGTGAGGTATCATTTTTATCGGGAGACTTGGGGGAACGCTGGGTTGAAGGAAATTTGTGGCTCCTCTCAGATTCCAGAACTTTCTGTCACCGAAATGTGAGGAAATCGTGTTTTTTTAGCCACATTTTGAGGTTTGCAAAGAATTCTGGGTAACAGAACCTGGTCAGAGCCCCACAAGTCACCCCATGTTGGATTCCCCTAGGTCTCTAGTTTTCAGAAATGCACAGGTTTGGTAGGTTTCCCTAGGTGCCGGCTGAGCTAGAGGCCAAAATCTACAGGTAGGCTCTTTGCAAAAAACAGCTCTGTTTTCTGTCAAAAAATGGGATGTGTCCATGTTGTGTTTTGGGGCATTTCCTGTCGCAGGCGCTAGGCCTACCCACACAAGTGAGGCATCATTTTTATCGAGAGACTTGGGGGAACGCTGGGTGGAAGGAAATTTGTGGCTCCTCTCAGATTCCAGATCTTTCTGTCACCGAAATGTGAGGAAAACGTGTTTTTTTAGCCACATTTTGAGGTTTGCAAAGAGAACCTGGTCAGAGCCCCACAAGTCACCCCATCTTGGATTACCCTAGGTCTCTAGTTTTAAAAAATGCACAGGTTTGGTAGGTTTCCCTAGGTGCCGGCTGAGCTAGAGGCCAAAATCTACAGGTAGGCTCTTTGCAAAAAACAGCTCTGTTTTCTGTCAAAAAATGGGATGTGTCCACGTTGTGTTTTGGGGCATTTCCTGTCGTGGGCGCTAGGCCTACCCACACAAGTGAGGTATCATTTTTATCGGGAGACTTGGGGGAACGCTGGGTGGAAGGGAATTCGTGGCTCCTCTCGGATTCCAGAACTTTCTGTCACCGAAATGAGAGGAAAATGTGTTTTTTTAGCCACATTTTGAGGTTTGCAAAGGATTCTGGGTAACAGAACCTGGTCAGAGCCCCAGAAGTCACACCATCTTGGATTCCCCTAGGTCTCTAGTTTTCAAAAATGCACAGGGTTGGTAGGTTTCCCTAGGTGCCGGCTGAGCTAGAGGACAAAATCCACAGCTAGGCACTTTGCAAACAAAAAGCTCTGTTTTCTGTCAAAAAATGGGATGTGTCCACGTTGTGTTTTGGGGCATTTCCTGTCGCAGGCGCTAGGCCTACCCACACAAGTGAGGTATCATTTGTATCGGGAGACTTGGGGGAACGCTGGGTGGAAGGAAATTTGTGGCTCCTCTCAGATTCCAGAACTTTCTGTCACTGAAATGTGAGGAAAACGTGTTTTTTTTAGCCACGTTTTGAGGTTTGCAAAGGATTCTGGGTAACAGAACCTGGTCAGAGCCCCACAAGTCACCCCATCTTGGATTCCCCTAGGTCTCTAGTTTTAAAAAATGCACAGGTTTGGTAGGTTTCCCTATGTACCGGCTGAGCTAGAGGCCAATATCTACAGGTAGGCACTTTGCAAAAAACAGCTCTGTTTTCTGTCAAAAAATGGGATGTGTCCACGTTGCGTTTTGGGGCATTTCCTGTCGTGGACGCTAGGCCTACCCACACAAGTGAGGTATCATTTTTATCAGGAGACTTGGGGGAACGCTGGGTGGAAGGAAATTTGTGGCTCCTCTCAGATTCCAGATATTTCTGTCACCGAAATGTGAGGAAAATGTGTTTTTTTAGCCACATTTTGAGGTTTGCAAAGAGAACCTGGTCAGAGCCCCACAAGTCACCCAATCTTGGATTCCCCTAGGTCTCTAGTTTTCAAAAATGCACAGGTTTGGTAGGTTTCCCTAGGTGCCGGCTGAGCTAGAGGCCAAAATCTACAGGTAGGCTCTTTGCAAAAAACAGCTCTGTTTTCTGTCAAAAAATGGGATGTGTCCACGTTGTGTTTTGGGGCATTTCCTGTCGCGGGCGCTAGGCCTACCCACACAAATGCGGTATCATTTTTAACGGGAGACTTTGGGGAACGCTGGGTGGAAGGGAATTTGTGGCTCCTCTCGGATTCCAGAACTTTCTGTCACCAAAATGAGAGGAAAACGTGTTTTTTTAGCCACATTTTGAGGTTTGCAAAGGATTCTGGGTAACAGAACCTGGTCAGAGCCCCAGAAGTCACCCCATCTTGGATTCCCCTAGGTCTCTTGTTTTAAAAAATGCACAGGGTTGGTAGGTTTCCCTGGGTGCCGGCTGAGCTAGAGGCCAAAATCCACAGCTAGGCACTTTGCAAAAAACAGCAGTATTTTCTGTAAAAAAAAATGGGATGTGTCCACGTTGTGTTTTGGGGCATTTCCTGTCGTGGGCGCTAGGCCTACCCACACAAGTGAGGTATCATTTTTATCGGAAGACTTGGGGGAACGCTGGGTGGAAGGAAATTTGTGGCTCCACTCAGATTCCAGAACTTTCTGACACCGAACTGTGAGGAAAACGTGTTTTTTTAGCCACATTTTGAGGTTTGCAAAGGATTCTGGGTAACAGAACCTGGTCAGAGCCCCACAAGTCACCCCATCTTGGATTCCCCCAGGTCTCTAGTTTTCAAAAATGCACAGGTTTGGTAGGTTTCCCTATGTGCCGGCTGAGCTAGAGGCCAAAATCTACAGGTAGGCACTTTTGAAAAAACAGCTCTGTTTTCTGTCAAAAAATGGGATGTGTCCATGTTGTGTTTTGTGGCATTTCCTGTCGCGGGCGCTAGGCCTACCCACACAAGTGAGGTATCATTTTTATCGGGAGACTTGGGGTAACATAGGATAGCAAAACAAGTGTTATTGCCCCTTATCTTTCTCTACATTTTTTCCTTCCAAATATAAGAGAGTGTGTAAAAAAGACTTCTATTTGAGAAATGCCCTGCAATTCACATGCTAATATGGGCACCCCGGAATTCAGAGATGTGCAAATAACCACTGCTTCTCAAAACCCTATCTTGAGCCCATTTTGGAAATAAAATGGTTTTCTTGATACCTATTTTTCACTCTTCATATTTCAGCAAATGAATTGCGGTATACCCAGTATAGAATGAAAACCAACTGCAGGGTGCAGCTCATTTATTGGCTCTGGGTACCTAGGGTTCCTGATGAACCTACAAGCCCTTTATATCCGTGCAACCAAAAGAGTCCAGCAGACATAACGGTAAATTGCTTTCAAAAATTTGATATCGCAGGAAAAAGTTACAGAGTAAAACATAAAGAAAAAAGGCTGTTGTTTTCAGCTCAATTTCAATATTTTTTTATTTCAGCTGTTATTTTCTATAGGAAAACCTTGTAGGATCTACACAAATGACCCCTTGCTGAATTCAGAATTGTATCTAGTTTTCAGAAATGTTTAGCTTTCCGGGATCCAGCATTTGTTTCACACCCATTCCTGTCACTAACTGGATGGAGGCTGAAAGCACCAAAAATAGTAGAAATGGGGGATGTCCCAGTAAAATGCCAAATTTGTGTTGAAAAAAGTGGTTTTCTGATTCAAGTCTGCCCGTTCCTGAAAGGTGGGAAGATGGTGATTTCAGAACCAGAAACCCTTTGTTGATGGCATTTTCAGGGAAAAAACCACAAGCCTTCTTCGCCAGCCCTTTTTTCCCAATTTTCTGGAAAAAAAGAAATTTTTACTGTATTTTGGCTAATTTCTCAGTCTCCTCCAGGGGAAACCACAAACTCTGGGTACCATTAGAATCCCTAGGATGTTGGAAAAAAAGGACGCAAATTTGGCGTGGATAGCTTATGTGGACAAAAAGTTATGAAGACCTAAGCGTGAACCACCCCAAATAGCCGAAAAAGGGCTCAGCACGGGGGGGGGGGGGGGGGGGGGAAGAGAAGGCCCAGCAGCTAAGAGGTTAGCTAAACGAGTCTGTCCGCAAAAACACAACAAGTTACAGGGGAGGTGAGGAGCCTTTTATGGTTTGGAGATGTGATCTTTCAAGAGCTTGATTGTAATGTGAATGTGCTGTGCATATGTAACCGTCTTTTATCAGGTGGTTTCAAAACTTAGTAAAAATGTTGTTATAAAAAAAGTCCCCCTTCAGCTCATTTAAGTGGTATATTTTTAGGAAGAATTTTCATTTTCATGCATATCTAAGGTTGATTTTTAGGCTCATTCTCTTAACAAAAACTCCGAAGTGCCAGTCAACATGAGTACTCCCTCTTTGACTGAGTGACTCACTCACCTAGTGTCTGACACACTCGTTCACTTCTAGACTGGCAAGCTATCATCGTCAGTACTCACTGTTTGACTGAGTGATTCACTCACCTGGTGTCTGACACACTCGTTCACTTCTAGATTGGCAAGCTATTTGTGTTTTATTCATAGTGTCTAGATAATTCCGTAGATTGGGCAAACTGGAGTTAGTACTCTAACCGGGTTTACAGTTTGTGAACACTGCTGCACAGCCCTGGTAGTTTTTCTTGAAAAAATTACGCAAGGTGAGCCTTCGTGACATTTGGGTTTGCAATACTGACAGTTTTGCTCCTTAGAACAGACGAAAGAAGGCCTCATTATGCCCCATTGTGACCCGTGGCGCTTTTAACGATCCATTTATGCGTACCTGAAAAAAACTGAACTCACTGTTATTGATAATTCCTCATGTTGTACCAGGGCACTCAAGCCGAGGCCCTAACAATACATCAATTTTTCATAGCTGGAAATCATGACGTCATCACTGTGCTAAATGTTCTGGTTTCTGGTGGGTGAAAATGACCTTTAATATCTATATCTTTGTTACTAATATCCTTACAAACTTGATTAAATCTGTGATTTTGGAAAACTGCATGCGAGCTCTCTTTTAAGGAAGCCACTGTTCCTTCAGGTCGATTCTGTGCAAAGTGTGTTGTGCACAAAAAATCACTCCAGGCCAAAGGAGTAGCTAGAAAATTAAAATAGTCGACACTTTAAACTGAACATTTACACCTCATTAGCAAGGAATGAAATGGAAGAGCAATCAAGGTTGATAACCTGAGGAGAAACTACAGTCTTGAAAATGGCAGGATATTACCTACTCCTTCTTGGCTGATGGAGGCTGAAAGTTTGTGCAGGTCAAGGGAGTAGCCTAAAAATTAAAATAGCCCCCTCTTTGAACTGAAGCACTGATGCCACCAAGCAAGCGAAGTAAGGGAGCCGAACCCTCATTAGAACAGCTTCTTTGTCTCTTCCACACATTCATCTATCCATTCATTCTTTCACTATTCAATTTACCTGCTAATATCCACTTATTCACCTGTACATTCTTTCATCCATTCATTCTGTCATCCATCATTCAATTGTTCCCCATTCCATACATTCATCCATCCACCCGCCCATCTATTCAACCTGCCATCTGTCATTTATCTACGCATACAATATATAATGCATCCACTCTGTCATCATCCATCCACTCTGCCGCACATCCATACATCCACCCACTCTGCCACCCATCCATCAATCCACTCTGCTATCAGTCCATCCATCCACTCTGATCTATCCATCTAGACATTCTGCCATCCATACATTCATCCGTCCGTCCCAACATTCTGCCATCCATCCTGCCACCCATACAACCACATTCCCATCTATCCACTCTGACATCCATTCATTCATCCACTTTGCCATCCATCTATCCATCATCCATCCAACTATCCACTCTGCCATTCATCCATGAAGGCACCCACTCTGAATCCAACCATTCATCTACACTGCCATCCAACAATCCACTCTGCCATCCATCCATCCATCCGTCCTGCCATCTATCCATTCACTCTGCCATCCAGCCATTCAGTCTCCTATCCACTCGTCCATCCATCCACTCTGCCATCCATCCATCCATTTGTCAACTCTGTCATATATCCATCCGCCCTGCCAACCAGCCATCCATCTACTCTGCCATCCATCCGCACTGCCATCCACCAAGCCACTCTTCCATCCATTCATCCACTCTGCTGCCCATTCACTCACCTATTCATACATCCCCTTACTCTGTCATCCTTTTACCTGCTCATCCACCTATCCGTTCACTCATCCATTCCTTTACTCTGCCATTCTGCCACCTGTACATCCACCTATCATTCACTCATCCTTTCACTCATTCATTCACATTCTTTTTCATCCACCCATTCATCAATACATCCTTCTTTCCACCCTTCCTTCCAATTTTCCTTCTCTCCTTCCCTGTTTTATTTATCCAGCTGTCGTTCCTTACTCCTGCTTGCTCTTCTTTTGGCGCTGTATTCCGACATTAATGGTGAGCTTTTATCTGCCGAGTTGCAGACAGAATAGGCCCACAAAGGATCACCGTCTCCGCTGTAGCTGCTCAAGCGGGGAGTTTTCTAAGTCCCTGCTCAGTTTGTTTAACTTCTTCTCGCACCTGTAGTGGTATGCAAGTTATAAAGAAAATAACTTTCTGCAAATCCATCCCAGTGGGCTTGTGTGTATCATCCTCTAGAGTGATGTGATTAGTCACCCCAGAGCGAATGTAATGTCACTGTTGGATCATTGATTTAATAAATGTAGTATCTGTGCTGAACCTGGCTGCTTTGCTGTTGTGTGAATGCACAATAACTATAGGATCAAGGACCCTCCCGAGAAGCTGGGTCTGGAAGCGTCATGTTTGACGCATGCTTCTGTATTGTAGGAGCTAGGATGACTCATGGTTATTAAAGTGCGCTGGCTACATTCAGCTTCTAGGAATCAAGTCCTGCAGAAATACACAATGGCAACAATCCTGGCCTTCTGTATATGTGGTGAATATAGTTTTCTCTCTGAGAATCATGCCAAGGAATATAGTCCTCATTGTGCCCCAGAATATTCCTCTTTTGCCAACATATGTTCAGTTGTGCGATTCAGGGGCATGTAGAGGTGAGAAGCAGCAATGCAAGAGATTCCAGGCAGGGGACTGTATTGTTGTAAGAAGGACACTAGGACCCAGCAGTACCTAATCCGTCTGCGTCCACGGTTGGGACATTGGAATCTACTCCAAGTCCCAGGAACGTGACAGGAAGTGAATGGAAATTAACTCAATCTAATGTGTGTCAGTACTGGGATACAATGTGGTGCACAAGCTCACTTAGAAGTAAAGGAACAATGAACTAGAGGGGGCAAGGTAACTATAAGGGCAAAGAAAACATAGAAAAAGTCATTACATCACAAAAGGCACAATGGGGGAGAGCCCTGCAGGAAGATTGATTTTATTTTATTTATTTGATGCACTTAAACTATATTTACTCTAGGTGCAATGAATCATACATTATTTTGAAAATTCTCTTAAGATCTGAAAAACCTTCCAGAACAGAAAAGTCAGGACTGCGCCAACCCAAGCAAATATAATTATTTATTAAATATGAGGTTTTTTTAAAGAGTTTTCCTGAAAGTAAGTAAAAAGTTCAGTTCCCTGCTATCTATGGCCTCTAGGTTCCATGCCACTGGCCCAAATACATTAAACCTGCAAGTATGCATCGAATGACGTTTGGTTTTTGGAATGTTTAGAAACCAAGATTAGATGCTTGAAGGCTGCTATCTGGTGCGTAGTTGATGCATTTTTTTCCTGCCTTTATATTACGTAACTTCACTGATTGCACTTACGTAGCACACATGTTACATTGATTATGATTCTACTGCTGACAGGTAATCAATGTATAGGAGCGCGGGCTCGAGGATGCACAGTTTCCTTTGTGTCTCTTGACTTGGGGGAGGAGGGAGCATACCCGAGGGAAAAGTCTTTTTCGATAAGGGGCATCATATGGTATTTTGTTAATAGTTCTGTGTGGACTAGAAGTATCCCAATGTGTTTTTTTCATTGAAGGAGTACGGGTATTTGTTGATCCTCTAGAAAAAAGGAAGTTCCGATAGTTGAGATACAGGACAGTATTTGGAGGGGACGTTGGGGTCAGCAGGATGACTGCAGCATATAAACATTCTGAATGGAAGCAAGAGAGCAGAGAGTAGTTACAGAGGAAGCCTAGACCACTCAGAGAGAATGCTACTCATATGATAAATTGGAGGATGGAAAGGTTGAATGGGGCCAGCAACCGTTTGACTAAACTTGACTATGGGAATCTGATCCGTCATGGAGGTGAGGATAGTGAGGGTCATAGAGTTGACAGAGTCAGGGATATTTGGAGAGGAACAAAACAAGGCTGGAGGTGGGGCAATTATCAGTGCACTGACGGAGTCTGTATTGATAGATATTTTAAAATGCACTGCTAGTGATCTGAAATCCCTAGCAGTACATTTGTTTTAGATAGCGATGGAACGTGATGAGGAGATTGTTTATAGTGCTTTTGTCAAGGAGTGCACATCCAAGCACTATCTTTGTGACTTCTACCAATGTCTTGCAGCAGCAACATGGTTCCCAAAGCCATCTTCCCCCTGGTCCTGGCTCTAAAGCCTAAAAAACAGACACAAGCTTGGCTAGAATGGGGATTGTGAATATAAAGGATTCTCTGGTTTCTTGTTTTGTATTGGCCTGCCCCTGTGTTTCCCAAAGAAAACACACATGCTTCTTCTTAACATTTATCGATGACACACCCATAAGGGTCACTACTGCTGTTTATAACTGTGAGTGAAACAGCACACAAACTATGAACTTTTAAGGTCAACAACAGTTCTCCACTAGAACCACCTGAAGTGCACTGAGCTGATGGTTATATGAATCACAGGGGTGCTCTAGGCTATTAGCTGACTTTCAGAATTACATTTAGCCTGTTCATGGATGACTTGTCCTTGTGCTGCAGGTACACTGTAAGGTTGGGTTTGGCCCTTGCACATGAAATATATTGCAAAGTCTCATAAAACATGTCTTTCTGATGTTGGTTTGTCCTCAGCAGATGAAGGTGGTTTGTCCCCAATGTCTCTAGAAGAAGTTGATTTGTCCTTACATTTTAACTATCACTAGGTCTCACATATGTCTTGTGCATTGTGCCAAATGTCACTATCTTAGAGATGGTCTTGCTTTCTCCTCACAATGTCTTAAGTGGAATGCAGTGGCATTGACCTATTGTTTTATGGGTTTCTTTTTTCTTTTCAAAGTGGAGATATATTATTGTCGTGGGGTTCCTATTATGATAATAACACTGTGTGTTTTAGGCAGCAGCACCACCGAGTGTGGGAGATTGCATCCACTCCACACCATTTGAAAGCTGTTGGCCTGACTCCTGGCTAGACCGCAGTGCCTCACCCAACTTAGAAAGGAAAGTTGATTTGTGGCAACTAAACCTGACACTTTGACTCCTCAGGAAAGTCATGGCGAACAGATCATACCCCTTTTGTACAGTTTCTCCGAGACTCACACATGCCAAGGTAGAACCCAAGATGCAAACTGAATTTCAATACATTTATTGAGGAAATTGCATCCTAGTATGAAAAGCATGAGCTACGATACTAAGGCAGATAAAACATAGTACAGTGATCATCATTACAACCAGTGTAAAGAGGATAAACAACCACTAACTATTTTATATGATTCTACAGAGACTAGAGATTCCTTCCTAGCCTCAGTCTGAGAGCATAGTGATGGTAACCCTTCTGCCTGTCCTGATCTAAGGAAGTAACCCCAACCCCGTACTTGAATGTGAAAGCAAGTGTCTGCCTGTTGTCTGGATGACAATCCTTTCTGGAAGCTGAAGAGTCAGTGCCAGGATCAGCAAAGCTGTCTGTGGAATGGTGTGCATCACAGGACGGCCATAATTGAAATGCCATCTACCCCCCTTAGGCCTATGTGTTGTTTATATAATAGCTCATACAGAGTTCTAAGAACTGATGTGTCTAGAAAATGAGGAGTGAATCCTGAGCTCCTGGAGTGGCAATATGAGCTAGATATCATGTACCGAACATGACAGCCTTGAACAGGGCACAAAGATTATAAATGGCTTATAAAATGTGCAGTACAAACAACTATGTCTTATTGGAAAGAAGCAGCTGATTACAATGTAAAACAGTGAGTTAAAGCTGGCTGTGCTAAAGCATATGAAATTAATAAAATGCATATGAATGTAAAAGACACAGGCTATGGGCCTAATGCTAGAATAAGGGTGTGCAACCTAGGTTCCAATGGAACCTACAACATTAGATTTCCAGGCTGTGAGATAAGGGTTCCAGAAGACGCCAGGCAAAAGCTCCTGGAAGTGCTCTCAAGTAGTTTAAATAGCAAATTGCCCAATATGGCTGTTGCATTCTCATTAGAAGTGACATCCCACAGAAATATGTTCTCATTTCGGTCTGGCCCAAAGGATCCTCTAGATGGTGTACTATTAGGGACATGGAACTAACTGGGAACAAAACAGAGCACCCTAGTAATCCCTGAGGAGACTTAGTATACACAAGCCGCATATGAGGAAGGGCTCAGGAATGGGTGATTTTACAAGTGAATGTATCACCTAAATGGTGGATTAGTCTGAGCTCAACCCAGTCCTAATTAAATCAATTCACATTATTTATTATAATCTTTAATTTATATGAAGGCGTACTCTGTGTCAGGTGAGAATAATACAAACATTTTATTTACATCATTAGTTTTCGCAATTCTAAATCACAAAATCATGCTAACATTTAATAGAATAGGGGGTAAGAACAATAGCACACACCAACCCAGGCTTCAAGAGATAATACGTTCCTCAAAATGTAAGGGCCTCTGTTGACGTATCAACCACTCCACCATAGGTAGGTAAAGTCTTTGTTTTCCTGTAGGCAATACACTGTCTGTTGCTTATTAGGTTGATGTGGGATAGTTGTTGATGTTTTGATCTCTTGTGGTGTAATCTACGCGACCATCCTACGGACTTAAAATTACCAAAACATAAATAAAGATAATAAACAAAATATATACATGGATACATAAAAATGATATGCTTGCATGTTCAGTCTTGTGCACAGGAGTACACCCCAAGTGTGTAAAGCACATCAAATCAAGTGAAAACACCTCACACATGTGGACTTGTTAAATGAGGAGGAAAGATGGCCCTCATGACAGTTTCTAAGACTCTACTCATCACTCAAGGGATGCCAACTATACATAGTGTGTAACTTCTCACTGTAATAAATAGTACCATAAACTATGTCTGTAATACAATGAGTTTCATTTAGTAAAATACCTTGAAAATGAGACGAAAACTTAATTATTCCAAAAGTGTGAGTGTACACTAATGCTTACCTAGTCAATAGAACAATCAGAGTTGGAACGTTACCTGTAACGAAACCAGTAACAAGAAGATTGGTAAATTAAGTAGCTCCATCACACTTAAAACAGTGGGACTGGGAATTCCACAGGCTTGTGGAGGAGAATCTGTGTTCAAACCAGATGGACCTGGAAAATAATGAGGAGTAGCATATATAGCAATGGATAGCCAGATGCGAACCTGGGCACCCTCATGGGCTGTGTGCTTAGGAGGGACAATGGAGCCAGAGATGCCAGACGGGCAGATCTGACACTGTTTGTAACTAATAGTGGAGGGTTGTATGCACTGTATAATGCTAAGAGACCTTTCACTGGAAAAAGTCAGAGGTTACTTGGAAGTATCCATTGTGTTAATTCCTTTTACCTGTATTAAAGAATGAAAATGTTAGGTAATTTTGAACTCCAATGGATAAATAAAATAGTCCCTTAGCAAATTTGACTCTCCGTTGCTTGTCAAGGCTTACTCTAGAAAATGGTAGAGTTCTGCAAGTCATCTACTGTATGACACAAGTAGTTTACTGAGTAAACACAATGCCTAGTCAAAGCTATATCTTCATAGAAGGCCAAAATATACTTAAATATTTACCTATTGCTGTGCTTGGTCAACACCAGCCCATAGTGGAGTGAAAAAAAAACAAAGGTTGAAACAGGATTTTCAAAATCTGTAAATATTACATTAACACAGCACAAGTTTTATACGCAAACACAAAGCGGAAATTAATCCCTTGAAAGGTTTGTGGCACATTTAAGGGACTTAGCAATAAGGTGCCAATTTGGGGGAATGACCAATAAATTGATTAAGGAGTAGTAGATATTCAAATTTACAATATAAATGCAAGAGGGACTGGGAGGCAAAAAAATCTGATGCAGAATAAATCAGTTGAAATCTAAAAAATCATTGAAAAGTCAGTAGCTTGTATGAAGGGAGTGTACAGAAAACAAACATGGAGAAGATATAGCTGTGCCTATAGACCTAAACAATGACAAAAAGTGTGATAAACAAGAAATTAAACTAATATTCTGGGACCACAGGGGGGGTGAGTTTGGAAATAGGGCAAATGTTGATTAAATATTGCAAGAAGTATCCGACCAATTATCATTCAGATTTCAAGAACTGTTTCACAGTGGCTAAGAAATGTAGGAGCTGTGGTAAGTGGGGGCATTTGTGAGTACCTGCAAGAGTAAAGTTAAGGAAATGTCGCATCGTTGGAAAAAGAGGACTGATACACAGAGAGAGAAAGAGTTGAGCAGAGGGGATGACGGAGAGTGTCATGGAAAGAAATCACGCCCAAAGCCATATTCTAAATAAATAAATGACCATTACATTTTAATGGTTATGTTGGTCTCTATGATTTGTAGGAAAAATGCACCGTCTTGGAAGCTAGATCTTATGGGACAATCTTATAATCAACAATGTGAAAGAGTCAGAAGAAGACCCGGATATTGAAAGATATTGTACAGCTTTATTAAGGGCAATAATTCAAAAGGATAAAGGCTGTGCAGTACTTATTATTAGAGTGCATAAGGTAGAAGCTCTAAGACAAGGGGTAGGGGCTCAACACAGACTTTCTTGCAAAAATTGGCTCATCTCAACTGAAAGATAGGATTATCAGAAAATCTAAGAAATTAGAGGACTTCAGTTTTAGAGATAGTGCTGTGTCAGTATCTCATGCAGAATACTCTAAATAATAGAAGTGCCCTGATACCCATCACAATGGAGATCTGCACACATTAACTTGTTACAGATGGCCTTTGCCAGTCACCTTCTAGTTTCAAGTAAACTCCAAATCATTTACTATACACGCCAGGTATGAAGGCCAAGGCATTAAGGATGAGTGTGGTTATCCAACTTGTTGCAAAACTGGAGAAAGAGGAGGACTAATTGAAATCAAATAAGCTGTGAGAGACGGTTCTTTCATCAAGGAAAATGACAGGCAGACCCAAGATTGATTGGTGACAGAATCAGAAGATAAAGGGTTCAGGGTGTCAAGTGGACGTTAAGGGCCTCATTTAGAGTTCGGCAGATGGGTTACTCTGTCACAAATGTGTCGGATATCCTGTCCGCTGTATTATGAGTGTAATTGGTAATAACTGAATTGTAATACGGAGGATGGAATAGTTGTCACATTTGTGATGAGGTAACCTTGTCTGCCAAACTCTAAATCAGGTCCTAAGTGTGGATTTTGTAATAGATCAACTTTTGTAGTTTCCTCTACTTAAACCTTGAAAAGTGTCCTTAAAATGATAGCTAAAGGTTAACATTTTAAGCTGAGGGGGAATCCTGCAAGACTGGGGGTAGGGGGGTTTGGCCATGCCATTCTGTCATCTGGGATGTATCTAGCCTCTTCTCATGCCAAAGGAAAAAATGTTAGAATTCAGAAGTTCAGTTTCCATGGTTGGGGAAGTTGTTTAAGAGGTGAAAGTTGAGAGGGAGATCGCCAAGAGGAACTTGAACCACTAGAAGAAAAACTGGCACATCTAGACTCAAAACAATTTTGAGGTTCATTAAGGATATTAACAATTCCAATCTGAGACATACCACTTAAATGGTGAAAATACTCTCTTGGTAAGGGGCTAAACTTTACTGTCAAGAAATTTAACATCTGGAGGTCCCAAGCCTAATCTGTATGGTAGGACTACATAAGGACTTCTACTTTACTGCCATTAAGGCAATATGTGATACAAAAGAAGGTAGTTTTGTGTGTGTGAGGGAAGAGGCTCACCATTATTGCTGCCTTTGTTCACAATAGAGGCCATGATTCAATCATCTAATCACCTTAGAGATGTTAGGCAAACTAACAGAGCGGGACCCATGGGAAGAGATGTAGCTGGGAGATTTAATACAGTCCTAGATGCAACATTAGACAGCTAAGGTCAAACTTTCATCAACACAGCCTTCTAGATATCTGGAGGGAAACCCACCCAAAGGAAAGGGAATATACATACTTTTCATATGTGCACATATCCTTATTTGAGGATAGATCTGGTTTGGTGGTCTCAAAGGATGTTACACACTACTGTCAGGATAGAAATAAGGGGGGGGGTGGTATCCCTGTAGAGCAAGCCATGATACTGTGGAAGACGGTCCTGGGAATGCCATCCAGTAAGAGAGACACTTAGAGATTAAATAAATCCCTAAAAAAGGATAGAACCAGTACCCAAAATCTGAGGGAAGTGATTAGGGATTATTTTGAGATTACCTACAAAAGAGAAATTTCCCTGTGCACCTCATAGAATGAGTTTAAGCAATGATCTGGGGCTCCATATATAGCTGTGAAAACAAAACAAAGTTGTAATTGGAGTTTGACTAAGAAAAAAATCAAATTTGGTATAAAATTGGCAAACTCTAAATACTGTGTATCAGCAAACCAGGCTGACACACTTTTAGTGAGATAGCTTAAAATGAAAACTACTAAAAATAGGATCCTAGTGTTAAGGATTGGAGTGGTAACTTGTAGCAGGGGAACAAGCAAAAAGGAATACTTTCAGGGAAATTTGTAAGCGGCCTTACACTCATAAGTGTATACATCTAGGTAAACTAGAGACATTTCTAGCTATGGTTAAGTTACCGAGGCTGGGGATGCTTATAGAGGGGCATTGGAGACATCCATCTGACCTGAGGAAATAGCAAAGTTTATACAAAATCTGAACCCTAATAAACCTACAGGGCCAGATGGTTTAACAAATAATTTTTATAAACACTTTCATACAGACCTAATCCCAAGATTAGAGAAATGTTGTAACTGTTTTTTTGAAACCACAATAATTAGTGCAGTACTGGCTTCTATTGATGCCATGTGTTCAAAACAAAGGCATCTTCTCTGCTTTGCACAATTGCTGGTTTCCATAAGTTAAAATGGGAGCTTTAGGAGAAAAATAAATATATTTTAGTGTGTAAAAGAGGCAACCTTGAAACTTTTCACCACAACATGGGCACGGTTTGGAGAGAGCCCCTACTTCATTAGTGGGTTTGGCTTGTTAGGTGAAATAACATAGAGGCATTAATGTTTAGGGACATTTAAAGCCACATATTGGTGCTTCTATGACTGCAAAGTGATTATTTTTAACCAGGGGCCTTTTAGGAATACAATGGGCAGGTTGTTTTAGCATGCGGAAAGATGAATACAAGTATTTACAACATCTTTATAAGTTAAAGCAATGAATACAGGATAACCAACAGAACCCCCATTACTTGACTGTTGCCTGCTGTAAGTATGGGCAACTGATGTAAGGAAACGTTTCCTCATCGTGATAATATCTCACTTATTTAAACTACTTTATAGAAAACTGATTAACAGAGGGAAGTTTAGGCAAAGGCAATGATGGGTATGAGTAGAATAATCTGCTTGTTTTATAGTGATGTAAAACATCAAGAGAAATGACTCTGTAAAAAACAGATGGAATAGGCGATTCCCTAATAAGGTAGGTGAAACGGGAGAGAATTGGGTGTGTTGAATAAATAAAGGTCACCTTCGAATTCAGGGCTACTGCCATTTATACAAAAAAAGGAATATTCTCCTTTTATTTTTACTTTTTATCTTCTATTTTTTTTGACTATGTAAATAAGTTTTGAATATGTAGTATATGTTAGTTGATATAGGGATATACACAAAGTAAGGCATGAGTTAACGCCGTCACATTTTGAAAAAGGTATGAAAGTAGTTATATCAAATAAATTATACTAATTAATAATATGATTACTATATATATATGTTTTCACCATAGGAGCACTTCGGCACCACAAGTATGGAACTTACGAAGTCATCACAGTAGATTGAGAAGTCCTGGAAGGTAAAATCCATATCTGGGCACTTTGGGGTCTGTAGACTCTTTGATCCTGAAGAAAGCTTGTGACCCTTTAGGGCAAGATTGGGCTGATGGACAGATATATGTGAAGGACACGTAATTCGTTCCTATCACATTATATTTGTTTTTAAACATACCCTATCCCAGCCATAGTAAAGTTGGATTGTAGCTGAACAATAGAGGTATTTTTTAGTTCACTTCTTCACTTTTACTGTACTTTTCAGTATTTTTGTTCATGGATACCTAATAGTTTCCTAGACTTGTGTAGAAACTATCCCCTTGGTTAGCGGAAGGAGGAGACCTCATGATGAAGCTATTAGCTATGAGTACACCAGAGAAATAATACACTTATGGTTAAGAAAAGCTGATGAGGATCTCCCAAAAAGGAAACTAAAGGGACACCTTAGTAAATACTGGGGCAAGGGTTTACACTTCTGTTAATATTAAAAGGTTGTAGGTTGGGAAGCTGAGTGGTAACCTAATTCTTCAACCTCTCCTGTTTGATTTTGGCATCTTGTTTTTCACTCTGTTTATGATGCTGGGCCTGTTTTTTCATCTCACATCAATCTTTGCAATCCTCCACCCTTACACTTAATGTACCCCTATTTTGTTATTTATCATAATAGTGTGTCTTTTTGTGTCTGATTATTTTTACGTTGTTTAGATTTTGTTGTGTTTTTGGTGACCTTTGTATTTTTGTTTATTTTTCCCTTATTTCTTCTGGGAGTGGTTACCCCCTGTAGGAACATCAGCAGCATTGAGCTAGGGTGCGCCTATTGGTCAGGGCCACCACCCAGGTCCAGCGCACTAGCCAGCAGCTGACGCACCCAATCAATCAAATCAGTCAATCATGGATTTGTAAAGCGTGGCTAATAACCCATATGGGTCTCAAGGTGCTGGATGTAGGTGTGCTGCTCAGTCAAAGAGCCAGGTCTTGAGGTCCTTCCTGAACTACTTCAGTGATGCGGTCTGCCTGAGCTTGTGGGGGAGTGTGTTCCATGTCCGGGCTGCTAGGTAGGAGAAGGATCTTCCTCCTGCTGTACTTTTTCGGATCTTGGGGCGGCTGCAAAGGAGAGCTGGGAGGAACAGAGACGTCTTTTGGGTGCGTAGAAGGTGAGGCGGTGGTTGACGTATGCTGGTCCTATGTTGTACAGTGCCTTGAAGGTGTGGATCAGGAGTTTGTAAGTGATGCGCTTGTTGACTGGGAGCCAGTGTGGGTCTCTGAGGTGGAAAGAGAGTGGGCTGTAGCGGGGATGGCCAGGATGAGTCTGGCTGCGGCATTCTGGACTCTTTGTAGTCTTGATTGTAGTTTCTTGGTGATACCAGCATAGAGTGCATTGCTGCAGTCCAGTTTGCTGGTGATAAATGCGTGGGTGACTGTGTTTCGCGTGTCGGGGGGAGTCCATTTGAAGATCTTCCGGAGGAGTTGGAGGGTGTCGAAACTTGATGAAGAGATGGCATTAACTTGACAGCTCATCGATAGAGAGGAGTCCAGGATGATGCCCAGGTTGTGCACATGGTCAGAGGGGGCGGGCCGTTACCCAGAGCAGTGGGTCACCAGGAGTCCTTCCAGGCAGAAGGGGTGGAGCTGATCATGAGGATCTCTGTCTTGTTCTAGCTAAACTTGAGACAGCTTGCCTCCATCCAGGTGGTGACTACTCTCATCCCGTTGTGGAAATTCCTCTTGGCTTGAGCACAGTCCTCGGACAGGGAAAGGATCAGTTGGGTGTTGTCTGCATGGGGGACTATGTTTAGCTCATGTTGTTTGGTGATCTTAGCGGGTGAGGCCATTTGGACGTTAAAAAGCATCAGGCTTTGTGATCATCCTTGGGGCACTCTGCAACAAGTGTCTTTAAGTTCTGACGTGAATGGTGGTAGTCTGATCCTCTGTGTTCTTCCGGTGAGGAAGGACCTGATCCAGTTCAGGGCTTTGTCTTGGATGCTGGCATCATGCAGTCTGTCACAGAGGGTAGAGTGGGAGACAGTGTCAAATGTGGCAGAAAGATCGAGGAGGTTGAATATGGCAGTGCCTCTGCAGTCCAGTATGATGTGCATGTCATCGGTGGCTGCTAGGAGTGTGGTTTTGGTGCTGTGGTTGCTTCTGAATCCAGACTGGGATAGGTCTAGGATGTGGTGTGTCTCGAGGAATTCGGAGAGTTGCTGGTTGATGGCTTTCTCCATTACCTTGGTGGGAAAGGGAGCAGAGAGATGTGTCTGTAGTTTTTCAGCTCCCCAGAATCGGCGGTGGGTTTCCTGAGTAGCAGGGTGATTTCAGTGTGTTTCCAGCCTGAGGGGAATGTGGCGGTCTCGAACAATAGGTTGATGTTTCGGCAGAGCTCCGGTATTATGGTGGCACTGGCCAGGTTGAGGATGTGATGAGAGCATGGATCCGAGGGTGCTGCTGAGTGAATGGAGTTCATCAGTCTTTGGGTGTCCTCTATGGTGATAAGGGTCCAGGAGTTCAGTAATTGGCGATGAGCTAGGACCGTGGCAGTGAGTAGTGCTGGCGGGCTTTGGTTCCTGAAGCCTTTGTAGATGTCCTAGATCTTACGGTGAAAAAATGTGGCAAGATCATTGCAGAGGTCAAAGGGGCAGCAGCGGCGTGGGGAAAAACACAGGAGGGTGAAGAGACAAGGTGAAGAAATATTTAAAGGAAGGCAGAAAAAGAAACAGAAGTAGGAAAAAAGAAGTAAAGGCAGAAGTAAAGACAAGAGTAAAGAGAGACAGAAGATGCTTACTTGTAGATGGCCACTAGGCCACCAGGGATGAGGCGCAGGCAGGAGCCTGTGGGTGGAGGAGGGCCTCGAACTGAGAGTCAGGCAGGCTCTCAGTTCGTTCAAAGCAGGGGCAGCACACCTGCTAGGATATAATCGATTGCGAGCAGGACCTACTTGACCTGCTAGGGGTCGAGACTCCGGGCCTTGGTCAGTATTATATTTTTTTGGTGTTTGTGTTCTACAATGCTAATTTTTTTTCCTGAATAGCATGTGGCTTCCAATCAGGGGAAAGTCACATTTGGTTTGTATTAAGAATATTATTTATTATGTGGTCCAGTTAGATATAGGCAGGTGCTCAGCTCTACATCATAGGCACTCGCTTTGGTTGATTATTTAAGAAGCCATTGCAACGCGGACTCCTCTGTCCTCCTGTCTCCATAGTGAATTAGTGATATCAGTGAGTTGACGTTCTCTGTGACTTAAGGTAGCTCATACAGTTCCAAGCAATTTGATTGTGATGCGAGTTTGGATGCATTGCAAAAAAGGGAGACTGAGTTGGTCCATCAAGGAGCTTGAGAAATGAGACTAGAATGAAAGATCATTCATTGCAATGCATTAGTTCCAAATGTAGTTTTTGTTAAGGAAGTTTGGAATAGGGATTTTGGGATTATAGCCAACTCACCTATAGTTTGTCATACTATAGCCATAGGTGATCTGATTTAAGTACAATGTTATTGCATTTCCCTGCTATATAATAATTTTGTGGATATTAAATAGTACCACTAATGTATTTTTTTATCTTCTTTATTTATTACATCAGCACACAAGGGCAAGAAAAAGGGCACTGCACCGGTGGATGCAGCAGCAGTTGCAGAGGTGCCAACCATCAGCGCCAATGCTGATGGCCCTGGTCATCCCAGTAAGTCCTATTATTTAGTATTAATCTCATTTCCATAACTTTTACCTCTCCCCACTTTTATACTACTTTTAATTTTTCCTTCTTTACTTTTTTAATACTGTCTCCCTTTTTTCCAACTCCCCATCAAAGTTTTGTTTGATTCCTGTTATCCCTTCATTATCTTTATTTTCTGTCTTTCATTGACTCTTTTGTATTACACCCCTTCATTGCTCTTCAAAGATTCCCAGTCATCGTCAATCATAGGCAATAGCTCTGCCCCTCTATTGTGCAAAGCTTTTGGTTTGCTGGACTACCAGGCTTTTCTAACAATCCAACAAAATGCCCAGAGTGATACTTTTGACAGAAGATACTGCAGTGCTACCCAATCTGTCATGATGTTTTGCAGTTGCATTTGTTTGATTAAAAAACAAATAAGAAGGGGAGGGGTACCTGACAACTAAAAACTGTATACTGTTTTTATAGCCACACCAACCAGTGGAGCCAGCTCAAGTTCCACTGCTGCAGAAGCAGGGGAAGACATGGTGGCAGGGACGGGCGATGGTAAGCCACATTGCTTGCTTATTGACAATTACTATTACTCACTAGCTACAAGGGTGTTGTTGTGATCGCATTCATGAACCCCCCGCATTACAGCTACAGCAGTCGTTGGGTTACTTATGGCTTCTTCTTTCTGCAACTCAGTAAAAGCACACATAAGGTACACTAAAAATGATGGCTTGATGGAAACGTGAAAAGAAAGGATGGGTGAAAAGAGTGGAAGGAAAGGATGCATGTGTGGATGAAAAATTATGCATGGGTCAGTAACGGGTAAGTGGATGGATGGGTGAAAGGTTGATTAAAAAAGGGTAGATAGTGGGTACTGAATGGATGGATTAAGGATTGTGAATTTGGGTGAAAGACTGGATGAGAGAAAGTAAAACTTAAATCATGGTGGCTATGGGTGTATATGGGGAAGAATGAAAGGATGATTGAATAATTGCTTGGATGAATAAAGAAGGGAGCTCTTCTTTTGTAGAGAGATCAGTATTGCCCCTCTATTCTTCTATCGCGAAAGCTCTACCTACCTGCCTAATCATCTACCTTACTCTGCAGTGGAGTAAGTCAAGTTGTTTTCCTTTTCTTACTGACCAGTGAATCAATTTGTTGGAAAGAATTTGTGATGGTGGGTGAGACCAGTGAGTAAGTGCTCAATTTAATTTCAAGTTTGGCGTAGAGGATACTCTGTGACGAACATGCCAAATACAATCTATAAGGCCCATTCCTTTCCCTGTAGTGCAGTACATCCTTTTCCCCTGTCTACTTATGGCAGACAGGATAAATATATCAACATTGTATACCTGACATGTGTGACGTATCTTATTTATTCATCTGCCGCTTTGGAGTCAGGGTAGAAACTAAGTGAAATGCATGTGGGGAAGAGCAGGGCCATTGGAATTAAAGATAGATAATTGTCAGCTACAGCTGCCTGAGCAGCAAACAGACAGTAGCAAAGCACTTGAAGAGCTGGCTAGTATGCCTCCAATTATTTGGCACAACAACTTGTACTTCATAGTGCATAATGCCTTACTCATCATAAATGAAAGGTAATTCATTTGTATTTTTCCACTAAATGTGTCTGTTTAGTTACTAGAAAAAGCCTTTTAAAGAAAAAAAAGAAATCTCTGTCAATCTGGTCTTATTCTGCCTTACTTCTTGTCTACCAGACAGTCAGTGCTTTTTTATTTGAGGCATGTGTAGGTAAACAATAAAAATTGACCCTGTGACTCTCCTATCAAATTCACATCAAATTACAACATCCCTAGGGGACCAGCAATGTAGTGCTACTGTGCCACCCACTACTTATCATCTGAAGAAGTGTTTTCTCAGAGCATTGTTTACAATTTGTCTTTTTTATTTTTATTTTTCTCAATATAGCTACTCCTGCTCAACGACCACCATCCAGGCAGGAGATAGTGGCCTATCTGCGGCAACAGAGGCTGGGGCCCATTCAGGCTGAATTGAAGAGGAAGAGGCCGAAACACCTGCCTCGGATCCAGGACCCAGCAGAGCAGCATGCCAGCCCTCAGCCTCCTGGGCCAGTAGATCACTAACGCCACCGCCAACCTTCTGGGTCCCTGATTGTACCTGCTGCTGCACCCTCCCGCTCCAACAGGGCATTGCTCAGAGGCATCCTAGAGCGGATGGACCGGATGGAGAGCCGGCTCACCAGCACTGAGCAGAGCCTGGAACAGCTCTGGACCCATAATGAAAGTGCCCTTTTTAAGCCCTTTTTAAAAAAAAAATGCATTGGTGGGAGGCACTTGTGGGTGGAGAGGGTGAGGAGGGATTTGGGGTTGACTTTGGACTTTTCGTTGGACTGTTTGGGAACAGGGTTATTTGTTCAGGGAGCGGGGTGGGACTGTTGTGGGTGGAGAGGGAGGATTTTCTATTTGTAAATCATTGAAAAGGATGTTTTCTTTACTTCATTTCCATCTCAAATCTTTATTTTGGTGTTTTAGACTTTTAGTTTGCACTTCTCTCTTAGTCTAGCCTGTTTTTTTAATCTGCTAATAAAAGTGTATGTCATTTTAGGTCACAACTCACTAAATCACACAGCCCAGGGAAGAGGGTTATAGGCTCAAAGAATGGATGGGAAAGGGAATTGGGAAAAGGTGTGACAAAGACAAGCACTACAGCAAAGGAAACCATGACAATATTAATTGGGTCACTGAGCAGCACACCATCATCAATCGGTTGTGGAAGGAAACAAAGGAATAGGTAAGTCTGACACAGTTCAGTAAATGTATTGCGTCAGTCCTTCCCAGATAGTACATCCTAAGTGTTATGTCTTCTAGTTTTGAAATACGGAAGATTGAATTTAACCCATTCAGGTCTAAAAATAATAATAGTTGAAGGGAAAATGATACTGTATTGTAAAATTGGGTGATGCATCTCCATTGTTCTTGAATGTCCTTCACTCTGGTGCCTCTTTGAACCTGTCCGGTAGGTAAGCTGGAGTCTTGAACTTTCCCCAAGTTTTGTTTGTGCAGGAGAGGACTAGGGGAAGGCCTGTGTATTGAAAAAAAACACTAGCTGTATTATACAGTAAAGGAGAAGGACAAAAGTAAGCAAGGTAAGCTTCATGAGAAGTCACAAGTGTACCAAGAAGACTCAGAGGCAGAGCAGGAACGTAAAAGGAGTTTTATGTTTGAGGTAGCAATGCAGCAAACACATACTCTGCAGCATTTCCAAATCAACGCACCTCTCTCCAGTTCACAGAGCTGAGTGAGTACTAGGCCTCAGAGTCTTCTTTATTATCATGGGTTTTCTTAGAAGTCGATAACTTTCTGCTTCCTAGCTGTTGAGATAGTCCTGCCCGGAGTCCTTCCATCTTCCTCCTCCAGATTCTGAGTAACTTCATCCCAGTCCCAAACCGAGCAAGGCAGACCTGTGAAGTGTACTACTATTGAAGAACAAATAAAGAAACAGAACTGTAGTATTTTTTGTGCAGATTTGTGTTTGGTAACTAAAGTGGCTGGTCTGTTCTGAGGAACCAGAAAAAAAGGAGTGGACCCTGTAGGTAAATTTCAATTTTGAAAGGCCAAACACATTCAGAAACAAATGATCACCCATCAGCCCCCAAACATTGCAAAGCATTGGAAACAAGTTTACAAATTTGTTGAACTCCCTCCCTCACTGTTAGCCGCCACGATACACATCAATCATCACTCATAAATTCACAATCAATCATTATATAACCACTCATTGGACCAATGGTTACTTAGTAGTTACTTCTTCCAATCCAAGCACAGTGGTTGAAACAAAATATCTCCTCTTTGATGGTATCCACACATTGGAATTAGGCATTGGCACTGGCAGTCTTTTAATCAATGATCTTCTATGGCATCCCTGCTAGATGATGTAAAAACATAGGACAGGTAATGGCATGTGAGGGAAGCAGGCATCGTCTCCAGTCTCCTGAAGGGTAAGTAGAGGCTTCTTCACTGCACATGGGTACAACTCCAATCCGGGCTTATATGTGACTATAAAATGGTGGGGCATCATAAATTCCACACCAACATAATGTTGCACTAGCAAATTATTTTTTTGCAAAGAAAGAAAGAAAAATAGAAGCTGAACGATAAATAATTAAAAAGGTCTGTGGTGGCACTGGCATACTTAGTTTGGAAAGTAGAACTCTGGTGGTTCTCCCAGAGGTTGATCAGCTAACATGCTCGATTCTGACCAATCTTCCTCTTCCTACTCCTGTGGTGTTTCATGAACGGTGTAATCAGGTGGTATAAAATGCTGGTTCATTTTGATCATGGACAATCTATCAAAATTTTGAGGTGAGAGACTGGTAGTTTTCACTGTAACAACTGCACTAGCTGCACTGAACACATGTTCAGCAGACACACTGGCTAAAGGACAAGCCAGAATCTTTATTGCCAGCCTGCTAAGCTCTGGCGATTGGCGCATCTTCCCATACGAATACACCAGTGGGTTTTGATCCACACACACCTCTTTTGGGTCATCCAGATACTCCTGAAGCATCCTCTGAATGGTCATTGGTGCTGCCACCTGCTCTGCCGCTATTTCCTTCTACTCTGCACTGGTCTTAAGACCTAGCACTTGAAACCAAGGCAATGTGGAGGCCAGTCTGAATCTTCTGTTGCTGTTGTCACCGGTTTTCTTGTTGATGGGGTTGGAAGATGTGAGACAAGAGGGCTGTCTCTGGAAGTTGAAGGTGACACCCAGAACTGTGCGTGGGACTCTAAGTTCCAGCCGTTCTTCTTCCAGTTCTCCTGCTTCCTCAACAATCCACCTCTTGTATTGTGAAACATCCCCTTCAAAAAAGGAATGAAAGCAGAAAAAAATTGTAGTGGGGATCAAGTAAGTTGACACATCTTTGGACGAGATGATGCCGTTTTGCAGCCTTACTTTACAAGTCAAGCAATAGCTTATGCTCTCAACCAAGGCATGCGCTTCTGGGCTTTTGTTTGCACCCCTGAATGTGAACTTTTCAGACGCATTCTTTAGCTGCTTCTGTAGCAGACGCAATAACAGGATAGCTAGGCCCATTGTACTCTCCTCCTTGTTAACTTCCGGCGTGAAACCTCAAAAGGGAGGCATTTGACTTGGCTCCATTTGTCCGCATCCATGGTTATAGCTTTCCCAATTGCATCAGCTCCTTTTTTAAGGACATAGTCATTGATCTGTTTGTACTGCTCAAACAGACATTGCAACATATAATAGTTTGAGTTACAGCGTGTTGGCACCTCCTGTATTAGGGCTTTAACTGATACTCTGTTACCATGCTGAATAATCCACAACTGTTTCTGGGCTTTAAAAAAATGGCTGAAATGAGTGCAGATATGCCTGCAGGTGGTCTGTATGTTGCTGACTATGGCCTATTTATGAGTTTGGCAGACGGGAACACCCGTCTGCCAAACTACCCTCAGGGTGGCTGCCACCGTAGTGGTGACCACTCCGCCGGACTCATTGTGAGTTTTTCTCTAGGCTGACGGGCGGAAACTGGTGGCATCATTGTCTCCAGTTTGAAATTGAGCCACCAGCAATTCTGACGCCTGCAGGGTGCACCAGCATATTTGCAATGTTCACTGTCTGCGCAGCATTGCGATGGTGCTGGGCAGAGGGACCCCTGCACTGTCTCAAGACCACCAGCCTCAGAATGAGTCCCTATGTCTTAATTTTTAAGAATGTTCTCGCACAGCCAGGTTGATGTAGTGCACCAAACACAGGACCTTGACTAAGTTACTGTCATTGCCCATGGCAACAAATCCAATTCGAAGACCTCTGGATCGCAGCCATTCAGACACATTGCTATTAAGTTCCTCCAAATTGTTTACAGCTGTGTGTGATTTCTCCATGGCGAACACGGCTAATGTTGTATGCCGCCGAATGCTCTTAAAAATTTCTTCAGGGCCAAGATCTGTAGATAGCTTTTGCTTTACCCCTACAAAAGAGATCCAGTGTGCTATGATGCACATGTAATCCGTCTCCTGACGACTGGTCCGCATGTCTGTCGTCAGATGGATAGTGTGGACAATACTTTGCTGCAAAGCTTGTCCAACCAATTGCACCACATCATGATGCAGCGCTGGAACAGCAACTCTGGCAAAATAGGTCCCACTTGGAACCTTTCATTTCAAGCAGAGGGCTACCACAATCTCCAAGAATATAACTCCTTTCACAAAAGAAAAAGGGAGGAGGTCCAGTGCTAACATTTTTGCCTGCTTCCCAATGTACAAACATTCCATTGGGTGGTTGTGGTCGTAGGGCAACCTCCTGCCTCAACATGCCCGTAATTGTAGCCTGGATTTTCTTCTTTTGTGGGGCCACTGGCGCAGGTGACTTTTTAGAAGTAGGTGGTGTTAGGCTCAATGAGCATTGTGGTGCATTCACTGTATGCTGTCGTGTCTCCATCTGACTCCGAGTCTTCCTGTGGCATTGTGAGGTTGCTGGTCTGCTTTGTTTGAGGATGTCATCCTCTTCTTCCTCACCTTCCACTGTGATTTGACCAGTTGCAGCTAATGTTTTCTGGCTCTCCTCACCTTCACCACCGCAACCACATTGAGCTGTTTTTTAGGTGCTCCTCCCTCCAGATTGCATGCTTTTTTTCATATGGGTTGTCTGCCCCCCGTACCATAATGTGAACCATGGTTTACCTCAAGGAACAATTTTGTGACAAATGGAGCATATGGCAATGTTCTCTTCCTGTTTACTAAATGTAAAAAAAGCCCCAAACTTGGGAGAAGTATTTTCTTATTGGGCCACTGCCAATGCCTGAAGAAGAACTGGATGTAGGTGGGTGTGTCTATTGCCTCTCTGCAGTGCATACTTCTACTGAGGTACAGGTTGGTGCAGGTCTCTGCTGGGGCCTTACAAATATGGGAGCTGGCAGTGATGCGTGTCCCACATCCCTCGGAACAGGGTGGATAGTAATATTGGACTCTTTTGTGCCAGCTTCCACAATGACTTGCTTGTCGTCATCCTCTTCCTCATCATCATCCCCTTCCATGATTCTAAGGTTTGCTGGAACTTTTCTTTTCCCCTGCCTCTCCGGGCGTCTTCCGGACTCTGCCGGGGTCCAATCCCTGTCCCTAACATCCTCATCAGAAGAGGTGCTTGGACAAGATGGTGGAATAATACCCTTCCTTTTTCTTGCTGGAGATCTGGGAGTCATTG
Source organism: Pleurodeles waltl (assembly GCF_031143425.1). Taxonomy (NCBI): domain Eukaryota; kingdom Metazoa; phylum Chordata; class Amphibia; order Caudata; family Salamandridae; genus Pleurodeles; species Pleurodeles waltl. The sequence continues at coordinate 183,985,590 of NC_090447.1, forward strand.
ATTCTAAAAAAAGAGGTTCTTGCTCAGCAGGAAGCTCGACCTCCTGTTCTGCTCCAAATTCAGGCAGATCTGTCTGTGGCTGAGGCCTACTTTGCTCTGTTTCCTGAAATGATTGGGTACTACTTTGCAAAAGGGGCAAATCCAATTCAACATCACTGCTCGCCAGCGTCGCTATGATTGCAGTGGCTGTCTCACTGACAGACATGGTCTTGGGCATGGGCTTGGGTTGGGCTGGTACTATCATTGTTGGAGCGCTGCTCTCAGATTCCTCCCCGGAGACCAAAAGGTTGTGGTTGGCATGCCACTGGCAGAAAGCTGCTTCTTCTTGATTGCCACTTTCTTGGGTGCAACTTTCTTTGGTGCCATCTTAAGCTCCAGGTTGGCAGTGACACTAAGTTGCACAAGCAAAGGAGTTTGGTGCCTGTGAACTGAAGTAACTGTAAGGCCTTCTCTTAGGCAGTACTGCAGGTGATGTGGGGTCTCTTCTCTTGTGCACCTAAAAATCAACCAAGCAAGAAAAACATGTAGATAGTGAAAAGTGGCATTGTTGCAGGTTGAAATAGTACAGGGAAATGCAATCTTAGTGTGGTTAGTTACTTATGTAATATACCTATTTAATCAAACATTGTAAAGGCAAACCACACCATCACATGACATTTCAAATAATTTCAAAACATTTAAAATCAGACAGCACAGCAGGCAGTTCCAGCTCTTTGCTTTATCTCCATCTGTTTTAAGGGATACATCTGGGATAGTCTGAGAGAAGTGCATGGGTAAATGGAATAATCCTTAAAATAACCTATGGTGGCAAGGTTGTCCAGGGGAAATGGAATAATCATTAACAAAATAAATTATGCTGTTGATTTGTCTGCCGTTCTCTGCAGCCAGGGTGTCCTGGAGGAAATGGAATCACACCTAAAGAAACTGAATGCTGTAGTGCAGCTGTGTGTCTTTTGTGGATATATGGATGGCTGGAGGAATGGATCGGATGGATATGGATGGATGGATCAAGGCAAAATGCAGAATTAAATAAAAATAAAAAAAATGTGAAAAATAAAATATATAAAAACATAAAAAAGTTCAAAAAAAATAAATTATAAAAAATTTAAAACTATACAAATTAAAAAAATGAAATAAAAATGACAGAAACAATTTAAAAAAAAAACTACAAAAAAAAATTAAATAGAAAAAAAAATGGAAACTTAAAAACAAATGATCAATTATTAACAATGTTTGTATATAAGCCTATGTCAAAGACACACTGGTTGCACGCACAAAATGGCTGCCAGTTATATGGTCAAACAACAACAAAAAGGAGCAAGGAGCCATGGTAAACAAAGAACACATGCAAGCCTATGGCAAGGTACACTGGTTTGATGGACAAAATGGCTGCCAGCCACATGGTCAAACAACAAGGAGCAAGGAGGCATGGCAAACAAAGAACACTTTCAAGCCTCCAGCAAAGGGACAGTGGCTGCATACACAAAATGGCTGCCAGCCACATGGCCAAACAACAAATACGTGGAGCAAGAAGAACAAAGGAGAACACATGCAAGCCTATCGCAAAGGAAAACTGGCTGGATGGACAAAATGGCCACCAGCCACATGGTCAAACAACAACTGCGAACAAGGAGGCATGGGGAACAAAGAACACATGCAAGCCTATGGCAAAGGGACACTTGCTGCATGCACAAAATGGCCGCCAGCCACATGGTCAAACAACAACTGCAAACAAGGAGGCATGGAGAACAAAAGAACACAAGCACGCCTATGGCAAGGGACACTGGCTGGATGGACAAAATGATTGACTGCCGGCCACATGGTCAAACAACACTAACAAAGAGCAAGGAGGCATGGCAAACAAAGAACACTTTCAAGCCTTTGGCAAGGGACACTGGCTGGATGGAGAAATGACTGCCAGTCACATGGTCAAACACCAACAGCAAGGAGGCATGGCACACAAAAAACACATGCAAGCCTATGGCAAAGGGATACTGGCTGCATGCACAAAATGGCTGCCAGCCACATGATCAAACAACAACAACAAGGAGCAAGAAGGCATGGCAGACAAAGAACACATGCAAGCCTTTGGCAAAGGGACACTTGCTGCATGCACAAAATGGCAGCCAGCCCCATGGTCAAACAACATCCTCGTATACCATCAAATATTACCTACCCCACAACATATACACATTTTGCAGAAAAATGAAGTGCAAAAAATAACCAACATTTTAAATGTAATCTAATGCCACCCCTGCCCTAAATTAAGTTTTAAAAACCTATACCACTGAAATATCTTTTTCATGCACTGATGACTACTATTACTAGGCCTACTGGCTAAATGGCCCCTTGGAAATCTAGGCCACATACTAAAATAATGTTGCACATTTTACAAACCTGTTGAAAGGGTACTGAGCTGTGCAACAATTTTCCTTTGCAAAAGGTGAAAAATCAGTGAAATGCAAAAACAAAAAAACTGGGCCAATACAAAAACTCCAGACCACCCACCACTAGAGATTCTCAAACTCAAATTAAAGTACAAAGGAATACTGGTGCATGCCTAAGCAAACAAACAACACCCTTCTTCTGTAGTTTTGGAACGTACCTGTGTAATTTCACAAAACAAAGTCCTTAAATCCAAAATTATATCCAGGAGACAAAGAGGGTGATCCTTTCACTTCAAAATCCAAGTGAAAAGTGACCAGGAGATGGACAAAGCACTGGGAGGAGCCTGGTGGACAGGAACCGGAAGTTGGAGTCTCTGACGCACTTCCTTCCTGTTTGAAAAAACGGTTTCTCAATCTGAAAAACACATTGCAGGGTCCATTGGGGAAGACAAGATTTAGTGGCTCTGGAGTAGAAAATCTACTTCAAAAGTGAGTTTTCACTTACGAGAGGCCCTGTTTTGGCTGCTGGCGTGCCTGATAGCAGCATGAGCAAACGTGAAGTCTCACTAGTGGCCTGGGAGTATTGTCATGCTCACGAGCGAGCACCAAAACGCGTGAGCATGAACAAACTCTGCTCTGCACCGCAGTGCAGAATTAGGGAACTCCGTACTACTCTTTGTAGGGGGAAGTGACGGAATTCCACAAACTCCGCCAGCAAAGTGCAGTTCTACACCCAGACCTGAATAAAACTCAAAATTACTGTTGTAATTTCATAAAAATATATATTTTTTTAATCGTGGCAAAGCAATTGATTGCTCTTAAATGGAAGAGTAACAAACCACCAAAGGCTCAGGAATTAATAGAAAGGGTGTGTTCTTTATTAGCGATGTAAAGATTAATATGGGCCTTGCAAGATGGGGACGAAATTCCAAAATATGTGAAAAACATTACTTGTCTACATAAACGAGGGACCTCCTAGCGTGTCTTGTCCATGGTCACTATGATCTTTGCACCTTATGAGTGATTAGTTCCAAAATGTAAGAGAGAATTGATAATTTCATCTTATTTCAAGTCAAGAGTACAATTTCAAAAGCCTTATGGCAAGCAGTGCTTAACAAAATTGCAATGAAGGGTTCTTTGGGAAGGGGATGGGATGGACTTGCCACATGGAGTAAGGAAACCTAGAGACTCATTATGAGTTTGGCAGTCCGAGGACTGCCATGTTGGCGGTGGCAGTCAGAACGCCAACAAGAAGGCAGAGAAGACCGCCAAATTATGACCTTGGCGATGATGCATACAGAAGACCGGCAAAGCACCAACTGCACCCCCAGTGCGGTCAGACCGCCGCGGTCGATTGAAGGCACCAGCAGGCCGGCGGAGACCAAGTTCCCATTCGACTTATGACGAGGTTGCACACATTCAAAATTTCTGCCGCAGTTGGACCACCACAGAAACCCAGGCGTAAGCTAACTGTATAAAAGGAGACTCTCACCTCCAGAAAACCATACTCATCTGGAGACGCCATAGAACTACAACGAGGCGTCCTACTGCTGCTACTACTTGCCAAAAGACAATGGAATCTTCGCCGCCGCCGACAGCAACCGTAAGTACACACACTCATCTGTTACAGTTAGTATATTGTGACATTTTGTATTGTTACAGAACATACCATATTGAGGGGGCTGCGAGAGCAACACTCACACGTAACACCACACTGACACACACACTCACATAAAACAACAAAGACACTCACACATACACAGCAAACACACTGCAGCCAGCACACACACAGACCACGCTTCAAGAACACACACTTATGCATGGCAACACAGAACAGGCACACTCTCACACAATCCCATACAACATGCAAACATGTCACAACAACACTACAACCACCCCATCATAAACACATTGTCAAGCACACAAAACCGACACTGGCCAGGGACTCATCACACATACAACACAATGTACAACCAACAGGGAACAAACACACACAAGTACACAATCATACAACTTAGCAATGGACACACAGATCACACGCACACATCACAACATACCTATCATACTATGCAAAATACACAATCACTCACACAGTCAAAGCACACAAAGCCACACACAACAACAACAAGCATGTCAACACAAACACCACACAATACCATCACAACATGTCTGCAAAATACACATGCCCAAAACACACACACACACACACCCTAACCCTGGGGGACAAAAGCATTGCAGACACCCTCACATACTGCCCAAACAATACTGGAAGCACAAGCACCACACACACACACTCAAATACTCGCACACAACCAATGTCAGGCAGGAACCACACAAGTGTAGGAAAGCAAAAGCAGAACAAAGATGTAACCAGAAAACCAACAACTGGTTGGTCTGAATATATACTTCATATATATCCAATATAACAAAATCAAGGCCATTGGCCAGTCCAATATAAAAAGATTGTGGTGCGCCAAAGGCACTAAGTGGTTGCCCAACTTGACTCCTAACTGCCATGCAAACACCACAGGTGGGGGCATCAAGGGGGCAGGCAGGCACCTCAGGGATGACCTGCGTAGGGATGGAGGGGAGGGTTAGGCTTTGGCTTGGGAGTTTTTTTTTGCTTTTGGCTTGGAGGAAGGTTGGGCCTTCTTGGTAGGGGTCGACTTCTTGGTGGGGGAGGGGCATGGGTACTGGAGGGGAGTATGGGAGGCCTTGGAGGTGGAAGGAATGGCCTTGGGGAGGGAAACAGATTGTTTAGGGGTGTCACAGGGAAAGGAATAGGGAAAAGGTCAATCTCTGAGAGGAAAGCTTTTTTGGACACACTGGGGCGGTCATAACAAAAGGGTTTGGGTGTGGAGGGAAAGGCAGTGGTTGTATGAGGTGTTGTGGATGTCTTGGGTACGTGTTTTTGGGAGGTATGCTAGTGGGTGGTGGGTGTCTGTTGGGGGGGTGAGTGAGGGCATTTATTTTTCTTGGGCTGAGGGGGGCTGGAGGTGCTTGGAGATGCTGTGGTGGGGGGGTGTGTGGCTGTCTGTTGGGGCAGTGACTGTAGGTATGGTGGATGTGCTGCATGTAGGCATGTCAGTGGTTGTGGTGTCTGCAGGTGTGGTGACTGGGGTGGATGTGTGAGGGTCTTCTGGGGTGCTGTCTGCTGGTAGGATAGGTGTGGTGGCTAGATCAATGAATATCTGTGTGGTGTCTGCAGGTGTGTCAGGGGTTGTGTCTGTAATGCTGGGGGTGGTGGGGTGTCAGGGCAGGTTGTGACTGTTGCTGTCTGTGCAGTTGTATGTTGCTTGTGTGGATACCGGTGGTGTGTCTTGTGGTGCTTATCTGTGCTACCCTTGGATGTTGAGGTGGATGCATGCCTGTCTGTTTGTGTGCTTTGGCTGGGTCGGAGAAGGGGGGGATTCGGACTGGGAAGAGGAAGGTGGAGGGGGGACGGTAGACAAAGGGGAACTGGCTGCTCTCAGTTTGGAGACCAGGGGCTGAAATTATCTCTGTAGGCTAGCCAGTGCACCATGAATGCCATTGAGGAAAGCATTACTCTGTTGTATCTGAGTTGCCAGTCCCTGGATGGCATTCACGATGGTCGACTGACCCACAGAGATCGACCTCAGGAGGTCAATATCCTCCTCGCTGAGGGCAGCAGGGCTCACAGGGGCTGGGACAGAGGTGCCTGCGGCAAAGGAGACAACCACCCTTCTGGGTGAGCCGGGATGGCTAACTGGGTGGGGAGCTACAGGGAGGGAGGTGATAGAAAGGGGGGTGGTGGACAGAGATGGTGCTGGGGTGGTCCAGATGAGTCCACCACCACCAGGGAGTGTCCACTGGAAGAGGATTCTGAAGATGAAGAACTAGATCCAGTCTCCCCTGTGGCACTCCCCTCGCCCTCTGGTCCACTGGGGCCCTCGGTGTTGGTGTTCTCGTGATTGGAGAACCCGTGGCCAGAAGCTTCCCCACTCTGCTGTGCCCCGTCTCCTTCGCCTGCCAATGCTGATTCTGGGAAACAGAAAGTCAGATAGGGTCATCACATTCTTTACATAACATTTATATCACATGGTACACATAGGTAACATCACATCTAGTTGTATAACACCCCCAGGTAGCATCAGTTTAGGACCAAGATCATGCCCCAACAAGATACAATTTACATCCCTCAGTCATAACATAGTCACACACCATAAGCTACCTATCTCAAACCAGCAATACTATGATATCTGTAGAGCTATCACACCAATCATTCTATAGATGTAACACACATTTCCACATATCACAGACACAAACAAAACACATACTAACAAATTGGCCTGATGTCATGTACCAGGCAAAGGAAGCATGTTGTATAGTATACACAAGACAGCATGTTGCGCACAAGCCATACCCACTACATGCCACTCAGTTCACAACCTTCACAATATAAATTTGCAATCATGCAACTATTCCAATTGGCATGACCAAATGCGAGAAGATGAAAGAGTCAGACCACAAGTCACCTACACATGTACCAATAGTGATGTAGGAAAGGATTATACATACTTTATGGATCAAACCATCTAAGTAATTGTCTCCTGAAAACAAAGTATAGTACTCATGTAAGAGCCTAATAAGCTCAAAGCATTTACTCACACATAACCACAGGTAGCATATCTACTCTTTCACGTTAATGCACACCTATCATGTGCATGAAGGTGACATACAGTTCAATATATCAAGCAATTGTTCCATCAATAGCTCACGACTGAGTGGCAACATCACTATCCACGCATCAGACATGACTATCCTTATATCTGTTTGGGAAAAAATCAGATAGACAAACCACATCTGAGGCTACCATGACATGTACACCCACCCTGTTGCAAGCCAAATGCCTGAATACACATACCATACCACTCCAATGTGTATGTGAACTAGCACGCATGCATCACATTGGTGTCAGTGCAAGCAATAGGTTTCCATACAACAAGTACTCAAAACAAATCTAAAATGGCAACAGAAGTATGTTTATAACTCATTATAAGGTGGATTTATGACATAACCTTTCAATGTACATATGATGTTGGCAAAAAACAGTTAGGATTGTAACTGTGTTTAACAAGTCTTGGCCTATTTATCATACCTAAAAAACTATGGCTAAGAAAGTAGCTGTGTAGCCACTTCCTACCTACAGAACATGAACATGGTACTAACATTCATAGCCCTGACACCAATGTATGTGATCCAATGGGGGTCTGCAATACCTCCATAGTTGCCAACATGTAGGCTATCCACTCAGATGACACATTACAGAAGTCTATGTACATCCCTCACTTACCAAGGGGGTTCACCTTGTAACATGACTAAATACGTTTTGCAAGTATGACATGAGAAATGTCAGATGGACATCACAGCCTCACATGATGCTGTCACTCATCAGAAACCTTTAGAATAGTTGGAATTACTTCAAATTGTCAGACTCTATGTTGCACATAGACATGGATCAAGGGACATTGGAATGGACAGAGGGCAAAGACCTGGACAACTTACCATCACGATATTGGGAGTACTGACCTGTAGGTGGGAGGGAACAACCACCAGGGTTTAAAAAGCTGTATGGTGGTACACATATGACAGTCACATGTGCATCATCATATGCTTCTGTACAGAGGGGACAACACAGGAGGGTAATATGTCCCAATTCAAATTAGAATGTGCACACCTGTGTACCAACGTTGGGGACTGTACATCAATGTGTTCCCTAGAGATCTCAGATCCTTTGCACTTACCTCATTGTCACAGCTTGAAACTCTCACATCATACGCTAACCTGGTAAAGGGAAAAAATGTGCAAAATCTGTTCTTGCCCCCTTGTGGCTGCTGGGCGGCGCTCAAACGCCTATCCAATTCTGAGTAGGCCACCGCCAATATTCGGGGCATTAGGAGGGTCAAGTTCCTATGGGCACCCCATCCTCCTTGGGAGGACATCCCCAGCTGGGCCTCTGCAGTCTTCCGGGCCCAGTGCCTCAGGCCCTCCCGCCGCTTCCTACAGTGGGAGCTCTCCGGCTGTGTACCCCTAGGTTCTGCACTTTCTTGGCGATGGCACACCAAATCCCCTTTATCGAATGGGTGATGACCTGCATGGATGACACAGACAAGAAGAGAATGTCATGTCCAAATACACAATATCAAAACAAGCAGGGTGAAAATAAAAGTTAGTGCAACTAGCCATACACAGACTGCCTTCAGCATCCCCTTCAATGAGGGATAACCATCTGCATCCGGCCATGTGTGATGTTGAGACAGGCATATAACATGCATTTCCAGCACCAGGTGTAAGCTTGAAACATGTGACCAGAGCACAGACATATCTCTGAATATGGTATCCCTTTCCAATTATTCTTCACACGACCTTCAAAGATCATGTATTACAGTCTGCAGTTGGATCAGGGCACATACACATCACACACTCTCTACTATGCCTCAGGACTCCACAGCTATCTGTACACATATGTGCATGCCCATCTACCCACACATATTACCACAATCCTTCATTCCACCACACTTCCTGAACATCATCATACACTTAGCCCTTAAAACATTGCTATTGCATTGCAATTACCTGTTCCTCTGGGGTACCATAGAGCTGTCAATACAGGGGTAGGACCTCCTCCACAAGCTTATCAAGCTTATCTGGGAAGAAGACAGGGGCCCTATCACCTGCAGGACGTGGCATGATTGCTCCCAGAGGCAGTGCACTGCAGCTCAGGTCATGGAGGTCTTGCTGGCAGCAGTGTCAGGAGTCAAGTGAGAGATGGCGGTCACGTCTGCCACGTCAAAGACCGTCACCGCCGGTGAACATCGCCATTGGCCCAAGACCGCCAAAGGCAGCAATGTGTTCTAATGGCAATGTCCACTGTGGTCGTATCAGCCTACCGCCATGACGACTTCTGCCGGCAGACTTAGGTCACTTCCTAATGTCCAGTACAGTAGGATAGGCAGCTGCCATTTTAGGGGTCATATATGAACGGAAAAAGTATTTTGAAAGTTACGTCACAAGCTGTGGCACATATCTACGACATTGTATTCACTGCTGGCTTTGTGCAAACGTAGATATGTGCATGAAGTATGTACAATTTGTAAATGTTTTGCATTTTATGTAATGTAAATATAGTAGCATAGTCAGAAGAGCTATTACAATCTGACATAGTATGTGTGTCCCATATATGTGCAACATATAAAGACTGTTAATGTCACATAGACTGCAGGGACATGCTTTTCCCATTCTAAATTATGATAGAGGAAAGGGGGTTTGAATGCAGTAATAAGCCATTATTTGCCTAGGTATGTTCAGTGTACAAAGTATCAATAGATTTGTGTGGCATTCTGGAGCATTATATGTGACATAGGTATGATCCTAATTGTGAGGTACAGAATGAGTGATACACATACGTTCTGGTTTTCTGCCACGTAGTTACCCTGGTATGAGAAGAGTGTGAGAGCCTCCAGTGTACCTCCACTAGCAGACCTGCAGACCATGGAGAAGCAACATGTGATTCAGATCTACTGCCTGGATAGGCAGACAGTCATGGATCACAGTTGTTAGGTGGATCCAGATCTGCTGCCTGCCAAACGTAATCCCCATTGTATACCTCCCATTGTACGATTGATGTCAGTGCTGCACTTCCTGGCCACAGGCTTCTTTCTAAATACAGTGGCCCTAACTGAAGGGATGTCTCAGCTTATGCTCAGCTTGGTCTTGAAAGCTGTACTGTCTGCATTGTTGACACACCTGGAGAGCTACATAAGATTTCCACAACATGGATATTTGACCCATATGAAGGCTGATTGTTATGCTATGGGACACATTCCACATGTGGTTGGAGCCATAGATGGCACCCATGTAGCCTTGGTTCCCCCTAATGAACAGGTGTATAGGAACAGGAAAAACGTCTGTTTGACAGACCTCTACATTTCACAGGTTTGTGCAAGGTACCCAGGGTCAGTCCATGATTCCTTCATCATGCAGAACAGCAATATCCCACTGCTGATGACACAATACACAGAGAGGGCCTGGCTGGTTAGTAAGTCACATATTTCATGTGTGTTACTAACTTTTATCTTCTAACAAATGCAGGGATGTCCGTTACTTATGTTTGCCTTTCTAAACTGTTCTTTACAGAGGACTCAGGTTACCCAAACTGCCGCTGGTTGTTGACACCAATGAGGTACCCAACCACGCCAGGGGAAGTCCACTGCAATGAGGCCCATGGAAGGATAAGGCGTGTCGTGGAGCAGACTTTGGGGCTCCTGTAGGCAAGATTCCGTAGCATTGATAATTCTGGTGGGGCCCTTCTCTACTCACCCAAGAAAGTATGTCAAATTATTGTTGCCTACTGAATGCTCCACAACCTCGCCCTGAGACGTCAAAACCTATTTATACCAGATGAGGGGGAGCCAGCAATTGCAGCAGGTGAGAATGCAGTTTTCCAAGTGAGAATGAGTATAATGAGGATGAAGCTGGAGACGTCAGGGCAGACCTCATCAATTAGTACTTCACCTGACTTTAGGTATGTGATGTTATGAAAGTTAAGTGACTATGGGCCAGATGTATCAAACAATTTTGCATTCGCGAATGGTGTGAAGTGCAAAATTCAGCACTTTGCGAATGCAAATATGCCTTTCAAGATTTATGAAAGGCATTCCCAGTGCAATGTCAAGGAATCGCTAAAATAGCGATTCCCTGAAATTGCGACTCCATTTAGGGAATCGCAAATTGCGATTCTCTAAAAGGGAAATCGCAAATAGGGAATTCCTATTTGCGATTGCCAAAGCACATGTATCATGCATTTCCTAAATGAGAATTGGGCATTTTGGGAATGCAATTACCACCAAATCCAATTTGGTGCTAAGCATGTGCAATTTTTAAAACTGCATTGCAATTTTTAAAAAATGCATTATAAATGCATTTTTTAAAATGACATGTAGTGCACACATGCCCTTAGGGCATGTGTGCGCTTCACATGTCAAGAAATATATTTTTGGGGTGCATCAAAGGGGGCCTTAGGCCCCCAGCACCCTGGGGTTTGCATTACCTAATTTGCGAATTCCTGACAGGAATTTGAAAATTAGGTAATGCAAAACCATTTGCACCTATCGGCCTACAGGCCTATGGGGATGAATGGAGTTCCATTCCCTGATTGCGATTCGGTAATAGCGATTGCGATTTTTAAGAAATCGCTATTACCGAATCACAATTTTCATACATCCCATTTTGCATAAATCTGGCCCTCAGTGGGGTATTGGTAGGGTTAGGGATGCTTTGTAAGGGTATTAGTATGACCATCAAACAGGTCAAAAGTAGCTTTAAAGCCCAAAACTCAGATGTGCATGCAGAATATTACATGGAGTAGTGTGCAGCTTTTTGATCACCATAATCTAGTTTTATCACAATGCACAGTCTGAGTTACCATTGTAAATAGGAATTAGCTGTATAATGTATTTATTTCAATGCAGCCTATACATTATGTTTGACATTGATGGTTTGCAGATTACATCACAATGTTATCCTTATTTGGCAATATCAGCCAGTATCACAGGCAGGTGGGATTTGCAGACTGACAAGTGAAGTGAACATTGATTGAACCAGGTACTGTCAGGCATGAGATTTGTGGTGTTTGAGTTCTATGCCCAGATTGTCAGGACAGTGGGATGGTAGTGTCCTATTCCACTCAATAAACCTGTTTGGCATTGGAGTTTTGTTCAATGGTACCATGTGTGTGTTAATTTGTCTCTCAGACGTCATCCTGTCCTTTCCATACCCTCAACCATCAGACTTGTTTTTATAGGTAATAACTAACATGTATGTAGCTATCACTGTGTTTCCTCAATGCAGGCCACTGTGCATGTGTATCAAGACTGACATAGGTGACTGGCATGCCTACTGAAACCTGACCCTGGTAAGTGGAAGGTTACAGGACTGGGGGCATTTGTTATGACCTCTGTCTATATCATGGGGTATGGTCAATTTGGAGCTATGGTATAGGTATGTGATCAGGCTTTTGCTTATGATACATTGTAACAAAATGTTTGCCTATTGGGATGGTTAAAGACATGTCCCTAACTTCAGTAGTCTGTGGGGTGGTAGTGATTGACACCTACGCTGAAACACTGAAGTGAGCAGCAGTACTTCACTGTGTGATCATTGGCATTCTCCCAACCTATATGTGAGTAAGTTCAGCATTAGTGATTTGAGTTATGTCTATCATGGCTATTCAATGCAAAATCTACCCTGATTGAACAGTAGATGTCTGATGGAACATTCCAAATGTCTCACATGTGAGAGGCACTTTTTTGTGCAAGAGGTGTTATAGATGACAGTTACATTTGGTTGATAAATGACTCTCACACATTATCTGTGATTAAGTAGTGTTTATTGAGGAGTGCATAGCGAAAATGATGAATTGGATCACAAATTACACAAACAGTGAAGGGTTCTGTCATGGTGGATGAAATCATCAGGATAGCTGCTACAACATTTGGAGACACAAGCTCAGTGTCCTTATACCATAGGCAAAGGGAGATAGGCATCAGAAAAGTCAACAGGGTGTATCTGTGCCACAAAAGGGGAAACACTCAGTACTGGTTCACTTACTGGCAGTGGATTTGGTCTTGGCATCTGATCCTCCTGGATGTTTTGGGGGATATCCACGTTTGCAGGGGGTTCTTCAGCTACAGAGGCAGGGATGTCTGAGTCATGTCCTTTCCCTGGCAGGGCCTCCATTCCGCTAGCAGCCACAGATGTGGAAGGTGCTGATGTCTCATTGCTAGTGAAAGGGGCCAGCTGATGTGTACAAAACCTAGTGGTATTCATGTGGCTAGCACCCCTGCAATGGAAGCCAAGTGGGTGTTTTGGCCTGCCACTGTTGCAATACTTCCTGGTGGTTGTACCTCTGCAGCTGCTTTAACTCCCCCATCATGGTAGGTACCTGGCCCATCATGCCTTGGCTTTGTTGGTAAGCTCCCACGACTTGGGAGATGGTGTCCTGGCCAGTTGTGTCTCTAGGAACCTCCATCCTCTGGCCCACACCTTCCCTCCCACGCACCCTACCCCAGGTGCCTGTGCCCCTGGCACAGTTTACCAACTCCCTCTGGTTCCAGGTCCATCATTGTCTGTGTTTACGACAGGAGATAGTAGACACTGTGACTGGAACACAGGTTTGCGGGCGAATGGTTGCCTGTGATGTTGAAGCAAAAGGACTGGGTGGAGTCGAAGTGGGCAGGGTAAGGCTCACAGTTGTTGACTGACCAGGTGTCCCAAATGGGCACGCTTCATCCTCAACATCCACACATCCAGAGGTGTATTCCTTACTGAGGGCTTCATCCAGAGGGGCAGTGGGAGTCTCTGGTCTCCTTTCCATGGGGACAATGGCTAGGTTACCTATAGGAGGAGTGGAATACACAGTTGCTGTAAGTAATTCAACAATTGTTATCAACATTTGACCACAAGACATGCTATGTGACATGCACACAACTCCTTTACTTGATCCCCTGATATGACAATGACACCTGATTCCGAATCTGGGTTAGGGCTACATGAGACACAGAGATTTCCAATTGCATACACCTTGCTACAAGATGTTAGAGTATCTTGGTGGTTACATGACTGTTCATTGACTCATATCTTGCCTGATTGATGACTTGACTTTAAACAGTGATTCCCAAGTTAGGTGCATAGCATAATTGAGTTAACTCACAGCTGTACAATGCACTGTGGTAACAGAGCTGGCCAACACTATAGGTGTGACCATTATATCTTGGCCTCTGTATAGGTGTACTCCAAGTACATCGAGCTTCCTATATTGGTGCCCCCTGGTGAGTAAATGACATTATTTGAATGTTGATTTGAAGGCCAGTTTAGTAGGGGACACAGCTGTAGCCGTATCTTGTTTGTCATAGTACTGGCAGATGGCCATTGCATTGATGTCTTTGCCCTGGACTGTACAATAGTAAGGAAGTCAGGTGGGTTAAAATGATTGTTAGTTTCACATGCAAAACTATTTAACTTGTAGTACAATGCCCTGGTTTTCTTAATGGTAGGACAGTGCATGCTGGGAGTTGTAGTGCTGTTAGCCCCTGTGCTACCAATGCCATACACAGACAGTGTGCCCTCAGGTGAGTTAAGTTGACATGTGGTACGCCAGTGAAGGGTATATAGAACCTTTGGATACAGGGGTGATGAGTGGGTTGGCTGTTAAGGTGGCCAAAGGTGATCAGTGAGCAAGCAGAACATTGCAGTTTGGTGACAGTTGTTGTGTTGTGACTTACCCGACTCCATTCCCCCAGCTATACTGTCAAACCCTCAGGATGCAGGATGTGCAAGACCTTCTCCTCCCATGATGTGAAACTTGGAGGCAGAGGTGGGGGACCACCACCAGTCTTGGTGGCCATGGAACGTACCTTCCCCCTGAGTTTGTTCCACCTCTTCCTGATGTCCTCCCGTATGTGTGGTAGCTGTCTACAGAATTCACTTTGTTGACTATTCTTTGTCACATCTCCATTTTCCTGGCAATAGATGTTTGCTGTACTTGTGCTCCAAATAAGTGTGACGTCTGTGAAATGGGGATGTTTCTGTGGGGACATGGTAGTGGTGGAAGAGATGGTGAGGAAGACTAAAATGATGTGTAAAATAAATTGGTGATGAGGTGTGGGTGCTGTGATGTGAGTTGTTGACTGGTGGTGTTGAATGTGTGTGGCACTGATGTATGTGTTGGTTGTGCAGGATGGGGGATGAGTGCTATGTGAAGTATGTAGAGGTGCCTAATCTGTGGTTTGTATTTTTAGGTTGAGACGAGACAGGGCACATGCGCTATCTGTAAGACCTGTTGCATGGAGTATAGGCATTTGCTCCCACCTGCCGCTGCCTGCCACTTCCAATAGGTTAAAGGCAGTGTTGCTCTTCTTGTGCGGCCTCCTAAGTGGTTTGGCAGCCGATACTCCACTTCCTGTACTTGGCTTAGGAGCACCCGCCAAGTACAGTTTGCTTATGCCTGGAATGTTTTTCTGTTGTTTGGACGGACTATTTATCTTTGTTTCCTGCCTCTCATGTTTGTCAGCAAGCACTCGTCTTCACCTGCATGGCTCATTTTCCGCATTTGCCTAGCATTTAATACATACTTTACATAATCAGTCATTATAAATAGTTGTGTTGTACCTGTGTTTTGTACTTTTTTTGTTGCTTTATATGCATGACATCGAACTAGGAAAGAATCCTCAACAGCAGCTCTTCCGGCACAGCTGAAGAGTCCATATTATAATATTCACTGCACTTGGGGAAACTCACCCCATAATGCTTTGCAGGCATTCCTTTTACAGCACAGCTTTGGCCATTACTCAGCCTGTGGTTGTCCTAGGACAATGGGACCACCACCAATACATTCAGAATGATGTACTCTTTCTGTTCAGGCCATCTTGTGGTTGAGAGGGGGCCCAAATATCATAACCATTCAATGAGGATTTAAAATCCCCCGTATCTGAAACTTTTGTTTTTATAGCTGAGAGGAGTTTGTGTTATAAGGGCCTTGTTTGTAATAGTATTCTGACAGCCCTGCTTGGCTTGCAAATGTTTAATATGCCACACTCTCGATAATGAAAGGATAATTGCTCCAAGGCACTACTTGTTTAGTTTGCTCAACAGGGACATCTAGCCACCACCAGTGGTATTACACCTTCTGTTAATGAATGAGCACACTTTAGTTTTGATAAAGGTTTAATGTATTCACGGAAACTCACCCCATAACGCTTTGCAGAAATTCGTTTTACAACACATTTGTGTCCATAACTCAGTTTGTGCTGGTCCTAGGGCAATGGGACCACCCCCAAAACATTCAGAACGATGTGCTCTTTCTGTTCAGGCCATCTTGTGGGTCACACTAGATGAGAGGGGGGCCAAAAATCTTAACTTCTTCCACCTTTTGCTGTGTATTTAAAACAACTTTTGTTTTTACAGCTGAGAGGGGTTTGCATTATAAGGGCCTTGTTTGTAACAGTATTCTGACAGCCTTGATTGGCCTGTAAATGTATAAGGTGCTATGTTGTTGATCTTGAAAGGATAATTGCTCCAAGGTACTACTAACTTAGTTGGCTTGACAGTAACATCTAGCCACCACAAGTGTATTGCACCTTCTACTAATGAACAAACACAGTTTATTTCTGGTAAAGCTTTAAAGTATTCACGGAAACCCCATAATGCTTTGCAGGTGTTTGTTTTACAACCCATATCTCAGCCTGTGTTGGTCCTAGAGCAATGGGACCACCCCCAAAACATTCAAAACAATGTGCTCTTACTGTTCAGTCAATCCTGTGGGTCACACTAGATGCTTGTTTTTTTGTGCAGCCTCTGTCTAGCAGTGTATGGCGTTCTGCTTGAAAAGGATTTTGGGGTGTAAAGGGGTGTGTTTTATAGTGCAGCATGTGGGTGTGTCGGGTGTGTGGATGTGTGTCAGGTGTGGGTTTTTTCAAATTATCCAATGTGGTGTGGTGTATTACTGATGTGCCCACAGACCAACACGGTTCGTACCGTCATTGGTCTTCTGCCATGGAAGAACCACTATTGTGATTTGTGGGTTGTAATTTGATCTGAGGTTTTTGGGCGGGACTGCCTCTTTCCTGCCCTCCAGTGTCCTGGCGGTTTCGGGATTTTGGCTGCATTTTGGTGGACTTCGCTGTGTGACTCATAATACGGCAGTTGGATTACCACTAACATGGTGGTCTTTTGTTGGCCACCACCGCGGTGGTCTTACCGTCAGACCTCCAAACTGATAATGAGGCCTATAATGTCAAATTAATGTCTTGTCCTCAGAATAGTGCTGTTTGCTTTAGGTTTGGTACCAAATATAGATTGTTGAAAAAAAACTTACCAGGAATGTTAAATGGCAACATAGGTATAGAGAACACTTGCAAGTATCATAATCTATCCCTCCCCACCAAGTCAAATATAATGAACACCAATTATCCATTAAAGAGAGTAATTTATCTTTATTATCAGAGATGTTAAAGTGTGAAGTATTCCTAACTCTGAAATAGGTAAAATGTGACAAATAGAGTAGTTTTTGGTTCAGAATATCAAATGCATACCATATTAATCCATTTAGGACCATCAATACATTTTGGACCAATATCAAACCTATATAAGGAATTTAAAAAAATGTGCAGTTGATTAAGTTGTTTCTGGCAGGCGGCTTTGGCAAAGTCCTTCAACACCCAAACCAACAAACCCATCATTTTGATACAAATGTATTTGTTTAGAAAGATAAATCTGTGGTGCACGGGCCTTTCATGGTAATAAAAAGCACGACTGCTACAAAGCATCCCATATTAGGCAGTCCGCTTGTACCATCATTCTCTATGCTTCCATCGATGGCAGTTTGGCAGATATTAGGCAACACCCAGAAGTTTGGATTTTATGTTCTCTCTTTTAAACTGGTGCAGCTTTCTTATTCTGATTTAAATTCGGTGATGTACTTTCTAGGGTTGGCAGCTTCGGAACCTGACAAAATACATTAGTTGTGTTACATTTAGCTGTTTTTTTACATTGAGTTTGCTGAGAGAAAAAAGTAGAAACATAAATTGGTTTGAGGTGAAGTTGAGACTCTGCTGTGAAGTCGGCGGCAGAAAGCAGTGCAGTTAATGAGCAGGGATACCAGCTGTTACACCAGACGCAGCACATCCCAACGTGCAATTAGTGCCCTAGGCCGTGTCGCTACACCCCATTTCTATTACTTATTTAGCTAAGTTTTATCCACACCACGCAAACATACACTAGAAAATATGTAACATTTAGGGGCATTAGACAAAGAAAGACCTCCGAATATGTCGCGGCCCTTTCACACTTGCTAAAATGTCTTACCTTAAACTGAGGCACAGTCCAGCAAAGAGCCCTGTGACTTAAAGTCTTTGATATGTACTGGGAAACCCACTGCCGGAGAAGGGGTTGCATAAAGTATCTTTAGTGGCCCAAATTTGACAGCAGTTTAAAACGTGCAGCTTCATTCGATCTGCATTTTCGGTGATCAGTGTTGTTTCTTGGAAGCAAACATGATTGGTTACATGCACAAAAAGACAGCATTGATGTTTGCGGCTGCAAAATAGCACTGACTGCCACAAAATAATATGGGACAAAATATCACAATCGTTTATCACGTAATATAGTGCAGGCTAGCATTTAATAATGCCTGAAGTGGGCAATTACATCTGATCAATTTAAAAATCAGACTTCATTGACTATTAACAGATAACCAGCTCATTGTGAGTCATTATGATTGTGACAGGTTGCAGCATGGTGCCATGAATGCGCTTTGCTCAGCAATCTAAGGGCCAGATTTAAAGAAAAGTGGCGCAGGGCGATGCTGTGCCGAAATTGGCAGCGCCATGCTGCATCACTTTCGAAATGCAGGGATGCACTGTATTTAAGGGAATACAGCGCACCCTTGCGTTTTCCCCAGCGCAGGTGCTAAATTTAGGTGCCAACGCAGGCATCCTTGCATCATCGTGCAATGATGTCTGTGTTGGAGGGTGTGATTGTTTATGTGCGGGAAGGTGTCCATTTCCGCACATAAATAATCACTAATGGTGCTTTGGCACTTCTGTGTGTGCTGCACAATGCAGCACACACAGACATGCCAACGCGTCATTTTCAAATGAGTGTTTATGTGCAGGAAGGGACATCTTCCCACACATAAACAATCGTTTCTGGCATTTTGCTTTTTTATGCGTGTGACAGAATGCAGCATGCAGCACGCATGGAAAAAGCAAAAAACGAGGGGGAATAAAAGTATTCCTTCTCGTTGCGCCCTGCTAATGCCACCCCCGTTAGATTTTGGTGCTGCCTCAGGTTCACGAGATTTAATAAATCTGAGGCAGCATCAAAATGCAATGGGTGTTGCTGTGGCATGCCCACAGCAACACCCATTGCACGCCCCTTCCACGCACAGCGCTGTGTGGGAAGGGGCCGTATTTTCAAGGTGGCGTTAAGTGAGGCCCATTGATTAAAATGGGAGCATCATTTTAACGCCTGCTCTGAGCAGGCATCAATAATGATGGAAAAAATGGTGCAGTGAAATGTTGTAAATTTCACTGCACCATTTTTTTGGGCCTCCCTGTTTTGGAACGCCCCCCTCGCATACATTATGCCTGGCGCAGGCATAATGTGGCGCAAGGGTTTACAAAGTGGCCCAATGCAAGCATTGCGCCACTTTATAAATACAGAGCAAGAGAAAGATCTCCTTAACGTCACCTTAGCGTAACAAAATGACAGTAGGGTGGCGCATGGTGGTACTAGGGGCTTGTACATATGCACTAAATGTGATTTAGAGTCTGAGTCTTTGAAACTGTATGTTGGAGTTATGCCTCCTTTGAAGTGCCCACTCCTCTGCCCTTTTCTTCCTCTTTAAAGCAATCTGTCACTGCAGGAGTGATCCAGAACTAATAGCCCCACAACACAGTCCATGGGAATGACCAGAGATCACACCTGGAAGTGAGCCACAGTGATATGTGTATCAAACATTTAGACAAGGACCAGAGCCCTATTCTTTAAGATTCACTGAATCAAAGAGCGTCCTTTGAAGAGTACCAGGGGAGCCTTGCTCCCCTTCTCGAGTGTGTGTTGCACCAGCCTACAGGGATGCAGCAATACACAAATCTGTCTGGAGGAATTCCTTTACCTCTTCATGTTTCACTATACAGACTAGGTCTCCTAAAATGGAACCCAGGGGCATGTATTGTACCAATCACAGGTGCACAACACCCAGTGCATGTATACAGCATTCAGCATGCACACATTGCAGCACTGTATCCTCCCTGTACTGTGCCACTCACTGGGACACTTAGGCTCAGCACACAACTTTCAATATGCAAGCACTGCAGAGCACTGTATCCTTCATGTATGGTACCACTCATAGAGACACATACATAATCTGCATGCATTTAACCTGCACTCTCCATGTATTGTACCACTCACAGGCACACATACACTCAGTACATGCATTTAACTTGCACACACAGCAGAGCACAAGATCCTTCATGTACTGTACCACTCGTAGGCACACATACAGCCAGGGCATCACTCACCATGCACGCACTGTTCAGTCTTGCATTATCCCTGTATTCCTAGGTACACATACACCCAGTGCAGATATACCCTTCATGCGCTGTGCAGCACTACACATCAAACTGATGTAGGCCAAGGGTTGAGTTAAGCACAAGGGTCTGTCAAGAGTCTGAAACTGCATTTTTGACACCGGAACCTTGGTCATTTTGGTAATTTGCATTGTTTTTTTTCAGGATGACCACAAATGGATCGATCATGCCATTTGCCTGTGACCAAAGTAGAGTGATTTTGCAAAGTCAAGTAGTCAGCAAACTTTGAAATCATTCCATTGAATGGTGTGCAGTGTCTGATTTGACAAAACAAGGGATGCAATATAGTTAGAAAACTCTTCAGAGCATGAAGGCCAACTTAGCAGCTGCTCTCAGTAGACTAAGTTTTTCAGGTAGTCAAGACATTTAAAGCGGCTCGGAACACTGCCCAGACTTTGACAGATCTGACAAATTCCCACTGTCTTTTCATCCTGATGGTCAAAGAAAATAAATTGGAACTACACATTTTGTTGCAAGAGCCTGTGGGCAGCTGCCACGCTCCTGTGACCTTCATGCACTCAACCACTTTCTGCCGCAGGATTTTGGGGATGCTCAAACTTTGCCCTCAAGAACACTCACTTTTGTTTTTTTGTTTGCTCACTGTGCCTTCAACCGTTTGATACCACATTGTCAATGAGCTGTTTTGGCATGTTTATGGTCCCTCAATCATTGTGGTCAGCGTAGGGCCCTTCCTCATGGCTTACAGAATGTTATTGCAGGCAAGCTAATTTTGAAAAGCAAGTATTATTAAGCCAACAATGTCCTTAACAAGGTGTTTTCTGGAGGAAAACTGCAGACGAAGTCAGTCAGACTCTGATGCTTACCCAACTTGTGGGCAAGTAAAGAATGGAAATTCTGAGGATGGAAAGAGGGCAGTAGTGAAATGTTCAGGCCAATGGTGAACGTATTACTACAGGCAAACAAGTGCGAACGTTCACATCCCACCACACCATCAGCTTTGCCTTCTTGTCTTGTGAGTATGCAGACGCATGTCTGATCCGACGTCTGCTAGCGTAGGCAACAATCCTGGTGGCCTTCAGTGTCATGACATCAGTGAGCAACGATGTCTCCAGCCCCATAGGACTGGCATCCACCAAAACCTTTATTTGCAGTGACAGGCTAAAGTAGCCTGTTTGCTGACATCAGCAAATCAGGTAGGACTGTGCTCTCTCCTGCCTTCTAATTACTATTGTCCAACCACTGTGATAGAAGCCCAACAATGGTAATCACTGACGACAGATGCCTCTGATTTGTTTCCACATTGGTAACCTTTTCAAAGGCAGCCACGGGCAATGCATATGATGAAGTCAACAGTCCTAAAGGAGAGAGAAAATTATTAAAACAACGTGGGATGGGAGAGTGAGTGTGCAAGACACTAAGGGTCGTATTTATAAGTCCCTAGTTCCACAGGAGCGTCACTGTTTGTGATGCTCCTGTGGCGCTAAGCACTGCACCATATTTACAAGGTGGTGTTAAGGAACTTTGCATGGCTTAACGCTGCCCTGTAAATACGGTCCCTTCCCACGCAGCACTGTGCATGGAAATGGCGTGCAACGGGTGTTGCTGTGGGCGTGCCACAGCAACACCCATTGCCTTTTGACGCTGCCTCAGATTTATGAAATTTTGTAAACCTGAGGCAGTGCCAAAATCTACTTTTATTCGTCCTCGTTTTTTGCATTTTCTATGCAAGCTGCATTCTGCTGCATGCATAGAAAGAGGAAAATGCCAGAAATTATTGTTTATGTGCAGGAAGTTGTCCCTTCTTGCCCATAAACAATCATTTGAAAATGACGCTTTTCCACTTCTGTGTGTGCTGCATTGTGCAGCACACACAGAAGTGCCAAAGCGCCATTAGTGATTGTTTATGTGCAGGAAGGGACACCTCCCCGCACATAAACAATCACACCCCTCAAAGCGCACATCATTGCACGATGGTGCTAGGATGCCTGCGTTGCCACTTGCAGCTAAATTTAGCGCCAGCGCGGGGGGAATCATAGGGGTGCGCCGTATTCACTTAAATATGGCACATACCTGCATTTCTAAATGATGCAGCGTGGCTGTGCCAATTTTTGCACAGCACCGCGCTGCACCACTTTTTCTTAAATCTGGCCCTAATGATTTGGCATTAAGGCTCAGACTCACTAAGGTCTTTGCACAGGCACTATCACAATGCAGAACGCTAACAGTGATTTTCTTTCTAGCACAAAGGTGTTTTGGGCTGGAAGAATGCACTTTCAACAATGCCAAATCCGCTTTGCTCCACTTTTCATCAAGGAGGTCTTCTTGTTAGCAGATCAGCACAAACACCTGTAGGTTTTCTCCGCAGGAACTCAACAGCTTGAATATGCCGCACAGTGTAATACAGGCAGAGCTGGCTTTAGAGCTGGTGGAGCCCGGTGCAGCAATCTTTTTTTGGGACCACCTCATCCTATGACCACCTCCTCGGATTCCATCACTACCACCCAGCAATAGTGCCCCATATCTCCATAGCCCCACTGACATATATTTCATTTGTTTTAAAGCGCTAGTAAAGGTTGGCTTTTACTAATCCAGTCAGTTGTCCACATAAAACATAGTTCTGTTCTTTGCAGCAGGCATATTAACCTCTGCGCTACTTTATATCAAGTCAAAACTACCACTGGACAACACTCCCATCTCTCTCCCTAGCAGGAACACTAATCTCAAGGGGTATCTAATTGCTTCCTGAAGGCTGGACGCACAAGGAACTTTTCAGCAGGTGCTTTTAAATCACAGGTTTTGTAAGATATTTCTAAACACAGCACCCCCGAGGTCAGCGCCTTCCAACCATGTCAATTCTGGGTGCGGCTGCACCGGTCGCACCCCCCTAAAGCTGAGCCTGACTGTAGGCATCCAGTTCATCAGACCCTTTTGTTGTGGTTTACGCAAAGAGATTTGTATTGGAATGGTATGCCTCCAGTCCTAATCCTACGCAAGACACTGCACTCTCTGTGTCATGGCGGGTGGTTGCACATTGCACTGGGTACCCTGTTTTTGCACCGCCACAGCGGATGACGGCAATAACTGCACAATCTTTGAACACAAGCTGCTGCGCTGTATTTTACCTTTTTGCAAAACAGCAAACAAAATTTGTATGATGCACTGCGTTGAGTGGAATTTTATTACATCTGGGCCTAAGTTTCTTGTGATTCATAAAACTTAATGCCAATTGTCTCACTCCCTCAGGCACACACACACCACTTTAATTAACATTTGTCTAGAGACTGTGCCAGGGGAAGTTATATGGCATTTCATTTCCTGTACCACTATTGTGATACAAAAAAACTAGATGGACAGTATGCCCTGTCAAGAAATTGACCTGTGGAGCAAATAAAATTCTCCTTAACTTTACACACCCCTTACTGCTTAATGCCCTGCACACCTAATACCGAGGCGTCCTAGTTTTGATTACACCGTAAGCCTCTTTTTTCCAACACCTTCCACTGCCGGTCTCTTTATCTCACTCTTGTATGTTCTCCCTTTCTCTCTTTTACTTCCGCTGAAAGTATAATGGTGACAAATAACCCCGATCCATTACATTTTGGTGATGTCATATCAAGTACTCCTTTTGTTAGACTGCAGGAGTGAAAAGACATTTAGGTGTTTTCTTTGAGATATATACCTTGTTGACACAATGATATGTCAATGATGATTCATGGCTTTTTGTTTGGGAAGTGCTTTCTGTTTGGGTGCCTTAGCCTGCCATTGCCCACTGATTTGGTTTACTTTGTTATCATGGCACTATGATGTTAGCTTTACAGCTGTTTTGTTCAGGAAGTCTACAGACTTAGGTTTTCTTGGAGATGCAAAAACCTTACTGACCCATTTTAGAAAAGTATTTAATAAATAATATTTTGCTGTGCGTGCCTTAGTGATTGATACGTGGCACTTCTCTTACCTTCTCCTTTCAGTGAGGGATAATAAGGGCGACCTTCCAAGCTGCTGCATCACTGTTTTTCTGGGTGACTGGGAGGATAATGGTGAGGTGCCAGGCAAGGCACCAAGACAAAACTTTGCACCAAGGGGATCATTGTTGACAAAGATTAAAGTACCATGCATGAAGAAAAAGCAAAACAGAAATCAAATAAAACCGCTCTCCAAAATAATAGTACAAAAAAGCCAAAATGGAAACACCATTAAGAATCATAACTAGAAAGAAAAACAGGATTAGAAACCCTCCCCCGCCCCTCCAAGTCACAGAAACAAGGGGATGGAGCACAGTTGGTGAAGAACGTGAGGAAGATTGACCTGTGACATTCAGGCACAATGAGGATTTGTAACAGGCACCTTACACATTGTGACAGTCCTGACTATGCCCTCATTCCCTGGAAGTGTTTTCCTTTCCTATTTATGTATTACTCAGCCTTATACTTTGTAATGATATTTCCTCTTACACTTGGGCTGTAATCACTTTCTCTGGCTAGCAGAAGGCTCACGGTTTCTGTTCGTTGGTGCCCTTGCTGCCCTTACATTTTTCCATTTCTCAAAGAAGAATGAGTGCAAAAATGTGGGTGATGCCTAAGGGTAACTGAGAGTCATCTGCTACCTTAATAGGGGAACGGTGTGATCAGAGTCAAGCCTGGTGCTTTTGATGCTAGTACCAAATGCCCTTGAGGCTAAGAGCGCACATCTTTGTACTGTGGCTGCCATGGATACCATGAGTGGCCTTCATCAAAGCAATGCGACTGCGAAAGAAGCATCCAGCAACATAGATACTTCTGCAGCCGCTGATATTGGTTGAACTTCTCGAAGCCGCGCAACCCGGAAGCACAACAGCTTTTTAAGTTCACCATTTACCGTGAAAATATCATCTTCCCACTCCTTTTTATGAAACTGTTCTTTGAGGGTACAGTTAACGGTGCTAATATAGGCCGTTCAACAAAGGGACCATTATTTTATAAATACTAAGGAAAAAGTACATGACCACAATTTTATTAATAAACCATTCTTTTTCCTACATGACTGAAGTTTTTATATTTCAATCTGGTCAGTGTAAGCAACAAGAATAAACATTTTACAGCATGGAATATGATCAAACCCCTAATCTTGAAGTAAAAAAAGTGTGCGTTATTTATACTGGACGTGTTTGTACTTACCTTGGACATGCTAAGATAACTCCACCACCATCAATCTCACCACCTCCAGTACCAATAAAACTAATGCCACCTTTAATGCCACGAATCCCACCCCAAATTTCAACAATACAACCGTATAATCATCAGGACTCCTACTACAACCACAAATATCCCCACCACCAATACCTGAAGATCACCAATAGAGCAGCACCAATATCAATGCCACCAAAAGCAACTGGCATTAAATGTAGTCTTTATGTAATATCCAGAGCATAGTAAGTAACGGAAGCAGGGCGCCCACATGGACATGCTTCTAAATGACACTCAAAACAGATTTGTCCTCTCCTTCTGGGTTTATACATTTTAAAAACTACCCTGAAGAGACCAATCCTGCCATGCAGAACTTAAAAATACATACAAAGGCATGGCTGCAAACCCTGTATGAACTTACAGAAGCTTTGATATGATTTGGGAAGGCCCAGTTCCCTGAAAAGTTTGGTAATTGAAGGTTGGTCAAAATGAGTTCGCCCTGGCCTTCTCATGACTGCAATCTTCACAGAATTAGTCTAATATCAGTGAGCCTGCTGTCCTCAGTGTCCCAGTATCAAATTTATAGTCAGGAATCTATTTATTACACACCATTAAAATACATAACAATCTGTTTGTAGAATCGACATAATGTTAAATGCTTTTGAATGCCAACAGCTGTCAATGTTCACTTCTATTAATGTGCCCTTCTTCCGCTAATCTGAGGACTTGTTCTAGTGCATTGCTTCCCAAGCTTTTTAGAACCAAGGTCCAATTCTTAGAACAACAAACTTACCCAGCAATAACGAACATGGGCCCAGATTTAAGAGGGCCTAGCGCAATTCCAACGCCCCATTACTGTACTTTTTTTTGCTCTAATGTGCCGTTGGAAGGCCAAAACGGCCGCACCATATTTACATAGTGGTGCAATGCTGCCTATGTGCCACGTTGTAACCCCTTGCGCCACATTATTCCTCCACCACGCATAATGTATGGAAGGGGGGAATTCTGGAGCTAAGGGGGCCAAAACAAGGGCGTAAAGAAATCTAAGAGATTTCTTTGTTTCATTTTTATCAGCATTTTGAAAGCCTGGTAAGAGCAGGCGTTAAAGGGAGGCTCCCATTGTTTTCAATGGGCCTCTGGGTGATTTGCAGGATTAGTGTCAACATTTTTTATGCTAATCCTGCAAAGCGCCGGACTAGTGTAAAACATTATGATGCCAGTACCCCTGACTACCGCTATGGTGTGCCGTAATTTAAATATGGCCCACACATGGTGGCATTGGAGGGGCGCTAAGGGGAGAAAGAAAAGTGGCGCAGTACTATGTGCAGCGCCACTTTTCATAAATTTGACCCATGAGATGGGAGATTTTTTAATGTAACCAAGAATCATGTAGGAGCACACTGAAATTTACAGACAGCACATTTTTCATTTTAAAAGGTCACTAAATTTGCATAGCCTTATATTCTTACAAATAAAATTATATTGCACACAAATGATAATGTGTGGAAATCGGATATCAGTCAATATTCATCATTTAGGTATCACGCAGTAAAGTGTCTTTAGTTTTGATAGTATTAAAATCTTTGTTTACATCACACTTCAGAATATTTTTTTTTTAAAGTACTTCATTTTTGCCTTCCTAACTACTGAAAGCGTATAATTCATTTACTGGTATTTACATTTTGTTGTGTGTTAAGAAAATTATATCCTACATCCATTTACACTCCCGGTACCCCAGCATCTGGGTCAGATAATTAACTTTACTTTTCTTTCTCTGAATGCAAAGTGAAAGGAGTTTGTAAACACCAATCACCAATTGAGAACAGAAACAGTAATTTGTCTGGAGACATAGTGTGACATTTGACCTCTGTCTTTGAAGCACATTAAGGGGGTCATTCCAACCTTACGGCCAAAATTCCGCAGCCCCCATTCTGAGTTAGCGCCCGCCGGCCCAGCGGGAATGAGATGAGGGCCGCAACACAGGAGCCGGCTCCGAATGGAGCCGGCGGTGTTGCGGCCGTGCGACGGGTGCAGTTGCAGTGTGAAAAGACAGTGAAAAGCTGGCCGGGGCCCTGTTAGGGGGCCCCTGCACTGCCCATGCCAGTGGCATGGGCAGTGCAGGGGCCCCCAGGGGCCCCAGGACACCCCTTACCGCCAGCCTCTTCCTGGCGGTGAAAACTACCTGAAACAGGCTGGCGGTACGGGGGTCAGAATCCCCAGGGCAGCGCTGCCCTGGCGGATTCTCCCAGCCGGGGCAAAAACGGCGGAAAACCGCCGGCCCCGGCGGGTCGACCGCGGCTTTACCGCCACGGTCAGAATGGCATTTGAAGCACCGCCAGCCTGTTGGCGGTGCTTCCGTCATTCGTGACCGTGGCGGTCCAAGACCGCCAGGGTCAGAATGACCCCCTAAATGTGATAAGATAAATACAGAATTTGAAGGTATCTTTATTTATTGCTTGGACTTTAACAACCCACCAAAAATCAGTTTGCGAGCCACCAGAGGATTTACACCCCACAGTTTGGGAAACACTGTTTTAGTGCATCTTCCTTCAAGTTAGAAGTTGGGATCTGAAAAACACATTTTGTTTCGAAAGTAAAACATTAATGTAGGGGAAAATTGCTCTGTTAACTATAAAAACAAAAGTGGGTTTGTAAGTTGGAGTCCAATCCCTCTTACTCATTTTATGATTACCTTCAGGTGAAACTAGTGTTGGATATCTTGTGTTCTTGTTTTCTTGGCTGGAAGTTTAGGCTAGGATGTGTAATTTACATATGGCTTGTCACTGTCTGGAGTGGCACAGTGGGCAAAAAGTAATAGACGATTGTTGACCGTGATACTAAACAGAAGACAAGAGGTATTGCTTCTGATCGGGAACCCTCCACCCAAATACACTAAATCAAACAGGTAAAATCAGTGTGCTGTAGCTGGTATCAAGAAACACAATGTCTGTATGGCTAAACAAGAGTGGTCAGGTGCTACTCCTACTTGGAAACTGTTCCAAACCTTTTGATATGACTAAAAGAAATACTGTAGCTCTTAAAATGAAAGAGACAGGATTACACATGAATGGAGGTAATTCAAGCTTTGGAGGAGGCACTTCACGGGTGTAGTCAACTGGGGACACAAGTATAACATCTGCTGTGTCCAAGGTTTCCTGTCACTGGGGGTCAGGATTCCCAAAAGATGTAGGAAAGTCAAACAAATTGCTTTACACATTTACAAGGTCATGTGGGATACCTGATTATTAAAGGTTGGATAGCCTCAAATTAGGGAGTGTGTTGAGCTCACAGAAATTGTTGAAAATGTGAGATAC
This sequence comes from Pleurodeles waltl, assembly GCF_031143425.1. Taxonomy (NCBI): domain Eukaryota; kingdom Metazoa; phylum Chordata; class Amphibia; order Caudata; family Salamandridae; genus Pleurodeles; species Pleurodeles waltl. The sequence goes on from NC_090447.1 coordinate 184,014,584, forward strand.
ACTTCAAGGTGTTGGGATAATGTAGATTTTCCAGAGCCTGGTGAGCAGAAAATCTAGATTTTATTGAAGACACGGAAGCTACGGTTATGCAACATCTTTTAATTGTCCCCACTCACAGCATCAAAAAAATTTAAGGATTTAGAACATAGTAAAATTCTAATAGGTAATAAAACATCCAAACATGCTACCATCACCCTTTTTTACATGCTGCAAAAAAGTTCATTTTTTAAAATAAAGACTTTTGACTATAAAACTGCAACTGATCCAGGAGCATCTGCATGTCCCCCTCGTAGAAAATGTCCCAACAATCTGAAATTATAAACAAATATACCATCAAAATGGGTTAACAGGGAGGGATTATCTTATATTTTGTGAACTGTTTTAAAAAATAAAATTATTAATACAAAGCATAATACATGACATATTCTATATTCGTACAGCACATGCCAATGTGTAAGTTAAGGAGTACAGTGTGTAATTTTATTGATCAGATGGGCCTTATGGTTGCACCCCTTGGGACAGTCATACCCTCATACATTAGCACAGGGGTTTCAAATAGTTTCTGTAATACGAGCTACTCATGTTTAAGGAAAAAAATCCTAATAGTGAACACAGTAGACATGATTGTGGCCACCTCATACAATAGTACCAGTGGTGATCACTTCATGCATCAGACAGGGTTGCCACCAGTAATGTAAAAAGCCTTTTTAATTTTGAAATGTCTCTATTTGGGTCATACATGACAGCCATAGCTGAAATGCCCTTGGCACCAAGGTAATAATATTAGTAATATTAGAAGGCGTTTCACTAAAAAATCAGCGATAATTATATTTTGGAAATTCGTTTTTTTTTCAAACACTACCTTATGAGATTAGAAAATACACACATTTTCATCTCAAGTACACCCTTTTTTCATTTTTGAATACATGTATTAACTTAACCAAATAAAAGTTTCTAATTTAGTAGCTTAAGCTGCAAACACGAAAGCTACTTCCAGTTCTCGAACTAGTTGTTAAGAAAGCCTGCATTAGACGTTCAGAAGGACACCAACTAAATCAAATCCCCGCCCCAAATTAACACGGTCAGATCCCATACATATCTGTACACTGCATCCATAATTATTTATTGTCTGATTGATGATGGATGGGAGTGTCTGTGCTTTTAAGTTTCAGTCCTTAACATTCTTTCCTTCACCCCCAAACTTTCTCAAACTTGTTGGGATAACCTCTACTAGCACACACCACTCCTTTGGCTCCCTTACACACATCCATCCCAATAGGACGGGATAATCTTAGCCTTTGTGTCTTTAATAAAATACGGATTTCTTTGCCCCCAGGTTGTGGAACATCTACACTGTATGGCTAGGCATGGAAGGGAGCATTGCACAACTTTAAAGCCTTGCTAACACATTGTCTATGGAATTTACCACTAATTTAAAATAGCAATGCGTGAACAAACTCACTTGTCCTATCAACAGTTTGCAAAATACCCTGCAAATGTCCTCCAAGAACTATAGCTTTGAGAGCATCTGCTCCCTTTACAGAAGGTGCACCAATATTACTCACATTCACCCCAGCCTCTTTCATGACTTCCTTTACCCATCTCACCAGAGTTGTGGCAGAGACTGGCCTTTGTGGATTCTTATAAGACTTATAATAACTGAGAGTTTCCACTCCCTCTTGATTCACCTGTTCTTCTCTCACAATTTGTTGAACTGACCATACACAGTCTTTAATCATCCTGATAATAAGGATAATAAATTGTTCTAGAAAGTCTCTTAGTTCTTCTTTCTATATAAAAACATTCAGGATGAGCCGAAGAGCCTTAGTTGTTACATTCAAAGCCTTTGCATCAGATGTCCCCAACTTTCCACAACAGTCAATACCATGCTGATATCTCAGATATCCCCAACTTTCCACACCATTCATCACCAGGCTAAAATTTCAAAGTGATGAATATTTTGTAATAGGAGGTTTCAATATTCCTATACTATGCATAATCTTCCTCACCACAAAGTCCTGACTTACTAAAATTAATTCACAAACGTGTGACATGCAGCAATAGCTACCTGCATAGATTTACCGTTATGTAGTACAAAGCTAATTTAGAAAGTTCAGTCAAGTAATTCACTTCATTCACTGTATTAGTTGAAACAGGATCAAGTTATCTTCATAAACCCCAACAAATCCATTTGTTACATGCCAATCTATAAGCGTTCCTGGCTCTTGCAGCCCAGTATTCTGAAATAAGTCTGAAAGCCCCTGTTAAAAGGCTTGACTTTTTCTACTGTCTCTTGAAATCAGACTAGCTATCAATATGACCCAATCGTGAAACTCTACTTGTGGTCCTACAAAAATACTCTTGAGCATCAAGAGATATCATAGAAAATCCACAGAAATCTCCATTATCACCGGGAACAAAGCTTGAGATCTCCAAACCTGAATAACTCTGACTAAAGTTTTCTGACATCTGCTCACCTACATTTGTAATCTTGCTTTAATTGCAATTGGAGGAGATGCTATGGCACCAAATCCCTCCAAGCTTGCAGGGCTGCATCCACTCCAAGAGCTTCTGGATCTGGTCTCCAACTGAAAAATCTTGGTACTTTGATGTTCAATCAGGTTTCAAACAAACCATCCTCAAAGGGTTCCTAGACCTTCTAAATCATCAGAGATAATCCCCGATCTAGTCTCCAATCACTGGCTTCTTAAAAATTCCTTGAAAGCCCATCCACTGTTCCATTTTTTAAACCTGGGATATGCCCTGCCACTACCAATATGTTCTTCCACAAACAATGCTCCCAAAAGATTTGGGTTACCTCCTCCAGTCCCTTTGAATGTGTGCCCCCCCCATTTTGTTCACACATCAAACTGCTGACATATTGTCCATGGGTAACTTCACACAACACCTCATCTTGTTCTTTGTAAAACAATAAAGTGAAAATGAACCTGCAAATAACTCCATACAATTTATGTGCAAGTTTTTCTATTGAGTCCTCCATCAACGCCCTGCAAATAATTTTCCACATCTAAAACTGCAACGTTTCAAACTTGCCTCTGACTCTATTCCTATGTCTAGATCCTCTCAAAAAATGCTATTCCATGCATTTGCATTCTGAAGCCACCACTCCAACTCCTGTTTTGCCTTTCCAATGAACTTTTATCATTTCGAGATATCGCCAAACCTTCCTCAAATGTGCTATTTTCAAGCTCTGCGAGACACAGTACTGAAGGAGCCCTGGAAACACCGCCTGAACGGTTAATGACAGTAACCCTAATATCCTTGCCAACATCTGCAAAGAAATATCTTTCATGTTCAAAAACCTCCTTAATTTCTCTTTTGGTAATTGTAAACATGTCTGTACTTTATTCACCACAAATCAAGGGTTCTGAGTTTCCTGTCTTGGTACCAAACATGATTTCTTCTTGTTCATAAAATATACAGATTCTAAGAGGCTGACAGCCAAATCAATATGCCTTTCTAAAATGCTCCTGTCCAGAGCCATAACCAGGATGTTGCCCAAAACAAAAAACATTGGTAAAATACTACGAGGTGAAGACACCTCAAAATGAAAACATCCTAAAACACTACTCACACCATAATTGTTGATACCTCTGATGCAGCTTCTAGATTGGAATTGTCGAATATGCATCTTTTATATGTAACCTCGTCATCCAGTAATCATCTGTTGAACATCCTTAGAAGATGAAGTCCTTTCATTTTGAACTGGTGACAAACAACCCAATCATTTAAATCTTTAAGATTTATAACAGTGGGCGTTCCCTTGTCCTTCTTTTCCAACAAAAATATTTCTTACAAGACTTACTTTTTTTAACACTGCCTCAGTAAATGTTCCTTTTACCAGCAACTCCTGTACCTCCTTGTCCACCACAACATCCTCTTTTTCCTAAGAGGTAAGTTGTCTTTGAACTCTGGTTTAAACAGAATGACCCAGAAAATCCATTATGTACCAATTTTCGTTTCTAAAACCTAAGAATCATTTGTTAATTACTGCCATTTCCTATAAAACTGGGCTAATCTGCCACATAACATTAGAGGGTATCTATATGGTCTAAATTGAAACTTACCTAATGGTTATCCCTGTTGATGTCTTTCAGTCTTGGATATTCTTCCCCAAGCTTGCTGTCTTTGGAGAAATAATCTTTGTGAGGTTCTGGAGCCATACTGATTGAAGTCCTAGGAAGGTATAAGTCCATTAAAACCTTAGGCATGCTTTGCCCTAGGTCAGAGAATTGAACCCTTGTTCTCCCAGCCCTATCAAAATCTATTCCAACAAAAACACACTTAGGGGGTCATTATGACCCCGATGGTGAGTGTTAATGTGGTGGTATGACCGCAAACAGGCTGGCGGTACATACCACCACATTGGGAGATTGGCGGTTTGCTACAGCCAACCCGCTACTTCTCTACTCATACCGCCATGGCAGTATGAGCCGCCGGGCCAGAGGTGGGTATCTCCAGCCTGGCGGCTGGCATAGTACCACCGGCAGCATTATGAGCCTGCCTACCGCCATGGTTTTCGTGGCATTAGCAATGCCACGAAAACCATGGCAGTAGGCCCTACCAGTGACTGTCACGGGTAGGTGGCTCCCCCACCCCCAACACTTACCTGACACCCCCCACCCTCCTCTCCATCCAAACACCTCCCCACCCCTCCGATCCTCACACATACACACCCCACCCCCTCCGATCCTCACACACACACACACCACCCCCTCCGATCCTTACACACCCCACCCCCCATACACGCCCACACTCGCAGACACTCACCACGCATACGCCCAATCACTTACACTGGCATACACGCAGTCATACACCCACTGTTATACATGCATTCATACATGCATACATCCAGACATGCTCACACACATTCTTACAACGATCACACTGCCATGCAGACACACACTCACTTCACCATTCTTACACACATTCACTCACACGAATACAACCACACAAACAATACAACACACACAGACGCATTCACACACTCACTCACACATTCATCCACACACTCAGACACTCACACAGAACATCCCCGGCCCTCGCACCCCCCTCCCTGTTGGAAGCCAGACTTACCTTGAGCGAGGTCTTCTGGCAGGGAATGGGCGCTACTACCGCCAGCAGCGCCCCGCCAGCAGAACACTGCCAGGCCATATGAATTGTCATAATACATCTGGCGGCGTTCTACTGGCGTGACGGTGCTGGTGGAAGCAGCGCCACCTTACCACCGCCCACCACCATGAACACTGCCAGATGGTAGCCACGCTGGCTGAATTTTGGCGGCCGTCGCTATGGCAGTAGTCGGTTTTTACCGCCAATGTCAAAATGCGGGCCTTCATGTGTTTTTGTGATTTTTCAGTGGAGCTGAAGACTTCAACAAACTTTGCCAACTCCTTTGTACATTTTTCACCAAAAAGACAACCCTGAGTAGAGCGTCACCCTTCTTTATTCACCAAGTCCATCAATTTTGGTTAGATTTTTAGTGAAAGACCCTTTCTTCCTTTATTAGAAAGTGCAGTATTAACACTGACCAAAAAGCATTTTGAGCATTGCACTCACTGGAGCAATTCTTCTGCATCCACAAACCTATCGTTAACAACGGAATCCTCCACCACAATAAACGTTTTTGTCAAAGAACCAATCACATCTAATAATCGATCTTAGCATTACTTCAAACCTCTAACTATACCTTTACAAGGTTCTCTTTCTCCTTTACCTATCAAGGATCATGGAAATGTTATCTGGAAATGTAGGTCTCAGGCATTCTGAGTGCAACTGAGATCTCACCTCCTTAGTAATCTCCCTCCTCAAGCAGTCACTCACATATTGTGTCACGTTATGAGATGGAGACCATTATTAGTGACAAAGGGTGCTTAGTTAAGAAACAATCAAATATCTCCACCCCAAAAGGATCCACAAGCTCTGATTTTAAGGCTTTACCTGGGTCATCTGATCTTTTTTTCTGGCTAACCTCTGCAATATCTTGGTCTGAGTCAAAATTAGATGAACGTGTAAATTAAATCTCAACATACTCTATTACTCTATATTTGTTCTAGTAGGCCCAGGTTTTGCCTCTGTAATTTGTTTAAATGTATTTGTTATTGGCATTTATCATATACATACATGTGTTGATGCAAATAGTTACATGTCTTAATTCAATATAGCTTGCATTTCCATAATGAAGCCTTGTAAAATCACTAAGTCCGCATATCAGTTGGGTTGTATTGGTAAAACTAAACCAATTCGAAAACTACAAGCTGCTTCCGTGCAGTTGTGAGTTATTGCAATGTGTATGTATGTGAATGGGGGTGTTCCCCAGGGGCTGTCGCCCCGTCGAAGAGGGGAAAGAGATAGGGGTGGTGGCTCAATACTGCCCCCAATTCACCAGCAGTCAACTCCCTACCACACATGAGGGGGTTAGTGATCCAAGGCGTCCTCCCATGTTGCACTCCTGTCAACAGCTGTACAAGTTGCTCCCCATCTCCAAGCCTCTTTGGTGGGATTCCCCAAGGGCTCAGACGGGGGCTGGATTTTCAAGCTCATTATCCTCCTGTAGTCTCCAGCTTGGCTTGCGGTGCCCAAGGGGTGCTCCCACTTGTCCACCACTTTTGACTACAAGTTTGCTATTGGCCTTCTGAACCTGGGCCTCTTCTCTTTGCAGTGCTCTCTCCTCCACACAAGTCCACATGGTGATATCCCTAACCCAAGTCTCAACGCTAGGCCCTGCATTAGACTTCCATGCTATTGCTATGCACCTGTTGACCCGGATTAGTGCTAGATCAAGGAACCTGTCCCCAGCCTTCTTGGATTTGTGTCATGAAAAGACCCCCAATAAATACACTTTGATAGAACTCTCTAGCGTTCTGTTCAGGGTCCTGTTTAGTCTCGTCAGGACTGTCCCCCAATACATCTGAAGTTGGGTGCACTTTTATGTTATATGCTTAAAGTCTGCATCCAGGGTTCAACAGTGGCAGCACCTGCCAGGCTTGTCCCCATATATGACCCTGATTTTGTGCTGTGTCAAGTACATCCTGTGCGTGTAGTTGAACTGAATATAATTGAGGCAAGTGTTGTGGGACACTCTCTTTGGTTCTACCAGTAATCTGCCCCATTCTGTGTCAGTTAGTTTGCCACCAAGCTCAGTGTACCATCATGCTCTAACGGTGTCCAGCAGTTTCCTGGCCATTGCATTCAGCACCCTGTAGAACCATGTGACCAGGCATCTGCTGAACCCATCGTTCGAAGCAATTGGAGGATAGTGGGGGTTGGGGGTTCCTCAGCACCCGTTTTCCATAACTCTGGGAACATTTGTGAAAGCACTTTGTATGTGAGAAACTGGCCTGGTAGCAAGTTGTTCTGTGTGGTCAGGTCTGCCAGAGTGATAAGTGTGCTCACATGGTTGCAATTGCCTGTGGTTACAATCCCCACTTCTGTTCACGTACTCATGTCCCTGGCCATGAAGAAGGATAATGGATGCCCATGGCAAGTCTCTCCAGTGGGAGCTCAGGGGCATAAAGTATTGTGCTTCTGAGTCATTTGATACAGCCCTGCCAACTTCACAGGTACATGGACAGAAGGGAACCCGACTGCAACATACACAGTGTGGGCTTGAGTAGTTTGGCCAGCAGGACCCTCTGGTTCGACTTAAAGCCAATCGGGCTGAGCTCCTCCTGTCTGGTCCAATCCAGCCAACTGGTGGTTTACTTGAGTTGTGCCACTGCAAAGTATAAATTGAAGTCAGGGGCTCCCACAACGTTCTTGAGTGGTGGGCGGTAGAGGGTGTCAAGTGTGACGCTGTAGCAGCCTCTGTAATAGATTTGTTCCCAGAGGTGGGAGTCCAGTTGCCTAAACCAGGCAGCCGGCACTCTCACCTCACTGGAAGGTTCGCAGAATAGTAGAGTAGAGCAGCCCTGGGCACATGACCGTCTTGGATAGTGCTATGCGTGCCATGAGGGGTCCTCTAAGCGATCTCCAGAAGGGAACACAGGTCTTGAAGGAGCGCATCACCACTTCTAGGTTTCCCACCCGCAAACCATCCATCTCATGAAAGATCTGGATGCCCAGGTATATAAAGGTGCATGGCCCCTAGGCAATGGTGGGCGGACATCCAGCTGGTTGGGGGGCATCACAGACCACTGAAAATACACATGCCTTTATCCAGTTGACCCAGAGGACTGAGTGGGTCCCAGAATTATCAAGGAGCTGCACCACAGGGACTATATCCTCCTCATCACTCGGCTGGTAAATCAGCAGTAGAATAGAGGGATATAAGATGTTGGGCCTCATTACGAGTTTGGAGGAGAGGATTACTTCATCCCAAAAGTGACAAATATCCAGTACGCTGTATTACAAGTTCCATTATATCCTATGGAACTTGTAAAACGGCGGACTGGATATCCGTCTCTTTTGGGACGGAGTAATCCCCTCCGCTAAACTCGTAATGAGGCCCGTTGTCTTCCCATCTACCACAATCCTTCTGCCTCTGCCAGCCGTGCCAGTGTGTTGTATTGTGAATGTAATGGCTCGCGCTGGTAGCGCGAGCCGGGGAAGGGTAGAATGTTGTGGGGGGAATGTTTGTGTTTGAGTGAGCGATTGAGGACGGTTGAGCGGTGAGGAAACAGGACGAAGGACGGCGGCTGTGTATGCGGTCGGGGCTTCATATTATGGAATGTATTTATATTCTCTAAACTATTTTATGAATAAAGAAGTTACCTACCTTTATCGTCTCTGCGGCTTGAAGATACTCAACAAAATTGGCGACGAGTTGACAAGTTTGCCCCGTCTGCATCCGGTTGTGATCCTCTACTTCACTATCGCACTCCTACGTGCCCACGTAACTCGACCTGCGAACGCTTGTGAGTGTTTTTTTTTCAGCCTAAAGTGCTGAAACATTGTTTTTGCTACTTGCGTGTTTTTTTGGGGCGTCTCTTAGCAACGTTCAATTGTTTTTTTTCAATAACTATACCGCTGACCTTCTTACGGCCTGAATAACCTTTGGAACTAAGGAAATATACCGGCAATAGAATTTCTTGTGGTTTTAAGGAGGTTTAAGTGAATTTTCACTTCGTTACGAATATTTAGACATTGATGTTATATATTTTTTAAGTTGAGGCACGCATTTATGGCTTCTAATAACTTGAATCTTCCACCTCCTCAACCTTTTATTTCTGGTAGCGGTGATGTTTCTATCAAATGGCAAGAATGGCGAGAGTATTTTATGAACTACATCTCTGCATGCGATGAAGACAATGACTTTTCAGGAGAAAAGAAGAAGAACATTTTATTGCATTGTTTAGGGCCGCACGGTCTTAAAATTTACAACAGAATTGAAAAGAAACAAAGAGACCAGGGAGATATTTTTGTTCATGCATTAGAGGATCTAGACAGATACTATTCTCCAACGGTGTGTGTGGGAATTGATCGCTATAAGTTTTTTCACAGGAAACAAAACAAAGAGGAAACGATTGAGGAATACGTTTCAGCTTTAAAAAATTTGGCTTTAACGTGTAGATTTGGTACCTTACATGACGAGTTCATTAGGGACCAGATAGTTATGCACGCTGCCAACCAGAATATACAGGACTGTTTATGGACTAAAGGAGAATCGCCCTTACAAGAAGTAATTGAAGTGGTCAAGAAAGCGGAACTTACAGGAAGGTGTGCAAAAGCTGTTCTGTTGGGGAATTCTAAAATAGATGATTCGATTGGAGATGCACATAAGTTGGTGAACAGAGTTATAGAGTCAAAAAAATGTCCACCAAATGAGTTTTCGAGGAAGACCAGTTCTTACAGGAACAAGAAGTCAAAAAGAAATACTTCTAAGGCGGAAGTTACTTGTTTCAGATGTGGATTACTGGGCCATTACGCAAATGATAAAAGCTGTCCAGCACGCAATCAGAAATGTTCCAGTTGTGGTACTCTTGGCCATTTTATTAAGGTTTGCAGGTAAAAGAAATGCTTGGCAATAAAGTTGTTAAAGGATGCTTCTGAATCTGCTTCATCCTCAGACAGTGAAGACAAGAATATGTGGGTGCTTAACATAAGGAATGCTGGAACGGGAACGCCAGATGGACTGCGGAAAAGACCAAAGTGTGACATATCTATAGAAGGTGTTACTATTACGATTACCGCAGATTCAGGGTCACCTTATACAATCGTTAATGAACAAGTTTGGTTAAAGAAATTGAAACGTACTGTTGGTGGGAGTTTGGACACACCTGATATCTCACCTAAAAGCTTTACGGGGGAAACAATCCAGCTTCTTGGCTACAAAAAATTGTCATTTGCATTTAAGGATCGTAAAGCTGAATGTATGATGTATGTATCAAAATCAGGACCATCAGTTTTAGGTTGGTGGGACCAAGGTGCACTAGGAATGGTTTTAAATCCCAATGGTTCAGAACCTGTGTCGGTGGTTCAGGAAGATTGTGTGTGTGATGCTACTATGAAGGACATGTATCCTTTGGTATTTTCAGGAACTGTAGGAAAGTTAAAAAGTTTCCAGCATAAGATAATACTTAAAAAGGACGCCATTCCTGTTGTTCATAAGGCAAGGAATATTCCTTTTAGCATCAGGAATGAAGTTTCAAACGAGTTGGACAAGTTATTAGAAACTGGTATCATTGAACAGGTTGAGTCATCAGATTGGATTTCTCCCCTGGTGGTAGCCAGACGTTCTAATGGCAGATTGAGGCTGTGTGTAGACCTAAGGAACCTTAATAAGAATATTTTGGTGGATCAATTTCCTTTGCCAAAGATCAATGAAGTTGTAGCACTAACTAAAGGCAAGGAATGGTTTACCACAATAGACCTTACTTCTGCTTATCATCAAGTTCAGTTACATCCTGATAGTCGTAGATTAACCGCATTTATTACGCCTTTTGGTTGTTACCAATTTGTTAGGGTTCCATTTGGTTTAGCCTCTGCAGCGGCTATGTTTCAAAGGCTGATGTATAAGCTTTTTAGTAAAATGCGGGATGTGTTGTTTTTTCAAGATGATATTTTAATTATGGGGGATACGAGATATGACCATGACATTAGAGTTAAGAATGTTCTTCAGATATTAGAAAATAATGGACTTACGGCTGAGCATAGCAAGTGTAAAATAGCCATGAAAAGCGTCACTTATTTGGGACACGAAATAAGTGGCAAGGGTGTTGAACCAAAAGCTAGTCTTGTTGAAGCTATTAAGAATTCACCAGCCCCTACTAACAAGGACGAAGTCAGAGCTTTTTTGGGTCTAGCAGAATATTATGCTAAGTTCGTGCATAACTTTTCTCACAAAACGTTTCCTATTAGACAATTGTTAAAAGGAAAGTGCATTTTTAAGTGGTGTGAAGAATGTGAAGCAGCATTCAAATTGATTAAGAATTATATTATTAATGCACCAGCCTTACAAGGCTTTGACCCAAATTTACAATGTATAATTACAACTGATGCAAGTAATAAGGGTTTAGGAGCTGTTCTTACACAATTGGATATGAATAATAAGGAATGTGTAATTGCATTTGCTTCTCGTTCTATTACCAACGCTGAAGCAAAATACTCAGTAATTGAAAGGGAGGCCCTTGCATGCGTGTGGGGTTTGGAACATTTCAGATCATTCGTTTGGGGTATGAATGTCATCTTGCGTAGTGATCACAAACCGCTTACCAAAGTGCTTACGACAAAAGGATTATTTAAAGCCTCCCCACGTATTGCTCGGTTATCCATAAGACTGTTGGACTACAAGTATGAAATACAATATGTACCCGGGATTAAGAATAAGGTTGCTGATTTCTTAAGTAGAATGCCGTTGGTAAATACTGTGGAGGGTAAGAAGGAGTTCGAGGATTGTTGTGTAGCTGAAGTTATACCCACAACTTTTCACGGCATCTCAGAAGGTGATTGGGATAAAGCCATGGTGGAAGACGAAACATTGAATAAGGTTCAAATTTTGTTAAGGGAAGGTTGGCCTCTTAAAAAAAATTTAGAAGAAGATGTGAAGAGGTTTTGGGAGGTTAAGGAGGAGTTGTCTGTGGAGAATAATAGATTATTGCGCAATGGTAGAGTAATTCCTCCAGAAACACTCAGATGGAAAATTCTTAGTTTATGCCATGATGGACATTTGGGCATATCTAAAACGAAAAGTAAAGTTAAACAACTATATTGGTGGCCAGGAATTTATTTAGCTGTGGAAAGGACAGTAAGGAATTGTGTCCTATGTAATGAGTCAGAAAAAACGTTATCCACGTTCAGACCACCGTTAGTTCCTATAGGATGTCCAGACATGCCCTGGGAGAAGATTGGTCTGGACATTACAGGACCAATACAAGTGGAAGACGGTTATAGATATATTGTGGTAATGTTTGATCATTTCTCTAAATGGCCTGAAATTGGAATAGTGTCTAAGGTGGATTCTGGGGCCATTGTAGAATTTTTGGATAATGTTTTTTTGAGAGAGGGTCTACCCAAGACCATTATCACTGACAATGGGGTACAATTCACATCTGACAAATTTAAAGCTTTCTTAATGAGGTGTGGTATTAAACACATTACTACTTCCAACTATCATCCAGCTGGCAATGGTGCTGTGGAACGCTTCAACAGAGTGTTAAAAAACAGTATACAATTGGCTGTATGTGCAAAGTTAGATTGGGAAAAGGAAATTTGGAAAACAGTTTGGTCATACAGAACTACACCGTGTAGCTCTACAGGTCACAGTCCATTTGAGATTATGAGAGGGAGGGTTCCACTGAGGAAAGATAATGTTGGTTGGATGATTGATGGTAGGGAAAGTTGCTGGACAAGTGAGAGTGTTAGGAAAAGTATTAAGAGGGCGCAAATCCGTTCAAAGGAATTTTATGATGCAAAACATAAATGCAAAAGTGTAAATATACAGGTGGGTGATTTAGTTAGGGTGAAAGTTCCAGGTTTTAAAAAATATGAGAAGGGAAGGTTCTATCCTCCTTTGAAAGTCACAAAAATTTTGTGTAATGCTGTACAACTTGAAAACGGGAAAATATGGCACTTAAGTAGAGTTTCCCCATACAAAGGTTCAGGAGGAGAAAAATCGATTGGAACTGACTGGCTTATGCATGATGATACAGGAAAAAAAAGGGGTTTGCAAAGTGCCAATGTTGCACAGACTGCGCTGGGTGGAAGAAACAGTGTTAGTCCTGCAATTGTGGAACACAGAACCGAAACGATGGCTGAAGGTGACAATGTACGGATTGGTGACATGACAAGCGTTAAGAACAATATTAGCAGATGTGGTAGGAGGATCATAAAACCAGGAAAACTCAATGACTATGTTTGCGACTGAGTCACTGTAAGGATTCAGGAACCAAATTAAGAAATTATAGAGAATGAATAACTTTAGATACTAATGAAACAGTGGCGGTTTCTGCACGAGGGCGTCGGGGCTCCGCCCTCGTAAACATAACAGAAAAAAAAAAAGGTGAAAACAAACTCCCCTAACTCCCTCCCTAAAACAAATGCACACACCTCTTTCTTGCTTCGGGCTGGGGCCTGGCTCGGGGCTACTGGGTCACGTGAGATTAGACTGGCAGGATAAGGCCAGGCCCTCCCCTGACTGAGTCTATGTTTGCCGGGGGATAAGCTCACAGCCTGAGGCCTGTGAGGTCATCAGCTCGGCAAAGACATAGCTCAGAGGACCAGTCTCCACCCCCTAATGACGTGTGGATAAACTTAGCCCCGGGCGCTTCAGGCTGAAGCCCTGTAGCGCTAGGGGCTTCACGTCAGTCAGGGTAGTGGAGGATGGTCACCCCACCCTTTCCCAATTCGTCACAGAGGGTGGGTCTAGCCCTGTGACAAGTTGGGAAATGGTGGGCGGGGCTTCAGGCAGGAAGGCAGCAACTCCAGCAAGCTCAAAATCGAGTCTGCACACTGCGCAGTTTATGCACGGTCAGCAAACACGAGGTGTTTGCTTCCCGCGCCTCCTGCTCCTGAGCAGCCCGCAGCAGCACGGACCCAGAGGAGCCCCTGGGGGCAGAAGAAGACGCCACATCGCCGCAAAAGACAGGGCTGTCTCTGTCTTCAGTAGGTGAGTGACTCACCCATCATTTAACTTTTCTCATACTGTATGAGGAAAGAAATTTGATGAACTGATAAAAGTACTGATTTTGTAAAAAAGCAGGGTTTCTAATGTTGGTGTGATCTCGTGGCACGGTTACACCTTTCACTGGCAGTGAGCCCGAGGTCTCCGCAGCTGGCAGACAATCAGGGTCGGTATTGGCAGCATGGATTCCGCAGCTTTGGCCTTCCCCACCCCCCACCACCAGCAGCGACCAAAATACTTTCCCTGATGAACACAAGCACCCTTGTGCTTTGGCCCGCTTACTAGACTTTAGATATGAAGATGGGCGTGCAGGGTGCGCCCACACTTCTTTAAACATTTCAAAACAACGTCTATAAAAGCCAAAATCATTCATTTTGTATAATTAAAACTTTTGTCGACAAATACTACAGCAGTCAGTTCACGCGTGCTGCCTCGGCCAGTGTTCTTCACTCACTACTTTGCGACGATCATGCCCGGAGTTTTCCTATTCCATAACAAGAGCAATAAAAGGAATGCTGCACAGGAGCCACAAGTGGTTTCCAAATTGTAAATACTATTCTTGTTTCACACATTCGTGTGCAGGGATTTAAAAGTCACTGACACCATTTTCTGTAACGTGTGTGTAAGTTGTCTCTCTCTCTCTGTTCGCCTGTTTGTCACCCCGCTGGCTCTTTCTCTCTCTGTCTCCGCCCTTTCTCTTCCTCTGTCTCTCTCTCTCTTCCTTTCTCTCTCTCTCTGCCTCTCCCTCTTCTGTGTCTCTCACTCACTCTCTGTCTCTGCCCTTTCTCCTCCTCCGTCTCTCTCTCTCTCACTCTGTTTGTCTCTCTCACTCACTCTCTGTATGTCTCTCATTTCTCTCAGCCCTTTCTCTCCTCCTCTCTTTAACTCTCTGTATTTCACCTCTTTAAGCCCTTTCTTGCTTTCTCTTTCTCTCCCGTTGCCCCCATCTGTCTCTCCGTTCCCCTCTGTGTCACCCCGCTCATTCTTCACCTCTCTCTGTCTCTCCTTTCTTTCTCTCCTTCCACCGCACTTCTGTCTCTCACTTTCTCTCTCTCTCCTACATTCTATCTCTCTCACCCTGTCGCTTTGTTTTGCGCTCTCTTTGCCTCTTGTTTCCTGGGTTATACATTGTCACACCAAATTCACACTCTAATAACCACAAATCACCTGCTCTCTGTGTGCATTTACGGCTGCCACTGGAAAAGACATGGACATGGAGCTAAAGAGTAGATAGAACAAATCAGGAATTAATACCTCAGAAAATAATAGTACCAGCAAAACAAAAGAGTATATACAAAATACAGAAGCACATTATATTATATTAGTAGCATAACTGAAGCACTCGTCCACTAGAAAAGTGTTCCAACAGAAGCAATGTCGTTTTCCACTTGGTTGGTGGGAGGGGATAGCTGGGAGCTGAGGGTAGGGAGAATGGAAGCCATGGCGAACAACAGCTGTTTCCAAGACAGATGACACACACCTAGGTCACAAAGGAAAAACATCCGAAAAGGATAACGGAATTGGTGCAACAAGAATGAATATACAAAAAATCACCACTCAAACATACAGGTGCAGCGCCTAAGATCACAGAGCTGAGAGCTGGGCACTATATATGTAAGAAAAAAAGGCAGAGATTTTTGCACCGAATCATGGATGGGAGTAGGGTGGGCAGAGAAGCCAAGGAGGCTGCTGCGAGCCGCAGTTACTAGTACAGTCACGTTTTTTCTATTAAGGTTTTCTCTTTAAACGACCTCAGGCCTCTTCCTGTTCAATCCAACCTTTAATCAGACTTGCCAGCACAGGAGTTGTTTCGCTTTGCATTCGCTGCATATAATGGTTGGGCGCACAGACTTTCAGAAATTCTGCTTTTTGAGCAGGGCGATTAATTATCCGGCCTTGTTGCATGATCCCCCCGTTTTTTGGTGGCCAAACAGCAATCCGTTTTTAGGACTTAATTTGCCTTTCATTTTTTGCGTGCTCTACTGCTCTTTTTCGCTTCCTTTGTGGCCCAGCCCAGGGCCCTTTTGAGAGGTTTGCAATCGTGTAATCTCCCTGTGCATAAAAAGAAAATGACTGGAATGTGACCTTGTTGGTGTAATCTGGCGCTCATGTAAAGCGCTCTAATGCTGTCGGCCCTATCTCGCGCAGCCGTATATATAAAACTGCAAAAATGTCATGCAAAAACGGCAAAATGCGGCATGTACTTATAATGTTACAGAAACAATCTGTCAAATAAAACACCAGTGAGAAAGGAATAGGGAGATGCATACATGTCAAATTAAGCCAAAATTAAGATTTGCCTGGCTATTAGTATGTTGAGTTGAGGAAAGAAATCATACCTCATAAATCAGAAGTACCTGTCAGTGTCACTGGATTAAAATTAACAAAGGTAGATTTGGTGGTCTAGTGGCTGACTTGTCGACTTTTGAGTCAGAAGAATCTCACTTCTAAAGGTATATCAATAAAGAAATCTGTGAGGTACTGGAATTGTTATCTCACACTCTGTGATGAAGTTGTATGGTAATATTAAATAACCAGCTACCTATGTTATCATCACATGAAATCCCTTTATTGATGTCATAACTACACTTTCCCAGTTGCTTTTTATTAACCTCCTTGCTTTCTCAAATTTGATTGAAAATGCACCATTTGCCCACTCTTTTTTCAAATTTTCTTGGTGGAGAACCCCCCTCGAAACCCCTTTATGTTAGTCAGGCTGGCTAGCTACGCTCGCTCGTCACAGTGCACTCACCAGCATTTTTTACGCCCCACCACTTTTAAATGTCACCAGCCGCCACTGTAATGAAATATTCGTAGGATTTATTTAGTAGATATTGCATTGTAGTTTTATGCTTCATATAACGTTAGGATATTGTTTTTGTATCATTTCACGTAGCAATAGAAATATAGTAGTGTATGTTCTTTATGTTATTGTTATAGAAAGGAAATATTGTGTAAGGGGGAAGATGTGTTGTATTGTGAATGTAATGGCTCGCGCTGGTAGCGCGAGCCGGGGAAGGGTAGAATGTTGTGGGGGAATGTTTGTGTTTGAGTGAGCGATTGAGGACGGTTGAGCGGTGAGGAAACAGGACGAAGGACGGCGGCTGTGTATGCGGTTGGGGCTTCATATTATGGAATGTATTTATATTCTCTAAACTATTTTATGAATAAAGAAGTTACCTACCTTTATCGTCTCTGCGGCTTGAAGATACTCAACACAGTGGTTTCATTCCAATCCCAGATAGGAGGGGTGACAATGAGCACTCCATCTTGTGCCCTGAAATATGTTCATATGGCTCTGAGTTAGTGCAGTCCGTCTTGATCGTAGCAGTGGTGTTCATGTGCAGTAGTCACACTCACTTAACACAGCTTTCTCCAAGCCCCATATGGAGCATAACCACCTCCAGGAAGTACCTTCGACTGGTGTCAGCGGCCTTCTCTAGATGCACTGACATGACCATGGCTGGAGGTTTGGACCTCGCTTCGCAGCTGTAGACGATGTTATTTAGCCATCGAAGATTGAGGGAGGTGTTGCGTGTCAGAATAAACCTGTTTTATTCTGCATGAATCAGCTCTTGCATGTGCGGTAACAGTCAGGCGGACAGTGTTTTACTAAGAATCTTAGGCCCAGGGATGCACCGTATTTAATGAAGTACAGCACACCTCAGTGTTGTCCCATGCGGAGGGTGCTAAATTTGCTGCTGAATGCCAACGCAGCCACCCTTGCACCATGGGCCAAGGATGGCTGTGCTGTGGGGGAGATTATTTTTGTACAGGAAGGACAACCTTCAACCCAACCTTCTGCATGTAAAGGGGTGTATTTACAAGGTGGGGTTAAGCCACAAAAAGTGGCATAATGCCACCTTCTAAATACGGCGAAGTTCATAGCGCCACCTGAGCGTCACTAAAGGTGATGCTCTGGTGTGATAGGGCTTTGTAAATCTGGCCCTTAAAGTCCATGTTGAATATAGAAAGGGGTCAGAAGGCTGAGGTCATGGCTCCCGTGGAGCAAGACTTGGGAAATCAGATGACTAGTGCCTGCCTTCTTTGGCCTGGGTGCAGCCCCGATGAGAATGCCTCAGCATACAATGCCTCCAGTCTCTGAGCCAGGGTGTGGCCTTGTATGTTTGGCATTTTTTATGTCCAGGTTTGTATTTGGGTCCCACAATTCTCTTGACACATCCCCGAGGAGGCGTTGAAGCGCCAGCCTGCCTAATAGTTTGCCATGGGCTCTCAGCAGGTCTATCTCTATTGGACGGTAAAGTGAGATAAAGTAGTCTTGGAATGCCAAGTTAATGTCTCTGGGTGTGAGGAGCTTTTCTCCCCCAGGGGATGGCAGTCCAGTGATGGGGGAGCCCCTGCCTTTCGGCATGATGAGCCAAGCCAGCAGTCTCCCCAGTCTACCCTGATTTACTCTTTATAAGTATGACATCTGAGGTGGTCCTGGGCTATGTTGTATTGCTCCCTGTTTTTCCGCAGCTTTCAGAGAGCATTCGAGTCAGGCTCTACCTCACTATCCAGTCTATGGAGTATGCTGTCTAGCCATGAGAGTTCCTGGTTGAGGTTGCTGCGAATTCCCCCTGTTTAGCTCAGACAGTGCCACTGAACCACCACTTTGGGGGCCTACCATTGTATTAGCCAATTCAAGGCAGTTCCATCATTCCAAGTAAAGAATTGTACTATCGTCTCCAGCAATGATTTCTGGAAGGGAACATCAGTTAGGGCTCCTGTGTGCAGGTAACACGTCAGGATCGCAGGGTGTTCGTTGGTCGATTGGGTCCCAAAATCATTGAGGAACTGCAACACAGGGACTAGTGGTTCAATTGCAACCACAAATAGGAGGAGTGACAAAGGGCACCCCGTCTTGTGCCCTTTTATATGTAATAAGAGCAAGCTATGATCTGAGAGGGT
Source organism: Pleurodeles waltl (assembly GCF_031143425.1). Lineage (NCBI taxonomy): Eukaryota > Metazoa > Chordata > Amphibia > Caudata > Salamandridae > Pleurodeles > Pleurodeles waltl. The sequence goes on from NC_090447.1 coordinate 184,033,575, forward strand.
GCGGTCCAAGTACATAATGTGGGGTATGTAGCAACACAGTCCCCTTGAGTATATATAACGGTCCAATCTTGTATGAACCTGGTACATGCTGGAATGTTATGCATAGTCCCTGTCACTGCCATGCTGTGTGTGCCAGATGTCCTCCAGGTGTGTCATCCAGTCTCTTAAACCCTCAGCAGGTTTGTGGGCAAGTGCACCAGGCAGTGGAGAGGTAGTAAGGTCCAAGGTGGCGTTCAACACACGGTTAAAGTTGCCCCGAGTAGCAGCTCCCCATCAAGTGTCACAGCTGCGTCAAGAGCGATCTCAGAAAGGGTGTGTGATCCTGATTTGGGTCTTATACGCTGCCCAACACCACCTGCCATCCACACAGCCCCTCTCCACCAGTACATAATGTTCCTCCCTATCTATTTGGATGGTTGTGGGTTGGAAGGGAATCCTTGGCCTGACCCATATGAGTGCCCTGGTGCAAATGCTGTATAAATCGAGGTGTGCACCTTCATGAGCTGTGTCTCCTGGAGAATGGCAATAGCTCTCCATGCCTCTTAAGGTGCATATAAAGTTTGTGTCATATGGTCGCTGTTCCTTTCCCTCAGATGTTCCATGTCATGAGTGTATGTTGTGTGTGAGCCATTGGTAAATGGTGGATTGTAAACTAAACACGCTGCCCTCACCCTTCCCCCTCAGCAGTGCCTCCCCTAGTGCCTCCCCCACCTCTTTACTTTCTTTCTAGAGACAATAAAACACAATAACTGTTGGCCCAAAACCTGACCCCAGAGCAGTCAAACAATGGATGGTCACCCAAACTTTGAAAGTCTAAAGTGCAAGTAGCGCACTCCTCCATCTCCAACCAAGGAATGGTGGTGTGGGGTAGGCTCCAGAAGTAACCCAAACTCACAGTCCCCTGCGCTGGTCCTGATGGTCCCCTCACTGCACCTGGGGGAAGCCTTAATCAGATGCTGAGAGGCATCCCCTGTATAATGAACAGAGACACCAGCGGTGCCCTCGGCAGTGCCCCTCTTTAGATGTTGGCCTTGATGGGCAGGTTTGTGAAAGGAGTTCATCCTGGGTTGGAGGAGTTATTCTTGGGGGGGCCCTTACATTCCGGTTCTTCTGTGTCCAAGTCCCCTCTACAACGCCTTGAGGCAGAGCTATCGTCAAAGTCAGATGGCTTAGCAACTGTGATCTATGACGCTTCCTTCAGTGCCACCTAACTTTTCTTGTCTACCTGAGATCTGGTTGGCTACAGTAGGATTCCTCACTGGGGAAGCCCCTGGGAGCGGCCCCTGTACTCATGCCATCTCTCCAATCCCGCTGCTTTTGGTCCCGGCTCTCCGCCTCCTGCATAGTGAGTTTTCAGCACTGACCAATCCTCATCTGGATCCAGGAAAAAGTGTGTTTCAGTCAATCATGATCTTCAGTTTTGCAGGGAAAAGGAGTGAATAACGGAGACCCTTCTCTCACAACACACTTTTAACCTCCAGGAAGGTAGCCCGCTTGGCCTGCACAGCAGAAGTGAATTCAGGAAACAGGGACACATGGCTGTTGCCCACTCTGAAGGGGCTGCCTGCTCTTGCATGTTGCAGCAGGGTGTCTCTCTCTTTGTAATGTAACACCTTAACCACCACTGATCCAGGTAGGTGCCCCGGAGCTGGTGGCTGAGCTGGGACCCTATGAGCTTGTTTTAGAAATAAGAATTGTGTTAGTTGTGCAGGAGGAGCCATCTCCGTACGCATCCATTTCTCCAAGTAGGCCACAATATTGTCTCCTTCCGAGCCCTCGGGAAGGTCGACGATGCAGACAGTGTTGCGCCCTCTCAGTGCTGGAGGGGCGTGGGCCCTCACTTATGATACTTCACACAAATCCACAAAAAAGAGAAGCCTCACGGCCAGTTGGGGCCCTCAGGATAGAGTCATGCTTGGTGCATGAACCACGGGCGGGGGGTCATCCCATCATCTAGTGTGCCCTTCTTTGGCTCCTTTGTGCCGCCTGTGTCTCTTCGCGGGTCTCTACTGCTGCTGGATCAATTGTGTCACCAGTCACAGTGCCGTCAGACCGCATTGTTACCACTAATGCCTTTACCACGAATGCCTTAAAACGATTTTTTGCTGTAAAGGCATTCCTGGTAAAAGCATGCGTCGAATGGCATGCATGGTTCCAGCATGCGACCCTCTGACTCCCCACCCTGCCCATAAAAAATCTGAGACCCCCCACCTCGCCCCAAAAACCTAAAACTACCCCAACCCCCCACTCCACCCCTAAAACTACCCTGACCCCCCACCCAGCCCCTAATACTACAGCGACCCTTCACCCTGAACCCTAAAACCAACCTGCCCCTAAAACTACTGTGACCCCCCACCCCACCCCTAAAACCTAAAACCACCACAACCCCCATCCTGCCCCTAAAATTACTGTGACCCCGATTTTTTGCTGTAAAGGCATTCCTGATAAAGGCATGCGTGGAATGGCATGCATGGTTCCAGCACCCCCCACCCTGCCCATATAAAATCAGCAACCCCCCCACCCAGCCCCTAAATCCTAAAACTACCCCAACCCCCCACTCCGCCCCTAAAACTACCCTGACCCCTCACCCAGCCCCTAAAACTACAGCGACCCTCCACCGTGCCCCTAAAACCAACCTGCCCCTAAAATTACCGTGACCCCCCACCCCGCCCCTAAAACCTAAAACCACCACAACCTCCATCCTGCCCCTAAAATTACTGTGACCCCGATTTTTTGATGTAAAGGCATTCCTGGTAAAGGCATGCGTGGAATGGCATGCATGGTTCCAGCACCACCCACCCTGCCCATAAAAAATCAGCAACCCCCCACCCAGCCCCTAAATCCTAAAACTACCCCAACCCCCCACTCTGCCCCTAAAACTACCCTGACCCCTCACCCAGCCCCTAAAACTACAGCGACCCTCCACCGTGCCCCTAAAACCAACCCACCCCTAAAATTACTGTGACCCCCACCCCACCCCTAAAACCTAAAACCACCACAACTCCCATCCTGCCCCTAAAATTACCGTGACCCCATCCCATCCCGCCCCTAGAACCTAAAACCACCCCAACCCTAAAATTACTGCAACCCCCACCTCCACCCCAAAACCTAAAACCACGCCAACCTCCCAACCCACCCCTAAAATTACAGCGACCCCCACCCCGCTCCTATATCCTACAACCACCCCAACCCCCCACCCGCCACAAAACCTCAAACTACCCTGACCCCCACCTCGCCCTAAAACCTAAACTACCCCATCCCCCTACCCCTAAAACTACTGTGACCCCCCCACCCCACCCCTAAAACCTAAAATTACCCTGACCCCTCCTCCCCCGCCCCTGCCCCTAAAAACTAAAATTACCCCCACCCCGCCCCTAAAACTACCCCCTAACCCTACCCCAGCCCTAGTCTTAAACACACATGTTCGTTGTTCCGGACATGCGTGGTTAAGGCAGAAGAAAACAGGGTCGTTGTTCAGGAAACGTTGTTCTGCTTTTGTGGACAACGACCCTTGTTGTTCGCATGTTGTTCTTCAGTCTGCTTCACGTTGCTGTTCACTGTCTCTAACCCACTGTGAAGTTTGCAGGTACAGTCCCTGGGGAATTCTGCATGCTCTCAATTCAATATGTGGAATAACCCCGGGCACTTCCCTTCTCCATCTCCTCACCTCGTTGTGGGAGAAGTTCTGCACCAGCAGGGCAGGAGTCTACCCGAATTCCCTGGATGACTCATCTATTACTGGGGGGTCCCACATCCAGGGCACCCACTCCCCTTGCACCAAACTGGGCCACTCCTGTATGGATTCCATTATGCCCGTGCACTCAGGGCTTGTCACTGGGCATCACCCAGGCCTCCAAAGTCCACTATCCCGCTTCTCACATGGGCCTTGCCCCAGCTCCTGCTCCTCACCTTGTTGCAGCAAGGAAAGAGCCCATCTGAGTGCTCCCTTTTGACTCCACTGTCACCGAAGTGGGGCCTTTGACTGGGTCATCCACATCTCCCTCCGTGCTGAGCCGTGCTGCAGGCCTCCCGGGTCCCGAACAGGCGGATGTCACTCCGGAGCATGCCCACTGCTCCCATGACACTCGATCCTCGCCACTGGACACATCCAAGCCTCATCAGTCCATCAGACCACCCCACTCCCACGCCTTGCCCTGACTCCTACTGCTGCCCAGGATAACTGCCATCTCTCATGATGGCCTCCACCTCTGCTTACATGAGTAGGTGCCCGAGGCTTCTTTGCATTGCACGTTGTCCACACCCATAGCCACATGCCGAAGCCAACTCCCTATGTCCAGCCCATCTCTGGCATCCAGCCACCCCCAGGGGCATGACAGCCTTCCTTCTGGTGCCCAGTGGTGATTGACCCTCCCCTAAGTCCTCATTACTGGCGATGGTCCCTGGTGGCAGTTGATGGGGTAGGAATTGACATAGGCCAGCACGGAGCTTAAGAATAATTGTCCACCATCTTGGCTGGTGTAGTCATGCCCCCTATCTCTGTATGTGTTTGTGTTTGGAACACTATTAGGGTCTATTCTTTGCCCTTACACTGTGCCAGATGCACTCTCTAGATCTTTACCATGCGTTAAAGAGTTTCAGAGCTCTCCTCTCATTTTTTTCTTGAGAATCATAGAAGAGGTAGCCTCTTTTGAACGCTTCTTGCATTGCACCTGGTGTACCCAATCAATCACTTCAATTTGTCCCTTCATTTGAATTAAAATCCTTGTCCACAATAGCCTCAACAACTTTGTTTCTCAAGTTTGGCCAAAAATTCTCCATTTTTTTTGTCTTTCGATTCAGTGATGGAACCCCTTAGGTTTCTATGAGCCCTATTCATGCAATCTTCTAAACTCAACTCACTATCTGCCTGGGACATTATCTTACATGTGCCATATACCGCTAACAAGTCTCTTGTCACTAAATCAATCGTGCATGACCAAAATGTCCAAAGCTCCAATATTGAGGCATATATAAAATGTATTAAACCACCCCAAACTTTCAAGATGGCATCTGTACGCATCAGACATTACGCGTACAGCGTCCTCATGCTGCTTAAGGTATTTTCTTCTACCATCCTCCTCACTGCCAGCTCAGGTCACAAACGGAACTTGTCATTGCACTCCGTTGCAAATAAGAGTTCTGATTGGGCAGGAAGAGATAGTTATTCACTCCACTTCAAATGAGGCCATCCTAAACAAAACGTAACTGTGCTTTGGATGAAATATTTGTTGGTTAGAGCGGATAGCTCAAGGTAAACAGAGCTTAATAACTAACTTAAATCTATCCTATCTCTAAAATTGAAACAAACAAGATAAATTTGCATTTCCACAAGTGAAGATATACCTAGTTAAAATATGCAAAGTACTGTGATTGTTTAAATTTAGAATCAGACATGTCTTTTAAAAGCCATCTCCTTGAAAGTATCGGAGTCTCACACCAAGGCTAGTATGTGAGAGTAGTTAGCTTGACTGCCTAGCTTGTCCTACAACAGTCAAGCTAAATACCCTCACAAACTTCCCAAAACTCAGTCATAGAGCAAAGATGTATCTTGTTGGCATCAGCAATAAAGATGACTGCATGTTCTGATGTTTTATTACCTATTAGAATTTTAGTAGGTTCTAAGGTTTTTCATTTGTTACTGGTGTAAGTGGGGGCAATGAAAGGATGCCGCATAATGTTATCTTGCATGCCTTTCTATAAAATTGTGGAACACTAAGCCCAGGCCAGTAGCTGTGACCTTTCATTATTTTCCTATCTCTCAGACACAAACACTTTGCCTTGCAAAGCCCTTCCATCTCAGCTGGCCAGAAATCCAAGGTTACCACTTAGTCCTAGCTGCAGACATTCTCGTTAAGACTCATAACATTCACCAGCAGTTCAGGTACCTAAGACCATTTCTTGCCATGCAAAGACTCTCATCACCTTCTTACCACTGCATCCTACCATGGACCTCTTTCTCCTCACCCTCTTTGCTCAGCCAGACACATTAGACTAGTTGGTCATTACTAGCTACACTCAACCAACTTTGGCCTAAGTATGGAAAGCCAGACCCAGTGGCTGACCACCCTTCTTAAGGTTGTCCTTTCTCACTGACTATCCGTACTGTCCTCTTTCCTGGTCAGTCAGATATCTAAGGCTGTTCAAGCAATCTTTCTTGGTGACCTCCCTTCAAAGCAATTATCTCTCCAAAGACTCTAAGAAGAACACAACACATCACCAGACCTTTTCTGTGCCCTTCCCTTTACACAATCTGGAGTAGCTGCAGGGGCATATAGTGCATTGCAGTATACTAAAATTAAAATGCATTTACCCATAAACAATAAAATGCCTCCATCTACTTGTATGTAAGGACTCCATTCGAGTATGATGTCCCATAAGAAACCTTAGAATCCGCTTAGACAGGTGCTGTCAGTCACAATCAGGCAGAATTAAGAAAATATGAATATAAGATGCATGCACTCTATCTCTCACAGCTACTCCTTCAATTGTACATTAACCGGCACAGTAACCCGAGAAAAGTTAAGAGCACCAATCTGGTCACTCACACACATTAACAAATCACTTCTCCATGGTCACCATGCAATTTACAACACTCTTACAGCTAAGCATGCCACAGTGTAGCATGCTACCTGCTTTCTAATGTGTTTCACTACTTCATTTAGGGTATAGATTGCTAGATCAATGAAACTATAATACAGTATTATAACTGTGGCCACAACTGAGGACTGGTTTGTACTATATAAAACTGCTGATAAAGAAATTAAATAAATTGTTCCACAATATTCTGTAAGCACATTCAACCTTTATTAAGCCTGGTCAGGTGACACAGAGCTGCAAATGTATTTATTCTTTTAAGTTAATTTATGTCTCATTTTGTTTCAGATGAGAATGCTGACTGCAGAAAAAGTATTGCATGAAGACAAAAATAGTTTTCAAATACAATGGAACATCATTCAATTCTCCAGCAAGTGACATAATTAATTTTCCAGCATCCATCTCTAGAGGGAGAGGCAGCATTGGTTTCATGCCAAAATCATAAAAAATGGCAGACAAGCATACTTCGTTCCACAGCATTCATTGCTACACAACAGTGACATTAATTTCTACATAAAGTGCCATCACTGCTGTTCCCTGCATCGACCTCTACAGGAGTGATGTCACTGTATTTCAAAACATCCATTTTTACAGAAAGTGCCACCCTCTGTTCCCACCTTAACTCTTCTTTAACAGAAGAAGACAGACAAGCGGCCATTTATGCACTGCGTTCAACTCTGCCGAAAGTGACATCACTACATTTCCGAGCATCCATTTCCACAAGTAGTGGTAGCACTAGTTCCCAGCCAAAAACATCTTTTAAAGAAGTCAGACATACAGACCTGAGTCCACAGCATTGTTCTCTGCAGGAAGTGACATTATTGTGGTTACAACCAATCATCCCTATTAGGGGTGTCATCACTGGTTCCCATCTGAAACCTCTTATATCCTCCCTTACCTCAGTTGACTTCTCTGGGTGTCATACTGTCAATGTGTACATCATACTTTGGGCATGATCTAGAGTTTGAAGGAAACTACCTTCATGTTGCACAAAGCTAAAGGCAGACAAAGACAATGGTGTTTAACAGTCTGAGCTGGGAAGGGCCTTGGACCATAACTTTTGCTATACTTCAACCACAGCAATCACCTACCAGATAAGATCTCATCATGTGCTTAGTCAAGAGTCCTTTTTCTATCCATCCTCACAGTCATACCCAGAACACAACAACAAAAACACACACATACCACATTCCCTCTAAAAAAAAATACCAAACTATTACAAGCTTGAAACATGCTTCAATCTAGAAACATGACTCACCCCAACATCCTCGCACTGCCTAGATGTCCTTGTTCCCACATCCTACTGGATGTAGCATGCAAACCTCAGTCACAAGAGAGAAGGCCTTGAAGTCATCTATTAGTCATCCTAGTTTTGCACTTCAAAGAAACATGACACTCAAATCCCTGAAGCTCCTAACATGCCTCTTCCCTAAATCCACAACTCAGTGAACTACCTACCACCTCATATAGATGCTTCCCTGAAAGAAAATGAACCTCATAGATAATTTCTTGGATCTCTTCATTATCTCATCCATTCAGCATGCTCACACCAACCTCCTCTGTGACTTCAGCCACCCAACCAACACAAGCATTAAAAACAAAGGGTCACAAAACTCCTCAATATTCTTCATACACTCAACATGCATCAAAGGCTAAATCCTCAACCTCGCTTTCTCAACATCACCAACTATTAAATGCAAACAAACAATATCACTAGACTAAAACCTTCATTCAACCCATCACTCAGCTCAGCATCCCACCAACACACCAAGGTAAACCCGAAAGAGAACAACAAGCCTTCAAATTAATTAAAGATTTCTCCTTCAATGACCTAAAGCTCAAACTCTTCCACCACCCTGTTACATCAAAGTTCAATGTCAGAAATTGGGCTGGGGAGAAACCCCAACCAACTTAATTAAAACAATCTGTTAACGTCAAGCTACAGTTCTTGGAGAACCTCTGCTCAACCCTTGGTCACTATGACATTAGTAGTGGCAATATTCAGAGAAGTGTGAGTTAACAGAAACAGAAACAAAAACAGCAGAATAAAATTCCCAAACCAGTTTAGAAATGTGAAGAAAAGGTTAATTAATGGGCATATGGACAGCAAAATCACTAAAATACATTAGGAGGAGCCACAGATATTAGTTGTTGATGTTTTAAGTAAAAATGGGCCTAGAAAAAGTAAAGTGCCATGGTGTACAGAGATCTAGGTGTAATTTCAGACTGACCTTTCTGGAGCAAAGGTCAGATACACCACGAGGATTGTCCTGGTAAAAGATTTTACCTTCAGACCTAAGGCCTCATTTAAAGTTTGTTGGGTGGCACGCTGCCCTTGAGGGTGATGGCAGTCATTACAATCATAGTTGTCTACGGTCCACCACATTTATAGCTCTCCTATGGCCTGGTAAAGCTCTCTGTACATTGGAAGTAGCTGCTGTCACGTGGCTCAACTGAAGGCACTAATACAGGTGCTCAGATGACTTATTTTACAAAAACCCAAAGCAGTAGTTGTTTTTTGTAAAAAAAAAATAAACGGATGAATTTACTACCCTGGGGACATTCTCCCTGGATGTGGGGATCCTTTTTTAAAACATTTTTGTCTGTTTGGGACCACGAGGCTTTCCCTGCCAGCCCTGAGCAGAGAAAGGTACCTCATAATGTCTAATCTAAGTAGGGCAGATAGTCCAATGTTCTTACACCTTCAATGACCTAAAACTCAAACAACGAAGGCCTCAAGTCCATCTGCTTATTGATGGAAAGTTTCTTCCAGTACAGCCAGCTAGAGCACTTCTGGCAGAAACATGACAGTTTGCATAAGTGTAAATTGTGCAGGCAAACCATAAGTTTGGGGGAAAGAGTACACGGCTACATTTGTCCGGAGTACCTAATCTACTTAACTCTAAATTAGGCGCATAGCCTTTAACGACTGGGAAAGTTCCTTCTGGTCAGTCCTGCAGCCCTTAACTCCTCAGGTCAGGCTTCTAGCCATCAGGGGCACGATTTATGTGTTGGCAGTAAGCACACTCCTTTGCAATGTCGACAGAGTGTGCTTCTTGATAAGATAATGGTCTGCCTGCCCAGTTTAGATGCTGGAGGACCAAAGGTTTGACTATGACTGTGACTACTCCATAAATGCCATAACCAAACCTCTCCAACAGCCCACCAGTCAAGGGCTGTTAGAAAAATGGCTAAATGTCCACACACCCAATTAGGAATGGTGAACAAAATCTGTTCTTTGATGTCTACCTCCGTGAGGCAAACCCTGGTGGTGAGGGACATTAAAAAGGAAAGATGCCCCTCTCACCATTATTGATACTCTTGTGGTCAAGGGGACATTTTCTATTTTATTTTCAAACAGACAATCCCATTTTCTTTTGAAAATACATAAGTGAAAACATGAACTGTTTGGTGCAGGGCTCCTTTATGTATATGGAGCTTTGCACCAACCAGTAAAAAACATTGACAAGAACAGCCATGATAGCGACTCCTGCCTTATAAAGGACTGCCAGCTTGGCCATTAAATGCGATTTAGAAAATTAAGTAGGAATTAACTTTGAAGCATTATTCTAGGATTTCCCGAAGATGGAATAACGATTTTATTTCCATCTATTCCTGTTCAAGAAAAAGTCCAGCAAGTCCTTAGCAGTAAAATAGCTTTTGGATTTTAGCTCACTGTGAGAGTACCAATCCCAAAATGTAGTGTGCCCTAATTTTATATATTAGCACCCTACCCTTGTGGGCTTACAAGGCACATTTCAGGAGGCACTTATGAAACATAAAATAACTTTTCTGATGAAGCAAAGACATTTTTCCTTGCCATGAGTCATTGCAGCATATTGAACTGCTGCCCAGCCAGAGCATCGTGGTGCTACTTGCAGACATACATTGTTGGTCATATGTGTGTGGTGTATATATACATTTCAAACCACAAATGACATTTAACCTTCCATGATAAAGGTGCATTTTAGCCACCATTTACCATGCATTTATTGTTAAGTTAAGCAGGTGTGCTAATGTACAGCACATTGTTTTGGGGTAGCACAGTCACTTTACTAGTGTTTAGCAGTGGTAAAGAGCACAGATTCCTACAGTCAGCAAAATCAGATAGGAAAAAAGTGTAGGAAGAGGACAACAAAAATGGGGGCATTTTGCACAACTACACAGCTTCAGCACATTTCTAAAACACAATAATATTACATCCAAAACCAGCAGGTGTAAGCTGAACCTGGTGTGCCCGAGTACTCCATGGACCTTGTCAACTAAATCCACAGACAAAATAGAAATTGGGAGAAAAACTTAACCTCTGTTGAGCTGACCTCATGCTAATGAAGCCCCTCAGCACAAAATAATGCAGACAGCTCATCACATCAGTTAAAGCCAAGTACTATACCAACACTATTAATAAAGCTACTAACAGATACAGAGCACTCTTCAAGACAATCATCTACTTCATCAACCCTCTTAATGGCTATCAAATCACACACTCGACAAATAATCCCCCAGTTAAATCTTTTTAAAACAGAAGATCTGGATGGAAATTGACAAAATCATACCTGCTTCTATTATGACATGAGCCTCATCACACTCAATCGGACAATGGTAATCCTTGAAACTCCTTTCTCTCCTACACTTTGCCATCATTCTCAACTCGCTCATTGACACTTTCTATGAAGATGATATCCTACCCCTGTCCTTTATCAAAAATGTCTGTGGAGAAGTTCTCCTCCGGCTACATAACCATCGTCAATGCCTACCCCACTGAAGGCATCTTCCCAGAATCTCTCCAAACTGGCCAAATCCTCCCACTCCTCAAGAACCAAACACTAAACCCTGATGACCTTGCTAACTCCTGCCCATAGGCAAGATCATTGAAAAAGTAGTTCACACATAACTTCAAGATCACATCAATACCAACCATATTATGCATGCTTACCAATCTGGCTTCAGATTTTGCTGCATCACAGAGACAGATACATGATAAACTAACCACAGATAAAGACGCCCCCTGCCTCCTGATATTGCTACGTCTCTCGGCCCCAATGAACACCATTAATTTTCCCATCATAATTCACTCCCTCAAATAGGATTCACTTGCAGTGTCCTTGGCTTCTTCTCCTCTTACCTAGTCTAGAGACACAAGTTCATTCACATACACACCTCCAGGTCCCAGTAGATCCCTATCACTTGCAGAGTCCCCCACAGTTCCATCTTGCCTCTGTCATCTTTAACGTCTAGATAGTCCCCTTTGAGGCTCTACCCTTTGAGGATCTACTCAGTGACAACAAGATCAATGCCCACCAGTACTCTGACAGCACAGCACTCTGCTTGAAACTATTTTCCACATCTTTGCTTGCACAACGACTGCCCCACCTCATGCTCCGAATTAGGAAATATATGAAAAGACAACAAAATAAAAATCTACCTCCTCTCTCAAAATTCAGCTTCTCCTTCAATCATTCATTCACTGTAGGAGCAGGACATGAGCCCTAAAGGCCAAAGCTGCTGACTGTAATTCTTGTCAAATCACTTAGGCCCTCATTTTGACATTGGCGGTAAAAACCACCTAGTGCCGCAGTGACAGCGGTCAAAATACTGCCACTGCGGCTACCATCCTTCCACCATATTATGAGCATTGCTGGACTCCCCCCACAAGAAGGGCGGAAATCCAGCAGTGTTCATGGAGGTAGATGCTGGTAAGGTGGTGCTGCTACTACCAGCACCGCCACACCAGTAAACACTGCCAGCTGTATTATGACAATTCACACGGCCTGGTGCTGTTCTGCTGGCCTGGTGCTGCTGGCGGTAGCAGATCCCCTTTCCAATTCCCTGCCGGTAGATCTCATCGCTCAAGGTAAGTCCGGCTTCCGACAGGGGAGGAGGGTGGGAGGGTGGGGGTGTTGTGTGTTTGTGTCTGAGTGTGTCCATGAATGTGTGAGTGAGTGTGTGAATGCGTCTGTGTGTATTGTGTTGTACGTATGTGAGTGAATGCAGTGTTTCATTTGTAAATACAAAGGTGCCGGTGCCCAAAGCCCTCCTCTTAAACAAGCGACTGCTGCAATCAAATGTTTGAACACGGAATACTGAGGAGGCGTAATCCTAAAGCCATCTCGGGCCTCTTCAATCCATATAAAGCCACTCCCTGCCCCTCCAGCTCACTCTGGCAGCTTTCTACTTTCTTCCTTTGTGACGCTTTTTCGTTTTTTCCTTCCTCTGTCTTTCCCATATGTGCCTTTTTCTCTCATCAAATGCTTGAGGCAGAAGAATAAGCCCCAGCCCTCAAAAATAAGTGCCAGTGCTCAGCACCGGAAACAACAAGCACAAATTAAGCACTGAGTGAATGCATGTAAGAATGGTGAAGTGAGTGCATGTATGCATGGCAGTGTGATCGTTGTAAGAATGTGTATGAGCATGTCTGGATGTATGTTTGTATGAATGCGTGTATGCCAGTGTGTATATGAATGCGTGTATGCCAGTGTGTGTGTATGAATGTGTGTATGCCAGTGTGAGTGATTGGGTGTATGCGTGGTGCGTATCTGCAGGTGTGTGCGTGTGTGGTGGGTGTGTGTGAGGATCGGAAGGGTTGGGTGTGTGTGTGTGAGGATCGGAGGGGATGGGGTGTTGGGATTGAGGGGGGCGGGGGTGTCAGGTGATTGTTGGGGGAGGGATAGGGGAGCTGCCTACCAGTGACAGGGAAGGAATTCCCTGTCACTGGTAGGGCATACCGCCATGGTTTTCATGGCGTTGCCAACCATGCCACCGGCGGTACTATGCCGGCCGCCGGGCTGGAGATACACATCTCCAGGCCGGCATCTCATACCACCATGGCGGTATGAGTGGAGAAGTGGTGGGTTGGCTGCAGCGTCATACCGCCACATTAACACTCACCTCCGGGGCCATAATGACCTTGCGGCTGCAAGATTGGTGTGGTACATGTTGGACATGGAGGTACCTGTCAGACGGGTTGTCAGAGCAGAGCCTGGGACTCTTGAAATGCCAGCTGGTTGCAGCGTGTGAACAGAGGTGGACAGTTTCCTTTGTGGATCCGTGTGTCACACCCATGCAGTGGTGCTAGAACAATTTAGCGTGAGAATGCTGCCATCAATGTTACATCTGAAGGATCTGACCCTTTTTGTAGGGTTATCCCCAAACCTTTTGCCTTCTTCCTCCCATTTTTTCTGACATGTTTTTGTTGGCTTTAGGATTCTAGGCACTTTCCCACTGCTAACCAGTGCTAAAGTGTATATACTGTCTGTCTAAATTGCATTGGTAATTGGTTTCTCCATGATTGGCATATTTGATTTACCAGCAAGTCCCTAGTATAGTGCACCCGGTGTGCCCAGGGACTGTAAATCAAATGTTACTAGTGGGCCTGCAGCACAGATTGTGCCACCCACACGAGTAGCCGTGCAAACATGTCTCAGGACTGCCATTTCAGTGCCTATGAGCGCAGTTTTAAACTGCCATGTCGACCTGGTAAGTGCACCCACTTGCCAGGCCCAAACCTTCCCGGAATTTTACTACATGTAAGTCATGAGCCAGCCCCTTGGACAGGGTATAGTGTATTTAAAAGGTAGGACATCTACTGGTGTGGTTTACATGTCCTGACAGTAAAATACTGCTAAAACAGTTTTTCACTGTTGCAAGGCCTATCTCTCCCATAGGGTAATATAGGGGTTTCCTTGAAATACCTTTTAAGTGTACTTTCCCACTGGAAGCAGGGAGAGGAATGGGGTTTGAGGTCTCTGAACTCACAATTTAAAAATACAACGTTTGGTGAAGTTGTTTTTGAACTGTAAATTTGAAAATGACACTTTTAAAAAGTGAGCATGTTCTTGCTTAAACATTCAGTACCTCCGCCTGTCTGCTGCATACACGTTTGGGTCAGGATGACAGTTGGGCTGTTTATGTATTCCCTCTAGACAATCACACAAAGGGAGCTAAGGTGTACCCTACATATTCTCATGGGCCATCACCAGGCTGAGCTACAGTGGTGGGGGAGCTGACACATGCACCTGAATAGGGCTGTGCCTGTCCTCGCACAAAGCAGTCTCCAACCCCCTGGGGCATGGTTGGGGCCAGGGCAAGGAAAGGCAGTGTCTTGCACACTACAAAGACTTCTCTTTGAAGTTTGCCTACTTCAAAGACAGAAAAGGGTACAAGTACTGGACTTATGACACAACGTAGTTAGAACACTTTTGGACTGAGGACATTCTGCCAGGAAGAAGATCTGGATGCTGCAGGAGGGACTGGCACTCTGTCTGTTGCTTTACTGAGCTGGCCTGCAGCTTGCTGCTTCTGTTCTGGGAGTGAAAAGACTGGAGTTGGTTTTCTACTTCCTGATTTCCAAGGTTCTCCAAGGTTTGAACTAAGCTTGCCTCCTGTTAAGAAGTCTCAGGGCCATCATAGACTTCACCTACCAGTGCCTGGGCTCTCTTGCTGAGAGTCCTGACTTACCAAGTGGTGCCAAATCCAGTTCCTGGTCCCTTGGAAGTGAGCTCGGGTGCAACCAAGAAAAAACTAAGCACATCGATGCCAGAGCAACTTCGGAACTGGTGCCGCTCTCTGACTCTGCGTCGCTTCCTGCACTGAATCAGTGCTCCACGCTGAGTGTAACGACTAGGACCTGCAACACAGGCCTGTCGCTGCTGCAGGCCCTCCAAAGTCCTATCACAGCATGAGTCCCAAGTGCCATATACCCGACATCTGGGACACCCGACTCCGCGGCAGCACCTGTGGCCCCGTGGTGTGACCAAGACAATGCAAATTCAATGCCTCGCAAACAGACCTGTTAGATTCATCAACCTTGCCAGACCGTAAGGAACCAACGCCTCGCAACCGATGCCACATCACCTCCCCTGCAGCCATAAGGCACCAATGCCTCACCTCCCTGGTAGTGGTAAGGAACTGATGCCACATCGGCTCCAGTGACACCTAACCTCCCCAACTCTGTGCAACATCTTTGTTTCCTCATCTTTTTCCAAGGTCCTGTACCCAGGGTCCATGCGACTCCGTGACCCGCGCTCTCTCGCAAGTGGCGTCATATTGTTGGGAATTACTCCGTCAAGACGCTGTGATAGCCCCAGTTGGAGCTGGTGTGGATTATGAAAATTCCAAACGTCACACAAAGAACAAGTGTAGCAATGTACGCAGCAACAGAGTGTCATGGTTGTAGTATTTAACTAGTGGTGCATTTTGTAGCACACTGTCACAAACATATTACTAAAGCAGGGTGTGCTAGCAGGCTATCATTTACAGACAGCACATTCTTCATTCAAATGGGCGCTAAGTTTTCACAGACGTACAGTTTTGCTGCTTAACGATATGCTGCACATAATGGGGGTCATTCTGACCTCGGCGGTAAAAGGCCCTTACCGCCGGTCAGAAGTCCGCCATACTACCGCCGCGGCCGCGGTAGACCGCCACGGTCATTCTGACCACCAACTGTGAAACCGCCAAAAATCCGACATCCAAGGAAGGCCGCCACATCAGCGGGCCGCGGAAAACTGGAGATGACCAAACCTCCACCGTCACGCCAACACAAACATGCCCATGCCATTCTGACCCACGAATCCACGCGGCGGTCTTTCAACCGCGGTATTCCATTGGCGGTACACACCGCCGCGGTCAAAATACACACACAGCACCAAAACACTGCCACATTGGACATTTTGAAATACGCACACCTGAGACACATACAAACAACGCTCCCACACATCCAATCAACTATAAAACACACACCCACATCACCCACAAACCCCCACTAGTTAGAAATCGGAGCGAAGGCGAGAGCGAGAGAGATAGAGATAGCGAGCACAGCATTAGAAAACCCCAACACACACAGGAACCCAACTTCATCACCCACACCACATCTACGCACACATCACCACATATCACCACGCACATCACCACAAACACCACCCCACACCTCATCCACACCACCCCATGGCACCCCAAAGACACCCACGGTTTTCGGACCAAGAACTCCGGGTCATGGTGGAGGAAATCATGAGGGTTGAGCCCCAGCTCTTCGGCACACAGGTGCAGCACACCACCATAGCAAGGAAGGCTGAGCTATGACAAAGGATCGTAAACAGGGTCAACGCTGTGGGACAGCATCCCAGAAATCGGGAAGATATCAGAAAGCGATGGAACGACCTACGGGGGAAGGTGCGCTCGATGATCTCCAGGCACAACATCGCTGTGCAGAAGACTGGCGGCGGACCCCCACCCACCCCACCCCAATTCACAGCATGGGAGCAAGAGGTGGTAAACATCCTGCATCCTGATGGCCTCACTGGAGTACACGGAGGAATGGACTCTGGTAAGTCGAATCTCAACTACTTCACCCCCCCCAACCACCAGCATGCCAACCCCCCCACCCCAATATCACCCCCCAGCACATAACCTCCCTGCCAATGTCTCACCAGCACAACCCACCCTAAACAACACCAACCCCTGAATGCCAACACAAACCATAGACAGCCACCACCAAAGCATGACCATTGCACATACCCATACACCCCCCCCAACCCTCACAACACCTCCCACAAGGGAATGCCAGCACTGGGGGACAAGGGCACCCAAAATGCACGCCATGACACACACAGAAACAATAACCATACTCCTTCACTCCTGCAGGGCCCGAACGCCAACACACCGCCACGGAGGGTCCAGAGATGTCCATCCCACCCCCAGAACAGGCCCCCAGCGAGGACAGCAGCTCTGTCGACCTCGAACCTGACGACCAGCCCGGACCATCGGGGACCTCTGGACAGTCGGTTCCCCACACACAGACACAGGCCACAGCAGACCCAAACCCCTCTGGGAACACCAGCACAGCTCCCACCCAGCGGGCCCATGCCTCTGTCCCGCGGACGCGTCAATCAGCGGAGTGTCCGCCACTACAGGGCACCCAGGCTGACCCAACACCCCAACAACAACAGGGACCTGGGGGCAGTGGTAGTGGGCACACCGTCCAGGGGACAGAGGCCCGGGGAAACAGGGCAACTGGGAGGGCTGCTGTGCGACAGGGGGGGGAGGACAGGCCCAAGGAACCGACTCTCCAAGAGGCCCTCACCACCATCATGGGAGCATACCATCACTCCCAGGAGACGATGGCGACGGTACTGGCCAGGTTCACCGAGATCCAGGCACAGCAGGAGGAACGGTACATGGGGTTCAGCAATGAACTCCGGGACATCGCTACCGCAATGGGGACCATAGTCCAGGCCCTCAACCGGATAGAAACCACATTGCGGGACCATGTGGCACCGCAAAGGGCCCCTGTCACTAGCCAGGAACAGCCTACCACCTCCGCTAGTGGTCAGGAGGCCCTCACAGAACGACGGGCCACCAGAACCCCACCTCCTGCTGAAGAACAACCACCCCGCAAGAGGAACCTGAGATCTCAAAGGAAGACAGAGTAGGATGCCAAGACCCCCGCCAGTCTAATATCCCCCCGGATGTCATTCCACTGTCCCACAGTGTCACCCTGTCCAACCTTGAACTGCCCCTGCTCCATCCTTCCACAGCCATATGAACAATGCACCTGTGCGACCGAGAACTGGACTCTGCCATGGACATAACTCCACCCTCACCCTTCACCGTTTTAATATCATATACCAAAATATAGCACTAAAAATAAATCACTCATTGCACATAAATCATTCTGGAGTCAGCCTGTATTATTTACAAATGTATAACACATTACTTATCAATAATGTTCTGTTATTTATGTGTGGACAACATACCGATGTCAATAAGCATTAGTCCATGGGCTAACCAAGCAGAAGTCACGCAGTGGGTCATACAGCACTGAAAAGGGAAGGGAAAAGTAAACTTCAGTTTAAATGAACTGGGGGGAATACACAAAGTAAAGATGCAGGGGGCATTCAGTAAATGGTAAATGGCGTGGGTGATTCCTACCTGTGTGCTACTGAAAATACTAATGGATAACTCTGTCCCTGTTGTCTGGGTCGTCCTCTTCGTCTTCCTCCTCTTCACTCTCCGCAGGCTCCACAGCTGCTTCAACACCACCATCTGGACCATCCTCCTGCAGGAAGGGCACCTGACGTCGCAATGCCATATTGTGAAGCATGCAGCAGGCCACGATGATCTTGCACACCTTCTTTGGTGAGTACATCAGGGATCCCTCTGTCATATGTAGGCACCTAAACCTGGCCTTCAGGAGGCCAAAGGTTCTTTCAATGACCCTCCTAGTTCGCCCCTGGGCCTCATTGTACCGTTCCTCTGCCCTGGTCCTGGGATTCCTCACTGGGGTCAATAGCCAAGGCAGGTTGGGGTAACCAGAGTCACCAATTAGCCACACACGTTGTCTCTGTAGCTGTTCCATCACATAAGGGATGCTGCTATTTCGCATCACATATGCGTCATGCACTGACCCAGGGAACATGGCATTCACATGGGAGATGTACTGGTCAGCCAAACAGACCACCTGAACGTTCATCGAATGGTAACTTTTCCTGTTTCTGTACACCTGCTCATCGTCTTTTGGGGGTACTAAAGCCACATGGGTCCCATCAATGGCACCAATTATGTTGGGAATATGTCCAAGGGCATAAAAATCACCCTTCACAGTGGCCAAATCGACCTCCTCAGGGAATACAATGTAGCGCCGCATGTGTTTCGTCAGGGCAGACAACACTCTAGACAAGATCTTTGAAAACATAGGCTGAGACATTCCAGATGACATGGCCACTGTTGTCTGGAATGAGCCACTTGCCAGAAAATGGAGGACTAACAGAACCTGTACTAGAGGGGGAATTCCTGTGGGTTGGCGGATGGGGGACATCAGGGCTGGCTCCAGCTGGGCACACAGTTCATGTATAGTGGCTCGGTCAAGTCGGTATCGTAGTATGATGTGGCGTTCTTCCATTGTCGACAGGTCCACCAGCGGGCGGTACACGCGAGGATTCATCCTTCTCCTCGCAAGTCCCAGCGGACGGTGCCTAGGAAGGACAACATGGAGCACAGAGTCAAGCAAGTCACAGGTACGTTCACCACTGCATGCACAGTACACGAAAAGGTATGGATGGCTATGTTTGGATGTGTGGCAATGCAAGGCCTAGGCCTGTGTGACGCAGTTGAAATTAAGCCATGTGGGCCCTTGAAATGGCGGCTGCCTGACCGGTGAAGTGGGACAATGGGATGTGAGGTCAATGCGCTGGCGTGGCACACCGTGGCGGTAGGCGGTCGAAGACCGCTATACGAAGCCGCATTGGTTAACATTGAACCCTATGGGATTCAGAAGCCAATGATGATGTGCGCCGGCGGTCGCGGTACGCACCGCCGCGGTACGCACCGCCGCGGCCGTGACCGCCATTTTCTATCTGCCTAATCACTCGAGACCTGATCATCCACAGGAGAGCACCTATACTGCAAGTGCTGCTGTGACCTCGGTCTGGAAGTGACAATGGCTGCTGCGACTGGGGAAAGGGCCCCTGCCTTCACGTCTGAAGAGTTGGAGAAACTAGTGGATGGGGTCCTCCCCCAGTATGCGCTACTCTACGGTCCTCCAGACCAACAGGTGAGTACACTGAGTGCACATTGAATGGGTTATGCCTGTGTGGAGTGGGGTGGATGTAAGTTGTTGGGGTGGGGAGAAAATGAGGAGTGCAACGCACGACAGATGAGAGAATGGGCCACATGGCAAGGTTGGGGAGGGGGGGGGGCATGTACTCCAAACATGCCGAAATTTCACGTTTTCTCTTTCCCACCCTGTACATGTCTAACAGGTGAGCGCCCATCAGAAAATCGACATTTGGCGTGCCATCGCCAAGGAAGTCCGGGCCCTGGGGGTCTACACCAGACGGGGCACCCACTGCCGCAAGAGGTGGGAGGACATCCGCCGCGGAACCCGAAAGACCGCTGAGTCACTGCTGGGGATGGCCTCCCGACCTAGGAGGGCTGCCAGTCGTACCCTGACCCCCCTGATGTCCCGGATCCTGGCGGTGGCCTACCCTGATTTGGATGGGCGCTTGAGGACATCACAGCAGACACAAGGGGGTGAGTACCTGCACATTCTGCTATCCTTAAGCGCAGTTGAGGCGTCTGGGTGGGGGAGGAGGGCCGTGGGTGACACTAGGCCAGGGCGCTTTCTGTAGTGTAGTCCCCTCCCTTAGACATGTCCCTGTGCCCCCGCCCCCCACCTCTGTAGGGTGCCAAGTACAGCTATCCATGGTCCTGCATCACCCATGTGCGCGTCTGTTGTCCCTAGACCTGTTGGCCTAGTCAGAAGTACTGAGTAGTGTACCCCAATTTCGCGGCTTAGTGCATGAGGCACCTGTGTCTGTCCTCTCCGCCAACGGTATTGACAAGGCATACACTCAACTTTGTTTTATTTCTCCCCCCACCCTTATTCTTTGTCTTCTTGTGCATTAGCATCATCAGGTGGAGGAGAATTGGCGTCGGAGCACGAGGGAGCTGCAAGTCACAAGGCCCCGGTGGGCACTGGAACAGACACCGAGGGCACCAGTGATCCGGAGGGCGAGGGGAGCACCACAACGGGGACCAGTGAAGACACCAGCGACACGGACACGTCCTCGTTTGGGAGCCACCCAGCGCTCCAGCTCCGCCCTCCCAGCAGCCCCTCAGCCTTCGCTCCGTGCCCGCTCGCCCAGGAAGGCGGGCGTCTCCTTCGCCCCTGCCCCAGTTACCCCTGCTGCCCTCAGTGCGGAGCTCATTGACCTCGTGAGGATGCTCATTGTTGGGCAGACTACCCTTTTGAATGCCATCCAGGGGGTGGAAAGGGAGGTGCATCGGAGCAATGCCTACGTGGAGGGCATTCATTCGGGTCAGGCTGCCCATCAACGATCGTTCACTGCTCTGGCCTCAGCACTGACGGCAGCCATTGTCCCTGTCTCCAGCCTCCCTCTTCTAACTGCCTCCACCCTTTCTCTGTCTCCTGTTCCTCAGCCTATCCCATCCACACCATCAGACCAGCCTGCACACACCTCAACACCCAAGGCCAGATCATCCAGACACAAGCACCACAGGACACACAAGCATTCACCCCAGCAACACCCAGATGCAGACATTCCAACAGTGACTACCACCTCTGTGTCCCCCTCCTCCTCGTCTCCCTCCTCCCTCCCAGTGACGTCTACACTCACACCTGCATGCACACCACCATCAGCCAGTGCTTCCATCACCAGCACACCCTCCACTACAGTCCTCACACGTGCAGTCACCACCCCCACTGCCATCTACACGTCCCCTGTGTCCTCTCCCACTGTGTCTGTCACCCCCTCTTCCAAGACACATAAACGCAGGCAGACACCCAAACAACAGCCAACCACCTCACGACAGCCTACGCCTCAGTCACCTGCACCCAAAGACAGCACACCTGACTCTCCTACAACCACATCCTCTTCCTCCACTTCCATCACCACTACTCCTACCCTTTACCTTGGTCCTAAGAAATATTACCTCTCTAATCTTAACCTCTTTCCCTCCCCTGACCCACCCCCTCCATCGGTTAAGAGTCCCAAGAGCACCTCAGCCACCACCAGCCCAGCTTCGAGTGTCCAAGTGGTGCATGGCTTCTGGAGTCCACCCTTTGGCGGCAGTGACACTTCACTAAGCAGCAAGGGGACATCCAGCCCACCCCCAGGCAAGAGGACACGTAAACTGAAGGGCCGCCGTGAGAGGACTGAGACGGCTGCCCCAAGGAGCCAACAACGGCCACTTCACCTGCCACAACAGCCAGGGGAGGCAAGGGCCCGAGAGCCCCATCTAAGGAGCGAAAGGGCAGCAGGGCGGAGAGGTCATCCATCAGGAGCGCGGAGCTGGAGGGCCCCGCAAGCCCCATCCCGCCTGCAAGGGACGACAGCAAAGGGCCCATGATTCCGTCCCCGAAGGGGCCTGCCACTGCACAGTCGGAGGGCGAGTGAGCAGGGTGTCCAGCCCAGGTCTGGCTCCCTAGACTTCCTGGAAGAGCACCGCTGAAGAGGGCCCCGCCGTGAAGACAGGCACCGCTGAACAGGGCCCCTACGTGCAGAAGAGCACCGCTGAACAGGGCCCCGCCGTGCAGAAGAGCACCGCTGAACAGGGCCCCGCCGTGCAGAAGAGCACTGCTGAACAGGGCCCCACCGTGCAGAAGAGCACCGCTGAAGAGGGCCCCGCCGTGAAGACAGGCACCGCTGAAGAGGGCCCCGCCGTGAAGACAGGCACCGCTGAACAGGGCCCCGCCGTGCAGAAGAGCACCGCTGAACAGGGCCCCGCCGTGCAGAAGAGCACCGCTGAACAGGGCCCCGCCGTGCAGAAGAGCACCGCTGAAGAGGGCCCACCGTGAAGACAGGCACCGCTGAAGAGGGCCCCGCCGTGAAGACAGGCACCGCTGAACAGGGCCCCGCCGTGCAGAAGAGCACCGCTGAAGAGGGCCCCGCCGTGAAGACAGGCACCGCTGAACAGGGCCCCGCCGTGAAGACAGGCACCGCTGAACAGGGCCCGCCGTGCAGAAGAGCACTGCTGAAGAGGGCCCCGCCGTGAAGACAGGCACCGCTGAACAGGGCCCCGCCGTGCAGAAGAGCACCGCTGAACAGGGCCCCGCCGTGCAGAAGAGCACCGCTGAACAGGGCCCCGCCGTGCAGAAGAGCACCGCTGAAGAGGGCCCCGCCGTGAAGACAGGCACCGCTGAACAGGGCCCCGCCGTGCAGAAGAGCACCGCTGAACAGGGCCCCGCCGTGCAGAACAGCACCGCTGAAGAGGGCCCCGCCGTGAAGACAGGCACCGCTGAACAGGGCCCTGCCGTGCAGAAGAGCACCGCTGAACAGGGCCCCGCCGTGAAGACAGGCAACGCTGAAGAGGGCCCCGCCGTGAAGACAGGCACCGCTGAACAGGGCCCCGCTGTGCAGAAGAGCACCGTTGAAGAGGGCCCCGCCGTCCCAGGCACCGCTCCGCTGGGCCCTTCCTGTCAAGCACCTCTCCGCTGGGCCCCGCCGTCTCAAGTACCGCTCCGCTGGGCCCTTCCTGTCAAGCACCGCTCCGCTGGGCCCCGCCGTCTCAAGTACCGCTCCGCTGGGCCCCGCCGTCTGAAGCACCGCTCCGCTGGGCCCTTCCTGTCAAGCACCGCTCCGCTGGGACCCGCCGTCTCAAGCACCGCTCCGCTGGGCCCTTCCTGTCAAGCACCGCTCCGCTGGGCACTTCCTGTCAAGCACCGCTCCGCTGGGCCCCGCCGTCTCAAGCACCGCTCCGCTGGGCCCTTCCTGTCAAGCACCGCTCCGCTGGGCCCTTCCTGTCAAGCACCGCTCCGCTGGGCCCCGCCGTCTCAAGCACCGCTCCGCTGGGCCCTTCCTGTCAAGCACCGCTCCGCTGGGCCCTTCCTGTCAAGCACCGCTCCGCTGGGCCCCGCCGTCTCAAGCACCGCTCCGCTGGGCCCTTCCTGTCAAGCACCGCTCCGCTGGGCCCTTCCTGTCAAGCACCGCTCCGCTGGGCCCCGCCGTCTCAAGCACCGCTCCGCTGGGCCCTTCCTGTCAAGCACCGCTCCGCTGGGCCCCGCCGTCTCAAGCACCGATCCGCTGGGCCCTTCCTGTCAAGCACCGCTCCGCTGGGCCCCGCCGTCTCAAGCACCTCTCCGCTGGGCCCTTCCTGTCAAGCACCGCTCCGCTGGGCCCTTCCTGTCAAGCACCGCTCCGCTGGGCCCCGCCATCTCAAGCACCGCTCCGCTGGGCCCTTCCTGTCAAGCACCGCTCCGCTGGGCCCCGCCGTCTCAAGCACCGCTCCGCTGGGCCCTTCCTGTCAAGCACCGCTCCGCTGGGCCCTTCCTGTCAAGCACCGCTCCGCTGGGCCCCGCCGTCTCAAGCACCGCTCCGCTGGGCCCTTCCTGCAAACACAGTTCACGGTTCACTGTGGCCATCATGCATCCTCCTTGACCAGTGGAGCAATTCCTCCACCTGATGGACTGTGGCTTTGCACACCCCAGGATATGGCAGTGGGCATGGTGGCCCCTTCGTGGGTCTGGCGTCGTGGACTCATGTGGCTGAGGTGCCCCCCCTTCCCTTCCCCCTGAGGTGCCTGTAGTTTTGTCATGAGATGCCCCTGCAGTGTTCTCTCCAAAGGACTCAGGTCTCGTGTGTGGGCTTTGCCCTTGTGTTGCTACACTTTGGCCCACGGACAAATCGTTAATACGTAAAATGTGCAGGACTGATTTCTTCAGTTGTCCACTGCTGTGTATATAGACTTTTTAAATGTAAATATTCTGGCTAGTTGACCAATACTTATCGGAGGCTATTTTGGACATAAATATTTATTGTCAATTTTGAAATGTCATTGCATTTTTTACGGGGGTTTGGTTGGTGTCACTGTGACTTGTTGCTCTGCATTGGTGTGTACATATTGGGGGGGGGGGGTTGCATATGTGTGTGCCCGTAACCTTTCGTCCTTCCCCCTCCCGTGTGTCGTAGGTGCTGTACTCACCGTTGACGTCTGCGCCAGAGTTCGTACTCGTGGTAGATGAGCAGGTAGACGAGAGCAGGTATGATGTTCAATTCGGGTTCCATGCTGTCCTCCGTACTCGTGGAGTGCGTAGAGGTGAGCGTTTTCACATTCGTAGTCTGTTTCCGCCGTGTTTTTATCGGCGGGGCTCCCGCCCCGGAAAAGGTGGCGGATTGGTGGGTCGTGATGTTGTGGGCGGTACATTGTCTGCTGCCTGGCTGTTGGCGGTGACCGCCGCGCTGTTTGTTTGTCCTGCCGTGGCGGTCGGAGTGTTAATGTGGCGGGCTGTGTTGGCGGTTCCCGCCAGGGTCAGAATTCAATTTTTGGGACCGCCAGCCTGTTGGCGGGTTGGCCGCCGCTTTATCACCGACCGCCAGGGTTAGAATCACCCCCAATGTGTGTAAATTGAGTTTCAACTAATATTTATCATTTGTGCATCAACAAGTGAGGCATGTTTACTTGTTTTTACCTTATTAAAATCTTTGTTTCTATTACACTTCACAATTTTTAAAAAAGGTGCTTCATTTGTGCGTTCCTAACTGGTGATATATTCTGAAATGTATGTACTGTTCATTCACAGGTATTCAAATTTGTTGTGGGATAAAAAATTACCTCCTGTAGCTTTTCCTTTTATACTGCCTGCCCAGTAGCAAGATTGTGGCATAGTTCACTTTACAAAATCCTCTCAATTTGCATTCAGAGAAAGTAAACACCAATCTCCATGTCAAAACAATCTACAGCAATTTGTCAAAAGACATAGCCTGTCTTTTGAACTTTCTTTGAATCACAGCAAATGTGACATGGTAAAACAAAATTTAAAGGCATCTTTATTGCTCGTTCACGTTCTGCACCTCCGCTTCCAGGACTTATGTGCATAAAGCTCCCTTTTTTTTGCCTATGCGTCTCTTCTAGAATCCCAGAGGGTGCAGGTGTGAGAGAGCAGGAGTGCCAAAACCAGAGGTGTGACAGATTGACAACCTGTCAAACAGCATCCATACCCCTCCAACAAATCTGGCCCGGCCAAAGGGACACGCCACAAACAGGATCTCGAGAGAGGGGAGCAGATAACATTTTTTCTGTGAGTACAGGTGGTAAATATTCAGAGCTGGATAGATTGTATTGTATTAAGAGGAGAGTGATGTCTTCTTTGACGAGTCAGCTAACCAGTCAGTGGAAACGTCGCTCTCTCCCTTCTTCGCTGGATATGTGTCTGCTGTGTGGGATCTTACTCTACCGATTTTTTTTAGCCATGATACATTGTAAGTTGCCTGGTATCCTCTATGGCACAAAGTGGACCAGGATGCCCTGGCCTGTTGACACCACAAGTGGCTTGGGCTCAAACAGCGTTTGGAGAGAAAGAAGCAAATAAGTATAGAGATCAGAACCTAAATCCAAGATGCTCTTGCCTTCTACCATTGGTTCATGTATTTGTTGGCTCTGCCTCCTTGAGTCTAAATATCGGTGCAGTACTAGAATTTTGTGGCCAAACATTGGCTGATGTAAATATTGTATCCTAAAATTTGTTTAGAAAGTCATCACAATATTGGCGTTATTGATAGAAAATCTTAGTAGCACTATTCTTAGAAACGAACATCTACGACACAAGATATGTCAGGCAATATTTTTGGTAACAATATTCTAAAAGTCAACCCTAAAACTTACCAGCATCTGGGGTACCAGAGATCTAAGTGAGCGCTGCCAACACCTGAGACATGAGGGAATTCTAGAGACTTACAGACACCAGTCCTTCCTTGGTTGTCAGAATTACAGCAGATGTTCGGTATAAATGCTAGCTTTTGATACTTTGCAAGCGTATGATGTTTGTTGCCCTCCATAAGATTCTTCCCAGAGTTTGCCTAGTGGGTTATTGGATGCCTCAGGAATCACCTTGTCCTACTTCATGTTAGACAGGTGTCCTTAAGGAATCTTTCTTGACAGAGAAATCTTACTCCTGCTGGGTCGCCTGCTGGGTGTATCAAGAAAGGTTGTTGTATTCAACCCTAAGCCAGTACAGGAATGATGAGCTGGTGTTCTTGTAGTGGCCGCAGCCATTTTATGATGTAGGGAGGAGGAAAGGGGGAATCCTTGAAACCTCAGCATCAGTAGTTGCTACTAACAGGTGGAAGTGTATGCAGCCTCAGTAAATTGTAATAGCCTTGATCTCCAGTTGAGAATATGCTCCTTTGTCCAGATGAATACCCTCCTGGCACAGGCGAAGAGCTCAGTCTTCTGTCTTCATTTTTCTAGTCCAGGTTTGCTGCTAGCACATACAGCTGGCATCCATCCGGAGTTCCGTGTCTTAGTAGGGGTCGAAGTACCCCAGTGTGGTTTCTACTGGGAGGCTGTCCTTGGGTTTTTGGAAGGCTTCCTCTTGGTAGTGCCCCAACAGAGACTCTTTCTTTATTAGCTCCCTATGAGGTTACATGATGATGGTCATATTTGAAATAAAACACCAACAAAATTGGGCTTTGCCTATAAAGTTTTGTGGCTCAGGCACATTATGCTCTCCTCTTTCTGACACTGAAAAAGTGTACCTGAAAAATTCGAGTTGAGGGTGTAAGACTGTAGTCCCATGGCATTTGGAGGGTCACCCTTACTCGCTGGAGTGTTCTTCTCAGATGGTGGTGTACTTTAGGATGCTGTTATGTACAGTGAGAACTCTGGGGAGCCTGAACAGAAGCTCACCTATGGGGTTTGAAACACCTCAGCAGCAGATTACACCGCATATCTAAGTAAACAGTATCCGCATATCTCTAAGTGCTTGGAGACTATTGTAATTTTGCTGAGCTACAGCTGGAGTTTAATGGTGTTTGAGTTAACGATATCCACCGTTTAGAAATGTCAAACACTGTTGATGGCTGCTAATATCTCCTCCATTGCAGCAGTGAGGTGTCTGTCTTATTTGATAGCACAGTTGGGAAATCGCACGCAACACATACTCTCCTTTGCCTGGATAGTCTGGCCTTGCACATTACCTGTATGGGGGGTACACATGAAGTACATCCCTGCACGGTGTTAATAACCCCTGCTCTGTCTAGCTCCGCCAGCTTGCACTTGATAGAAGATATGAAATGGGATTTACCAGAGCCTGAGGCTTGATCACATGCTTCACATATGAATTCTTTGCTTAATTTGAGCCCTTAATGCTCCTCTGAACATCATATAATACTCTATATTTTTATTACATAAGTCTGTATTAAGTGAGACCTACAATGCAAAAATAGTAAATTTACTGCTGTGTGGTTGGGAGGTCTTCACAGTGAAGAACGTAGCCCGGCTGCAGATTATAGAAATTAACATTTGGAAAAGATGGCTTGGTTTGTCTAGAGGCACAGTTAATAGTGCTTTGAGGTTAGAGCTGGGCCTCACTAATATAACATTCAAATATAAGCAGAAGATCCTTAACTATTTTACCTGTCTTTCTAAGGTGGCTGATGGCTCCAAAGGCGATTAATTAAATCCTATTTACAGGTGAA
This sequence comes from Pleurodeles waltl, assembly GCF_031143425.1. Lineage (NCBI taxonomy): Eukaryota > Metazoa > Chordata > Amphibia > Caudata > Salamandridae > Pleurodeles > Pleurodeles waltl. Next base: position 184,062,101 of record NC_090447.1, read on the forward strand.
GGATACAGGCTGATGGGCTGCTATCCTCCAAACTATCATGGACCCACTAGTTATACTTTAAAATATGAAATGCTTGTATTGTCTTATTGGCATGATATCAAACTATTAAAAAACTTGAACTTGAAGCTATTAGGAAATAAGCTGAGGATTAGCTGCAAACCTGGAGGTTTCCAGTTCTGGCTCTCTGTGTCTCAAAGCCTGATAGTGCATTTGAGGAACAAAAAGGTGGTAGTAGGCTACTTGAAATAATCTCAGCCACAGGTGAACCTGGGGCTTATTCCAGTCCATCATTCTTCTGCACACTATGGTCCAAATTTAAGAAGGGCCTAGCGCCAACTGTTGCCACATTAGCATCATTTTGTTATGCTAATGTGGCGATAGTGTGGCAAAAAAGCATGCCATATTTACAAAGTTGTGCAATGCGTGCATTGTGCCACTTTGTAAACCCTTACGCCCCATTATGCCTCTGCCAGGCAAAATGTATGCAAGGGGGGTGTTCCCCTGTTAGGGAGCCTGAAACAATGGTGCAGTTGCATCTGTGATATTGCACTGCACCATTCTGCACAGCAGGTGTTAAAAGGAGGCACACCATTATTTTTAATTGGCCTCTATATACTTTGCGTCATTAGCACCAAACTTTTTGTCGCTAATCCTGCAAAGTAAAACAATGGCATAAAAAATGATGACGATATTGTCCCTCACCTACGCCATGGTGCGCCATATGTTAAATACGGCACACACATGGTGGCGTGAAGGGGGCGCATTTGGCTGCAATGAAACGCCACTTTTCTCAAATCTAGGCCTATGTCGCTCTAGACAGGGGCTGACAAATGCAAACGAGCCCTGGTCTGACTCCAATTGGACCAATCAACCCTGAACTTCCAGGCAAGGTCCCATCCACTTGGCAACACAGCTGGCCCCATATGGGTTTCAACCTCTTTAGGCTCATCAATGAGCTACAGCTTTATTGACTATATCCCATTCAGTGTGCGCATATTACTACCTTGATTCTGCCCTATCAGACAATACTGTAATGTACTGTATCCTGAAGCTCCATACTCTTGTTCTCGCCCTCCCTGTTCGTGATCCCCATGGTTAACCATATATCCATAACTTCGCATCAGTCGCTCGGCTGCACACTTGCAAGATTTTGTTGAATACTTGATATGTTGTAAATGTTTGTGGACTTCACATTCTGTACAGGCGCACAACAGTATACTAGACTATACAGACTGGTCTGCACACGAAACGACGTAGTGCTGTGCTGAGTGTGATGTAACTTTATTTGCTTGTTCTCAATCAAAATATGTTCAAAAACGAAAAGCAGACATTTGCTCCTCATTATATTTAGATGTTAACAATAAACCAATACCTGTGAATAAAAAATTAAAAAATAGTGAGGTATAGCTTGAGTGTCAACAGAGATCTGCCCTCGGGTGGTTGTCCATAGATTTTGTAGGTGTCAGCTGAGCCAAACAGGATAGAAAATACTTCAGAGTTCTCATTCCCCATTAATACTGAAAGACGTCGCAGATGTTCGATGGAAACTAAAGAGATTTATTTAACTGCTGATGCCATATTTTTAATATTAATGCGCTCATGTTGCCCACAATAATAGATGTATTAATACATATTTTGGAATGTTTCTTCCTTGCATTTACCAAAATAGTATTGGCTTTACATCTGACAGAAGCAAAGTTTGATGTCCATAGTGCACCGTACTAGAAAGGCATCCTTGCACTTTGCAATCCTGATTGGTGCTTCCCGAGCCTATACGGAATTTCCTCACTTGACTCCTGAATAGTGATGAAGTAGCTTGAACTGTGACCCACTCCCAATGGTGACTTTGTGAACGGTCCTAATAGTACATATGTCTGTTCACAAAATCAGAATCGATGCGCACACTTTTGGTGCACAAGTTGCGTCCACTTTTTGCAAATCGATTCTTAGTACATCTGGCCCCTTAGGTGCTCGTCCGTACCTCTGACTGCGACCTCCATTGTGCAAACTACATTAGCAATATAATGACAATTTACTTTCTAGTCCAATAGGATTTTAAATGAATGATATGCCAAAAGGCTTGCTGAGGGTTTGACTGCACCAGACACAGCTGCTGACCTGCCGCTTATTTGGCTGCTAATTAGTATATTTGGTCAGAATGCAGTAAAGATATCTCCATTAGGTACAACTTTGCCTGTGGGAAGAAGAAAGATATGCAATTATGGTTTCCAACCTAATAAAATATTGCAGTCTATCACTAAACAAATACAAACGAAGCAGTCTGAAAGTAATGCAATAATAACTTATAAACAACACATCTGGCTTTCGTTTCTATTCGTCTGCAGACCTGAAACTCATCAAAGCAAAGAAAACCTCACTTCACCCATTTCTGACGCGTCCCCTCCCCGATCTCTAAAAATACTTGCTTAGATGTTGACAAAGTAGGTCTCAAGTACCCCCGGCTTCACTAAGCCTCATTAGTTTACTTTTAATTAAGACTACAAGCAGTGTTTCTACTCATCGCTTGGCTGTGAACTGTGTCTGTTAAAGGTTCTGTGTGCTTTTCTCCTCGGCAGTGTTTGCACCTTAAGGTTTAGACCTGATTCTCACCCGTGTGCTGTTAGTTTTTTGTACGTTTTGTGCAATAGATAACTTGCTGGAATTCCTCACTTCCTTGCTGCATTTTTGCACCCTGTGCTTGTAATGTCATCTACATTCCATGATTCTTTTCCTTCTAAATGTGCTACAGTTCAGTGGTGCTGGAACAATTTTCAGAGTGGAGGTGCTGCCCTTAATGTTGTATCATTGAAGTCAGACGGATTCAAAAAAAATCCATGCACCAGAAAAACACAAGTGCAGCAAATGCGCCACGCCCATCCAGCAGGGGGATGCAAGGGTGAGATAAGCAGCTGGTGGTGCATTTTGGAGCAGTGGTGGGGTATCACAGTGTCTCCTATATATACAGGGAGTGCAGAATTATTAGGCAAGTTGTATTTTTGAGGATTAATTTTATTATTGAACAACAACCATGTTCTCAATGAACCCAAAAAACTCATTAATATCAAAGCTGAATATTTTTGGAAGTAGTTTTTAGTTTGTTTTTAGTTTTAGCTATGTTAGGGGGATATCTGTGTGTGCAGGTGACTATTACTGTGCATAATTATTAGGCAACTTAACAAAAAAATATATATACCCATTTCAATTATTTATTATTACCAGTGAAACCAATATAATATCTCAACATTCACAAATATACATTTCTGACATTCAAAAACAAAACAAAAACAAATCAGTGACCAATATAGCCACCTTTCTTTGCAAGGACACTCAAAAGCCTGCCATCCATGGATTCTGTCAGTGTTTTGATCTGTTCACCATCAACATTGCGTGCAGCAGCAACCACAGCCTCCCAGACACTGTTCAGAGAGGTGTACTGTTTTCCCTCCTTGTAAATCTCACATTTGATGATGGACCACAGGTTCTCAATGGGGTTCAGATCAGGTGAACAAGGAGGCCATGTCATTAGATTTCCTTCTTTTATACCCTTTCTTGCCAGCCACGCTGTGGAGTACTTGGACGCGTGTGATGGAGCATTGTCCTGCATGAAAACCATGTTTTTCTTGAAGGATGCAGACTTCTTCCTGTACCACTGCTTGAAGAAGGTGTCTTCCAGGAACTGGCAGTAGGACTGGGAGTTGAGCTTGACTCCATCCTCAACCCGAAAAGGCCCCACAAGCTCATCTTTGATGATAACAGCCCAAACCAGTACTCCACCTCCACCTTGCTGGCGTCTGAGTCGGACTGGAGCTCTCTGCCCTTTACCAATCCAGCCACGGGCCCATCCATCTGGCCCATCAAGACTCACTCTCATTTCATCAGTCCATAAAACCTTAGAAAAATCAGTCTTGAGATATTTCTTGGCCCAGTCTTGACGTTTCAGCTTGTGTGTCTTGTTCAGTGGTGGTCGTCTTTCAGCCTTTCTTACCTTGGCCATGTCTCTGAGTATTGCACACCTTGTGCTTTTGGGCACTCCAGTGATGTTGCAGCTCTGAAATATGGCCAAACTGGTGGCAAGTGGCATCGTGGCAGCTGCACGCTTGACTTTTCTCAGTTCATGGGCAGTTATTTTGCGCCTTGGTTTTTCCACACGCTTCTTGCGACCCTGTTGACTATTTTGAATGAAACGCTTGATTGTTCGATGATCACGCTTCAGAAGCTTTGCAATTTTAAGAGTGCTGCATCCCTCTGCAAGATATCTCACTATTTTTGACTTTTCTGAGCCTGTCAAGTCCTTCTTTTGACCCATTTTGCCAAAGGAAAGGAAGTTGCCTAATAATTATGCACACCTGATATAGGGTGTTGATGTCATTAGACCACACCCCTTCTCATTACAGAGATGCACATCACCTAATATGCTTAATTGGTAGTAGGCTTTCGAGCCTATACAGCTTGGAGTAAGACAACATGCATAAAGAGGATGATGTGGTCAAAATACTCATTTGCCTAATAATTCTGCACTCCCTGTAGAAAGTACATCATCCATTGAAATGGGCACTACATTTGAATAGACATACAGTGCTAGTGCAAAACTATGTAGGGCACAAACGATAATGTGTGGAAATAGGGTTTCAGTGAATGTGCACATCACCAAGTAAAGTTTCTTGATTTATTTTGATCCTATTAAATCTTTTTTTTCCATCACAGTTCAGCATTAGAAGGTAGTGCTTTATTTGTGCTTTCCTAATTGCTGATATCACTTAAAATGTGTATTGTCCATTTCACCTATATTAAATGTTGTGTGTTAGGAAAAAATGTCATCCTACAATATTTCCACTCGTTTCCCGCACCCTAGCAGGATTGCCACCTAGAACGCTTTTACAAAATCTTCTCCCTTTGAAGGCAGAGAAATAAAAGAACAATCCAGTTTCCAAAGAAGCAGTAATTTGACAGAAACACTGTCAGGTTACCTTTGTCTTTGACTGTGCAACAAATACGGCAAGATAAATATAACTTTAGAGGCATCTTTATTGCTCGCTCACCTTCTGAACTCCAGCATAATTCTTTCTGGGGGTGGTGCAGCACCACCAAGCCCACATTTTCGGCCCATATGCTACAGTTCCTAGTTCTCCCTCTGACCCCCAAAGGATCCCTACTCCATCTCCACTGCTTCATATTTCACGAAAAAATGATTTTTCTTTTTCCATGAAATAATGTCTATTTAATCGAAGGTTGACTGTGCTTTATAATCTTGCTTTTAGGTTCACAATCCTGGGGGTCTTCTATTTCCGAGTTTTTGTTCAATTATAAGTTTTTTTTTTTACTGTACTATTTCTTCATTTTTAGAATTCACAAAATGGACCAAACAATATGTAGGTATAAGGTAAAACAAAGGCAATAGTCAACAGAACAAACGAAAGCAACTGCTCTTTAGAATTTTCTAAAAAACACACAAGAGATATTTATTCTCCTACGGATAAAATAGGGATTGATTCTAAAACGTAAGGAATAAAACAAGCATTTGCAATGCAATGGGTCTCGCATTTGCTTGAGTTAGAGTTATTAGCGTTGTAAACACCTAACCAGACTTTTCTTGTCACATAAGCTAAAAATTAAAAGTACAACAGTTTCACATAAGTGAGCCGATTCATAGCACCACGGCCGCCAGGAGCATCAGCATGAAGAGACACTCAAAAGGAAAAAGAAGTTTGCTCCCAGTCAGACTTATCGGCAAAAGTGCAATTATCCATGCAATTATCCATGGAACAGGGGAGATGGCAAAGGCGGTAACTAAACCACCTCAACTAGGGACGAACGTAAAGCATTTACCAATGTCATCAAAGGATTTTTGAAGGGCAAGCCCACGAGTGGTAGTGATGGGCGTGCAGTAGGAGTTGTTAAAAGCCCAGACACTTTCCAACACATCGGTAAAGCAGCGCTTGTGTGCTGCTATGCTCGACCTAAAAAGGTAACCTTAATGTAAGGGTTGCCCAAGTGTCATAGTTGAAAGTTTCTTGTGTATGAAGTTTGCTTTAATTTTGCCCACCTATGGGTTGTATTCCTTTAATTCAAGAAAACAGTGTACTTCTCCGAAATCACCTCTACATATTGTGGTAAATTTGGAAATGACGCACAATAGCTTAGTGTGTTTCCTTTGTGACATTGTGTAGGGTAGCAACAACATCCACGGAATGCCAGTGCAGCAGTCTCTTTATGCATTTAACAATATATATACATATGGTGACTGGAACTATTTAGCTTCTATTGCTGTAGTATAGTGTGGGACGTTTGTTCAGTGTGTGGAATAGTTTTATGTTTCAGGTATAGAAATGTTTGGGACTTCCTTTTTAGTCTGGCAACTATTTTGCTACCACTGTGTTAGGTCTATGTTGTGAGGGGCCTCAACTATCTGTAAGGCTAACAGTAAAGTCAACTAATTCTCTCAAGTGCTGCATTAACAACAGACTAGTTATGCCTTCTACATGTAACAGTCAGAGTAGACCCATTGATATAAAACACAGTATGATGTATATCTAAGTGCAATATACAAGGACTGTGTTAATGCTTTGTTGATACTGCACAATCTCATGTGTCACTTTAATCTGCTTTTTTTCAGTGAACTTCTAAGGTTTTTTAATGCAAGTAAGGTACTATTGTAAAATAATATTAATTTCACCTTTGTTTTTTTAGTGAATTTCTAGATTTTTTTAACACGAAGTAAGATTTTATCATCATCCCTAACTGTCTCTACCTGTGCAGGTGCTCAATCCCCTGCCACCTATGTGGGGTTTGGCGAAGAGCCAGGCCTGCAGCCTGGCTGTGCATACAATCTCCCGCAGGTGTCCAAACACCCTGTTGCTGGCCAACCCTCCATAGTAGCACAACACAAAAGGACACCAACTCAAGTTTTTTGTGTCTTTTTTTTTGGTCCCACAATAATTTTTCTAATATTTCATGGTACTCCAGATATTTCACAGTACTCCAGAGAGTTTTCGCAGGGGAGGGGTGCACTGATTATCGCGAGAGACTGTGAGTCAGTGACGATACGAAAACAACTTGTTTTGCACTTTGACCCCCAGGTCAGGTACCTGTAGGCCTCCCCTCAAGGGGCTGAAAATCAAGCTACCCCTTCTCTGCTCCATTATATGTTTATTTTAATTTTCAGGACATGGGGACAGAGCTCCAGAGTACTAAAATGGCAGCTGCAACATTTCCTTTCATGCTGTGGCCAACCAATCATAGTTCTCAGGCCCAGGGGACTGGTCCCATTCCTGAAGGACCAGCTAATCAGAATGCTTAATTTATTTATTTTTCCCTTGGCTCTCCCTCGGCATGGGCATCTGTGGGGGGAGGGTTGATAAGGAGGGAGCGCTTGCCTCCCCCGTATTTAGGTACAGCCTGGTGTACAGGCTCACAGTGCAGCATAACACTACGCTGCACTGGTATTGCCGTGTGGCGGTAGGGTCACGGCGGGTGAAGACGATGTTAAAATTATGCCCCCTGAAAATATTTCTGCAGAGGCCCATGTCCTTTGGTACTCTTTCAGTATTACCTTGTCACTAGATGCTTAAAGCAGGTGTTAAAAGGAGGCACACCACTTATTACAATGGGCCTCATTGAGCTTTGCAGGATTAGCGTCAAAACATTTTCTGCTAATCCTGAAAAGCTCCGGACTAGGGTAAAAAATTCTGACACTTGTCCCCTAACTACCGCCACGGTGTACTGTATTTTAAATACAGAGCACACATGGTGGCACTAAGGGGCGCCCGAAAAGTGGTCCTGCACTATGTGCCCCATAGTGAACAGAACGAATGTCTTTAAAAGCTTAGAATTGTATTATTCACAAAGGAATCCGCATGGAACCTGCACCAGGCCCAGCTTTCCATGTGGAATCCACTCAGAATTAGAGAATTCCAAAAAGTAGCAAACATACACCATCATTTGATAGTAAATCTGCAGCTGCAAATTTACTACTTTATTGAATAGGGCCCATATAGGTTTATTACACATTATCAAAGTATTTAGAAAATGCCTAATGATAACAATGCTAATTATGAGACAATTAAACCGATTAACAAGCGAAATCTAAATAAACAGTGGAGAACCCAATACATTTCTCCCATGCAGTCTTCTCAGCGCTCTGCCCTCAAATTATCTGCAGTCCAAGCTCCATGGGTATTACCTCATTTGTACTTCACAAGGGGTCGCGAAATGACGACCTCCTTCTGTGTGATCTGAATAAAACAACTGCTTTTTAGTACCTTTCTGCAGTATACAAATGTGTCCTTGCTTCCCAAAATGCAGCCAATAATTAATTGTGGGCAATATACATGCATAGAAATCTCATATGTGAAAACACAGTGGTGATGATTATTGCAGGAGCCTGCATAAATGAACACATGCATACACAAAAATCACACAAAGATAAAAAGTCTAATAATAAAAGCAAAAACAGTATTTTAGGATATTGCACCCCTTTAGAAGGCAAATAATGCTACCACATTCCAGGGCTCAATTGTCATGGAATGGTGGAAAGTAAAATACAGATATTTCAGAGATCTCACATCCACCAGAAGTAAAAGGTGAAATCCTTTCCCACATCTCGCATGGTATGCATACGCCACAGGGACTAGCTAAAAAATTAAATATCCCCACTTTGAATCATATAGTTAATGACAATAAGCCAGTGAATGATTGAGCCCAGTAGTCGCTCAGGGGATTGCTCCCCCTGAGGGAATTATGAAATCTCCTTCCTTCCCTCTATCTTTTTTTTCCTTCCGTCTTCTCTTTGTTGTCTCGTCTTTTTCTGTTCTTTTTCCACTTTTCATCCATCCTTATTTGTTGCCATTCTTCTTTCCTCCATTCTTGCTGCTCACTAAACTTCTTTCTCCTTTCTTCCTTTCTCCATTTCTCCAATCAAACATCCATCCTCTTTCCTTCCATTATAAAAACCCATCCACCTTTCCTTGTCTTCATCCATTCATCCTTCTCTGGATCAGTCCACTCTTCTCTCCATCCATCCACATTTCTCTCCATCCATACTCTTCATCCACCCAGTCCTTCTCTCCATCAATCCCTCATGCATCTCTCCATCCATCCCATATCCTTGCCTTCGATCTCACCATCCATCATCCATCCACCTCTCGAGCCATCCATTTATCCTTTCTATCATTCCTCCCTCCCTTCCATTCTTTCTTGTTTCATTTGTTCCCCCTCCCCACAGCTCCACCACACTATCCTCTTACACTGCTATTTATGAGCTTCTGTTTGGAGACTAGCTTTCCTATGAAAGAAAAAAGAGCTTTAAACAAAAGGTTTAATGTTTTATGCCGACCGCCAACCAAAAAAGGCAGACCACCAGCGGCGCGGCGGCCTGGAAATAGGTGGTCCGACCTCTAGAACTGACAGCACAGTGACCTACTACTGACCGTATTACAAGCACAAAGTCACTGTGGTGGACACCCATGGCGGTCAGCCAATGGCGGTCTGAACCACGGCGGTCTGCGGTCAGCAAAGTAATACACAACGGCACATTGGATGGATTTGAAAATAACACAACTGACACACATTGCCACACTGGACATACCTTCAAAGGACACTGTAAAACACGCCTCAATCCACTGCATTTTCACAGCAAGACCCAGTAAGACAGAGCAAATTTACTAATCCACATTCAATAAATTAGGCACCCCTTCTTTTCAATATCCCATACAATACCGTGCACACACTTCACTCCATTCACACCCTATTGCACTACCCCTGTTTAGTAATACTGTTTTAATAATTTTAACACATTTTTATAAATTATTTTCAACCATGTCACATTCCAAAAATCCCCATTTTTCAGAAGATGAGTTGAGAGTCATGGTGGATGAATTAGTAGAGCCACAATTGTTTCAAGCACAAGTCCAGTGCACTCCTTTCAGTAGGTAAATGGAACTGTGGGACAGGATAGTCGACAGAGTCAATGCTGTTGGCACCACCCTGCACACAAAGGAGGACATCAGGAAGAGGTGAAATGGCCTCAGGGGCAAGGTCCTTTCCCTGGTCTCCAAGCACCAGCTGCATGCCATGAAGACTGGTGGTGGCCCTCCCAGTGTCCCATTACATTTCTTTCTCTGGGAGGAGAAGGTCTTGGCAATCCTGAATCCTGATGGCTTGATAGTAATACCTGGGGGAGTGGAGTCTGGTAAGTCACAACACTAAAAATGTCACCAAAATGCTATGTCATGCATGCTCATAGCTCACCTTTTACCACATTTACTGTCACGTCACTCACCAGCCCAGTGTTCACGTGTTCAAAGACCCCTATTTGTGAACTCCCAATCGAAGTGTACTCACCTGGGGGGAGAGCATTTGTCAAGTGTGTGTAGTACAGGGAGTTATATGACCACAACTCCCAGGAGGCAATGTTATTGTTACTCAAACCACCAGTCCAGAGCTTCCTTCTCCAAATACCCTTGTTTGTTTACTCCCAAATGAAGTGTACTCACCTAGGGGCACATGTACATACCATGTTTCCTGTTGCAAAAGTCCAGATTCACAGAATTGGACCGTTTGTGACAGGAATAAACATATTGGTATGTACAGAGCCTATTTTGTGATTCGGTAACCTATTTACCGAATCGCAAAATAGGTTTGGGCGTTCCCTTCCTAATTGCGAGTTGCAGTGCGATGTAGGATTGTTTTGTGACTGTGAATGTGGTCACATAACAATCGCAGTTAGCACCAGTTTCAAACTGGTGCTCACCCATTCGCAAACGGGAAGGGGTCCCCATGGGACACCTTCCCCTTTGTGAATGGCAGCAAAAATATTTTTTCAGAGCAGGCAGTGGTCCCACGGACCACTGCATGCTCTGCAAAAATGAAAAGAAAACTTTTCACTTTTGATTTTGAAATGCATTTTGTTTTCCTTTAAGGAAAACGGGCTGCATTTAAAAAAAACAAAAAAAAATGCTTTATTTAAAAGCAGTCACCATCCCTGTAAGGGTGGCCATTCCCAATGGGGTCGCAAATTGCGACCTACCTCATGAATTTTCATGAGGTAGGTCATTTGGGACCCCATTGGGAATTGCAAAGAGTGTAAAGTACACTGTTGTACATCCGGTTTGTACATGTGGCACCTGGGGTGTTAACATTTTTATTGGATGCGTAGTACAGGGACTGACATGACTGCAGCCCCCAGGAGGCACTGCTTTTAGTAACTGCAACCACCAGTCGAGTGTCCTCTTCTCCAAATACTCCTGTTTATGAACTCCCAAATGAAGTGTATTCACATGGGAGGATACCATGGGCTAACTGTTGGGAAGTAGAGGGAGTGACATGACTGCAACTCCCAGGAGGCACTGTTACTGTTAGTCAAACCAATACCCCAGTGTTTCCTTCTCCAAATACCCTTGTTTGTTAACTCCCAAATGAAGTGTACTCACCTCGGGTGTTGTCAACATCAGGGCAGTGCGCGCTCTACGGGCGACTAGAATGCAAAAACCCAGCACTTTCAAGATAACGTAATTTATGCATTGTGCTGATATGCTGTTGTTTAACCTTTTGCATTGCAGAGTTTAATCCTGAAGACTTATTTTCAAGGTGCTTATAAATACTGTTCATTTGCAATGTATTTCTGCAGGCTTTCAGTATGTGTCAGGGTGTGGTCCCTTTCCAGGGCCTTCTAGAAGCTTTCCCTGCAGCATGCCTGGGTGTGGTTTGTGGTCTGGGCCAAGACTCTATATAAGGGAGCCAGCCCAGCTCCACGTGCTCACTATTCAGAGGTCCCGGTGCAGAGCAGCAGCAACTCCCTGAGCTCCTGTTCCGGAGGCCTACTTTGATCTTCTGGGCCTTGCCATTTAACTTTGCTAGTGATTCTTGATCAGGGCGGTAAAACGGAGGTCGGGCTGGGCCCCCGATCCCGTTCTCGAAGGCTTTCGAGTTCTTAGGCCTAATTTGCATGATAAAACATTTTGGCTCTTGTGCGTGTGAATGTGCGCTTGGTGTTTCATGGCATTTACATGCTGACATTCGAATCGGCAAGACTCGCGATTCATTGCTCGTGTACAACTCTTGCTATTCATTGTGCGCTACCATTTTATGGCATTTATAGGGTGGCATTCGAATCGGCAAGACGCGCGATTCATTTCTTGTGCTTAATTCATGTTATTCATTGTGCGCTACGATTTCACGACATTCACATGGTGGCATTCGAATCGGCAAGACGCGTGATTCATTTCTTGTGCTTAATTCATGTTATTCATTGTACGCTACCATTTCATGGTATCCACATGGTGGCATTCGAATCGGCAAGACGCGTGATTCATTTCTTGTGCTGAATTCATGTTATTCATTGTGCGCTACCGTTTCATGGCATTCACATGGTGGCCTTCGAATAGACAAGACGCGCAATTCATTCCTTGTGCCTAATTCAGGAATATTCAGTGTGCGCTACCACTTCATGGCATTCGCAAGGTAGCATTCGAATCGACAAAACGCACGATTCATTTCTTGTACTTAATTCATGTTATTCATTGTGTGTTACCATTTCCTGGCATTTACGTGGTGACATTCGAATCAGCAAGACGCGCAATTCATTTCTTATACTGAACTCATGTTACTCATAGTGCGCTACCATTTCATGACATTCACATGGTGGCATTCGAATAGGCAAGACGTGCGATTAATTTCTTGTGCTTAATTCATTTTATTCATTGTGCGCTTTCATTTCACAGCATTCACATGGTGGCATTCGAATCGGCAAGACGTGCGATTCATTTCTTGTGCTTAATTCATGTTATTCGTTGTGCGCAAACATTTCATGGCATTTACAAACTCTTGTGGAAATCCGCAATGTGCGCAATTCATGTTCCTGCATTCTAAGAAACTAAAGTGTTAGAATTCTAGATGTTATATTGTGTGTGCATAATAAGTCCCTTAAGTATAATTCCTATGGTGTTATAGAATTCATTCAGATTATTTTCTTGTCCTCATGCAAAAGACTATGCTTGAATTTGAAAACGTAATTCTAGAAGGTTCTGATGTTTTCGAATCCAGTTGTAACATTTCATTGAGAGGTTAATTGAACAGTGTATTAATCCTTCTTGATTCCGTCACAGGTAACCAGACATCTTGAGGCCTAGCTATTTAGTCCAAGCTTAAGTTATCCATGTTTTCTAGTATGACAATGATTAGAATCATAGTCTAGTAATGATTAATATGATATAATCTTGATATTGTGTGTTTTAACCATTTGCTTCCTACAGGTCTCCTTCCCAGCTGTTCCCTACCTAATCCCCTTTTTCCCCACTTGGACTGTCTTAGACTCTGGGACATTCTAATCAGAGTATTGGAGCTGTCTTGTGGTGGACGTGTTGGGAACGTGCGCAGACCCCGAGGATCTGGTGACTCTGACAGGTGTTAACATTTGTATAGGGTGCATACTACAGGGACTGACATGACTGCAACCCCCTGGAGGCACTGTTTTAATAACTCCAACCACCAGCAGAGTGTCATCTTCTCCAAATACTCCTGTCTGTCAACTCCTTAATGAAGTGTACCTACCTGGGAGGATACCATGAGCTAACTGTTCAGAAGTAGAGGGAGTGACATGATTGTAAAGCCCAATAGCTTTTGTTTCTCCAAAACCAAACACCAGTCCAGTGAACACTTGCCCATATACCCCTGTTCGTCATCTCTCTAATGTCCTTCAGTCACCTGGAGAATAACATTTCTCAAATGTTGGGAAGTACAGTGAGTGACCTGACTGCTAAGTCCAATAGGCACTGTTACCCCCAAGTCCAAACACCGGGCCAGTATTTCCTTCTCCAAATATCCATGTTTGTCAGCTCACAAATGAAATGTACTCACCTGGGGTGACAACATACGGTTGGTGTGTGCAGTAAAGTGACTGACATGAATGGAACTCCCAGGAAGCTCTGATACTGTTACCCAAACCAACAGCACAGTGTCCTCCTCTCCATTTACCCTTGTTTGGTAACTTCCGAATGAAGTTTACCCACCTGGGAGGATGACATATGTATAGTGTGTTAGTAGAGAGAGTGATCTGAATGCAAAGCACAAAAGGCCCTGTTCCAATAAGTCCAAAAAACAGCACAGTGTTCCCTTGTCTAAAGACCCCTGTTTGTCAACTCACAAATTAAGTTTTCTCACCTGGGGGGATGACATTGGTCAAGTGTGTGAAGTAGATAGAATAACCTGAATGCAACTTGCAGGAGGCACTGTTTCAGCAACTCTGAACACCAGAACAGTGTACATTCGATCAAAAAGCCCAGTGTGGCAAATTGACTGCTAAGGCCAGGAGGCTCTGTATCTCTCACTCCAGACACAAGCCCAGGGTGCATATGTCCAAATAGCCATGTCTGTAAAATCCCAATTGAAGTTCACTCAACTGGGAGGATACCCTATGAAAAATGGTGGGTGGTAGAGGGAGTGACCAGAATGCAAATCCCAATTGGCCCTGTTTCACTAACTCCAACAACAAGATCAGTTTTTCTTGCCCAAATCCATCTAGTAGAGAACTCCCAAATGAACTCTACACAAGTGGGAGAATTACAATTGTTAAGTGTGTGCAGTAGAGACAGTGACATGACTGTAACTCCCAGGATGCACTGTTTCTGCAACTCAGAGCACCACACCAGTCGTCACTTGATCAAATACCCTTGCCTGCTAAGCCAGATTTGAGGTTTATGCATTTGGGAGTGGCAAGGATACAGATCATTCCCAATTCTGAGATGTGTCTGGCTACCTAGCTCCATTTTGACCTGCTAACCCAAGATGAAACCATTGAGGACAGGCAGGACAGCTTTCCCAGTGTACAAAACAATGATCACAAAGGCCTCAAGATGCATCACCACAATGGTACTGGCAGCAGACACACTCACACTGCACTGACCACATGATGACTACTGTCACATATGCTACAAACTCCTGGGTTGGCCTGCATCACATTTGACTAGGCCTCAAAGTAGGCCAAAAACCTAGCATGCCTAGCCACTGTTTAGCCTGCACTGGTGAAAAGATGACATTCTCAGGCCATTCCCCCAGTGGACAATGTTTTGCACATCTAAGAAGCTGTTTCAGGCAAGTAGATTTTTGGCATGCTCCACAAATCTCATGTCAAGAGAACCAATACCACATGTACATGTCACAATGAGGTTACCTGCAAATCAAGTATGTACAAGGTCTTTGCAAAATGTCACTGTAAACGTTTAGAGGCAGATGTCACATTACAACTAGAAACATTGCATCTTTCACATCAAAAGGTCGAGCTGCCACTGGCCACACAGAGGCCGCTGAAGAGACTGCCACTACCCCTCTGGATGAATCCCTCAGTGATGAAGATACTCCTGGACATCTGGGCGTGGAGGATGGTTCTTGCCCATCTGAGCATTCTGGTAAGGCACCAACAGTGATTCTCTCTGTGGCCACTACATCACTTCCTAGCCCAGTTGCCTCAACATCATGGCCAACCATGTACCCCCCAACCTGTGTCCCTAGCACAGTGTCAACCATTGTGTGCACTCCAGTCCAGGATCCTGAGTCACATTACAACACCTCTGACAAGGATAGTCAATAAACCAGTGGGAGAGGGTACCCTGTGGCAAGGGGACAGGCTTGTGGGGTATGGTGTGTGGGAGGGATGCTGTGGGCCAGGGGAGTGAGGTCACTGGGGCTGCTAATGGCCAGGACACCATCAGCCAAGTCTTGGGGGTCTATCAGGTGTCCCAAGGCATGATGGGCCAGGTACTTTCAGAACTCGGGGAAAGGAAGCAGCTGCAGAGGGACTTCCATCAGGAAATGCATGAACAGTGGGAGGCTCACAATACCAACATGGCCTTCCTAAGAGGTGTTCTGAGGGACATTAATGCCACCCTAAGCAGGGTTCGACAACAACACTCTGCCCCTTCCTTTGGCGCATCTTTATCAGGCCCTCCATCAGTGCCAGCCACTGTAAGGGAGGCCCTGTCAGGGGAAGAACCCGCTCTAGACACCCGCCCGCTGTAGCAGCAGCGGGGACGTCCGGCTAAGAATCCAGGAGGTGTGGATGGCAAGGCACCCACCACTGCCACCAAGTGACCTCTTCCAAAATGACCTCCTTTGTGTGCCACTTGTTCACTCTATTGACTGTTCTTCAATCACCTTCCATTTCCAATGGGAGGAGTACACTGGACTGTGGACTTCCAATGGTGTGACACCTACTCCAATGATTTCACCCACCATGACTGACCCCTTCACTTTTCTGTTCCAACATGCCCCAATTTTACTTCCTGCTCACATTTTCAATAAATCCACCTATCGCAAAATCATTATCTGTTTGCCTCTGTTCCACATTTTGCTATGTAGAGATGTAAGACCATGTGAAGCAAATGAGGAAGACACAACATACTAATGCAAGGAGGGATGTATTACAGGTATAGTGTAATGCTAAGGATTACTACTGAAACACACAAACACATTGCTACAAGTGTTTGGCCACACTAAACATTTCATTGCACTTTACAGCACATAGGCTGTTAATATGTCTGGGCTATTATAGTCAAGAATGGCTGACTCATATTGAGTCAAGGTACGCATGACAAGATACAGCCCCCCAGACCATGGAAGGAAGGGCCTTGTTAGATATTATCCTGTATAATAGGCAAACAGAAAAGTGGATAGCGTCACCAGCTTGAGCCACACCAGAGTAATCCACCATCCCATAAACCAAGGTACAGACAGAGGGCAGTACAACAGTACCTGATCAGAGGCCCATCATTGTCCAATGAACGTGCACCTGGTGGTATGACACAAACATATATCAGTGTTGCGGCACATACACTGTGGCCTGCAATGATGAAACACATCTACAGCTACATACAGGTCATCCAAGAAGAGTGTCTAGCCAATGTGAAGGGTCAATGCCTTGCTCTCAATTGATGTCTACATATTTCATGCCCACATGATGACACACATGATGCAGTCGGCCCAACACAGCACACAAAACAAGCCCAATGGGCACTTTTGACTTTCCACCCAAACACCGTGCAAACTGCCTTGGCACAGGTCTCATACACCCCAAATGTGTGACCTACATTACCTGGAACAATCCATGCCCACTCTGTATGTCAGAACTGCATCAGATACTTGTCAGTGTCACAACTCTGAAATGCCCACATGAAGATATCATGGAGAAGGGGCCTGTACAAAGACCAAACATGGAGTATAGGCTTGGAAACATACCTATTACACAAATCACATAGCAAGCACCTGGAAAGGAAATTATATTGCAATGAGACTGACATAAACAAAGGAACATCATCAAGGTGAGAATATGTCAAAGGCTAACACTTCAAGCACCCTTTGGCTGAATATTGCAGATAATTAGCTCTCTAGTTGTGGCCAAAATACTCAACTCCACACATTTTCAGACCTACAGTACATTGTACAGTCATAGTCATTACATCACATGACATACTTACACTCATGAAAAGTAGCTGTTGATGAGATCTTCCCACAAGTCAGCTCCTTCCTGTACACCACTGTCATCCTCACTTGGCATTTCAGGAGTCTCACCCGGTGGCACTGCAGGCTTCCCCTCCTCTGGGATGTACGGGGTATTGCTCCACAGGGCGATGTTGTGGAGTATGCAGCATGCCACAGTGATCTGACACACCTTTCCAGGTGAATAGAGGAGGGCTCCACCAATCGGGTCCAGACACCTAAATCTGGCCTTCAGGAGCCCAAAAGCCCGTTTCACTACCCGCCGTGTTCTTCCATTGTCCTCATTGAAGGTGACTT
This sequence comes from Pleurodeles waltl, assembly GCF_031143425.1. Classification (NCBI taxonomy): domain Eukaryota; kingdom Metazoa; phylum Chordata; class Amphibia; order Caudata; family Salamandridae; genus Pleurodeles; species Pleurodeles waltl. The sequence continues at coordinate 184,079,882 of NC_090447.1, forward strand.
CCCCTGGCACAGTTGGATTCCTTATTGGTGTCAACAACCAAGGACGGTTTGGATATGTTGAGTCTCCTCTTAAGAAATGGGACATATGTGCAACAATGAGTCACTCACTTCATGATTGTAGCACCAGACATTGCACACACACAAACAGGACAGATGTGACTTACCAACTATCCATGCCCTCTCTGGGTACAGTTCTGACATCAGCTGGGGTATGGTGCTGTTCTGCATAGTGAAGCAATCATGGGCTGAACCCGGATAATGGCCACAGACCTGTGAAATGTAGAGATCTGGCAAACAGAAAAATTGCACACTGATGGAATGGAAGTTCTTTCTGTTGCAATGTATTTGTTCATTGGCCTGCGGTGGGACCAAGCCTACATGTGTGCTATCAAGCCCCCCACCACATGTGGGATGCGTGCAAAACCATAAAAGTCAGCCTTCAATCAATCAGTCCGTCAATCATGTACTTTTAGAGCACACTAATCACCCATAGGGTCTCAAGGCACTTAGGGGTGTATCCTCAGAGATCAGATGAAGAGCCAGGTCTTAAGGTCCTTCCTGAACTGAGCAGCGATGGCGACTGTCTGAGGTGAGAAGGTAAGGTGTTCCAACCTTTTGCTGCTAGGTATGAAAAAGATCTTCCTCCAGCTGAGGACTTCTTTATGCTGGGTACTTTGGAAAGTGACTGCTGGAACAAGGGGAGAGGTCTGGAAGGGGTGTGCCAAGTGATGCAGTGGTTGAGGTAGCTAGGTCTGCTGTCATGAAGGGCTCTGTAGGCGTGTACGAGGAGTTTAATTTAGCCTCACATGGGCTAAATCTTCACAATGGGGAAACTGGATATAGCTGTCAAGGTGTTTCAACTTTGCTGAGAGGACATCCTTCAACATCAGACTGAACATAGGTTGGGACATGCCAGCTGATAGGGCCACTGTATGGCATCGTATCTGGCTCCAACTGTCGACATAAATCCATTATTGTTTGCCTATTCAGAAGGTAGAGCAGCATTATATGGTGTTTTTCCATGGTCTGAAGGTCTGGCAGTTGACAGTAGACAGGAGGTTGTCGCAGCCTCCCTCTCACTGGGTACCTATGTATAACAAAACATGATTCCTAATATTAGTCAATGTGTCCACCGCAATATACATGATGCATGTCAATGACATTATGTGACAAGACATTTCTGAATGGATAGACATGGCAACCAGTACACATCACAGCTGCAAATAACTCAAGTGTCACATGTGGCCAGCATGGTTTTCCACACATGTGGTCACAACATGTATATGGACCAAACTCAAAGATATGCAACACATTTTCCCCTCGAAATGTGACTGGATATTCTTACAGCCAAATTGGCCCTAGGCGGTGGTGGACTGTGCCCCACTGTTAAATGCCATCTGTGCCCCGCAATATACTGCAATGGTGTTTGAGTAGTAGGACTACATGACAAGACAGAATACGCCGGTTTGTGAGGTCAAAAATACATACTTGCAGGTGTGATGCAGTAAATATAGCCCAATACAGCATTTCAGGTCTCCAAAATGGTGGCTGCCTGACCTACTCCACTGGACATTAGGAACTACCTACAACCTCCGGCGGCAGTTGTAATGGCTGTAGACGGTTACAACAGTGGCGAACACAGCCATAGGCTAACATTGTTGCCTGTGGCAGTCACAGGCCAATGCTGTGTCTGCCAAACATGACTGCCATGTTCTGCAGATTCACTCACTTGACTCCTGACACTGCTGTCAGCAACACCTCCATGACCTGAGCTGCTGTGTGCCACCTCTGAGAACAGTCATGCCACGTCCAGCAGGTGATAGGGCCCCTGCGTTCTCTCTAGAGGAGCTGGAGAGGCTAGTGACTGAGGTCCTACCCCTATATGAACAGCTGTATGGCTCACCAGAGGAGCAGGTAAGTCCCTCAAATGCACACTTTTCTCTGTACTTCACTATCCTTTCCCTCCTCACAGGCTAGATTGTGCCGATGTTTTCAAGTCTGACTACTCATGTGCCTGTTGTTGCAGTTTGTGTGGCATCAATTTGAGGGACAATGTGTAGGTATTGGTGGCCAGTGCCATATGTTAAGTTCAGTCACATTGTGTTGCGTAAGGTTTTTGGGGTCCTAGATCCTCCTTGTGTTGGATGCACATAACTAGGTGAGGAGACATTACTGCCATCCACTGCCATCTCTTTACTCATGATTGTTGTAAATGTCAGACAACATGTATGTGCGTAACAGCATAAGCTCCGTATGCACGTTGTATGAGTCAGTTGAGAGTCATGTGAGCAATGTGTATAGTGCCACATATATTGCAAACCACATCTGCCCTTGCTAAACTGTTGTTTGGAAGGCATATAATGACTCACTGTGCCTTTCAGGTTGCCATGCGCACCACAGAACAAATTGCTGTTGGCTACTTGAAATACTGTCATGCATGGATGTGATTGGAATGGAGTTTCATAAAGGTTCTGTCAGCTCAGCCTGCAGAGAACAGGGTCTGTCACATATATCTCCCAGTATGGGACCTAGTCGGGGCTGTGGGAGAGTCACTGCGGCTATGCAACTGTGGCTTTTTGCCCATTCCCTGTACCCCAGCAGATCCTGTCATATAGCCAATATCAGGCTCTGGTGGCAAAATCTGCCCTGAATGCCTCATTCCCTAGACTTGATTAGGAATGTGTACAGAGGTAAATCATTAATCTAGTCCATACATTCACTTAGCATCATTGTCAGTGTGTGTCTTACACTCATGACAGGTACCTTACTCCCACAACTCTGTTGTCAACTTACCACGGGTCATATTTGTCCTGTACAGGCTTATTGCATAACTGACAGTCCCACAGTGCAGACAGTGTGTTGATTCCTGGGAGGTCATGATATGTGACTCAGGAGCTTGGTCACATAGCAGAAACTGTTCAATGCATGCCTTTGTTTGTTGGATGCCATCTCTGTAGGATAGACAAAGATGGCCAAAGCAGTGTTCTGTGGTACAGACACATAGCACAGAACCGCACCCCATGAAGTGGCATGAGCCTGCATTTGTTATTCCACAGGTCCACACATGGACAGGGAATATACTTTCTGTACCCACTATGCCAGCCCCTTCATTGTTACTCATGTGTAATGTTTGAGTTTGTACTCTGGCAGTTGCCTGCAGGGACTGCATGCAGTGAGTCATTCTCACAGAGCGTGAATGTGTTGGTCCAGACATGCCTAAGGAGTTTACCCTTCACAAGCCACATAGGTGTATAGTGTTTCATAGTGGGGCTCACATCACTGAACAGGTTGCTAGAGCATGGGCTACCTGATGTCATTGTAGGCTATGAGCAGGGTAGTGGGTTAGTCTGCAGATGGAAATATATATGTGTGTGTAGTCATGTCCCTGTACTTATTGGCTTGTGTGTGTCACACTTGGGGAATATTGACAAATATAAAAGCCCTAGCTTGATGTTACTGACATGTACGTGACTCAACCATTTGTGAATAAACTTGTGATTATGATCTTTTGTTTTGTCTTTTGCCTCCATGGAGGTCAACGCCCATCAAAAGAAGGCACTATGGAGAGCCATCGCCCAGAAGGTGCGGACCCTGGGGGTCTACACCAGGCAGAGCACCCACTGCAGAAAAAGGTGGGAGGACCAGAGACGCTGGGCCAGGAAAATCACTGAGGTCCAGCTGGGGATGTTCTCCCACTTCCTTCTCTTTTTCTGACCTCATTTTTGCTGGCTTTAGGACTCTGGGCACTTTATCACTGCTAATCAGTGTCTAAAGTGCATAGGCTCTCTCATTAAAACATGGTGACATTGGCTCATACTTACATGTCAAAGGACAGTAGCCTGCCCTCTCACAAAGGACTGCCACACCCCTACTGGGATCCTGGCAGACAGGATGGAACTGAAAGGGGACCTTGTGCATTTCTAAGTCACTCTTTGAAGTCTTCCCCACTTCAAAGGCACTTTTGGGTATTTAAGCAGGGTCTCTGACCCTACCAACATAGACACTTCTGGGGTAGACACTCTACCTCAGAGACACTTCCTGGAGAAGAAAACCTGAACCAGAACCTGCAACCTGCCAAGAAGAACTGCCTGGCTGCCCAAAGGACTCACCTGACTGCTTTCTGAGAAGAACTGCTGCCTTGCTGTTGCCCTGCTGCCTTGTTGTCTCTGGCTGTGCTGAGAGGTGCTCTCCAAGGGTTTGGATAGAGCTTGCCTCCTGTTCCCTGAAGTCTCAGGACCAAAAAGAATTCATTCCTGCAAAAGAACTCCTTGTGCGGTGAAAATTGACGCACAGCCTGCAAGAAACAATGCAAAGCCTGCATCGCGGTGAGAAAATCATCACACGCCGAACCGGAACGACGCAACCCGACTTCGTAAGGAGAAGATCGACGCAGCACCAGTGTTGCGACTGGAAATTCGACGCACTGCTCACTGGATCGATGCAAACCCGAGCCGGAACGATGCAGCCCAACTTCCTGAGAGGAATCAACGTTGTGCCTGCCGTGTGGTAGAAATTTCCATGCATCGCCCACCAGATCGCCACAGCCCCTGTGACTTCATCCTGCAAGCTCTGGATTTCAATGCATCATCCCTGGGGCATCCGAAAACCCCGCAACCAGAAGAGGATTCCTGTCTGTGTGCCGGAAATCGATGCAAAGTCTTCTCTGCGTGGAAAATAAACAACGCATCGCCTGTGTGCAGCCAGAAAAATCAACGCACACCTCCCCGTTTTCCATGCCTCTCTTCCTCTGCGGTCCCTTGTGGAGAATTTGAACGCAAACCAGGTACTTTGTGCTTGCAAGAGACAGAAGACACTTTGGGGGTCATTCTGACCCTGACGGGCGGCGGAGGCCGCCCGCCAGAGTTCCCCCCTCCGAAATACCGCTCCGCGGTCGAAAGACCGCGGAGGGTATTCTAAGTTTTTCCCTGGGCTGGCGGGCGGTCGCCAAAAGACCGCCCGCCAGCCCGCCAGCCCAGGGAAAAACTTCCTTCCCACGAGGATGCCGGCTCGTAATCGAGCCGGCGGAGTGGGAAGGTGCGACGGGTGCTGTTGCACCCGTCGCGTATTTCACTGTCTGCCAAGCAGACAGTGAAATACTTGTAGGGGCCCTCTTACGGGGGCCCCTGCAGTGCCCATGCCAGTGGCATGGGCACTGCAGGGGCCCCCAGGGGCCCCGCGACCCCCCCTACCGCCATCCGTTTCCCGGCGGGCGGACCGCCGGGAACTGGATGGCGGTAGGGGGGGTCGGAATCCCCTCGGCGGCGCAGCTTGCTGCGCCGCCTTGGAGGATTCAAAAGGGCGGCGGTACACTGGCGGGAGACCGCCAGTGTTGCCGGTCCGACCGCGGCTTTTCCGCCGCGGTCAGAATGCCCTGCGGGGCACCGCCGGCCTGTCGGCGGTGCTCCCGCCGACGCCGGGGTCAGAATGACCCCCTTTATGTCATTTTTATGGTGATATTTCAATTTATACTTTTTGCATCTTGATCGTTTTGACCTGCATCTTATGAGATAAATATTATATATTTTTCTAAACACTGTGTAGTGTATTTTTGTGGTGTTCTACTGTGTTATTGCATGATTTATTGCACAAATACTTTACACATCGCCTTCTAAGTTAAGTTTTACTGCTCAGTGCCAAGCTACCAGAGGGTGGGCACAGGATAATTTGGATTGTGTGATTTACCCTGACTAGAGTGAGGGTCCTTGCTTGAATAGGGGGTAAACTGACTGCCAACCGAAGACCCCATTTCTAACAGTTAGGATCTGCCAACTCCCCCTGACAATTAGGGACGAGCCATGCGTAACAGCAGAGGAGTGCTTGTTTGTGTAGACATGTCATGTGTTGTATGCTGATGTGCCTTACCTATTGGCCCAGGGACCTAGGCCACAACTGTGTACAATCCACAAACCCCTTGCTCTCCAGGGATGACATATGGCTGTGTACAGTGTTCAATCAAGTACTGTTTGTTGTTGTAGTGTGTGTAAATTCTATGCAACAGACCACTACTCCTCAATGTTACAGGCCAAAGGTAAGTAAGTAATAATTCACTGTCCTCAGCCATGTGTCTGGGTAAATGGGTATATTGGCATCTGCCACTCAGAGGCTAGTTGTCTTCAGTATATGATGGGTGCTGGTGCCTCACTGCAGTCTGTAAACTGAAGATGGCCATCACACATGTGACAGAGCCTACATTGTACTTTGGGTGCAGCTATAGATCAATACTTTCCCTTGGTAAGTAGGGAATGTCCACTGACATGATTTATGGGCCATCACTGTTGCCAACATTCCTTGTGCCTACATGTAAGCATGCGTCTCTTTCTCTTTCGGAAAACATTTGTAAGCTGCTGTTTCATGCATGGTCTACCTGTGTTGATGGGATGATGTCTGTATTCCCTAACATATATGTGCATGTCAAACTGTGTGGACTAAGCCATTTACAATGGAGGTACATTTCATGTTGTGCCACATACAGGAGTGAGTCATCATTGTTTATTGGCTGACACATTCCCTCATGCATAATAGCATGCCATTTGGCATGTACAACGGCAGTAGCAATGAGAGACATGACAGGTAGGCCTAAAGTTTTGCACCACAAGGTGCATTTCTATGCCCTTGATGTGGCAGCATGTAGCAAGGTGCACTGCACATGTGTGATGGGTAAGGTTTGTGACCTGACTGTTGGCACGCATGAGGAAGTGACTTGCAGTTATGTTGAAATCACATGTGTTTGGGTACAAGCATTCATCCACAGACAGACATCTGGGTCTGCATGACCATAATGGAGACAATGATGTAGCGTCCAATTTGGTAACTTGTTGATGGCCTTCAACAAGTACTTGCACATCTCTGGGCTTCTCCAACATCCAAGGGACTAATGGGATCTACTGATGCTCTCAGAGTACGTCATTGTAAGAGGTGCCAGACATAAGTGGTGATTACCCTGGGCAATTTCCATGCCACATGTGTGGCCTATCTGAGCAACATTAGTACTACCTCCGTGACTCTATTAGGACAAATATCAGTCGCTGAAGTGTGAATTGTTGATATATTTTCAGTGTGACATGAGTATTTCCACGTCACCTTGTCCAAGCTATTGTACTTTTATCAGCAACATGGCAGGATTTTTGAGCATCGTTTCCTATTGCTGGGTCTTTATGTATGTGACAAATAGATGTGTGCATGACCTTGTGTGGGATCTGTGCAAATGCATTTGGCATTGGCCTACTATTGTATGACAACATGTAACTGATGCCTGCTCCATGGGGCAAAGCTTTAAGGGTGATGAGGTCTCCTACTTGTTGAATGGTTAGTGTGATTGCACAACTTCAGCCATGCAATTCTAATTTGTCTGAGATCATTATTTTCCTGTGGGCAACTGTTGACAGTTCAGAAGGCATGCATGCATATGGTGTGCCACATGTATGAGCCCCTTAGTTGGAGTCTGTTGCTGGGGCCTACTGGATATCATGGTAAGGTTTAGTAATCACAGCTGTTATTATTATATAAGTGTGATCAAGGGCACATGATGATCCTAATTCTCTTTGTGTTTGCAGCATTAGCACCGGCAAGCGGAGAAGATAGGGCTCAGCTGAGTGGGGAATCAACTGGCCACAGGACCTCGGGTCAAGAAACCACAGACACAGAGGGACCCAGTGGCCCAGAGGGTGGGGGAAGCGCCGGGGGGGGGAGCCCGGAGCATTCTCTTTATCATCAGATTCTTCCTCTAGTGGACACTCCCTGGTGGTGGTGGACCCATTGCGGCATCCCCCTGTACCATCTTTGTCTGCCAACCCTGTTCTATCACTGCCCTCCCTGTTGCTCCCCACTCAGTTGGCCGTGTCCTCTCACCCAAGAGGGTGGGCATCTCCTTTGTTGCAGGCACCTCCGCCCCAGCCTCTGTTACCCCTACTGCCCTAGGTGAGGAGGCTATTGATCTCCTGAGGAGTGTCTCTGTGGGTCAGACAGCCATTGTGAATGCTATCCAGGGATTGGCAACCCAACTCCAGCAAACAAATTCATTCCTGGTGGGCATTCATGGTGCAATGTCTGGCCTACAGAGATCTTTTCCGACTCTGGCCTCCACACTGACAGCAGCCAGTCACCCCTCCCCACCTTCTGCCCCCCCTTCCTAATCCTAATCCCACCTTCCCCTACCAACCCAAAGCACACAGACCAATATGCACGCATCCACCTCAACACACAAGAGCAGCACACAAATACCCAAGTACCACAAAACACACTTGGCACGCAAGCAAATAATAGACACCCACAAACACAACAGTCATCATTTCCCCAGCTACCTCCACCACCCCCACCGTAACACACAAGTCATCCAGCATACCCACGGGCACCACCACAACAGTCAGTGACACACCCATCACACTCAGCATACCCACAGACACCACCCCAACAGACACACACACATCCACCACTCCACCCCCAGCACCTCCACCTTCCAGACCCCGAGACACATAAACACACTCATTCACCCATACAACACACACCAACCAAACACAAGCACACCTCCCAGAAGCACGCACCCACAACATCCACACCGACACAGCAGACAACCACTCCCTCGACCTCCAAATCACCACCCCTTCTGCTGACCATCCCCACATCCCTAAGAAAGTTTTTTTGTTGGACCTTGAACTTTCTCCTGTTCCCTCCACCCCCATCCCAAACACAAGAGGCCCCCACCCACCTCCCAACCCCTCCCTTCCACCTCCAAAGCCTCTGTTTCCACCCGTATGCACTCATACCCCTCCCCCAAAGAAGCCCACAACTTCCAAAAATCAGTCAACCCCTCCCAAACCCAAGATCAAAGCACTCTCCCAAATCCAACCCCACTTCCCCCAAAGATGATTCATGAGGTGCCTGCCTGTTCACTTGATGCCCCTTCCTGTGGAGGTTCCCTGGCAGTTAAGAGTCAAGAGACAACACCATAATGTGCCTGTGCCAAAGCATATGGACTGGCCAATGGCCTTGGACTATTGAAAGTTGGTTGAAAATAAACCCAAAGAGTTGTTTTTTTTAGGGGTCCCTGACCCTCAACTCCTCAGCACTGATGGAAACGTAGAGTGAGATGCAAAAATTGAGATGCACACATATTGCTTTAACAGTGACCATGTGTCTAGAAAATCAATCATACCTATCACACAACAACAAGGAATCTGACAAATCTGAGCTTTAAGACCTACTCATAAACAATATTTTATGTATACGCAGTGGTGATAGCAAACTTTCCAGAATAGGGGTGTTGCCATCCATGTTACATCACTGATGTCATAGGGACTGTGAAAAATCCAAGCCTCATATAAAGAACAAGTGTAGTAAATGAGCCATGTCCTTTTGACAAGTGAGTCCTAAGGGTGCAGTATGGAGCTGGTGGGGCATTTTGGAGCACACTGTTGCAAATATATTACTAAAGCATGGTGTGCTAGCACCCTGTCAGTTACAGACAGCACATGTTTCATTAAAATGGCAACTAGTTTTGCACAGGCATAAAGTTTCACCAATAAAACTATGTAGCACACAAACCATAATGTGCGGAAATTGCGTTTTGTTGTGTATTCGAAAAAAATGATATCCCACAGGCGTTCCTTTCACCGAAGCAAAATTGTTATATAGTTTCACTTGACAAAATCCTGTCAATTTGCAATCAGAGGAAGAGAGTAAACTTCACTCTCATGTTAAAAGAATAAGCAGGAATTTGTCAGAAGACATAGGGGGTCATTCTGACCCTGGCGGTAAAATCCGCCAGGGCCAACGACCGCGGGAGCACCGCCAACAGGCTGGCGGTGCTCCCTTGGGCATTCTGACCGCGGCGGTACAGCCGTGGTCAGAAACGGAAAACCGGCGGTGTACCGCCGGTTCCCTGCTGCCCTGGGGAATCCTCCATGGCGGCGCAGCTTGGGGATTCCGACCCCCATACCGCCATCCTGTTCCTGGCGGTTTTGGCCGCCAGGCAGAGGATGGCGGTATGGGGTGTCGTGGGGCCCCAGGTGGCCCCTGCAGTGCCCATGCCGATGGCATGGGCACTGCAGGGGCCCCCGTAACAGGGCCCCACCAAGATTTTCAGTGTCTGCCATGCAGACACTGAAAATCGCGACAGGTGCTACTGCACCCGTCGCACCCCTTCCACTCCGCGGCTCCGAGCCGGCATCCTCATGGAAGGGTGTTTCCCGCTGGGCTGGCGGGCGGCCTTCTGGCGGTCGCCCGCCAGCCCAGCGGGAAACCCAGAATACCCGCGGCGGTCTTTTGACCGCGCAGCGGTATTCTGGCGGTCCCAGCCAGGCCGGCGGCTTCCGCCGCCGGCCGGGGTCAGAATGACCCCCATAGTCTGACATGACCTCTGTCTTTAAACACACAGCAAATGTGACAAAGTAATCACAAAGCTTTCAATGCATTTGTGTTGGCAGCACCAAGATGCCCCTGTGCATTTGTGCGCTTCATAAATATCAAAATCATCATCATCATCATATTTATTGCTCATCACCTTGGAAATGGGACTGTGAAATGCGAATCAAAGCTGTAATGTACACAAATCGTAACTATAAGTCATATACATACAGAATTTTCTGAAATAAATAATTCAGAGCCTCCCACAGATTTAGTCATCAAAGATATGAGGGAGGTCCTTCCATGAAACAGTGTGGGCTATGCCTTTTTTTGCATCCCTGAAGACACTCTGATAAACACTCAATTTTGTAACAATTTTACAGCTTCTGTTGCTGAGACATATACATTACCACTGTTCAACACTTTTTGGATAGCTTATTAAATGTTAATTAAAAAAAAATATGTTCCACTTATCATGCATCATTTCTTTGTAAAGGTTGGAGGCTACAACAACAAAGCTTCTGCATTTCACAATTATCTGATTCCCTATGAAAGCTTCAGTTTGTTAGCTATGTAACGAGGAGTGGCTGTATGGAGGGGCTTGTGGGTAATACAAGCAATCTTATAAATAGCCCTGGCTTCGATGAGGTGTCAGTGAAGAGTGACAAGCATTGGTGAGGCATTGTTGTTTCTTTTTGCCCCAAAGACAAAGCGTAGTGCTCAGAATAAAGCTGATTTCAGAGGGGTGGGGTGGGTCTTAGGAATACCTGTCAACAGTGAGATACAACAGTTAATTCTGGAGAGAACCAGTGTTTGAGCAAGAGATTTCAGGTCTTGCTCAGGCATGTAGCAGCAGATTACCCAAAGAAGGCGTAGTTGGTATTGTGCATTCTTGTCCATTGTGCTGATTTGGGTTTGAAGGTTGAGACTTTTGTCCAGAGTGAATCTCAGAGATTTGGCATTGTAACGATGATTGGTTTGCTGTTGAGGATGATGAGTGTATCCATCCAGGATTCTATCAGCAGTAGTGAATTGAGGAGAAGATGGGGAGGAATTCAGTTTTGGAATGGTTCAGTTTTAAGCTGTGAGAGGTCATCCAGTCTTGAATGGAGTTTAAGGTGTTGGCAAGATGGGAGATGTAATTTATAGATGAGATCCTGAGGTAGAGTTGGGTGTCATCCGCATACTGATGGTATAGGATCCCACCCTTTCTTAGTAGGGCTCCAAGGGGTTTGATATGAATGTTGAACAGGGTAGGAGCAAGGATAGAACCCTGTGGTACTTCTGGATCAACGGCCTTCAGTAAAGATAGACAGGTGTCAATTTTATTCCTCTGTGATTTGCCCCTGAGGATAGATTCAAACCAGTTTAGGACCATACCATCAAACCCATCCTGTTTTGTAGTGTGTCTAAGAGCCTACAGTGTATCAAAATCTGCCGACAGGTCAAGGAGAATAAGGATATGAGGAGGCAGGAGTATTTTTAAATGTAGAGTACTTGAATTATCATGTTCATGAAGCAAACAAAGAGGTCCTATTTGTAGGTCTGATTTGTCTTATTTGTCTTTCGTGGTGGTTCTCCTACTGATTAGTGTATTTGTATCTTGTTATCTTGAATTTATCAATATTAAAATTTGCAACTTGAGATATTTTTTGTTTTCAGTAATAAACTAGATGTATATATTCTTGTAAGATAATTATTTTGATGGAGACACCATGAAGCAATAAGGTGTGTATTTGAACTTTTATCTCTAGTCACAAAAAATAGAGAGAAGGAGGAGAACGCAGTCACACATCCTCCTAGGACATCCTAAAAAAACACAACCAAATGTAACTGCTATAAACAGAGAAAACCAATTCCTGTTCTCCCTTCTTCCTGTTGACCGGGAATACCTCCAGTAAGGTGAGGAACAGGGTTGTCGCAGTTTGGACTCTTGCCTTGGGCAAGACTGCTGGTTCAAGGATGACACTACTTATGTTTGTAGGTGCTATGCCTATCCTACAACAAGTCGCAACTGTAGTCCCAACCTTTCCGGCTCACTAGCAGTACCTCACCAAAAACCCAAACAGTTAAAGGTGATTTGTGGCAGCCTTTACGCATGGACTCAAAAGTATGACATCCCAGGGATTATCGTGGTCAAACGGAGATTAACCCTTTCTCACAGGTATATCATGTCTCAACCAAACACAGGCAATAACACGAAGATGCAGTAATGTTTCAATAGTTTTTATTTAATACAATCTGCGGTAAATCGCATGGGCTGCAATGATTAGGATAATGAACAGTGCAAGAAATAGAATTGTAAAGACGAGAGTTATGATTATGAAGACCCCCACCATCTTGCATTAGCATGGAAAGACGTAAAGTATGTGTATGTCCTAGTACCCTATCGTGATAGGCCTAACCTTCTACCTAGAAGAGAGCTGGGTATGTTAAACCTAATCTGCCAATGCCATGTCCCTGGAAGGAGCCCTCAACCCTTGTTACCTTGGAATGAGGTCTCGAGCTCAGACTTCGAAGGAACACGAAGTCCAGGTCAGCGTCAAGGTGAAGTGCAGCATCGATAGCAGTGATGGTATCTGGTCGGAATCCCTCTGATTATCTGTCTAAAGTATGATGTATTTATTCAGATCTACTTGGACCGCTGACGTAGGTTGTTCCAAAACAATAGATAACAGTGCATGATTGGGACGGTAATTTGTAATGTAAGCACCTACAGTTTGTTTGTCTTTGTTGCATGGACACTGATAGCACAGCTCTAAACAAAAGGGCCTAACTATAAACAAGGCAGCCATCTTAGAAGAATTAATTAAATAAATGGTCTAGGACAGAGCAAGCTAAGTAGGTTAAAAGTCACTAGGTGACAGGGGTACAAGCCTGCAAGCCAAAGGCTAAGCTAACTCCCGTTATCCCATTAAAACAAACTAGGATTCACTACAGGGTCTTAGCCTATGAGGAGTCTTTCCTTTATGGAAGAGGAAGCCTCACACACCTAATAGTGACATGCTTCATCATCAGCTTCCTCTCCCCACCCTGGAAGGACAGTGCCACCAGGGCGGACACAGCTCGGAATGGATCCATAGCAGGAGGACGTTCTTAAATAAGCTTTTGTATAGCACGATTATAACTCTGTTGCGAGCCTCTTGCAGCTAAATAGCACATGATTAAAAATAATAGAGGATCTGAGATGAGACTTTACAAAAAAGCCAAATTTGTAAGGTCTTCTTAATTTAGTAGATGGAGTAAGGGACATACATTTATAAGGATCTTATTCTGGTGGTGGTGCCCTGGACCCTATATGACCCACCTCCACATTTAACTTATTTGGTGGATGGGATAATATAATCAGCTGTGTTGCTAGAGGTGAAGTTTCTAATAGGGTTATTTTATTGAACGTGTTCATTCGTAACTTAGTTCTGACTCATACATTATACTTGAGGTTTTGAAAACAATATTTACCTCTACAGGAAACCAGTGGCATTTGTGGAGGTGGTTAGAAATGTAATCATTTTGTAAAGGCTCAAAATACTTTTTATTAAGGAATCTTTAATTTCCTGCAGGTGACAAATAGAATTTTAGAAAGTCTCAGATAGGCAGACTATCCATATTCAAAACAAGACTAGATAAAAGCGTGGACAACCATGATCTTGTGATTGTAGGACAGGAATGGCGTAATGCATCTTGGAACTTCAATCTGATGGAAGCAGAATATGGTGACACTTGTGATCTGTTTTTTTAAGATTCAGATCAGATCAGATTCAAGGATAACACTCAGGTCTCTTACTAGTGAGACTGGCTGAGGGCAGTCTCTTAGTTGTAGAGATCACAGACACCCATTCTCTTTTATTTGAAGATGCTTAAAGTGGTGAAGAAGGATCTTGTGGTCCATGGTATCAAACGTGGCAGATAGATCCAGGAGTATTACTGCTCGTGACCCCCTGTTATACACAATGATTCTCAAGTCGGTGATGGCTATAGTGATGATAAGTTCAGTTCTAAAACCAGGTCTATATTTGGCTCAATCTTCTGGCTTAAGGTTGGGAGTTGTTAATAGATCTTATTGCAGTCTTTTTGAGAGTCAATTTCTCTTGTCAGCACTCAGAAAGTTATTTATGATTTGGTCGATTACAGGGACAACAGAGGAATAAAACGTTTTAAGTTAGGAGGCTGGGCAGATGTTCGTTGGCAAGCTGGAGGACTTGCTGGTTGCTATAAATGTTTGATCTTCCTCCTCAGAGATGAATGCTGATTTGAAAAGGACTATATCAATATATAAAGAAGTGGTTGTATATTTCATTCCTGACGCCATTAAGGAGGTCAGGGCTCACGTCCTTTCTTAATTTCCTAATCTTTTCATGAAATTAGTTGGTCAAGGACTCGTCTAGCTCTTGCGCAGGAATGAGGCTGCTATTTGCAGCTGCTGATTATAAAGAGACTCAACAATTTAAAGTTGCTTGGAATTATTCTTGACAGAAAGGATATTGTGCAAAGAGTAGTTTTTTGTGCGTTTCTTATGTGTTGAGTATATTTGCACATCTGTTTAAGATACATGGATTTGCCCTAATGGTTATACATTTTTCACCAGAAACCTTTGGATTTTTAAGGATCATTTTTCTTCTTGTAGATGTCAGGCGTTGATGAGGTATTTACTTTTGGTAACCGTGGTTTCTACTGGGGCTTTGTGGTCCAGGGTCTCAGGAAGGATTCTGTGGCATTCTTGTAAGGTGCTCCCTGCATCCTTATTGACCCGGTTGTTTCAGCAGTGGTAAACTTACTCAAGAAGGCATTGTTAGAGGTGTCTGGGGTAGTAAGCTTCCAAATCTGCTGGTAGCTTTCACCTGACGTGAGACTGTTATTGGCCTTGTTTATTTAACAAATTAGCAGAGAGTGGTAAGTCTGGAACAAAATAACACCAACACCTTTGAAGATGTTAATGCTGTGCATTTTTGTATTCCTTGTCCTTTTCTTTCATCTTCATTTTTATTTTAATGATGATGTTAATTCTGGTGTATATTGATGCATATGTTGTACAAATAAAACATGCAAACCTTCCCCATTCCCTTTGACTTGTATTTGATTATACTAATTAGATTTCCTATGAATTATTTATTTAAGAATGTTTATGCCACATCCATTGCAGTGCAGGAGAAAATGTAGCACAGTGTTAGTAAGATATGAATAACTTCTTGCGAAATGGGCAGTAACACATTATCCAAGAACTGCAGTGGAGAAAACGAATCGACCCACGACACAGCAGCGTGCCTTGTTTATTATACAGAACTATGTACTAATATCTGGTTGCCAAAAGCAGTGGCATTTTGCATATTGACATGTTGCGACCACTAAATTATTTTGTGAGCCAACCTGTGTATGAATGGGGCAGTTCCCAGAATATGACATCAGAGTGGGTTGCAATCCTACCTACCTCATTAAATTTTACGAGTTAGGTCGCAAATTGAGCCTCACACCAGCTAGTGGCCATCACGGGGGTGACGGCCTTATAGGGTCAGCAGATCACCCTGTCTGTGGTCGCCTTTTAATGAAGTAAACTTTTTAAAAATGATTCCTTTGTTTCTTAAAGGAAATAGTGCTGTGTTCAAAAAGCCTTTTACATCATCAAAAAAGAAGGTGTCTGCTTCTTTTTTTCAAATGGGTTACTACCCTAATTCAGGAGCAGGTAACTTTTCAATGTTTTGCAACCAGATTATGGTGCTGAAACATTGATGCACAGGGTGCCAAATTGGTATTTAGAAGGGATGCCCAACCCCCCCTTACAAATACAGATTCAGTATCCATTTCTAAATACATTTAGTGAATCTGAAAAATATCTGAATTGCTATATCTGTCTACTAAATAAGGTAAAAAGCTTTAGTGGTCCCCAACCCTTTGATTTAGCAAGTCTGATGGTCTGTGAATGCTGTAATCCATCATAAATATGGATCTGAATTACAAAAACACAGCAATTCCTCTCACAAAGGCCCAGAAAAGTTTATGAGTTGGACTGTAGCCACTGCTGTTATATGTTAATGTTCAAATTTTATGAAAAATGAAGATTAAAATTACTCCAGGGCAATGGTTGCATAAGGGTTTTGGTGTAATGATCTGGTGATTAAACACAGTCCAAGTGCCGCCCTAGGGGTGGCTGAATTCCGTGGAATAATATACACCTCTCTACTTGGCCATATATATGGCTGTGGAATTTTAAATCTTTTTTATTTTGCAGTAAGCGAAAGTGAATCTTAGGGCATACCCACATTTTGTTGTATCCGCTTTCTCTTAACAGGTACATTAAAAAGAGCAGACAGCCTTGCGGTGTCATGCAGCTATTGATGAGCCAGTGGATGTATACCAGTCCACCATCCAGGCACATGCAGTCAGATGAATGAGTTGTGCGGAGCTAATGAGAAGGGTCTAACCATAGAGACCCATTGGTTGAGGGTAGCCTTTCTGAACTGATGCCTAGCCTGCTATTTCAGCAATTCTCACTGGCTATGCTTAACCAATCATTTTAGGTCTCTTTGATTGGCTGCTGCAATCCATTCAGACTAACAATGGGCAGCAAGCACCCCATGGGCTATTTTGCTGTCTAGAGCTGATGAGTGGGAGGTATAAATTTGGGAGCATCCTCTGAAAACATGAGTAGTTGTCCAATGATCGGGCATTGATTTATTTATTTTTTAACCAACATGCAAAGTGGATTTTGACATTTTCAAGCTGTGATTGTCTCCATTGCAGATTTCTGTGAAAACCATGTCCCATTTCATATCTTCTTTTCTATACCAACATCCTGCAAAATCAGTAATAACGTGCAACGACACTATGGGTCCCGCTTGAAAGCATTTTTAAATTGCTTTTCTATTTTGTACTCAGTTGTCAACAGCAAAAGACTGGTGGTAAGAGTGACTGAAAGATATGATTAAACACTATTTGCACTCAGTTCTAAAATGATGTTAGCGATTAAAAAATGCAAATACCATTTGTAACCATTTTAACTCTACTACCTGAGATAATTACAATGTTAATTGTACACACACAAGTATGGAGGCAGTTATTTGAGAGACTACCTGTAATTCATGCTAATACCATTGAAAGGCTCCAATATTGAGCATCTACAAAATGAGATGGGATGGTGTGCAAAACAACAAATGTAATAGGATGCAGCCTTGAGTAGGTACCAGTTATTCAAACATTCCATCCTTCATTTTTTTGTATACGTCAGTATGACTCCATAAGTGAGATCGGTATTCCCAGATGAGAGTCACGTGTACACCTTTGCCACTGGAGCCAAGCTATACCCGACTGATGAGCCCTACTAAGGGTGAAACTGATCTTGTGTTGCTTGTATTGAAGTTCAGGGAGAAGTTGGCCTGGAGTGCTCCCACTGGAGCTGGGTGAAGACTGATTTGCATATGGCTGGGTCAAATCTAAGGTGGCATGGTGTGCAAAATAACAGTGGACTAGGATTAATTCAAGCATTCCATCCATCCATCAATCAATCAATCAATCGGGAATTTGTAAAGCGCATTACTCACCTGTGAGGGTCTCAAGGCGCTGAGGAGGGAGGGGGGAGGATGGGGGGGTTGGGGGGGGTGCTGCTATTGCTTTAACAGCCAGATCTAGAGAAGTTTCCTGAAGGTAAGAAGGTCTTTGGACTGGTGCAGGTGGGTGGGAAGAGTGTTCCACGTTTTGGTGGTGAGGTGCAAGAATGATCTACTGCCAGTTGTAGTTCTGCGGATGCGCGGGACGGTTGGTAGGGCGAGGTCGGCAGAGCAGAGATACCAGGACGTGGTGTAGAAGGAGAGCCACCTGTTGAGGTATTCTCATCCGGTGTTGTGCAGTGCTTTGTGATCATGGGTGAGGAGTTTGAAGGTGATTCTCTTGTTGACTGGGAGCCATTGCAGGTTTCTCAGGTGGTCTGTGATGTAGCAGTGGTGGGGTATGTCCAGGATGAGGCGTGCGGAGGCATTCTGGATCCGTTGCAGCCTCTTCTGGAGTTTGGCTGTGGTTCCTGTGTAGAGGGCATTGCCGTAGTCCAGTATGCTGCTTACGAGGGCTTGGGTGACTGTTCTGGTTTTGGTGGGTATCCATTTGTAGACCTTTCGGAGCATGCAGAGGGTGTTGAAGCAGGAGGAAGAGATGGCGTTGACTTGCTGGTTCATGGATAATGAGGAGTCCAGATGAATATTTGGTTGCGTGCGTGGTCGGTGGGAGTCGGATCAGCTCCGAGAGTGGCAGGCCACCAGGAGTCATCCCATGCGGAGGGGGTGCAGCTGAAGATGAGGTCTTTCGACTTGTCGGAATTGAATTTGAGGCAGCTGCTCTTCATCCATTCGGTGATGGCATTCATTCTTTCGTGGAGGTTGGTCTTGGCAGAGTTCTTGGTGAGGGAGAGGATCAGTTGGGTGTCGTCGGCATATGAGATGATGTTGAGGTTGTGGGATTGGGCGATCCATCACTTTTTTGTATACGTCAGTGTGACTCCATAAGTGCGACTGGTATTTCCAGATGAGAGTCCTGTGCACACTGTGTCACTGGAGCAAATCAGTACCCGACTGATGATCCATAATAAGGGTGAAACTGATCTTGTTCTGCTTGCATTCCAGTTTAGGGAGGACCTGGCTTGGCAGTTTGGTCTGGGCTGTTGCCATTGAACCAGGGTCAAGACTGATTTGCATATAGCTGGTTCCCAACTGAAGTGGAATGGTGTGAAGAATAACAATGGACCGGGATGCTGCCCAGAATAATTACCAGTGGCTGAGATTAGCTCAAGCATTCCATCCATTGTTTTTTTGTATACTTCAAATTTGACAAAATGCCTTACCTGCATTTCAAGGTACCCCCTTTGGAATTAGCTTCTAAGCAGGATCAGGGTGATGTTAGGATGAACCACCGCCCATCTTACCCACATGGCAAAACTGCCACAAATGCCCAGCCTGAGGAATAAATGGTTTGCAGGATGTTTCTTGCAATGAGTCCCTCTCCAAAGGCTCTAAAATAGATAAACAAGTCAGGGCTTGATTAGCACATACATCAACAAAAACAGTTAGTGGGACTTGTAAAGAATGACATGAAGTCTTCTTATAATCAGTAGGGTTCCTTTATTGCTTTTAAGTGTAGTGTAAAAAAGGCGATACAATAGGGCACAGGCGACGTGTCTTATTCCACATGTCAGGACTTTTGGAAGATGAAAAGAATTAGGTTAATGAACAAAGAACTGTATGTACACATGTCATAGAGTATCTGTAATACAGAATGTTACTCAGCAACCAACAAAAGGTCTTGTTTAGCGTTAGGTGAATCTGGCACATCCTTTAACAATGTGTGGATGTCCACCATGTTTAAAGTGCATTGCTGTCACTAAAGGACCTCAGGGAAATTTTCTTCCTAATCTCTACCTCAAGGATTTTTTGACAAAACCTGCTCCTATGTCAAATTTCCAAGGCCAAGCATTGACCTTAAATTAAAAATGCATTTTTAGCAATAGTGATAAAGGTTTTGTCCAACATGACTAATCTCAACCACAAGTTATGTATGTGTTTTCAATAGAATTGGGAGGCTAAAATGGGTCTCAAAAGGAGTGTAGTATTGGTGGCGGTGGCAAACTAAACAGTGACAGTGACTGTGCAGTTGGCAGTAGTGGGGTAACAGCTTGCCAACCTATTTCAGTAACGAGTATTTTGATGGTGGCAGTGTAGGAAAGATCCACAGTTAGATGCTGGGGCCTGGTGTGGGATGGAGGATGAGTCATTGAGGCATAACCCATATTACAGAAGTCTCTCCAGAAAGTGGATAATATTACAATGCCCTTCTGAACAATTCTCACTTCGAAAAAAAGTGCTGTCAGAAAGAGACACTCTTTCCAGTGGTATTTGAAGTTTAAATAACTTTTATCATATCAATAAATAGGTAATAAAAGGTTAGCCTATCTTGCTTTTAGATATGAATGATATGATGGTTGCAGCTAATTCAAACCTACCTTTTGTGTCACTTATTACAATGTGGCTGATGAGGAATCTAATTTTTAAGATACAGGCTGAGTAGGCATGGTGCTTTAAAATATGTGTTGTTTATAAGACAGAGGTGCAGGACCACCAGTTCTTCTCTCATCCACATTTCAGAGCGTAATAAATACACATTTATAACTAAACATTTTAACCTTTATTATGTAAACTAATTAAGAGCATTACTAATGCATTCTACCGGAATTATTGGTTCCCAGTACTCCCTAAAAAGTCTTCCTATTGGTAGGTGTCAGGGACCAAAGGTATGTTAATATTATGGTGAATACCATAATGGTCCTTCCAAAAGCCAAAAAATGTGGGTACTTCATATGATAATCATCGTGTAATTCAGACCTACGGGAAAAAGGAAAGAAGGGATGGACATGGAGAAACGCTCCAACACACTCCAATACCCAGGAGACCTTTTCACAATTCAGTAGAAAAATACAAACAGTTATATGATTAATATCACTTTTAGAAGATGTGACCAGATATAGAACCACATATCAGTTCACATAATATTACACTCACCACTGCAGGTTACAGTTTTTCTTGATTCACAACATTAGTCTAATTGGACAGCAGCACTGTTGAGGAGGTAAAGAGGAGCACTACGAAAAAACATATTTAGTAAGGTTGCAGAAATTGAAGGTAAACAATAAGGGAATATCAAAGTAACAAAGCATACTCTCAAAAGGAAGACCAATGACAGACTAGTCGAATGTGACTAACCCAACAAGACACAAAGTTGCCAGGTAACATGCTGCTGTGCATGCTTTTTCTTTTATACCTGGCCTGTCCGTTCTGACTGGGAGTTCCTGTGCAAGTCACTGTTCGCTATATTTGTTTGGCAAACTAGTCCTGAGCACACAGGAAATTTGCCATCTTGGTCCTGGGCAGGCACCATATTGATGCTCTCACTTTCAAACTAGACACCACCCACGCCATTATCTTGTAATTTTATTCCTGTGGCACATCAGACCTCAATACCTGGATCCCCTTGAAACTTCGTAAAACTGATTCTTGACAGCATGGACCAAGAATATCACTGTATTCATATGTGGTTCAACTTTATCTATGTTCACTCTCATTTGTGGTCCCAGGGGGACCCACCCACCAAAATACTCCCTGACCTGTTTTCCGGTTGAACATATTAACCCAATCCTCTTTCTTTGACACTCTGTGAGCTTTACCATAAGCCCTTCCTCTTTTCTCTATACAGGGTAGCGAGCCTCTACTAAATTAATGGCCGTGGATGCACATTATTCCTAGAAGAGCAGCCTTGCCCTCAGAATACCTAATCACTCCTGGCCCATCAATCAAGAGTTTCATAGTCCCCAAAATTGAGTCTAAGGCCCTGATTTATCCTTTTTTTGCGCCGCATTACCATCATTTTTTACTCAAAGGTCAATAAATGACGGTAATGCGGCGCAAAAAAAGTATAAATCAGGGCCTAAGTGTACTAATTATAATTACAGTTTCAACTTGATTATGGGGCCCATTACAAGTGCATAGTTATCCTGATGGGGATGGTAATTGTAGCTACTCCCCCATCAGAATTATGACATCTCCTGTAATCCATGAATCATCTAAGGTTTGTAGTGTTATGTGAGTATCAATGACGGAATCCTTTTGGATCCTGGAGAACTCAGTGGAGCTGTGACGTAAGTGTTTCAACGTGGTGAAGTGAATGCAGGTTTAGAATGCTGAGTTTGTGGTTTCATGCCGACAAATAAAGACTTGTAACACAAAGCTCCATGTGTGGTGTATTTATTGGTGGGTACCTAGGCTGGGGAGGACGAAACAACTGGCGAAGAGCTTGGGGATAATTTACCCGGAGAACGACAGTGCTCTCCCGGAGAGTTTGTTGTGATCCAAGCAAACTGCTTGTGCGTGCCACATGTGGCTTTAAGTGCAGAATCAACATCTGCCCTACATGGTGTCAAAGCGCAACTCCAGTCGGTGTGAAACGTTAGAAGATAAAGAAAGCTTCACTGAGAAGTCTACACATCATTGGCCAAGAACCTACTGGTCAGGCCGTACAAAGAGGAACCATATTATTATGCAATATGAAGCTATAGAGTACAGTACACAACAGCGCTACTGCTGAAGGCGGACACAACCAGGTTTTTTAAAGTGCAGCAAATTACAAAATAACATTGCGATCAGCAGCACTGTGAGGCAGAGATCAACCAGGTGTTAAAAAGCGCAAAAGAATGCCTGAAAATGCAACAAGTTAGATACAGGAAAAGGTATAAAAGATGACCATGAGGTCAGCACGTCACAAGGTCTGGCTGATGGCATGAATGGAACAGGTCATGGTGGACCACAGATGAAGCTGGAGAGACCTCCGATATAATGCCAGTAAGGCCGACAAATGGTTATAATGCCGCTTTCCTGAAACCACCAACACCATACGGTAGCGCCAAAAAGCTAAATCTTGATGCAGATGGACTGCTTGGTTAGATACATTTAATGATTTTATTGATGTGCTAGAAGAAACAGCTGACAAAAAGATTATCTAGTACCTGAAGAATCTTGCTGGTGTGGTATAAAAAAAGTCATAAAGAAAATGTGGCGAGCTGAAGAAGTTATGTACTGTCAAATTAAAGAAGCTCTGAATTTCAAGTTCAATGGCGTAGAATACAAAAGGTACATTTTCCGTCGAATGACAAAAGGTTGGTGAAACCATAGACAACTTTGTTGAGAGATTGGATACGCTCATCAAACACTGTAAATTCAATGAATTTAATGATGAAGAAGCAATACATCTCAGAATTATTGACGGATGCCTGTCAGATTCAATCAGATGATGAATACTGAGGGAAACTAAGTCTGGAGTGAGCTCTTATGGCTGCCAGAGCTGAAGAGCATGCTGATTGACAAGCTGCTGGCATGAAGACCAGAGGTACCCAAAGTGAGTCAGTCATGAACATGAAAACCAAGCAGAAACACAAAGCTGAGGGACGCCAGGTGATGTCACCAAAGAAAAATACGTTGTCTTTGAGGTGAGGATTGTTGTTTCCACATCAAAGTAAAGGTCCTGCCATTGGACAGATATTCAAAGGCTGCAGGAAGGAGAACTGTTTGCAAGTTGAAGGAAAAAGTAAGTGCGTCATGGTGAGATGACGAAATGGCTGACCGAACGTTCCAGGAGCGACGTTTGAATGACACCCACAAGGCCAAGCGGCAAAATCTTTTGAGACTAATTGACTCTAAATGAAGTTGATCGTGATCTAAACCATCGTAAACTGTTTTTCAGTATCAGTAACAGGTGAAAGTGAAGAAAATGATTGTGCAAAGTCGATTTTTACCCCAGAAAAATGTGTATATGTCGAACGGGCTGCGTGTGAGGAAAAATACCAGTCAAAGAAATCCTTCATCACTGACAGTAGGGCGTCGAGAAATATAATGAACTATCCCTATTGCCATGACTAACGCCATTGAAAACTAAAGTATACGCATGGGCTGTATCGACTATGAAACACAAGAAAACAAAAGTGCAAGCACCCATCCATGTGCTTCAAGGCACGGTGTCAAATGCCTATTAACTCAGTTTTGGCATGGCTGCGGATATGGGACTGGTCTCAGTGAACTACAACATGAATCCTTCGTTTTTTCATGGGTTAGGAAAACTCAACAGTATGAAAGTACAATTGCATATTAATGAGGATGTCCATCCTGTTGCTCAAAGACACAGACAAATTGCATTTCAATTAGAAGATGCTGTTGAAAAGAAACTCAAATCATTATTAAAGCATGATATCATTAAGCGTTGTACTAGTCTGACGCCATGGGTTTCCCCAAACATGATAGTGCCCAGAAAGGACAGTGAAGGAGCTGTATGCATCTGTCTGCATATGTGTCAAGTGAACAAGTCAATTGAAATAGAACGAAATCCAGGTCCGCACATTGCTGACATGATGACACAATTGAATGGTGCAAAAGTCTTCTCTCGCTTTGATCTAAATAAAGGATATCATCAGATGGAACTTGAGGAGAATTGCAGGTACATTAGAACCTTTTCTACCCATATGTCTGTTTTGATACACAAGACTAATTTCCTGTTTGTCATCAGCTGCAGAGATTTTTCAAGATGTCATTAGATGTATTATGCAGCCAGTCATTAATGCTTTCAACTATAGCTATGACATCTTAGTTTTCAGAGCTACACAGAAGGAACATGATAAAGCTCTCATGCTCGTGTGTTATTTATTTGTTGATGCAGGTTTAATGCTGAATGCTGAGAAATGTGAATTCAATAAGATAAAGCTAAAATTATTTGGCCATATCTTTTTGCTGACGGAGGCATGACACCAGATCCAGCTAAAGTGGAAGTGCTGTCAAC
Source organism: Pleurodeles waltl (assembly GCF_031143425.1). Classification (NCBI taxonomy): domain Eukaryota; kingdom Metazoa; phylum Chordata; class Amphibia; order Caudata; family Salamandridae; genus Pleurodeles; species Pleurodeles waltl. The sequence continues at coordinate 184,104,572 of NC_090447.1, forward strand.
CACCAGTCCCGAACAAGATGTTTCCACACTCATTCCTTGGCATGGCCAGTTACTGTTCGAGATACATACAAGACTTTGGCACTGTGAGTGCTCCCTTAAAAGAGTTGATGAAAAATAATATTTCATTTCATTGGTTACATGAACGTGAGCAAAGTTTTAAGAGAATCAAACAAACTATTGAAAATGCTACTTGCTACTTTTAAATTTGATCCAAAACTTCATACAGAAGTTGCTGTTGACACTAGCCCAATCGGGTTAGGCTCATTCCTTGCACAGCACGAACTAACACCCAAATGCTCGAAGACAAATTGTGGCATATGCAAGTAAGAGTTTGTATCAGACTGAACATGCGTATTCACAACCTGAAAAAGAGAGTGTAGCAGTACTGTTGGCTTATTAACAGTTCTACGTGTTCCTATACTGAAAACCTTTTATGATTTTGACAGATAAATAAGCATTGCCTGCTGACCATCTCTGGCAAACCAAAGGCCAAAATGCTTCCATGCATTGAATGTTGGGATCTACAATTACCAGAGTACAATTACACAATTGTACATCATCCAGGGAAAGATCAAGACCCTGCCCACTACTGTTCCAGAGTGCCTGTACAGTGTCAAGGTAACCCTTCTAAAACAGCTGAAGCCTGCATAAATTTCATTGTGAAATCAAACATGCCTGCTGCCATTTTGGTGGAACAAATTGCCATGTGTCAAGATAGTAACATGTTAAAACTGAAAGACGTTATTACCCATCAGTCATGGAACCAACATACTTGACCTCTTAAAAGTGACAATGAATATCAAAAGTTTAAAAATGTTAAAGATAAACTGTCCACGACAGAAGAAGGCATTTTCCTGAGGGGTTCGAGAACTGTCATACCGGAGAATCTGATAATATAATATAAGAGGCCCATGAAGGATAGTGTGGAAATGTTGCCACAAAACAAAACAAGCTCTCTGTGATCGAGTTTTGTTTCCTCGTCTTGATAAGAGTTAAAGGAGAATTAAAGGTATGTCACCTATGCTACTGCCTTTCATCGAAAATGACTCAACACTGCTTATGCATGTCAGAGTTGCCAGAGCATGCATGGGAAAGAATTGCTGTTGACGTTTCAGTCCAATTGATAATAGACATCACCCGATGGTGATTGTGGATGAATATTCCCATTTTCCATTAGTGGAAGAGCTCTCATCTGTCACTCAGGAAAGAGTCATTGAGAGATTAGATGGCATCTTTGCGACATGGGGCATTCCTGCAATTTTAAAATTTGACAATGGCCCCCTTTTAATAGTCGAGAATTCAGACTTTCTCAATCTTCCTAATGTGAAGCATCAGAAGAGCACACCTCTTTGGCCACAGGCAAATGTCCTTATTGAACGTTTAAAGAAAGCTGTTCAGCATGCAGCATTAGAAATCTTGACCTGAAGACTGTCTTACATTCTACCCTATGAGCTTACCATTCGACTCCTCACTCAAACAGAGGTAAAGCCCTGAAACATTGATGTTTGGGAGAGCAATGAAGACCAATTTACCGCAATAGAACAATAAATGATTGAGAACTGAAGAAGAAACCTGTACAAAATACTTGGATCATAAAAAGAAAATGAAGGCCCATGCAGACAAGAGACAACATGCAAAAGACATTTGGCTTGATTTAGAACTTGGTGGACTGGTTACTCTGTCACAGCGATGACGGGTATCCTGACCGCTGAAATATAAATCCCATTATAGTCTATGGGGTTTAGATTCTGGCAAGTGGGATATCTGTCACCGTTGTGACGGAGTAACTTTTCTGCCAAGTTTTAATCAGGCCCATTATCTTCACAAGAGGAAATCGAGTGCTCGTCCATCATCTGAGAAAACATAAGTCTGATGCTCCATTTGATGCCGAGCCATTCCACGTCTAACCAGAAAAGGACACATGGTGACTGCTCAAGGCCCTGAAAAATCCATTATGTGAGATTCCTCACATTTCAGACAGGTGGCTCATCACTCTACGTTGATTTCAACTTAGAGACTGGTTCAGGAAGGACAACTGGAAAAACCCAGACCGCAGTTGCTCCTCCATTGCCAACACAGATTATGGACACTCCTTTTGCTGATTCCCAGTTTCTAAAGACAAGAATTGGACGAGTAATTAATATGCCAAGAAGGCTTATCGAAGACGGAATGAGAAATGTAGTTTTGTGTGAGTATGAATTATGGAACTCTTTTGGTTCCTGAAGAATTCTGTTGAGTTGTGAGATAAGCCTAAGAACCTGGTGAAGTGAATGCAGGTTTAGAATACTGAGTCTGCGGTTACACTCAGACAAATAAAGAGGTGTAATACATAACTCTGTGTGTGGCGTTTTCACTGACGGGATCCCAGGCTGGGTTAGGCGATACACATTTCACCCAAAGATTTTGGCAGCAAAAAACTGTAAAACCTCCAGGTGAAATAACGAAGGGATTTAAAAGTAGAGCAAAAGGAACAACAACGAGAACTGGGAATGGAATTACCGATTCCCTTGAAATTCCTGATTATTAAGGTTTTCTTCAGGGTTCCGCTAGTAGTTTCTGTCAAATACTCACCTCCCACCCCGCCCCCTCGAGCTTCCGATGTTCCTGGTATCAGTAGCTTTGGGGGTGATGTTAACGAGTTAACAGCGTCACCACCGCTACACTTAGCCTGTAAACTGGTTTTGTAACAGCGCACATCAGCACACATGACACTCCATGTTAACAAGGGATTCGCCTTAATTACAACGAAAAATAATAATTTATTTTATTCTTTAATTATATTGTATATTTTAGCGAAACATAATTTGAGAGCATTGGTGGCACGCACTTCTTAATAAACTTAAAACACATAGCTACCGAGACAGAGATATTGTTTCAAAATTCAGAAGTAGCGATCTCTAGTTAAGCCCGCTGCTCATTCCCTCCCTGATTTTACTGATGTGACATAATAAGAGCAGGATGTAGTAAAATACTCATGTGGTTCACCAGAAGTTAAATATTCTATTTCTGTTTAGAAACCGACCTTTCCTTACGTTTCACCGCATCGATATTCCGCTGCCTTGTGGGAAACCACAGCGCTCGTTTTCCCTATAAAAATACTCAAAAGGAAAAAAAAATCTCAGCATAACAGTTTTTTCCTTTTAGAATAAAACATGCTCAGAGCTGATGGATATTTTTCCATCATACCACATCAGCATCACTTAAGGGATTTTCAATTTTACATCAGCCACTTGAAGCGCAAAGCCGTAATGTGTGTCTTATAAATAGAAACACAGTTCGCCTAGTAAACAAGTTGGCTTGTTAATTCAGTAAAGCTGGTGCCTTCTTTCCAGTGGCGCTGGGCGGGGAGACATTGATGCTCGTGCTTAAAGCATGTCCTCAGTTTCTGGAAGGAGTGGAAAGTGTGATGACCATCGAAAGGCTTGCCTACTTTCCTCATCAGTCTGGCAGACAGTGAAAAAACACAAGATCTACCCACAAGGAAGACCCAAAGTAGAAAATGAGGCTCTTTTTTTAATTCCAGAAGGCGGAACTTGTTTATTTTTGAGCAAGGGAACAGTGGTATTTCTATTAATAATGTTTGTAAAGTGCACAAGGCCCAGTTCACAAAACTTTTGCTGTGACTTACTCTTCTAGCACTCTTGAGTTCCAGGACTGATTGGGGAGTACTTACTCCAGAAAGCCAGGAGCACTTATACCAATCTTAGGGCCACATGTACGTACCTTTTTTCTTGTCGCAAACGCCCCGATTAGCAGAATCGGTCAGTTTGCGACGAGAAAAATGCTTTTTGGTATTTACAGACCCATTTTTGTGATTCGGTAATCTATTTACCGAATCTCAAAAAAAGGTTTGCGAGTCGCAATTAGGAAGGGGCGTTCCCTTCCTAATTGCGAGTCACAGTCCGAAATATGATTGTTTTGTGACCGCGAATACAGTCACAAAACAATCGCAGTTAGAACCAGTCTCAAACTGATGCTAACCCATTCGCAAAAGGGAAGGCGTCTCAGGGGACCCCTTCCTGTTTGTGAATAGCAGCAAAAATATTTTTTCAGAGCAGGCAGTGGTCCCACGGCCTGCTCTGAAAAAATGAAAAGAAAACTTTTCATTTTTGTTTTTAAAATGCATCTCGTTTTCCTTTAAGGAAAACGGGCTGCATTAAAACAAAAAAAACTGCTTTATTTAAAAGCAGTCACAGACATGGTGGTCTGCTGACACCAGCAGGCAACCATCCCTGTGAGTGCCGTCATTCCCAATGGGGCCGCAAATTAGAACCTACCTCATGAATATTCATGAGGTAGGTCATTTGCGACCCCATTGCGAATCGCAAACAGTGTAAAGTACACTGTTGTACATAAGGTTTTGTGGCTAGCAATTTGTGACTCGCAAACGAGTCGCAAATCGTGAGTCGCAAAATTCGGGGTCATACATCTGGCCCTTGGTGACTTGAGCCCATAGACAAGAAGAAGGTCTCTGTAGCTGCGCCATCCACTCTCTCTGTTAGCGTTGCCAAATGCCAGTACCAACACTGCCTACTAACTAGCACACTCCTAGAAATGTGACAATTTGGACTCTTGAAGGTCACCTAAAAGTGTAGGAATGGCCTGGCCCCACTGGTATCATTTTTATTACATATATATATTCAGTTGTTAAACACGTTGCTGAGGTGCTCTATTTAGAAAGAGGCACACAGCACCACCGTAATGCGGAATGCTATAAAAATATGCGGTGTTAAAAAATAGCTGCTGCTGCTGAACCCTGGCAAGTAAAGGACACAAACTGAGTACCGCTTACAGCCTAAGAAAATTTGTTAAATTGGAAGCTGAGTGACATGTAGGACCCCTTATAATAAACTTGGGTCGGCCATCAGAAATATTTTTAGGGTGGTATATCAGGGACCCACTAATAACGTTGAACTTAGCATCCACTTTGAGCTACTTCAATCTCATGATGGCCAACAATTCTGAAATATATATTAAACTATCAGAAAAGGGGAGCATGCAGAAAGAGCCCAAAGCAAAAGTGGTGCACATTTGCCACCCTGCCAAATAGAACCAAATTAAAGCTCAACCAAACATTGATATGGCATTGTTTTTGCTCTTAGATCTAGATATTTTTGTCTTACATCAATTTTCCTTTCCTTTTTGTGCTGCTTGGGACACCCATAGATTGGGAGGTTTTTAGACCTCCCAATCTTTTTGAGGTGCTAGGACCTCACAACAATCTTGAGGTGCTTTGACCTTCCATATTTTTGTTAGGTATAAGGCCTTTCTCAAGATGTTTTGACTTCCTCTTTCTTTAACCCCTTTGTTATCACTTGTGGGATTTCTTTTGAAGAAGAAGCAGTTTCCCCTTTCCTAAAGGTATTTTTCTGAGTCAAAACCTCATCAATAGTGTCTCTCACACATGTGCGCATTTCAGTTTGAATGAATCTTTCAATTATATCCTCATTTACATTTTTAAAAGACATTCCTGAGACCTCACCTTCTTGAGTAGACTTGTCTTAGAACTATCTCTAAAACTATGCACAAAATTATCATTGGAAAAACCTCTTCGTGATCACAATATCCCTGAAAAAACCTCTCCGGGATCACAATGGATTGGAAACTGACTCAAACGTCTGACAGGAACTGACAGGAGCTGCAACTGTCATATGGGAGAAAGCGAAGCAAGCTGGCTGCACGTAGGATCCACGTGTGCCGTGCGTCGCTGCTGAGTTTATTCCTCTAATAGGAATGACGCGTCGTCTCCTAGAGAGATGCGTAAGAATAAACCAGGCCTTAAACGGGCCAACGGGAAAGAGCACGCCGGTTCCATTGATGCACTATCTCTGCACAGGAAGAAACGAGGTCCCCAACGGCCAAACTGGGGCCAAACAGCCAAGAGCATGCCTGCTCCGATGAGCGGCCCTTCAGGGATGAGCCCCCAGTGGGCAGATCGGGCGAAGAGCACTCCAAGAGCAACGGTGCCCAGGGACGGCTGACCGGAGCTAGAGCACCCTGGTAAGTGACTGCGATCCGCCACGATCGATCCAGCCTCAGGTAACACGAAAACAAACTTGTGTGTACACAGGTAACTATTGCGGTCATGGGCGTACTAATATTAAGGATTCCCAAATTGCGGCAGCACTTAAAATATTTAAATTAAATATCAACCCTAAAATAACAACTTAATATTTATAGCAAATCTGTTCCTTAAATTGGACCCCTGAAAAAACATAAGTTAAACAATTAAATCAACTTAGATAGAATGAGAACCAGAAGAAAAAACAGTGATACTTATCTGCGAGGAGCAGCATTTAAAAGAGACAGAATGTTGACTACATGGACTCATTATATGTTAAAAATGTTCTATTCTAGAATGTTTCTTTATGATGTAATGTACTTTAAAGTGCAGCGTAGAGTGGCATTAAAGGAATAATGCACAATGGGAGTCTTCGTCCTGTAAGGAAATTTACTCAGGGGCGTCTCCTCTGCAATGCACAGCACTCCCCTCAGTGCGCATGTATGTTTGGCTAGCCGTCTCAGGCCAGCCAAACACACATGCGCACTGAGCTGTCTCCAACCTGGCACTGTGTTGCCGGGTTGGAGAGAGCAGGCAGAGTCTCCAACTCTGCCTCGGAGTGCCCAGCCAGGGTGCTCCGTCCAATCCTACTGCTGCTTTCATGCTGCCAGCAGCATGAAAGCAGCGGTAGGACTGGAGGCAGGGCAGACTGGGAGCCGGAGCCGGTCCCTGCAGATGAGGAGCGGTTCGGAGGTGGTGCGAAGAAACAGGTACGTTTTTAAAAATAATTTTGTTCGGTTGCGCTCTTCCCCCGCGCCCTGTCAACCCACCCCTTTTCCCTCTCGCGAGCCTGCGACTGAATTTACTGTCTAATTAGTTGCTTCCTTCCATTGTAGGAAACACACAGAGTAAATTAGTGGATGTTTAGTGGACTACTACATAATATCAAAATAAAACATATGTATATGGTGCTGAAATTGTAGCTTTAATTGTGGGTTATTTGTATTCACACAGAAATCCTCATTCGTAACTGGCAATCTCACTGTTGAAGTGGAATGCAGAGCACTGCACCAAGGATTTACTTCATTCCAGTGAGTTAAATCTGATCATGTTCCACATAAATCCTCTTTCCCTGCTTTGTTCCTCTGCTCTTTTTTCTTTGTGTACACTTTTATAACTAGATAGTGACCCCCCGACTCTATCGGGAAATAGAAGGGGGTTGGAGGCAGGAAAAGGGCAAACAGATGAAGAAAGTGAGAGATTTGAAGTGGTGGGAGAAAGGAGGTAGAGAGAGAAAAGGAGTATGGGATAGCAAAGAGTGAGGAAGAGTAAGATAGAAGGTGAGGGGAGTTAGAAAAAGAAGATGGAGGCATAGAGATGTAGACATAGAAAGAAAGATGATAGTGTAAGCGGTAAAGAGAGGAACAAGGTAAAAGAAGGGGTAAGGTAGAGAGTAGGAAACAATCATGAGAGATATAGATAGGCAAGCAAGCCAAAGAAAAAGCTGGAGAAAGAATGGTGAAGGGTAGAAAAGAGATAAAAGATGGTGGGAAAAGAGGTGACGTAGGGACGAAGGTGAGTTAGAGGAGATAGGTGAAGTTGTTAACGCGTCCGTCTATGTTAATCTATACACATCAGGACTCGTTTTAGGCCAATGAATCTTTGGACCCAGTGGTGAGACACCGTAGGACGAGATAACTGATCAGAACACCAATCAATATGGCAATAACATTGTCAATATTTAACATCAAAATATATCTCGCTTTAGGCATTAATAAACATGCGGCGCAATCATGACCTTTAGTCACGAATAACCACACCTTAATGAAGTTTTTTATGAGTTTTATTCCCTATTGATTACAATCTAGTAGCAAAGGCATCAATCTCAAAGTCAAGAAGCATATAAGCACAATTACAAGATAACAGCCACAGTAAGCTTTCAATAGTGCAGAAATCAGAAGCATAGATAATCAGATGAGTATAACCAGATCACAATACATTGAATGTTCTAAGATACAAGTTCAGCATAGCATCATGTCAGTCACGTCAGTTTGTCAGTCAAAATGAATACCTCGTCTAACCTCTAATTAGCATTAGCATGTTGGGCATCATGCAAAACAATTTTGAACACCAATTTGGAAACATCTAACTAAGGTCTCTAATCAAAAACATACAGCAGTTGGTACCTAGAAAGAAAAGGCAAATAAAGAATTTTTCATTAGCAACATATAATTACCCTCCTCTGATTAGGTCAGCATTCAGGATTAGTCTTCGTCTTCAGGACATCAGTTAGATCGCCGTCAGTCTATCTAAGTTTAAAAGACAAAGACACTCTTCTCATAAGGAGAAAAGTGTAGGGGCAGTCTAATGGGCAAAGATGGTTTTCTCTAAGTCTCAGGTCACCACATAGAGTGACAGAGTTTCGAGATGCAATCAATATCATTCCCTACCTAATGCGCTCTATTTCCTGTGTCATGGGTTTTTATCCCTTTTTCGTAATACATTCCCCCAAAATTCTATTGGTCAGTCAATACACCCTACCATTGTCAACCTATCAAATTATACATTAAGTAATGCATTTTGTCATTTCATGATAATTCCCTAATTCCTAATTGGTCTTCATAATTGACGTTTTTCGTAGGTGGCACATGCGGGGTTACTTCATCGTCTTTGGCACTCGTCAGGTCAAAAGTTCTCTTCTTCTCGTTTCATCGTCCTTGGAAGTGTCCAATAATGTTTCAAAGCGCATAATTCTATATGAAAGCTACTAGCATGCGGATGGGAGAGTTGGGTGATGTTGCAAACTAATAAGGGAAAAGAACAATCGCTGGGTCATGGTCTTTTGCAAGTCAGCACACTGGAGAAACAGAAAAATATGCTTTAATATGAGAGTTACACAGCTAGTTCTCGACTCACGCTAACTTAGGATATATGGTTCCAATGAATGCAGTTTTATACGTGTTAATGTGCTCAGTTAGGCAAACTATAAACGATTATTTCTTACAGTCGACATTAGTTTATACATATGAACAATTCTCCATATTTATGAATACGCCTCAATGAATATTTTATTAATACAGCATTGTTAGACATAAGCATTTCACGTCTATAATATGTAATATTTAAACTACGCTCTCTCAGTCCCTCCTCTGATGACGCTCGTCATCACACAATCTTTAGTCTTAATTTTTCACCTTGCGCATAATACGCATTTCAACATCTTTTCCTTTATGTGAACTTTCTCATATTTCATTGAACATTTTCTCTCTTTCACTTTCTTCATTTCTCTTGGTTCTTTTAGTCCAATTTCTTTTCACTTTGTCATTAATTTTGCATATTCCCCAAAATCCCAATAAACAAAACAGAACAATTAATAATCCCATCATAATTTTTGCAAGTACCCCATTCCAAATGTTGGTAAACCAGCTTCCCACTCGGGCAATTCCTTTCCCAAATTTCTCCCAAACACCAGTTTCTTTTAGATCCTTCAAATCTGTACTATCTCTAGTCAGGTCAGTAAGCATGTTTCTAATTTTCTTACTGTTATCTGGTATGTATGAGCAGCAATGACGTTCATTAAGCATTTTGCACACACCTCCACTCTTTGCTAAAAGAATGTCTAAAGCAAGCCGGTTTTGAAGAGTCATAGCTCTTTCTGCAGCAAGTTCAGTATCCATCAGGAGTATTGCTCCTGTAAAATTTGTCAGCATGTTGTCCACAATAGTAGACAACTTTTGAATTTTCATAGAATTTAGGATAACCCCTACTGAAGGGATTATAGCTCCAAATATGTCACCAATGACAGCTGCCACTGATTCTCGTTTTTGTCTGGCATGTTGTAATTCAGACGTTTTAGGTAGTTGTTTTAAGTCATCAATCTGGTAAATCTTTGGGAATACTATTCCCAAATAACATGTCCCATACCATCCCCTAGGGAGACGGTAATATGCATTTAACCCACAGATGTAGTAGATTCCAGGAATCGCTGGGTCTTGTCCATTTAACATAAAGGTCCATTTGCTCTGAAACAGAAACACATGCCTACATTCACTCGTTCCCACAAACAAATTATCTTGATCAGATTTTTGTCTATATATACAGAGTCTACCTACGTGTAATGCATCTATAGCTAACTTGCCTTGTGTTTTAATTGCAGTATAAGCGTAATCATTTGCATAAGTGCGTTTTTCTAAACCTTTTTCTAATTTTTCTTTTAATGCTTTGCGTCTATCATCTGTATGATCTAAAAAGCTTTTCTCCACAGGAGACAGTAAGCATGTTAAATTGTTGCGATGTGCATAAGCAGTTCCAAATGTTAGTGTTGGCTCAAAAAATCCTCTAACTAATTTTATATCATGCTCTTTAGCTAGCTTATTTAAGAATTCAATAACAGGCACAAAAGAAAACACAACATCTAAATTTTAATAAAAATATTGCACATGCTTTTGATCATAAAATCTTGTTAGTAGCAAGCTACAGCTGATCCCATACGTAAGAGGGAGGCTATGATAAGTAACTCCCTCCTGCACAGATGAAGGAATTTTAGTACATACATAACAGTCTTTCGCATCCATAGTTTCCACATACTCATTTAGGAAGCGATAGAAAACATTAGTAGAAAGTTCCCCTTTTGTATTAGTTCCCTCATGCAGATGTCTTGCGTCTTGCTCAAATTTCTCCCATGGTGATAGTTTATTAGTTGTAGTAGTAGTCTCAGGCTTTAAAGTTGCATTAATGGTTTCACTCTCTCTCCATGGCATTCCCACAATCACTCCCACAATCATTATTGCACATACGACACCTATCATAAGTCCTAACCAACCACACACTTTACTTCCTTTGTTACTATAAGCCATGTTTGTACAGAATCAGAATAGCAGATCAACAATCAACTCTGAGCAGCAAACTCTTTCTGCGTAATTTACAACGTCTTCACTCACTCCAAGACCCTTTTCGTCAATTCAGGTTAGCAGCTTGTCGTAATCAGTTTTCTATAAGTCAAATCCAGGTTTAATGTCACTTTCCAGTAGTTTTTTTTCTTAAGATTTTTTTTTTTTTTTTAATTATTTTTCAGCTTTCACTATTTTAATCTTTATCTCAGCTTTCTTGTTGTATATTCTTCAGGTACCGTAGTACTGGCCAGGTATTTCTCGATCAAAACAGAACGCTAAGAATTCTTGTTGCCATTCAGAGGTTGTAGCATATGCCCATTCAGGACCGGTATATCTTCTGTTTGCTATTCTTTTTCTTTTTAATTTTCGTTCTCCTTGCTGTTCTCCTTCACTCAGATCGTCTGCTCGTGAGGTATCGCTTTCCTCTATTATTGTTTCGTTTGCTATTTCTCTTATTCTAAAGTGTGATTTGTCTGGCCAATGGTCACCTCTGTTCGTCTTACTTCGGCGTTTCCCTTCAGTACTTTGGACAGCACCCTCCTCTGGTGATATGGTGTTTTCTCCTGATAGGCTTGGGATTTGTTCGGGAGATTCTGATTCGTTCTGATTCAAATTTACCACTTCTCCGTCTCTTTCTCCTTCTTGTTCGACACTGTATTCAGACTCTGAATTGTAATCGTCTGCTTCTGGGAGAACCTCTTCTTGTCTTTGTTCTCCTGCTGCCTCCACTGAGATTGGCACTCTGTCACCTCTCTCGAACTCACTGATAGTTTGAGGGACACAGCTGTTCTCAGCGGGCTCTCCTGCAGTCTCAGATCTTTCTTGACTGATCTCTGACTCTGAGACTTCTTCTCTTGAAGTTGCTGTACCGGAATTTTCAAGTTCCTCTTCAACAGGACACGTTACCCTTTTTGTATGGCTGGCATGTATCCAGTTGGGAACCCCGGCACACTTTACAGCAGTAGTTGTTGTTAGTATTACTTGATATGGCCCTTTCCAACGCGGCTCAAGACACGATTTCCTCACGTGTTTCTTGACAACCACCCAATCTCCAGCTTGCAGAGAGTGTCCTGGTTCGCCGATTGGTGGTAACGTGTTAGCTTCCACCTGGTGAGAGAAAGAGCGAATCACGTGAGCCAAACTTTTGCAGTAATCCAACACCATATCATCTGTAATATTCACTAGTGCGTTTGCAGGTACTGCTGGTAACCTCATTGCTCTGCCCATGAGTATTTCATGTGGGGACAATCCTGTTTTCTTATCTGGCGTGTTTCTCATAGACATCAGCACTAGAAGTAATGCATCTGGCCACTTCATGTTTGTTGCTGCACACATTTTTGCTATTCTTGATTTCAGAGTACCATTCATCTGCTCGACTAGTCCTGAGGCTTCAGGGCGATAGCTACAATGCAGCTTTTGTTCAATGTTGAGTGCGGCACACAGAAGTTTAATCACCTCATTGTCGAAGTGTCTTCCCCTATCTGATTCTATAGAAACCGGAAACCCGAACCTGGGTATTAATTCTCTGAGTAGTAGTTTTGCAACCGTAAGACTGTCATTCCTACGTGTGGGATATGCCTCAATCCAATGACTAAAAACACATACAATCACCAACACGTACCTCAAACCTCCGCAAACAGGCATTTCAATGAAATCCATTTGTATCTTATTAAATGGACCACCAGCTCTCCCAATGTGGCTCAAAGTTACCACAGTTCCTTTTCCAGCGTTCATCTGTTGACCAATGATGCACCTGTGACAAGTAATTTCTGCAGCATGTCTGAATTTTGGATTGAACCAATCGATCTTAAAGGATCTGATCATGGCATCTCTTCCTAAATGTGCCTGCCCATGGTACAGCCGGGCAAATTGTGACAGAAGACTGTTTGGCAAAACCAGTTTTCCCTCTTCTGACACCCAAATATCATCTGCTCTTTGTACACACTGCATTTTCTGCAAAGAACGTTTTTCTTCTTTACCAATGTGGCTTTGTAATGTTTTTAATTCGTCTAAGGTATCAACCACTTGTAATGCTAAGCTTAAGGTTGTGTCATTCTCAGGTTGTGGTAACAGTTCCCACTGCTCCTTAAAAGATATACAGTTTAATGCACAAAATCTGGCAACTTGGTCTGCATAACCATTCCCCATTGACACAAAATCTTGTGATCTGGTGTGAGCACTGCACTTCACCACGGCAATTTCAAGAGGCAACTGAATCGCATGTAACAAATCTCTTATTTGTTCTCCATTTTTCACTGGTGAACCAGAGGATGTCATAAACCCTCTCTGTAACCAGAGTTGACCAAAATCGTGTACAATTCCAAATCCGTATCTGCTGTCTGTATAGATTGTGACTTTCAGATTTACAGCAGCATGGCAGGCTTTTGTGAGAGCTATTAATTCTGCCACCTGTGCAGAAAACACTTTCTCGAGCCAGGAGGCTTCTACTATGCCAGATATGGTACATACTGCATAACCAGCTCTCAAGGTTCCTGTCGAATCTCTTAAGCAGGACCCATCAACGAACATAATGCAATTGTTTTCCTTTAACTGGGTATCCTGTATATCTGAGCGAGGTTTTGTACTAAGCTCAATCACCTCCAGACAATCATGCTCAAACTCTTCCCCATCTTTTATTTCTGTATTCTCATTGGGAAGTAGAGTTGCCGGGTTCAGCACAGTGCACCTTTTCAACGTAACATTGGGTGACCCCAGAATAATCGTCTCATATTTGGTAAGTCGTGCATTTGTCATATGTTGTGTCTTAGTTCGTGTCAGCAGAATTTCAACAGAATGTGGAACCAAAACTGTCAAAGGGTATCCCATGACTATGCCCTCACATTGTGAAAGGCTTTGACCAACTGCTGCGACTGCTCGCAAACAACCTGGTAAAGCTGCTGCGACAGGGTCCAAAGTAGCTGAAAAATATGCTACAGGGCGATTTGCATCTCCATGGACCTGTGTTAAAACAGACAAAGAACATGCATCACGTTCATGACAGAACAACAGAAATGGTTTCTCATAATCAGGCATTCCTAATGCTGGAGCCCTGCACATGCACTCTTTCAGCTCTTCTTTTGTTAATGTGATTGTGTATGGTTCATCCTTAACTTCTTTTCCTGTTAGTTTTATTAGTGGTTTTGAAATAATCGAGAAGTTGGGTATCCACTGGCGACAGTAGCCCACCATTCCCAAAACCATCCTGACATCTCTCTTTGTTGTTGGAGGATTCATTTGTAAAACAGCTGTTATTCTCTCTTTTGATATTCTTCGGGACCCTTTTTCAATCAGATGCCCCAAATACTTCACTTCTTTTTGACAGTACTGCAGCTTTTTAGGTGACACCTTATGTCCGTTTTTCCCTAAATGATTCAATAATGCAATGGTATCATATTTGCAGCTGTCTCTGGTTTTGGATGCAATCAACAAATCATCAATGTACTGTATAAGAGTCGAATTGTAAGGCAACACGAGAGGTTCCAGATCCTTCTTCAATATCTGATTGAAGATGGATGGTGACTCAGAAAACCCCTGAGGAATTCTGCACCAACTGTATACCTTATCCAGGAATTTGAAACTGAACAAAAACTGGCTGTCTTCGTGAAGTGGTATCGAGAAAAACGCTTGTGATAGGTCTACTACGGTAAACCATTCAGCATCACAAGGAACCTGGAACATTATTACTGCTGGGTTGGGAACCACAGGGAAGCATTTTATCACAATTTCATTTATTTTTCTCAAATCCTGCACAATTCGAACTTTCCCACAGGGTTTTCTCAAACCCATAATAGGAGAGTTACATGGACTGCTCAGGACCTCTTTCAGAACTCCCTGTCTGAGAAAATCCGCAATTATCTGTGTCACTTCAATAAGGACATCCTGAGTCATGTGATATTGTGGTACTTGTGGGAACACTGCATCCTGCTTTATCTGCACTTTGACTGGACCTACTCCCTTGATTAATCCAACTTCCTTTCCAGTCAAATCCCATACTTTCTCTGTTACCGATCCTAGCAGGTCAGCAGGTAGATCGATCAGGGGAAACACTGGGAATAAAGTAATTAGAGGGTAATCTTCATTCATCTCTCCTCCTTCTTCTATGAGTTGACCCTCATCTGCCTCATCATCACTGTTTGTCTGAACCTCTATTCCACCATTGGAACAGGTAATTGAACATTTGGTTTTTGCTCAATAAGTATCTTCCTAATAAGGATACTGGACTTGAATCACATACAACAAATCTATGCAGGCCCTGGAAATTTCCGATTTCAACCTGCACTGGGTCAGTGATTGGATTAGTCAGGTACTGGTTAGCCACACCAACCACTCGTATGGTGCGCCCCGAGAGAGGTAATCTTGGTACCTCTGCACTGCGAACCGTAGAGCGTGTAGCTCCCGTATCAACTAAAAATGAGACCTTATAGCCCATTACTTTTCCCTCCACATATGGGCCTCTCTGGTCTACCTCTAGGGATGCTGCGAGTCTGCACTCTTCACTGTCTGAGCTGTCATCTGACAAATCCTCATTCATATCATTTTCACCTCGTAATGGGAATTGTTGTACAGTGTTGTTTTGATTTGTTACCTGACCTGTGACCTGCTGAGGAAGCGTCACCTGTTGCTGTCCCATCGGAGCTAGGGGTAACTGCATTTGCTGTCTAGGCACCATAGGGATCTGCTGTTGTATTGGTTGTACTGGCACTGTTTGGAAACGCGGCATCTGCATTTGCTGCATGGGTTGCACCCCTGTCATTTGCACCAAATTAATTTGATAGTTCTGATTCTGGTGTCTCATTCTTGGACCTCGTGAATTTTGTAGTGTACCGGCATTAATACTCTGCTGAACCGTACCATCCTGCATTATATTCGGACAATCCCGTTTCCAATGTCCCAGGCCCCCCCACGCATGACATGGTGACATCTTTTTCACTCCTTGACCATCATTTTGAATAACAACATTATTCATGTCGGAACCAAGGTTCACAAACCCTCGACCTCTACCTCTCGGCTGTGCCTGAAACACACCATTCAATTGCGGTTGTTGCTGTATCATTAGCTGAACACCATTTCCTTGTATTCCAGCCTGTGCAGCCCTTATCTGCATCACCATCACTTTCTCCTTCAACCTTTTCTGCTTCAACTCAATTTCGTCACTACAGTATTTCGCATACTGTAATACTTCATCAATCGGTTTAGCTTGCCAACAAATCAAATGATTTTTAATCATTTGGCTGACCTCCGGTCTCAGCCCTTCGACGAATCTGAACACAAGATGGTTCATGTCCTTCGGTTCAATTGTTTCAGTACCACTGTAATGTTTGAATGCTTTCAACAACCTTTCATAATACGCATGTATTGACACTTTAACCTCTTGAGAGGTCCGGTCGATTTTCTGCCAATCAGTCACCTTCGGCGACACCTTTTGTTTCAAAAACTCAATTACTTTATGATAATATTTCATCACCTCTTCAGAAGGTGCTCCAGTCACTTTATCCCTTGCCGGTTCCTTTGTGGGCCAATCTACCCCTCTCTTGCACTCAAGCCACAAGTCTGGCGGAACAATAATCTCAAACAATGTATTTAAATCTTCACAGAGACATTTTGCAAGCTTCACAAATCTATCTGTCTGTTGATACCACTCGATCAGTTTTTCCCTTAACCTAGGATAGTCATTCGTAAAAGACAAAATGTCTCCCCTGGACCAAGGCACATGCACCAAAACACCACCAGCTGTTTCTCTCATAGGTAGGATTTTTACCGTATCTAAATTAGGTGTGACTGTTGTTTCATTAGATCTCGAACTATCTCTTTTCCTCTTATCTCTTTTCTTCATCCATCGGCCTTCCCATTTCTCTAGTGCTCCCCAAATTTGTGCGCTTTGCAGCAACTCTTTCAAATGTGTCTTCATGCCTGCGGATCTCATGTGTTCGAAATCTTTAGTGTCAAAATCTAACCTATAACTTTGTTTCAAATGTTTCGTGTTTCCAATGTCGATATTGTATTTGTCTGCCAAATTTGTTAATTTCTGGTGTACTTTGCCTACCTCTTTGGTAATTTTAGGGCATAAGTATCTTAATTCTGCCTCAGTGTAAGACTCCAACCTATTTACTCCCATTGTTCCATCCACCAATTCAGCAGCTTCTGCTCCTAGTCGTACTAGATTTAGGTATTCATCTTGTTTTTCTTTTTCAGGTTCGATTGTAATCGCTGTAGTCTTTTGTGATGTGCAAGTTTTCTCTAACCACTCATTTAACTGTTGTACTGTAAAACCCTGCAGTGAAATGTTCCCTGCATGTATCATTGGAGTGTATGAGGTATTTGTACTCATAGTTTGGGGAGTCAGGACTCCCAACCCTGCTTGTCGCATTGCCTCAAGAGGTGCCCCTATTGGACTGAGGTCCATTAAGGGTCTTGATTGTTCGCAAACCTGTTCTCCCTGGGCCATTATTTGTGGAGTTCTAATAGGCCCTCCTCTTATCATTTCATGAGTCATAACTCCCTGTTCACACGTCCTTGTTTTCTCCTGTGCATATAACGGCACCGGGGGACCAACCGTAATGGGTAGTGATATAGCGGCAGGTGTCTGGCCTGCTCCCAAACTTCTTGGAGCTTCAACACCATAAGTCTGCTCTAATAATCCTGGTGCAGGTTCTTTCAAAGGGCCCGCTACTGGGTTGTACCCAGGTATCAGTTGTGGCGGTTGTGACACTAACTGTGGAGTTGACTCGATCTGTATTAACCTTGGCTTTGTATATATCGGGTCTGGCGGCACCACCAAGTTTGTAGTAGTCTCGAGTACTGGAACATCGGGATAAATTCTTTTTATCTGTGGTGGAGGCTGTAACTGTATCGGCGAGTCTGGTGCAGTGGGTACACTGACACCATTCTGTATCAAAGCTGTATCGCTAGTCTGCACTGTATCAGTAACACCCTTCTCCTTCGTCTGGTTCCCAGGATCCAAGCTAGTACTTGGAGCACTGTCGTTCACCGCGTATGGTGGCGGACGATCATGTAACAATCTATCCATAAACGCCTCATCATCTGAATCATCCTCCTCTTCCCAGGATCTTTTATTCTCTTTGTGTTTGCCTAATTCTTTGTCAGTTTTGCAGGAAGCTTTCTTTCCCTGTGTCTCCTCTCCCTGGGTTATTGCCGGAAACAGCTTCAACCCATCCACTATTCCTCGTCTCCACATTTTGTTCTCATTATCCCACCTGGCCTCTGCATAGGATTTTTCTGCCCTTGTCAATCTTCTGTGAAATCTTTCTTGTCTATGTTTAAGAGCCATCAGGTCCCAAATTGCCAAAGCCTCATATTGTGCTGGTCGAGGAGGTGGTTTCTGCGTACTTAACATCCACCTCAGATTTTCTAACACCTTTTGATTGAACGTTCCATGTTCCGGAAACGCTAGACACCCCTCTTTCTCAGTTAATTTGCGCCATTGTTTTATCCATAAACATGGTGCAACACCCTTTTCCTCCATAACCGTGTAAGCTGGTGTACCCTCAGGTGGTGTAGGTTCCCCATCAGTTGCAACAATATACACATCTCCTTTCAAAGCGCTTTTAAATGCCTTAACCAAATTCATTTTATTTGATATTTAATCAGAAAACGGCTTTGTTCCCAGGACACTCTTCACCTACCCTTTACTCAACCTATTGCCTCTCATGAACGGCAGCCAATCCGTGCGCGACCCCTCTCGGCATCTGACCTATCTCAGCGCGGCACCACTGACGTCACACTCACACACACTGCAGCTGACAAGGTCTTGCGGCTTGTCCACACCTCGCTAACTCCTTACAACTCATACAAACTAATGCAAATTATTGCTAGCACTTAAATGACAACACAAACGCGCATTTGTGAGGCAGCAGGAGGCGGAAACCAATCAAGCTAGGGCAGGAGCCCTTTAAACTTTCCTGAGTGCTCCCGCTGCTCGGGACGCGCATTTGTGAGGCAGCAGGAGGCGGAAACCAATCAAGCTAGGGCAGGAGCCCTTTAAACTTTCCTGAGCGCTCCCGCTGCTCGGGACGCGCATTTGTGAGGCAGCAGGAGGCGGAAACCAATCAAGCTAGGGCAGGAGCCCTTTAAACTTTCCTGAGCGCTCCCGCTGCTCGGGAAGCACATTTGTGAGGCAGCAGGAGGTGGAAACCAATCAAGCTAGGGCAGGAGCCCTTTAAACTTTCCTGAGCGCTCCCGCTGCGCGGGACGCGCGCGGGCGGCGCCCGGGCGAAGCCTGGGCCAAGGGCGGGCCCGTCCTGCGCCGTCCTGCGCCGTCCAGCCGTCATCGACCGAAAGAGGCTGGGCTGGGCCACCCCTCTTTCGCTTATAGTAAGGCGTTGCCAGTTTAGGAGCTGTAGCGGTGTACGGAAGTGCGGGGCTGCTGCGGTTGTGAGCATTTTCTGCTGACATTTGATCTTGGACTCTGCTTGGCCGGCCGATTACTCGACGAAGATAATGAAATCCTACAACGGTGACTCGTACATTTTTTAAATACTCAAAGAAGTATCCGTGACATTTTGGCTTCCTGGACTTGTTTGAAGCCGCCCGTTAGATAACAAGTGTCTGCTGGCCCCGTGCGGTTTTGAAATTGCGGAGCTCTGATAACCAAGGTGCACCTGGATATGTACATATCAGCCATACGAGATACAATTGTATTATCGAAATGGTGCGTCTCTGGGAACAGTGCTCTGTGAACGGCAGCTCTTGACGGCCGTAGGAAGCAAAGATCGTCTAAACTTTGTAGGCCGTAGGAAGTGAAGAACGACAAATCTTTGTATCCATTTTTCTTTCAATATCTTTTCACCTTTTTGAACCTGATCCTTGCCTGGGATCGGGTGGGATTTTGAGGTGTTGGCTGCTGGTGGGTGGCCCCACAAGAGTTTCTGTGGACGCAGTGCTGATCAGGTTTGAGCGCGTATGTTTGGAAGTAAGTTTTGGAGATAAAAATACGATAACATCTTGAGTGTAATACGCCACAAAGAAGTTGTGATCAGTGCCGATACTTGGATATTATTGATTGTTGGCGCTTTTCAGTTGACTGTTTCAGGGGACACCAACACCTGAGTACATCTGCAGATGGTGATTGGTTCTGAGAGCCTTCACTAAAGGTGTTATACAGGCACCGGAGACAACCAGCCGCGCACCCCTGCAGGGTACAGGGGTAGGCTGCCTGCCAAAACACGCTGGGAGGACCATAATACCCAGAATCCTCTGGGTTTCCTGTGCGCCAAGTGGCGCGAAAGTGCTGTTACGCCCCCCGGGCCCGGGCCCTTAAATTGCAACAAGGTACACCGCACCGCGGGGCGCGCGCGGGCGGCGCCGGGCAAAGGGCGGGCCCTCTGTGGCCCTTTGAGGCCTGAAGAGGCTGGACTGGGCACGGGACTCTGCCTAAACTGTAAATTAGCTATAAAATTAGCTGTATTACATCTTGATTACGCGGTTTTGTGTTTTGTATTGCTGAATTATAGCTGGTGGTACTTACTGCAACCAACCTATGATGGCTAACTGTAATAACTCCGCCAAAAATCTAGGGGCTACTATGCTTGATAACTACCTGGTTAAGGTGGTTAAAAAGATTAATAGCGATCGCAGAGTCTCCCTAGGGAAAGGAGGTTCCCCCGTTCAGACACACCCTAGTTCCTCCCCACATATAGTGTCTACTTTTGAGGATCTGGGCGTCAACACTGACAAGGATATGATACTAACTGAGGCACAGATACATTCTAATCCCTTAGACTCAACGGATATAATTGGCGAGAGCCCATTTAGCCCCGTGGTTATGGCAGTGACTCCCCCCCAACCAGCAAGAGCAGTTAGGGCTTGCAGAAAGTCGTTGGGCAAAAGAGGAGTGGGGAAGGTCAGCAATTCTCGAAAACTTCTCGAAGCAAAAACCCATACTATTAAAACAAAAGGATTAGACGGGGATCTGATAAGCCAGTGGGTTGCTGTCATAACAGGCAGTATATAGAAAATATACTGGCAACAGTAGAGGATAAGTTAGCGACAAAAATGGCTGAAATTTTTAGCACATTATTGCTGAAAATTGAAGTACTTACCCAAGAGGTTCATAGTCTGAGGGTACAAGCAACATCGACACCAGCAGATGTACGAACGGTACCTCTAGATTTACCATCTGGAAACTGTGTTGAGCAGGCAATACTCGCGGGCAGCAGTTTAAGACATAAAGCCCCATGTAACGAAACAAGTTTGGAGGCGGAGCCCACTATACCTAGGGAACCCGAAGTGATTCGAGGGTCCCTAGAGGGTAGGCCTCAACCAACTCGAGTCCATAAGGAAGCAAGAGAGCACAACAATAATTATAATGTTAGGATTGATCTCCCACCGGAGGCCGCTCCATTTGTATGTATATTGTCAGGAGTCCCAGAACTTAGTTCAGGTAAAAAAGAAGGTTACAATGATTTAAAAAACAAAGTAGCCTTCTGGCTTACTAAGAATAGACCCCTCCCCCCTACCATTGATGGTAAAATCTTAAATGTGAGAAGGGTGGGTTGGCTTGGCCACATGATTAAAGATATCCCAGGTGATCTGGTAATAGTTAATTTTAGGAGTATTAATGTGGTCCCATTTTTGAGAGGCTGGTGCCCGCAACTTGCAGATGGACCAATAGTCACGTGGGAACTACTAGATTTTTATCCTACGGTGTATCCCGAGGTGAAGGTGCCTTCCCAGATTAATAAAAATGTCATTAACCCTCCCAGGGGTTGGTTCGCACCAGAAAGCATTGAACCCTTGATTACTGCCGGGAGATATGGGCCGTTATCCTGCCTAGATGAGAATGATTGACTCATTGGTAGAGAAGAATTAGTTAATTTAACTTTATTGAAATCCCCCCACATAAAAGATATAAGTTGGAAGGCTATTGCCACTGATCAAAGTAATAATCCTGACACTACCCCTGTTGGTACGTTGTCTGCATTACCCAATTTTAGTACGGACTCACCCTCTGCTTTAGCTGAGCCTGTTGATAAGTTATCAAGGTATATATCCTGGAATATAGCCGGTCTGGAGTCCAGCCAGTGTACTCCTGATTGGAGGGACTTCATAGACCAGGGCGATATAATTGCATTCCAGGAAACATGGGCTACCACGCCGATATTTCGGGTGGGGTATCTGAACTTTAGCAAGCCAGCAATCAGAGGCCAGAAAGGGCGTCCTGTTGGAGGTCTTACAATTTGGGTCCGCCAAAGTGCGGGTGTAAGAGTTGAAGAAGTGACAATTGATAGTCCAGAAATAATTGCCTTAAAGATAAAGTCCAACCTAGGTACAAACATCCTGTTGGTTAATATTTATGTCAGGGGCCTCCAGGGAGGAAGGGTTTCTCCGACCCTCCTCCTGTTGGATGACATTCTATCAGGAACAACGATCGATGGCCACAAGATTGTGATGGGGGATTTTAATACCTGTTTTGAGCCTTTGGGTATTGAGGACGGCCCGCTCACCGAGGATGAGGATTTATCCTGGGGTATTCCCCAACTCGAGATACCTCCAATTGCTAAGTGGTCGAGCTCAGCCACCTATATCAAGGGGTTATGCCTGGATATGGGTCTAAGAGCTGTTAACGGAAGGGTCAAGTCAGATAGGAAGGGCAGGCATACGTTCAACAACGGCAGACACAGTAGTCGTATCAACTATATTTTGGTTGACGTGAGGCAGTGGTTTGCAGTTGTTGATATGCTAGTTACGGAACGCCCAGAGAGCGATCATGACCCGCTGGTTTTGACCTTAAGGGATTCCAGCTTTCAGAGGTCTGAGGGCAGTGGTCCTAATATAACAGAAAAAGAGGTCATTGTGAGCAATGATACGCGCAGGGTACGCTGGCCCAAAATAGCTGTGGACGCTGGGGCCCGCAGGGCGATAAGAACCTTAGTGTCTAGTTCTGTGGAGCTTTTAAACAATTGTGGCTCACAGGACGTGATTAACAGCGAACTTACACGTACCCATTCTGACTTGTTTCAGGAACTTAAAAAGTTGTTCATCAAACTTATCCCTAAACAACCTAGGACCAAGAAATACTCATCCACTACCTGGTTTGATAAAGAGTGTAGCAAGACAAAAAGAGTTCTCTTTGAGGCTATTAAAAACAAAAATCATAGCCAGATTAGATCTTGTAGAAAACTCTATAATGAGGCAAAACGTAAAGCAAAACAAAAGTGGGACGAGGAACGCTGGCTTATGCTGTCACAAGCCTTTGGTAAACGCAATATGCAACAGTTTTGGTACCTCATAAAATGGGGTATCTCGCAGGACGCCCACTATAGTCCAGCATCTGTCTCTAATCATCAGTGGGTAAAAAATTTTGAGGATCAGTTTAAGTGTCATACAGTAGAAGTGACTATACCCTACTGTCTTGAGCCCGTCGAGTCGTTAATATTCTCAGTTACTGAAGTTATCAATTGCCTGCAAAACATTCCCAAAGGGAGGGCCCCTGGCCCAGATGGTATTCCAGCTGACATTTTTTTGGTAGACCAGGACCTGTGGGTACCTTATATACTCCACCTGGTGAATGCAGTTGCAGCAGGCGCTAAAATTCCTGACTCATGGTATGGGGCAGAAATCCTCCCTATATACAAGAAAGGCGATCGCTCAGTACCCTCAAATTACCGGCCTATCAGCCTTATTGATGCGATCCAAAAAATCATAGCGCGCCTCATTTTAGGGAGGATACAGGAATGGATAACAGACTCAGATATTTTGACTCCGTTGCAGGCGGGTTTTAGACCTCATGTAAGCACTCTTGATCAAGCCTTTCGTTTTGTCCTTTTATATTGGAAAACAGTTTTTTTGGGTAAGGGCAAGTTGTATGCAGCTTTTGTGGATCTAAGATCTGCATTCGACTTGGTCCCTAGGACTAAATTATGGGATTGTATACTGGAACAGGGAATGCCCAGGGCTCTAGTGCGACTCTTAATGAATCTTCATGCATACACTTATGCCCAAGTCCGCTGGGGTAAGCCTGGCGAGGTTACGGACAGGTTCCACGTTTTGAAAGGTGTTAGACAAGGATGTGTCCTGGCTCCCACTTTGTTTTCCCTGTTTATTAACGGGGTTACCAAATATTTTGCAACACATCCCACAGATGCTCCCCAGATAGCGGGAATGAAAGTACCATTGCTCATGTTCGCGGATGATACCTTGTTATTATCAAAGACAAGGCAAGGGCTTCAGCAGGCCCTACTCAGATTTGAGTTATTTTGTGACGAGCATGAGCTTGAAGTAAATGTTTCTAAAACAAAATTCATGGTACTAAGAGGTCGAACACAAACTGTGGCAAGGGTTAAAATGGGTGGTGCTATTCTTTAGCAAACTAATGTATTTACATATCTGGGTGTGCATTTTAGTGATAATTTTAGTTGGAAACCCCAGATTGATATTCAAGCACTTAAACATGTTCAATTGGGCAGTGCCCTTCTTAAGGAATATAAAAGATCATTTACCCGCCCGATGTCCCCACTTATGGAAATTTATGGGTCAAAAATTCTTCCCTCAGTCTTGTATGGGGCAGAGCTTTGGGGTTATAGCAATCTGGACCGACTGATGCTGGCCCAAAACAGATTTACAAGAGGGGCGGTTGGTCTTCCGAGGTCATCCCCACGCATCCCGCTCCTTTATGACCTTGGGCTCCAACCGGTGGAAGATCAAGCCAGATTTCGGCCCTTGGCCTTCTGGCGGAGGTTGTGGTCTACCCCAGAGCTGTTATTATATGCGAAAGCATGTCTCGAGGTAAGGGACACCCTAGGATCCGATACGATTGGTTGGTTTAAGGGTGTTACAATCACCCTTTGTGCCATGGGTCTAGGTGCCCTTTGGCACAACCCAAACTCAGCTACTTTTCCCTCAAAAAAAGAGCTGAAACAACTATATTGGGAATTGGTGGTAGGCATAAGACACTCATCCCTTATAGGTAGTTCCCTTACAACAACATTTGTACACGTGAAAGATGTCTCTGCAATTGAAATGTATTGGGACGTTATTACAAAACCTATGGACCGCAAATTATATCACCAAGTTAGAGTGGGCTCAATACCATTAAGGTGTTTAACCTCAACCTGGGGCATTGGAGGCCCAGATAAATGCCCATTGTGTACTGTAATGCGGGAAAATGTGAGCCATTTGTTCTTTGTCTGTCCATTATATGCTGCCCCAAGGAAGAAGTGGTTGGTACCCCTATGCAAAAGTCTGGGCACACATTCGGCCGAGACTGCTTGTAGGATCCTTAAAACTGATCTTTCACCTACTATAGCAATAGGGGTGGCCAAATTCCTGGGGTGGGCATGGATAATTCGTTCTGAACTACTAAAACAGTTACTTGTTTTAGATAAGTAAAATATCTTGAACATTAGTACTGAGTTTTTAAAGTAATGTACTTCCTTTTTTAATATGTTAAAATATTTAACAAATGAAGCATTAGTAGCTTTTATGAAATATTTTATTTATTGTTTTAATCGTTAGCACTGTTAATTTTATAAGTATTATGACGTGTAGCATGTCTTTTATGATGAAATATCAAATAAAGACTTCATTGACTTGTCTTGACAACACAAATCTGCCGGTTTACTACAGGAAAGGTAACACATTTGCTTCAGAACTTTACAGAGATTTCACTTGAAGCCTCGGCTGCTACTCTCTCCTTCTCAGTTCCCTCATACGCAAGCAGAATTCGACCTGCAAATCCTACTCTCGACTTGTCAATGACTCCTTCTAGTGCACTTTAGAACTTGTCAAATCTCCATCGAAGGTTACACACATGCATCATAACTCGAAACTCGACTTGTCAACCACGCCCGATTGACCTACTAAACCGCACAGATTACGACATAAACCATTTTAACATCATACTCCGGAGTCTTAGACCTCAATAGGTCCGTATATAACAACCAACCACGTGGATAATTTTGAGCAACAAGCGCTGCATTCACATGAAGTACGCCGACTTCCCTACTCTCATACTGTGGAGTACGCCTACTCCTTCTAAACAACACTTAATTTGGCCTAATCACACTCAAATATTTAATAAGCGCAAAAGACCCTAACCACACATACTATGGCGCCGAGAACATTCCCAACTCATTTAGGCAGGCTCCCGAGATCCCGGGAAAGCCCATGGCGAATCTAGCAACTCATCATCTTTCCAAATTGCATTATCACAAGAAAACAAATTAAGCAATGAAACTCCGTCCTAGGGCCCCCAAGGGCCAAACCGTACTCTGCTACCAGAACTGTTAACGCGTCCGTCTATGTTAATCTATACACATTAGGACTCGTTTTAGGCCAATGAATCTTTGGACCCAGTGGTGAGACACCGTAGGATGAGATAACTAATCAGAACACCAAACAATATGGCAATAACATTGTCAATATTTAACACCAAAATATATCTCGCTTTAGGCATTAATAAACATGCGGCGCAATCATGACTTTTAGTCACGAATAACCACACCTTAATGAAGTTTTTTATGAGTTTTATGCCCTATTGATTACAATCTAGTAGCAAAGGCATCAATCTCAAAGTCAAGAAGCATATAAGCACAATTACAAGATAACAGCCACAGTAAGCTTTCAATAGTGCAGAAATCAGAAGCATAGATAATCAGATGAGTATAACCAGATCACAATACATTGAATGTTCTAAGATACAAGTTCAGCATAGCATCATGTCAGTCACGTCAGTTTGTCAGTCACAATGAATACCTCGTCTAACCTCTAATTAGCATTAGCATGTTGGGCGTCATGCAAAACAATTTTGAACACCAATTTGGAAACATCTAACTAAGGTCTCTAATCAAAAACATACAGCAGTTGGTACCTAGAAAGAAAAGGCAAATAAAGAATTTTTCATTAGCAACATATAATTGCCCTCCTCTGATTAGGTCAGCATTCAGGATTAGTCTTCGTCTTCAGGACATCAGTTAGATCGCCGTCAGTCTATCTAAGTTTGAAAGACAAAGACACTCTTCTCATAAGGAGAAAAGTGTAGGGGCAGTCTAATGGGCAAAGATGGTTTTCTCTAAGTCTCAGGTCACCACATAGAGTGACAGAGTTTCGAGATGCAATCAATATCATTCCCTACCTAATGCGCTCTATTTCCTGTGTCATGGGTTTTTATCCCTTTTTCGTAATACATTCCCCCAAAATTCTATTGGTCAGTCAATACACCCTACCATTGTCAACCTATCAAATTATACATTAGGTAATGCATTTTGTCATTTCATGATAATTCCCTAATTCCTAATTGGTCTTCATAATTGACGTTTTTCGTAGGTGGCACATCCGGGGTTACTTCATCGTCTTTGGCACTCGTCAGGTCAAAAGTTCTCTTCTTCTCGCTTCATTGTCCTTGGAAGTGTCCAATAATGTTTCAAAGCGCATAATTCTATATGAAAGCTACTAGCATGCGGATGGGAGAGTTGGGTGATGTTGCAAACTAATAAAGGAAAAGAACAATCGCTGGGTCATGGTCTTTTGCAAGTCAGCACACTGGAGAAACAGAAAAATATGCTTTAATATGAGAGTTACACAGCTAGTTCTCGACTCACGCTAACTTAGGATATATGGTTCCAATGAATGCAGTTTTATACGTGTTAATGTGCTCAGTTAGGCAAACTATAAACGATTATTTCTTACAATCGACATTAGTTTATACATATGAACAATTCTCCATATTTATGAATACGCCTCAATGAATATTTTATTAATACAGCATTGTTAGACATAAGCATTTCACGTCTATAATATGTAATATTTAAACTACGCTCTCTCAAAGTGATAAGAGAAATGTGGGGTAGAAGAGATTTAGATTAGATGTACAGAGAGATAGGTGATATATAGGGTTATATAAAGATCGAGAGGTACAACAAGTAAAGTAGAGGGTCAGTTGAAATAGCAAAGGATGCACAGAGAGACATGAGAGTGAAAGTAATGAAAGAGAAAAAAAGAGACAGTAGAGAAAGAAAGTTGGTGTGAAAAGAGTGATAACACGCCCCAATCTAGATAATGTATTCACTGTGGGACTCGTTTTAGGCCGATGAATATTTTGACCCTGATTGAAGACACTTTAGGGCGAGATTACTAATCAACATGGCAATCAACAGATCAATAACCCTATCAATAATCACAATAGCAAAATTAATCAGATTAATCAATGGCATCATTAAGACTCAGAAACCACCATGACCTTTCAGTCATGAATATTCACACCAGTTTAGTATAATTTTGTGATGTTTATTCCCTATTGATTACACTCTACTAGCAAGTTTTTTAGTCTCATAACCATAAAGCA
This sequence comes from Pleurodeles waltl, assembly GCF_031143425.1. NCBI lineage: Eukaryota > Metazoa > Chordata > Amphibia > Caudata > Salamandridae > Pleurodeles > Pleurodeles waltl. The sequence goes on from NC_090447.1 coordinate 184,132,764, forward strand.
CATCAATACTGTTATAATATGGCAACTCGAATAAGATTTCATCAAAGCAAAGATCATAAACATTAGAACATAGCACAACGTCAACATGGGTTAACTTTAGCAGAGTTTCATTAGCGCGTTGTTCAACAGAGCATAGATTCAGTCATTTGTCTATTTGCGTCCGTTTAGTGAATTCCTTAACTAACCTTGAATCAGCATTAGCATGTTGGGCTTCATGCAAAACAATGTAGCAACATAAATTTAGAAAACATCTAACTATGGTCTCTACCAAAAGATAGCAGTTGGTACCTAGAAAGGAAAGGCAAACAGACAATTACAATTTCATCATCATATAGTTACCCTCCGTAATGGGTCAGCATACAGAGTCAATCTTCGCCCTCAGGACATCAGTTCATTCGCCATCGGCCAGGAAACACAGCAAAGTTCATCAAGACGGGGTGAGAAGGGACACTTCCCTCATAAGGAGGAGAAGTATAGAACGGGCAAGATAAGGGTGAGGAAGGTTTGAAGAATCAAACAGCAAAGTCTTTAGGCAGAATAACAAAGTGGCTGGGTAATAGCAAGAATGGCTCTCAGTGGCACCTAATGGCTGATTTCTCCTTGTGTCAAGGGATTTTATCCTTTTCCTGTTGTACAGTCCCCTAATTTCCAATTGGGCAAGTTTTGGCGCACCATCATCTCCATCCAATAGTTTACTGCTCGTCCCATCAAAATTGTCACCTCATAGCAGTTCTCACGTAGTTTATTGGCTTGTGTGATTGACATCTCCATCGGTTAAAATGTCCGGTATGATTTCATGTTCTCGTGGTTCCTTCACAGACCCAGTCAGTAGTTCCATTGTCTATACCAGTTTAGGCGACCTTGTACCTGTTGCAAGTTTACACTGTTGCATTCAGCAAGAATGTCTCCTTGAGCAAGTCGAGTCTTCATGAGAATGAATCTACTACGGTTACACTCATTTTCTAGCCTCTGGAAAAATACGGTTAGATGTCCTTCAGCAAGTCAGCACACTGCACATTAGAAAAACACATTTAATATGAAACCGGGCAGCTAGGCCCGACTCATGCTAACTAAGGCCTAGTGAATTAATTAACAAAACCTTAACATATAACTCTTAATACTAGTACAATATCATACATTAGTGCATTAATCCTTCATTATTAGTCAATTTCATTAATCATCGTATACATTGGTGGCCACTCTCCATGGGCACATTTCTAACACATGTTTAGTAAAACACATTAATACATTTTCTATGAGGCATCATTATGCATTAGTTCGTAAACATTTCATGTTAATTTTGATTATAAAAACCACACTCTAACAAGAGTAAGGTAGTGAGAGTGGAGGTAGAGGCAAAAAGGATCAAATATAAGGGGATGGTAGGTGAGGTAGTATGTAGGTGAAATGTCTACCAGGGTCTCTCGTGCTAATTATGGTCACAGATAAGTGGGAGTCCATGCCTATCTGTCCTGTGAGTATTACTGTGTGTGTTGCAAACATGAGGGGGGGTGGGAATGTCATGTCTAAGATGATTGTAAGTCTTGTGGGTCTTGGGCTGTTGAAATGTTGTGCTTCACAACTATAGGTGGTTGTCACATGGTTTATGAGGATATGAGATTTTGGGAAACCACATAGATTGGTTGTTTTCTCTTAGGTAAGCCCCAATACCAGCTGTTGAAGTATTTTATATTGATACTGTCATTTCCTCCGAGCTTAACAGTATATATCCTACCAGGCATTCTGCACAAGCAAATTATTACAAATGATACTTGGTAAGGATGTGCAGGACAGGCTATCTATTTGAGGAAATAAATTATGTAATAAGTTTAGTATTTTTCTCTCAGGCCTTTTATGGCACTGCTTTTTGAGTAATATAGAATGTGTTATATCTCAAACGGAATTGAGTGGGTAGGGTTTCCTAAAAACGCTTGTGTGTAAGCTCTCTAAGGCCATAGGTGATAATGCAGCTAGCATCCTTAGGCACATGAACGTTTAAAAAGCAAAGTGGAAGTTCTATGCCAGGGGGATAGTGTTTACTACCCTAAGAAAAGAGAGTCAGGGTACCTCCTGGTATTCTGGCACACTGCCCCTTGCAGGAACCAAGGAATCAGGTCGACTCAATAATGGAATAGTGTCAAGGGAGTGAGAGCCATTATCTTGTTAAAACTACACAGTGACAGTATGTGTCAGGCCTATAAAAGAGAAAATGCTCAGGTCAAACTGGGAACAAGTTTCCAGTGACCCACAGAACCTACTGGCAAGAAACTAGCATATTAGTTGATATGAGTCACTGTTACTTGCTGACATCGTGGAAGGCGAAGTTCTGTTGTCTGTAATGCCAAATGTGGATGAATATGCCTCATGTGACGTGGGCCACCTACCACATTTGCGCATGGATAAATAGATCTGACTTATTTTGATGCTTTGCTTTTCAGTCTTACTCATTCTGCCAAAAAAAGCTGGGCATACAAAGATATTATTGACAATTTCACAGTTTTTCTTTTTTTTCATTCCAAATAAAATAAATGGTTTTGGGTGTGAAGTAGATAGAAGTAAGCAAACCTGCATGCTTCTGCTAAATTATTTGATTGTGCAGGTTTATTTAACCTTTTCGATTAGCCTGCCCATTATCCTGTGTTTGTTGGAAACAATGGCTTTCATATAATAAGTCTTGGTAATGTCGCAGGGTTCTGAGAAGCCAGGTTCTTTGAAAGGAATAATGTGTTTCTTATGGGCAGGCATGCAGTGCGCATACTTCAGCCAATTCCCGCCTTCTAAATCGCGTCTATAGGGATCCATTATTTGGGTCTAGTGCCAACAATGAAAACGGAAGATGCCAGGTTAAAAGCAAGGCACACACTGCACTCCATTGGTGAAGAGTGATGTTTGCTTCATTTCCCTTGATCAAGGAGGTGCAACACGCAAACAAGAAAAAGAGCAAAATTGTCAACAGCCGAAGCTAAAGTCCATTTAAGCATTTCTCCATCAAGCTTTGGCATTCATTAAAGGCGAACTTTAAATGGCATATGGTTATGAAAAACACAAATGCATGGCTATTAAATATTGAATTGTGAGGCTGCTGTGACCAGTGAATAATTTAGCACAATATGTATGCATGCCAGATGCTCTAGGGATTGGTGGTTTTTTCAAAGATCTCCACTGTTGACCTCCTATAAGACATCTGCTGCACTAGTTGTGATTTGTTAAAGTGCTGTAGGCTCTGTCTGTTGAGACCACTCACATTTTTGAACTAAAAGCGAATAATTCAATAGTATAAAAAGTTTCTGCTCTAATGCAAACTGGGCTTAATGACTTCACATCCACATTTCCCTAGGTATCATACTGGACGTTTATTTGAATAACCAGAAGGTTTTCGTCCATACCACTTCATTTTGATATATTTGGAAAGCTGGATTTTAGATACGTTTTGGTAAGACAATTGTCATGAAAAACATGCAGGTCTAATACATTTCATGCAAATTATATTTAATAAAAATAGGGGCTTTAATAGCAAACAGGCACCAAGTAAGCCCTACACCATACAGTGTTTACACTCATTGAGGTTGAAATGTACTACTAATTCTCAACCCATCATTGACACACGCTCTGAAGGCCCGATTTAGAGATGTAGAGTATTTTGCTTGTTTATTTTTCCATATTATAAAGATGGTTCATTCAAGTGCCAAATGAAGACTTACTGTAAAACACTCATTGATCCTTCCTACATTTTTAAATGTATTTCTTTGAGATGTTTTCAGCAACACTGCGTGTGCGGTTATATAACAACAATCATGAATATGTTGCCCTGGTACTCCAGGAATGATACACAATGTGAGATTGGGTTACTAAAACTGAGATATGGTACTGGAACAGTGATTTCCACTTGTGGCATATGTATTGGTTTTATTGTGCTTTGAGGTAAGTTATTTTCGTGTTGAGGGTAAAGAATTCTGGTCACAAAACATTGCCACTTAGGAGTCAAAGTCACAATTTGTATGGGATGCCGACAACAACCCCTTCCAAAGTGCGATTTTGTTTGCATTTCTAAACTCAGTTTAGGAGTTGGTAAAACCTTACGGATTCCTAAAAAGGGTTTGTTAAATTTCAAATAACTTTTTATCTGTCACAAACATTCAGATTTTTCAATTTGGGGTGTTTGGGACCTCAAAAATGTTTTGCACATCTGGCTCTTTGGGCTTGATTTAGAACTCGGCAGACGGGTTATTCTGTCCTAGCAGTGATGGACATTCCGTCTGCTGAAATCTAAATCCCATTATGTCCTATGAGATTTAGTAGATGTTGACGGGTGGGATATCCGTCACTATTGTGATGGAGTAACCCATCCGCCAAGTTCTAAATCAGGCCCTAAGTCTGTTGGGTAAATGGAAACATTTACAATCTGTGTTAAGTGGTCATTGAGTCTCGCAGATTCACGTTCCAACTCACATAATTTTTCATGCACTCAAGCTCAATTTAGGAGCACCAAAACTTGGATTTACTGTCATATTTCACAGTGGCGCATTCTACTTTCTACTTTGGAATGTATTTGAGTATGGTGGGTCTTTAGAGCACTAAGAATAGGATAAGGTGTTGCAGAAGAGTTGATCTCAGGGTAGGCGGCCATGAAATTGCTAGGAACAACCATATAGTCCTTTTTTTTGTGAATATTTACAAACATTTTTGAAGGCTTTTGTTACATGAATTGCCTCAATATCTAGGCATACAGTTAAAGATAGTTCTACGCTTCTATTATGTCATTATGTATGAAATCCATGAAAATGATTAGAGAAAATCTATGATGTAGACCTTTCTGACGTTTTATTTTTAAATAATATTACAGAATTAATTCTTAGTTCTCTAGCAATGTGTTGGGTTGGAAATTGTAGCTTTTTAGAGGTTCCCTGAAGATAAGATAATGACACTGGGACAGTAATTCAAACAAGCATAGTAGACACCATTCGTTCATTGTCACGTTCCACGGCGATGCAAAGGTGCAGCTTGAGGCCATGTGCCCATTTTTAATACAATCATTCTGTCTACAGCTCAAACATGAACACCTTCATTCAAAGTTGAGGGGAAAGCCCAACTCATTTGGTAACCAGAGTTACACAGTGAATTGGGATTCCTCGATATGCCATATTAATGCAAGTAGTAAGACCTCAGGGTTTACCAAAAACCTCTACCAAGTATAAGTTGATGGAATATAGCCCAGTAAATGGTCCTGAACTCACAGAGGAAAACTTGTAATACAGGTATTTTTGGGTTGACATTTCTGCACAAGAGACCACTGTAGGAGTTAGAGACCACCCAACTCAGAAAAAAGAGAGTGGTAGCTGTCATTCTGTTTCAAAGCTATGCTATGTGCAGTTTCTCATAAGGCAAATGGCCAACTTCCTTGTCTATGCACCAAACCCCAACTGTTTATATGATGGTCACTGTTAAGCAACACCTCAGGCAGACTATGTAAGCATGATTCTTTATCAGATTGTGTTTTTTTTGCATGGCTTGGTGTTGCATTTGCCAGGTCAAAAGAACATTTTTCACCTAGCCGTATTGAATCTATGAGTGCATGAACTTTTGAATTTTTAAAAATGTTTGTGTGATCAGTGGCTGCACATGGGCAGCATTTATTATAACTCTTGTGAGAAGCAGTATAGCATGGCCCACACAGTATGTATTGCTAAAAAAGGTGCTGGAAAGAATAGCAGTTATTTTTCATGTTGTGTACATGTGGTGGTATATGCTTGCAACAATGGACTTGAAAATGTACATATATTTCAGCAAACCAAGACTGCAAATGAAAGTTTGTCAGTGCAGATTGTTTAACATCTGTGCACGCCATTAAGAAAGTCTTGCACATTTCCCAGTGCAATGCCCCCTTAAAACTTTGGCTTAAACTAAATTGAACATTCCTACAAGTAGATTATTTCATATTTTGCAAACTTTCAAGTTGTTCATTATTAGTTCATGTAGATGTTGAATGACAGCAAAATTCTGCTGCATTTGTCTTCTTTGTGATGCAGTCCCCTATCATATTCAACCTCTACATCGACCCACTTGGCACTCTACTCACAGATAACAGCATCAAGAAAAACAAACATGCACATGATATACAACTCTGCTTGAAAGTATCCTCTGCTTCGGACATCCAAAGTCGCAAGCACTGCCTGCATATCATCCAGACCTGGATGTCTACTGCCTACCTAAAGCTCAGCCCAGAAAAACGGAATTCCTGTTACTTGTCAAGAACAACAAACAAAGAACAGTATGTTCCTGGCTGAATTATATAAATCTTGATGGTTTGGAACTTCAGCTTTAACTGAATGCCTTGTCACTTGCTTTCACCATGGAGACCAATCTCACCCTGAAGGAACACATTTCCAAAAACACAGAAGATAGCCTGAAATGTAACTTTAATGTGTAAGATTATTTGAATCATTAGAAATACAGGGATAGAAAAGTTCACTAACTCTCCGAACAGTTAAAACAATATGATCTTTTTTCAATGCAATATTCAATAGGTATGTACTCTGCTTCATCAAGTTAAAACGGAACAATAGATTTTGAAATTTGACAATTCTGTACCAAGTAAAAAGACAAAAAATAAAAATGACATCAAGAATTATTAGGAGAAGTGTGAGTTTTCTAAAGCTGACTTGGAAGATTTTAGCAGTGGAACTTGATTACAATATGTTCTCAGTGTTTAGACAGGGTTTACCCCTTCTGTGATTGTATAAATCTATTGGAAAAAAAAATGTTTAATAAACATATATCTCTCTGACTTAACAACAGCACAGGAGATGCAGGATTTCTTCATTATTCTAAACACAGTCTCCATTCTTTGGTGGTAAAAGGATGGTTATACTATGATGACCTTAGTTCTATTATGGTGTTTAACATAAGGCACGTTTGGAATGTATTCCGTTTGCTTGATTTGTGTACTGACTCTCTAAAGTAATGTTGAGGGGACAGAGAATTATATGAGTCAATAATTAGGTTAGTATGTTGGAGTTTGGACGGCTCTGTAACATCTTCAACACATTTTATTGACAACTTGAATATAATTTTGAAGGATTATTCTTCCAAATATTATGTACTTCAAGTTCATTGATTGCATCAGATAAGTACTTAGACCATGGGGAGCTATGATAGCTTCAAGAAACCCTGCTTTGCATTTATTACTACATGGCAGTATTTCAGTAAATCAGCTTTATGTGGTAAATTCTGCCTATGCAGGCCGAATTCCAGTTGTATTTGACCTCTGTGAGTACTGTCAGGTATATGAAATAGGTTCCTGATGGTTTTCAGTGTATCAGGTCCAATGTTGGACTGAACCTCCCCGAGGATATACCTGATGACCAAAGAAAAGAGTAAGTGAGAGCTGTACTATTGCCGCATTTAAAATCTTACTAGCTAATGGGTTGTGTGATTTAGCATTGGTTCTTCACAGTATAAATGTTAGGGTGGCACCTCTTTGCTTAAAGGTTGATAGATGATACTTCAGTGTGCATCAGTCTCTCAACCACATTCCCAGATAATTTTTATGCTTAGACATACCATGGAGAGGAGGGGTCCAAACTTCATGGTTTTTCAGTATTTTGTATATTGTTTTCAAAAATCATGTCCATTGATTTAGTTTTGATTTGGTATACCTCCAACGTATTATCTAGGTTGTAAACATGTAATTCATGTAATGCATTATTGAGGTCAATATAAGTTTAGGCTAAAATAACCATATTGTCAACATATTGAAGGATTTCTGAAAGCTGATGTGGTGGAAATTATTTTGCCATAAGAAGGGCTGAAAGTTTTCGGTTGAGTAGAGACTGCTAGTACGCACCCCTGTTTAATCTACTATTGGCGTGTATTTGTTTTGAGACACTAAGGGGCATATTTATAGGCCCCTAGCGCCAACTTGCGACACATTAACATAATTTATTTTGATGTTGATATGGCCCAACAAGGCCAAAATCCCTGCGCTGTATTTACAGGGTGGCGCAATGCATGCATTGCGCCACCCTGTAACCCTTTGCGCTACATTATGCCTGTGCCAGGCATAATGTATGCAAAGGGAGCGTTCCCCTGTTAGGGGAGCCAGTAAAATGGTGCAAGGAAATCTATGGGATTTCCTTGCGCCATTTATTACGGCACTTTTAATGCCTGCTTAAGAGCAGGCATTAAAAGGGGGCTTCCCTTCTTTAGAATGGACCCCTATGTACTCTGCTGGAGTAACGCCAACAGTTTGGTGCTACTCCTGCAGAGTACATCAATAGAGTCATTAAAAATGACTCTATTGCCCCCTACTCTGCACCATGGTGCACCGTAATTTAAATATGGCGCACACATGGTGGCAGTATGGGGGTGCTAAGGGGCGCAGAGAAGGTGGCGCTGCACTGAGTGCAGTGCCACTTTACATAAATCTGCCCCTAAAACCATTGCCAACCTTGATTTTAACCTAAGCATTTGAGTACAGGGAAATTATGGCCTTGAACAAGGGAGCCAGAAGGCCCCAGTCTCATAATGTTTTTCACAATATGTGATGGTTGACTATGTAGAAAGTGGCAGAGTTGTCAATATAACAAACAAAGAGAGTGACACCTTTCTGAGGAACCTCATGATGAGCCAGAATCGACAAAGCAGCAATAATGTTATCGGTCATGAAACAATTGGGTCTAAAACCTGCATGAAAAAAGGAATTATGTGATTTTCCTCAGACTATGTTTCTACTTCATTTATTAAAACTCTGGCATAAAATGTACTATCAATATCTACAAGTGTGATCAAGGGATATCAGGCTTGATTGGATTTATTGCCCTTTTTAAAAACAAACAGGGCATCGAAAACAAAGTGATGGATGAAATGCCTGAATTAATCTCAGACCCTGGCAATCGCTCGGCCTGCATCCCAGCCATCGTTCTTCGCCCACCATGCCACCTCTGATTGCACCCAGCTGTATGCACATCCGTCTTACTCTGCTCCAAAGGTAACATTTGCCATGAGGCCTTCTTCGGCCCACTTTAGTTCTCGATGATAGCTTTGTTTTACATTTGATATTTTACATGTTTTAGGTTGACATAGCTTATAACAATGACAGTTTACATATGTTATGCTTGAACAATATTATTCTAACAATACTCTGTACATGCTGCTTGTATTTAGCAAGCATTTCTCAACATGTAATCTGTATATTCTGTTCAAGGCTAGGAACATAGAAAACAATATTCTGATGCTTGGGTTGTCTGTTGGAGACAGCTCCTGAAACCTAGACATATCATCACATCAATGTTGCGCCTGTAATACAGTGTGGTTTTGATTATATAAATGGTGCACTGCCCTAAAGGGGGGTCAGAGGAGCTCTCTGGACATGATTGTCCTTGAAGGAATCCTGTATTTGATATGCAGCTCTGCTGACACTGATCTTCCATCTTTCAGAAAAGGATTGCCAATTCCACTCTAGACTGGCTCCCTGGCTCAGCTCTCCAGGTATGGGGGTTGCAGGCTACCCTCCTAGATCAGGCAGAGGGTTCAACTGCTATACTCTGACAGTGTAGGTAGTGATATATAAGAAGATATAGAGATGACATTTCCATGGTTAGATTATTCATTTTATTCACCATGTTGGTACTGCTGGATACAATGCTTTGTTTTGTCAGCCTAATAATCGTAGCTCATTCTCTCTATGCAAGAATACAGTTATTCTAAAAAATGTTTGAAAACCTTTATTCATATCTTTCTTGTGTTTACCCTGGAACACATGAATAAAACAATGAAAGCATGAGATCTGTTTCCACAACTTCCTTGGGTGTCAGAGTGTCATATTCGAGGTTGCCAAAATCATCTGTTACCCTGGGAAGGTTGAGGGTTCAGGTGATGATCCGTGAGCTAGCTAGGAGTTGGGCTTACATTTCCTGATGGTGTAGACAGACACCTTCCTCACGTCCTGAAGTTATGTCGTCCTAATGGCGATGCAAGTGGTGTTAGCGATTAATCATCCTCAGCATTATAGAAAGTACCTACATTTGCCTTTAGGTTGTTCAAGCTTGGACATTTGAAAGGATCCCGTTTTATAGTATTTTCTCTCTTGGAATTCCATTTATTAAAATGGCGAATGTTATTGATATTTCTGCCAGTTGCAGGCATGCAAGTACAGCACATTTCACATGATGTGGGCTACCTAACAGGGTGGAGATGTTACCTTTGTGGTTGAGGCTCATTAAGCTTATTAAAATGTAGTATTTTGCTCATCGGTCACTTTCCCTGTAGTAAATTTTAATACACAAACATTTCATAATACACTGAAGCTGCCTTACCAGGCCAATCCAGAGCTCATAATTATTTATAAATAGCGTTAGCATATCAGGAACATTAACATATGAGAAACATCAAAATTGGTTCCAAGGCACCGTACCACATGTATTACAAAGCATTATACTGGGGCTACACGGCTAGTCTTAACCAGCTGCACACCATATCCAAATATGCAGTAGTTCAAAGGTTTTTTTATGACAACTATACAGAATGTCTTTGATATCATGAGCATTAGGACCCTCACGGTCCTGAATGGACTTCAGACAGGAATTACATAATTTGGTGGTAGGTATTAAGGTGTGGTTATGAAAGTTATGATGCAATGCATGCAGGGTGCGAAAGTTTGTTGAAGAATAAAAACGTCTGTTATGGAGCTCTGTGGGTGGTGCATTCATTTGCATGCTTCCGGGCAGGGGAGGACGCTACAATTGGTGATGAGTAGGGTATACATGCCCTGGAGAAATAAAGCTACTCTCTATGAGAATTTGAAAAGGTGCAGGAAACTGCTTGTGCGTACTACATGCTTCCCAAATCGATGCAAAACAGTCTGCGGTTGGTGTAAGTGGGGTCAAAGCTCTACTCCAGCCCATACACAGCCATTGAAGAAGTTAAAGGCCTTGCAGAGGAGCATATTCGAAAAGCCTGCCATAACCCACTGGTAAGGCTGAAATAAGAGATACTGCACTGCACCATAACACAGAGCTATCATCAATACGAAGCAAATGCTGAAGACAGTGATGACCAGGAAAAAACCCAGAAACTTACTTACTGGCACAAGCGAATAAAGAGCTATATGACCGTGAAAATTGGACAAGACAAATAGGCCCAAGCAACGGAGTGTTGCATGAAGAGGTTGCTGATCCTGCTGTGTGAGGAAATGTTGACTGAACAGCATGTGCTCTCAATGGTGACAGAAGGGAGTACAAAGTACAACATGGTTACATTCCTGAAGCCACCACCTTTGTTTGATACAGAACATTGGTGCCAGGTGGGCTGCATGGATTGAAATGTTCAATGACTTCATAGATGCACTAGGAAAAGAAGACAATTAGAAAAACATTAAATATTTGAAAAACGTTGTTAAATATTTGAAAAACTTTGCCGGTGATGGAGTGAAAGAAGTGGTACAGAAATTCTCACAACGTGATGCAACATCATACCGAAAGATAAAAGTAGTGTAGGATGCCAAGTTCAATCCAATGCCGGATGTTGATCCCAGAGGTACATCTTCAACCAAGCATGACAATAAGTTGGTGAGATGATGGATGAATGTGTTGAGAGACCTGATGCACTTCTCAAGCACTGTAAGTTATGTAACTTTAATGATAAAGACATGCTCCTCAAAGTCATTGATGGCTGCCTTTTTAGATTCCTTCAAGCAGACGCATATTGGGTGAGCCACTCAGTTTAGAGAAAATGCTAATGGCTGCAAGGGCAGAAGAACAAGCAGATCAACAAGCTGCTGATATGAAATCAGGAACAGCGTGTAATGAATCCGTGTTGATCATGAAAAGCAGACAAAAGCATAAATAGATGCACAAAAGTTGACATCGCCGAAGAAGAAAAAGTTAAGCTTCCAATGTGGGTTTTTATTTCCCCATGAAGGTAAATGTTCAGCCATAAGACAGATATGAAAATGCTGTGGGAAAGAAATCCACTTCATAACTGTCTGTGGAGGGAAAATGCATCATAGTGAGAAGAGAAAATGCATACCACAAGGTTTCAGAAGCATTCTAGCCATGCCTACAAGGCCAAAAGGCAACATCAGTTACGACAAGAAGAAACCAAGCACAATTGATCATCATCAAATTCATCCTATAAAAGCTCTTCAAGGTCATTATCAAACACTAGCAAAGAAGATGGATGTGCGTTGATAATATCAACTAAGGAACAACATGCACATGTAGGATTAGCTGCTTGCAAAGAAGCTCAAAAGTGAAAAAAAAGAATTACCAAACAAAGCATCAAAAGTCATTTAGACACTCCCAAAAATTACATTAAAAGTGAATGGTCACTTCATAACCTTCATCATAGACAGTGGTGAGTTGAATAAAATCATGCCAGTAGAAAAGTTCAACAGCCTGTCTCTGGTACCACGCTTTGCTCTGATGAAGGTGTGCACATGGGCTGCTTCTAAACCATTACAGAGTCGAGGGTCATTTACAGCATCCTTGTGACATAAAACAGTGTCAGTGCAACTGCCAATTCTTGTCTTTCAGGGAACTCCATCTACTGCATGCCTACTTAGCTTTGCCACTGCTGCTGACATGAGACTGATCTCTCTCAACTACCACATCCATGCTCAGGCTGAGACTGAAAGACAGTTCTCATCATTGTTTCATGGCTTAGGAAGACTCAAGAAGATCAAAGTACAACTTCATATTAATGAGAACATTCGCCCTGTTGTCTAGTGGCACTGCAGAGTTGCTTTTCACTTACAAGAAGCCGTTGGGAAAGAAGTAGAAACACTGTTGAAGTATTACATCATTGAACTCTCCACCGGTCCTAACTGTGGGTTTTGCACTTAGTTGTGGAGCCAAAAAAGGACAGTGGTGGTGCATTGCGCATTTGTGTTGATTTGCACCTGGCCAACAAAGCAATTGAGAGAGAAAGACACCCTGGTCCCCACATAATGGGCATAAATATGCAGCTGAAAAGAGTCAAAGTCTTCTTCACTCTTGACCTGAACATAGGATATCATCAGCTCGAGCTGGAAGAGTACTGTAGGTGCATTACTAGTTTTTCTAATCATGTTGGATTGTTCAGATACAGAAGACTGAGTGACTTATTTACAAGCCCCATGGTTCAGGGCAGTGCAGCAAAAGACCTTGCTGCTCTGTCCTCCACCATAGGGAAAGGGCAGAAATGTGCTGTATCGAGAAGATATGGCATATTTCTGTCCTTTCCCCCTTTGCTGGCGCACAATGGGCTGCCGAGCACCTATGCAGGGACCTTTGCAACATGTTGCAAGGATGCCAATGTCTCAGACAGGATTGTTTCTGTGTAAGAAGGGAAACCTTCCCACACAAAAAGAATCCATGGAGGCTTTTTCTTCTTTCTATGTGTGCTACAGAATGCCCTAAGTCCTGGTTGGACTCTAGGAAGGAATCACATAATCTGATAGGTGGTGTCAAGGTGTGGTTATGAAAGTTATGACGCAATGCGTACTGAGCGAGAAAGTATGTTGAAGAATAAAGAATTCTGTTACAGAACTCTGTGTGTGGTGTATTACAGTGTTTTTCAACCTTTTTTGGGCAAAGGCACACTTGTTTCATGAAAAAAATCACGAGGCACACCACCATTAGAAAATGTTAAAAAATTTAACTCTGTGCCTATATTGACTATATATAAAGTAATTCTCTTGAATAGGAATCAAATAAACACAAAGAAAGTATTTTATAATTACTTTATTATGAAATAGTAAGTAAACAGAAATATGAAAAATTATAAAATACTTTATTCAGTGCGCAACCTGGGCCTGTTTGGCTGAACACAAAGCTGATATTCTGGCTGGAATCGAAGAAAGACACACACGTAGCTCTTCGTCAACGGCTCTCAGTCTCTCTCTGTATTTAGTTTTTATAGCAATCATGCTTGAAAAGCTCATCTCACACAGATATGTAGTGGAAAATGGGAGCAATGTCAAAATAGCTTTGTTTGCCAGAAGGGGGAACTCCTTGGCAGTATCCAACCAAAAACTGTCCAAAGGTAGATCAGCAAATCTTAGCTTGAAACCACGATTTTGTCTCAGTTCAGTTAGTTCCTCCTGCTCCTGTAAAGTCATGTCCTTTCCACCAACTGATACTGAGCTATAAGGGTCCCTAACCCAGTCAAGGCATTCAGTGGAGACTGAAGAGAAATAAAATGACAACTTCTCCTCGAGAGTTTTTAAATGTTTAACTATTATCTCACACAGTGCAGCAGTGTGAACACCTTGCCATTGCTTGGTGAGTGTGAACATTTCAAGATTGCCACTTTCCACGTGTTGATGCCAGAGTTGCACCTTTGAACGGAATCCATTTATTTTATCTGTACTTGTAAGCAGGTTTTCATTTCGGCCTTGCATTCGTGTGTTCAGTTCATTCAGATGATGAAATATATCTGCCAGGTATGCCAGCCTTGCACACCACTCATCACTTGCAAGCAGCTTTGCGTAATCTGACCTCTCATTTGTCAGAAACACTTTAAGTTCCTCCCGCAGCTCATACACACGAACCAAGACCTTGCCACGCGACAACCACCGGACCTCCGTATGAAACAGCAAGGTTTTATGCTTCGCTCCCATCTCCTCACACAAAGCTGCAAATATGCGAGTTTTCATGGGTCGTGACTTTACAAAGTTTACCATGCGCACAACATCATCCAACACATGAACTAGGTCTGCTGGTAAAGTCTTGGCTACGAGGGCCTCACGGTGTAAAAAACAATGCGTAACAATAACATCTGGATTTCTTTCCTTCACTCTGCTTACAAAGCCTTTGGTGCGCCCGACCATGGCTGCAGCTCCATCGGTGCAGACACTTGTGCAGTTTTCCCACTTAAGTCCTCCTTGTTCAAGGTATTCTGATGTGACCCGAAAAATTTCTTCTCCTGTAGTTTTTTCTGGCAATGCCTTGCAAAAAAAGAAGTTTTCTCTAATTGCATCACCATCAACAAAACGCACATTGGCCAAGAGTTGAGCATGTCCACTGATATCAGTAGACTCGTCAAGTTGCAATGCAAATTTCTCACTGATACGGATCTTTTCCAAAACCACACTTTCGATGTCTGCAGACATGTCATTAATACGTCTGGAAATTGTGTTGTCTGAGAGAGGGACTTTGGCTATTTCCTTAGCTGCTTCAGGTCCGAGCATCTCCTCTACAATAGCTTTGCAGGCGGGAAGTATTAATGTCTCTGCCACAGTGTGCGACTTTTTTGACTTGGCTATAAGTTCAGCAACTTGATAGCTAGCTTTAAGAGCTCTTTCATTTACCTTTGTGGTTTTTCTCATGAAAGTTGCCTCTTTCTCCGTGTTTTGACGCAGGCGAACAAAATAGTCCGCATTCTTGTTTTGAAGCGAAGGGTGTTTCGTTTGGAGATGGCGTTTAAGTTTGCTTGGGACCATAGCACTGTTAGCTAGCTTTTCACCACACACCACGCACAGTGGAGTTGGTTTGTTTGCATCTCCGGTGAAAGTAAATCCAAATGAAATATAGCTTTCGCTATATTGCCTTGTGCCAGAGAATTTGCTTGAGCTAACCATCTTTGCTTTCTTTTGATCCCCACTCGTACTTGGGCTCTCATCTGGCTCCAAATTTTGTTCAGAGTCCAGTTCTTTCCTTTTCAAAAACTTGTCCATCACTGCAGTATCTCACTGTCACTCAGTACTTACTGCGCTTGTCTCCTCCAGATAGCCGCTGTCCGTCACACTCAGCACTCTTCTGCGTATGTCTCCATCCAGATCCATCAGTCAGCGCTCTTCTGCTCATGTTTCCTCCAAATCCAGATCCATTGGCGCTCTTCTGCTCATCGGCGATGTCTCCTCCTGTCCTCCTCCTGTTAGTGTAACAGTGACACCGGAGCTATTTATAGTCCTTAACATCAGTGGTGGGATTCAAAAATTTTAGTAACCAGTTCCGACTAGACCACAGATATGTGTAACCTTCCATCACCTGTAATACCATTTCTTTCACAATGCACAATACAAAGGTGTGACAGGCTTGGGCACAGAGACACTAAAATGGTTGCTGAAAGGAGAACTTCCCCAGACAGGAGCATCGGCACAGACCCAAGCAGAGCATCCCATACAGAAACAGACTAGTAGTCAATCAATCAATCAAAGAATTTGTAAAGTGCGCTAGTGGGAAAAGCCCCAAGGGTTCTTGCCTCAGACAAAACCAGCAAAATAATGGCCACGACATACGACTTCGGCTGTTCCTCCTTGGTAAATGCTACAATGTCTGACTTCGGTTGGGTACACATATTTCCCTAAAACTTCACACATGCTTCGAAACCAGATTTACATGGGGGAAGTTATAGTAACATTCAGGGAGGTCAACAACTGGGCAGTGATTACATGGAACATTGAAGCTATTCTTCAACATAATGATTTCTTAATCATCTTTAAAACAATACTGCCTCAACCACAAGCAGGACCAGCTGTACCATTAGTTGCAGGGCTTATGAAGCATACAGTACACACATTCCTGTGTTCACAGTTGAGAAGAGACAAGAGATTAAATACAATGGGCCCACTTTAAGGCCTTTCTCTTAGGGCCCTGGGACAGTCAGAGATTAAAGGATATTACCCTTTGTGGCTCATGTCACTTACCACTGGTGTCACAGGATCACAGTACTGGTGCACTCCAAACTGGATAGCCAGAAAAATCAATCCCTGACCTCGTCGCGCTCTCCCTCTCCGCGTCTTTCGGCTCTGGCGCCTTTTCACCATCGCTGCCCCGGAATTCCTCAAGCGTTTCCCTGGAAACAGGGAAACGCGTCATCGACGCCCGGAGCGTTCCCATGGAGACATGGGAACGCGCAACTGACTTTCCTGGCGAGAAGCTGGTTGGCGCTGGCGCTGGCGTGGACGTGGTCGTAACGACCCGTTCACAATGTCCTACAGTCCGGCGCCCCCTCCCACGGCACACCAGGCAACCTCTCGCGGCACACTAGTGTGCCGCGGAACAGTGGTTGAAAAACACTGGTGTATTAATTTGCATGAGCCCGGGCTGGGGAGGACGCTACACTATACAATAATCTAGTTAGACTATATAAATGTTCAACACAGTTTGTCATGCATACAATAACAACTGCCCGAGCAAGGGCTGTTCAAGCTGTCCAGCCACAGTTAGCTGTGCCTGAAATTAGGCCTGTAACTATTAACGCTGTTATGAGCAGGCCCAAACTGCCAGGCTAAGTCCTCCCTGAACCAGAGCACTAGCAACCCAGGACCAGTTAATTTCACCCTTATTTGGGCTCAAAAACCAGGTATAGCTTAGTTCCAGAAACAGAGTGAGCATGGGACCATATCTGGACATAGCCATCACACTTAAGTCATCAAAATCAAAGTGATGGATGGAATGCTTGAATTAATCTTAGCCACTTGCCATCACTTGAGCCGCTTCCCAATCCATTGTTGTTTTTTCCTCACCGTGCCATTTCAGTTTCAACCCAACCACATGCAAATCAGTCTTGACCCTGCTCCAATTGGACCAATCCAGCACAAACTGGAACACAAGCAACCCAGGTCTGTTTTTGCCTTTATTAGTATTAATCATCCAGGTATAGCTTGGTTCCAGTGGCACAGTGAGCAGAAGGCCAACTTCTGGGCATACCCATCAGATTTAGGGCATCCAAAACAAAGTGATGGATGGGATGCTTGAATTAATCTTAGCCACTGGCAACTGTTCGGGCCGCAACACAGTCCATCATTTTCCACTGATGATGCTACCTCATTTTGGAACAAACTGTATGCAAATCAGTTTTGACCCTGCTCTAATGAAAACAACCCAGCCCAAACTGCTGGACAGGTCCTCCCTGAACTGGAACACAAGCAGCCCAGAACCAGTTTCAGCCAAATATAGCTTGGTCAAAACCGGTCCTGAGTATAGCTGCAAGACGCTTAGGCCCATATTTATACTTTTTCAGTGCTGCATTTGTGTCATTTTGTGATGCAAAAGCGGCACAAACTTGCAAAATAGAATTGTATTTTGTGAGTTAGCGCCGTTTTTGCATCAAAAAGCTGCGCAAATGCGGCACCAAAAAAGTATAAATATGGGCCTTAGTCCATAAAGTAACATTTATAAGAAATATTTGCCTTGGACAAGGACTAGTATTTTGGGATCCATCATTCTTTCTTTCTGTGATTTCTCTTTTTAAATATAAAATTGATAGTAATAGATGTACGAATGCGCTAAAAACCTGCTTATCTCATTATAGGGGGTTAATTAGGTTTCAAATATTGGACTCGGGCTGGATTTAACAATTGTTTAACATGTTTTTCTGGATCTGGTGTAAAAATAAAACTGTTGTGTCGTTAAAAAAAAGTGTCACATTAAAGGATTACAGTAATGCACTTTAAACGAGGACCTGGTCCACATCCCACACAAACGCACTGCATTATCGTGTTTTTAATGGAGATTTGAAAACAAAGTCATTCTTGGCTTTTAATCCCTTTATCCAGAACATCATTTTTACAGCAATTTTATTGGCGGTTGACTTGGAGACCGGCGGTGGGTTTAATCGAGTGGATAATTGAAAGGAGCAAAACAGGTTCCAGTTCCCAGTACCTCCACTTGCATTTCACTCACTGCATAAGATACTGGGGGACTTTTTCAGTAAGTGCTTCGGTGGGTAGGCTGCAAGTTCATAATTACAGGCTCTCGGTAACTTTCAGTATTATAATGTGATATCGCTGGTTTGAAACGAGGAATTTAACATTATATTTAATTTATATTGTATTGCATGTCTTTTACTGCTGAGATTACAATTGGTTTAGGATAATGGTGTCCCTGAAAGCCATTCTAGCACAGTGCACTTACATCCAAAGATGATTGTTATCAACGCATCACCGCCATGGGCACATTATTAGTATTTATGCAATTGTAAAAAAATATTTTAGAAAAATCCACACAATGGGCTTGCATAACTCTGAAGAGTTGCCTTTACAGATAAATCAATGAAAAAACAGCCTGACTGCCTCTTTAAAAAAAACTGTTTGAACTGAGACATCTATATTATTCCAGAGGTCACTATAGGGATGAAAACATTGTATGGTGTGGCAAGCTCTGCCACTTTGCTTAAGAGTGTCTCTGGCCAGACCTTTGTTTTTTCTGCCAGTGAATACCACTGTGTCTACACCCTCGTTTCACGTATTTGTCACTTCTTCACTTATCACCTCTGAGCATATTACACTTCCGAGCATATTACACTATGAATTATTGCATAACTGTAAATCATAAAGTTCTGTTCAGTATGTGGTGGCTAGGCAGTTCTTAATTTATTGAATGTGACTTTAGTTACAGATGCGTGTGTACTAAATGAGTCCTTAGTAAACCACTGAATCTACCCCGTGGGGTAAGACTTGCATGTACTGTACCACTTGATGATAGAAGATCTCCCGACATTCCTACTGTAAAGACCCTCCACCCCACCATGACTGAGGCCATTGCACCCCAAGTGTTTCTGGTATGCTCTCTGGGTATAATATTTTATACATGTGGGCTGGACTGTGAGAGCGTGTCCATGGTGGATGATGCTTAAATAGGCCACAGTCAGTACATACCTACAATTATTTCCTTCCCCATGTTGTCTTTCTCCTCTTGTGTTGTTGGAGTGTAATTTTATAATCAAAATTAACCTGAAATATTTGCAAATTGATGAGTAATGATGCCACATAGAAAATGTATTAATGTGCTTTTACTAAACGTGTGTTCGAAATGTGCCCACGGGGAGTGGCCACCAATATATACGATGATAAATTAAATTGACTAATAATTAATTATTAATGTACTAATGTATGATTCTGTATTAGCATTGAGAGTTATATGTTAAGGTTTTGCTAAATTAATCACTAGGTCTTAGTTAGCATGAGTTGGGGCCTAGCTGCCCGGTCTCATATTAAATGTGTTTTCCTAACGTGCAGTGTGCTGACTTGCTGAAGGACATATAGCCGTACTTTTCCAGAAGCTAGAAGATGTGTGTAACCGTAGTAAATTCTTTCTCATGAGACTCGGCTTGTTCAAGGAGACATTCTTGCTGAATGCAACAGTGTAAACTTGCAACAGGTACAAGGTCGCCTGAACTGGTAAAGACAATGGAACTACGGACTGGGACTGAGAGAGGACTGCGAGAACAAGAAGTTGTACCTGACATTCTACCCGTTGGAGACGTCAATTACAGGGGCCAATAAACTACGTGAGAACTGTTCTAAAAGTAAAATCCTAATAGGGTGATGAGCCGATTATTAGTTGGAGATAATGATGCACCAAAAGTTTACCCAATTGGAAATTAGGGGACTGTACAACAAGATTGATATAACCCTTTGACACAAGGAGAAATCAGCCATTATGTGCCATTCTTTGTGGTCACCTAGCCACTCTGTCACTCTGTCTTAAAGACTTTGCTGTTTGACTCTCCAAACCAACCTTACCTTTGTCCTGCCTGATTCATACTTACATTTCCTCCTTATGAGGGAAGTGTCCCTTATTACCTGCCTTGCTGAAATTTGCTGCGTTTCCTGGCTGATGGCGAATCAACTGATGTCCTGAGGACGAAGACTGACTCTGTATGCTGACCCATTACGGAGGGTAACTATATGATAAAGACATTGTAATTGTCTGTTTGCCTTTTCTTTCGAGGTAGCAACTGCTCTTTTGATTGAGACCATAGTTAGATGTTTTCAAAATTTGTGTTGCTAAATTGTTTTGCATGAAGCCCAACATGCTAATGATAATTCGAGGTTAGTTAAGGGGTTCACTGAACGGACGCAAATAGACAAATGACTGAATCTATGCTTTGTTGAATAATGCGCTAATGATACTCTGCTAAGATTAATCCATGTTGACATTGTGCTTTGTTCTAATGTTTATGATCTTTGCTTTGATGAACTCTTATTCGAGTTGTCATATTGTAACATTGCTGATGTGTTTTTTGGTATTGAGATTAATAAACCTGCCAGTAGAGTGTAACCAATAGGGAATAAATATCCTAAATCTTGCTAAATTCTGTGTGGTTATTCATGACTGAAAGGTCATGGTGTGCTTTGATTCTTATTGATGTAATTGATTAATGTGTTTGATTTGCTATTGTGAATATTGATGAGGTTATTGATCTATTGATTGACATGTTGATTAGTTATCTCGTCTTAAGGTGTCTTCAATCAGGGTCAAAAGATTCATCGGCCTAAAACGAGTCCCAGAGTAAGTAAATTACCTAGATTGGGACGCTTTATCAGTTCTGGTAGCAGAGGACGGTTTAGGCCCTTTGGGGCCCTAGACGAGGGACTATTGTTTTAGAATTGTTTTTGAAATAATGCAGCTTGGAAGTATGATGTGCCCCTAAGTCCCAAATGACTTTCCCGGAATCTCGGAGCTTGCTGAAGTGCGTTGGGTATGTTCTCGGCATTCTAGTGATAAGTATGTGTGACATAGAATTTGCACTTGCACAGCTTATGCATATCGCAGATGAATTGTGAAGTTTGTGAGAATTTAGGCCAGGTAATTTTTTAGTAGGAGTGGGCGTACTCCGCAGTATGAGAGTAGGGAAGTCGGCAAACTTCATGTGAGTGTGGCGCTGTGCTAAAAAATTGTCCACGTGGTTGTTGGTGATGTACGGACCCGCCGTGGTCTAAGACCCCGGAGTGTATTGCTAAGTGTATGAGACACTTGGTTTATGTTGTAATTTGCGCGGTTTAATAGGTCAATCTGGCGTGGTTGACAAGTCAAGTTTGAGTCAAAGTGTGTGAGTGAAAACCTTAGATGGAGATTTGGTAAGTTCTAAAGTGCACTAGGACGAACGATTGACAAGTCGAGAATGAAATTTGTGGGTCGAATTTTGCTTGCGAGTGCGGGATCTGAGAAGGAGAGAGTAGCGGCCGAGGCTTCAAGTGAAATCTCTGTAAAGTTCTGAAGCGATTGTGTTACCCTTCCTGTAGTAAACCGCCAAATTTGAGCTTTGTTGTTAAGGTGCTCGAAATATATTGCATTAGTTTTGTGTGGATCCTGAGTGAGGAAGACAAGCCGCAAGACTTTGTCAGCCGCAGTGTGTGTGAGTGTGACGTCATTGGAGCCGCGCTGGGATAGGTCAGCTAGTAAGAAGGGTCGCGCACGGATTGGCAGCTGTCCGTGAGAGGCAATTGGTTGAGAAGGTAGGCGAAGAGTGTTCTGGGGATTAAAGTCACTTCCTGATTAGATTCTAAACGAAATAAAAGACACAAAAATGAAGTTTTTCAAGGCTTTAAAGAGTGCCTTGAGGGGAGATGTGTACATTACAGTGAGTGTGGGGGAGCCTACACCGCCACAGGATACTCCGGCTTATGCCGTAATGGAGGAGAAGGGAGTAGCGCCATGTCTTTGGCTAAAGCAGTGGTGCAAATTAACAGAGAAAGATGGGTGTTTGGCGTTTCCAGAGAATGGAACCTTTAACATAAGGGTTCTAGAGAATTTACAGAAAGCGCTAAATGATCAAAGGCCGCCTCCGAGACCAGCTCAGTTTGAGGCGTTAGCGATTTGGGAATTAATGGCCATATGACAGAGGCAACAGAAATTCGAGAGGAGAATGAGAAAAGACTCTAGCGGAGGCTTGATGGGATAGTGAGGCCAGGATGTGGAGAAGGGAAATAATAGACGGAGTTAGGATGTTTCCGGCAATAACTCAAGAAGCCAAAACACAGGGACGAAAGCCCACTTGCAAAACAGACAAGGGCTCTAGCAAGCAAAAGGAGACTCAGAAGTCTTGGGTAGATGCAGATGATTCAGATGATGATGAGTTTCTCAATCAGTTGTTACATGATCGACCGCCGCCATATGCCATAAATGACAATAGACCAAGTACTAGTGCCGGTTCTGTAAGTTAGACACAGAATCAGGGGATCACGAATAAAGTACAGGCAAAAAATGTTACCACATCAGCTCCGATACAGAATGGTGCTAGTGTGTCCACTGTACCCGAGACGCAGATACAGTTGCAGCCACCACCAGTTCAGAGACTCTACCCTGATGTCCCAGTATTAGAGACGACTACGAATTTGATGGTGCCTCCTGATCCAGTATACAAGGGATCAAAATTAGTGCAGATTGAACCAACTCCACATTTGCTGCCCCAGCCGCAGCAACAGGTGGTTCCGAATTACACTTCGGTCACAGGACCGCAGTCGGTTAAGGCACCTGTAATGAATCAATCTATGGGAGTTAATGCTCCACCGGGATTGGGAAATGGACAGGCACCAGCTGCTATATCTTTGCCAATTACCGTTGGTCCACCAGTATCGCTGTATGCGAAGGCAAACCTAGTGTATGTGACCAAGGAGTAATGACTCAAGAGGTGAGAAGAGGAGGGTTCACAGGAAGCTCTCAAGGGACGACACCGGGAGAACAGACAGCGGAGAGGTCTAGATCCTTGTTGGACTTCAGTCCGATTGGGGTTCCTTTAGAGACAATGAGACAAGCAGGTTTGGGTCTACTGACTCCACAGGTACTGGGTGCAAATATGTCACAAACACCGATGGTGCAAACTGGAAATATCTTGTTACAAGGTTTGACTGTGCAACAACTGAATGAATGGTTAGACAAGCTTAACACTCCACAGACTACTCATGCGACAGCAGCGTGGTCAGAAAGAGAGGAATACCTGAATTGTGTGAGGTTGGGAGTGGAAGCAGCTGAGCTAGTTGAAGGGAGAATGGGAGTGAACAGATTGGAGTCATACACTAAAGCAGAATTAAAATATCTGTGCCCGAAAATAACCAAAGAAGTGAGTAAGGTGCACCAGAGGTTAGCGAATTAGGCAGACAAATATGGCATAGACCTAGACAATACTAAGCATCTGAAGAGGAGTTATAGGTTAGACTTCGAACCTAAAGATTTTGATCACATGAGATCTACTGGGATGAAGGCACACCTTTAAGAGATACTACAGAGTGCTCAAGTTTGGGGAGCATTAGAGAAGTGGGAAGGCAGATGGGCAAAGAAGAGAGATAAGAGGAAGAGTGACTGCTTGGACCAGCAGCAGGTGAAAGCTGTGCCAGATACGGGAACAATAAAGATGTTACCGATGAGAGAAACAGCTGGAGGGGTTCTAGTTCATGTACCATGGTCTAGATGAGACATTTTGTCATTCACAAATGACTACCCCGGGTTGTCCAGGACACTGGAAACGGGAATGTCCGATGATAGTGCAGGATGGTGTTGTTCAACAAAGCAATGATGTCGGTGCATTTCAAAATGTGAGGGGTCCAAGAATGAGGGGTCCAAATCCGAACTTTCAGAATAACATGGTTCAGATGCAGGGTCTCCAGCCCATGCAACAAATTCAAATGCCATGTGTACAACCAGTGCAGGTGCAACAAGTGCAACAGCAGATTCCCATGGTACCCAGACAGCAAATGCAGTTGCCTTTAGCTCCGATGGGGCAGCAACAGGTGATGCTTCCTCAACAGGTCACAGGTCAAACAATGAGTCAGAATAATGCAGTACAACAGTTCCCATTGTGTGGTGAGAATGCAATAAACGATGAATGGTCGGACGATTGTTCAGATAGTGAAGAGTGCAGGCTTGCAGCATCCTTAGAAGTAGACCAGAGGGGACCCTATGTGCAAGGGAAGGTTATGGGTCACAAGGTTTCATTCTTGGTTGATACGGGAGCTACACGCTCTACAGTCAGAAGTGGAGAGGTTCCGAAATTGCCTCTTTCAGGGCGCACTATAAAGGTGGTAGGAGTAGCAAATCACTCCTGGCTAATCCAATTACAGACCTGGTACAGGTTGAGATTGGTACCTTCCAGGGATTGCACAGATTTGTAGTCTGTGATTCAAGGCCTGTGTCCTTACTGGGAAGAGGCTTGCTGTGTAAAACGAGGTGTTCTATCACCTGTTCCAATGAAGGAATTGAGGTGCAGACAAATAGTGATGATGAAGGGGATGATGGTCAGATCTCAGAGCCAGAACCAGAGACCACAGATGAAGAGTACCCTTTGATAAGCTTCTTCCCGATGTTCACAGTGACCGATTTGCCAACAGAATTACAGGGAACAGTGACAGCGAAAGTGTGGGACTTGACAGGAAAGGAAGTGGGACTGATAAAAGGAGTAGAACCAATCAAAGTGAAAAAAATGCTGTGTTTCCCCAGGAACTGCAGTACCACATGGCACAAGATGTCCTTATACAGGTGACACAGATAATTGCAGACTTTGTGAAGCAGGGGGTCCTAAAAGAAGTGATGAGCAGTCCATGTAATTCACCAATAATGGGTCTGAGAAAGCCTTGTGGGAAAGTCCGAATTGTCCAGGATCTGAGGAAAATTAATGAGATAGTGGTAAAATGTTGCCCTAAAGTGCCAAACCCAGCCGTGATCATGTTTCAGGTTCCATGTGATGCAGAGTGGTTCACAGTCGTGGACTTGTCTCAAGCGTTCTTTTCGGTGCCTCTTCATGAGGATAGCTAATTTCTCTTTAGCTTCAAATTCTTGGACAAAGTTTACAGTTGGTGTCGAATTCCTCAAGGGTTCTCAGAATCGCCTTCCATCTTCAATCAGATATTGAAGAAGGATTTGGAATCATTAGAACTGCCTTTTAATTCGACTCTAGTGCAATACACTGATGACTTGTTGATTGCGTCCAAAATGAAAGACGACTGCAGGTATGATACTATCCCCTACTGAATCATTTGGGAAAGAATGGACATAAAGTGTCCCCAAAGAAGCTGCAGTACTGTCAGAAAGAAGGGAAGTACTTAGGCCATCTGATTGAGAAGGGGTCAAGGAGAACATCTAAAGAAAGAGTGACAGCCATACTACAGATGAATCCCCCAGCATCCAAAAGAGACGTTAGGATGTTTTTGGGAATGGTGGGCTACTGTCGCCAGTCGATTCCAAACTTCTCAATTATCTCTAAGCCATTGGTGAGGTTGACCATCAAGGAGGTTAAGGATGGCCCGGATACCCTAACTATGTCCGAGAAAGAGATGAGGGCATTCTTGGAGCTGAGAGAGTGTATGTGCAGGGCTCCAGCTTTAGGTATGCCTGACTACACAAAGCCTTTTGTCCTGTTTTGTCATGAACGTGATGCTTGTTCTTTATCTGTCCTGACACAGGTCAAACCGCCCAGTAGCATATTTTTCAGCTACTTTGGACCCAGTTGCAGCAACCTTACCGGGTTGTCTGTGTGCAGTTGCAGCAGTTGGTCAAAGCCTTACTCAATGCGAAGGCATAGTGATCGGACATCCCTTAACAGTAATGGTCCCACACTCAGTCGAGATACTACTCACCCGAACAAAGACGCAGCATATCACAAATGCCCACCTGACCAAATATGAGACGATTATATTGGGGTCGCCTAATGTGTCATTGAAACGCTGTACTGTGTTAAACCCGGCAACTTTGCTTCCTAATGAGAATACAGATGTTGATGATGCTGAGGAAGTAGAACATGATTGTCTTGAGGTAACGGAACTGTGCACCAAACTGAGACCTGACGTTAAAGATACTCAATTGGAAGAAAATGATTACATCATCTTTGTTGATGGTTCATGCCTGAGAGACTCGGTGGGAGTACTAAGAGCCGAATATGCTGTGCGTACAATCACTGGTATCCTAGAAGCATCTTGGCTCGAGAGAGTGTACTCTGCTCAAGTGGCTGAACTGGTTGCTCTTACTAAGGCATGCTATGTCGCTGACAAATTGAAAGTCACTATCTATACTGACAGCAGATACGGATTCGGGATTGTCCATGATTTTGGCCAGTTATGGTCACAGAGGGGTTTCATGACCTCTTCTGGTTCTCCAGTGAAAAATGGGGAATTAAGGAGTTGTTGCACATGATTCAGTTACCTCTTGAAATTGCTGTGGTGAAATGCAATGCTCATGTGAAATGACAAGACTTTGGGGGTCATTATGACCCTGGTGGAAGGCGGAGAAGCGGCGGTAAGACCGCCAGCAGGCTGGCGGTCTTTTTTTTTGTATTATGACCATGGCGGTTACCGCCATGGTCATCCGCCGGTTCTCCGTTCCGCCCGCCGGGCTGGAGACCTGGGTCTCCAGCCCGACGGCCGTCACTATACCGCCGGCGGTATTTTGACCCGGCTGACCGCCATGGATTTCATGCGGTTTGAAACCGCCATGAAATCCATGGCGGTAAGCACTATCAGTGCCAGGAAATTCCTTACCTGGCACTGATAGGGGTATCCCCCACCCCACCCCGACTCCCTCCCCTACACCCCCCACCACCCCTGCCACTCCCAAAGGTGGCAGGGTCCCCCTCCTTACCCCGACCCCCCAACATCACATAACTCACACACACATGACACGCACACAGGCACCACCAACACACACACGCACAAACACCGACATACATGCCAACATCCACACACACAGCACACCCACATTCAAACATACACGCACACATCCATACAGACATACATGCACTCATTCCCAAACATGCAACACCCCCGCAAGCATACACGCACTCACACACCCCCTCTACATACACAGACACACACCCCCATGCACGCACACAACACACAGCACCCCCCCCTCCCCTAACGGACGATCGACTTACCTGGTCCGTCGATCCTCCGGGAGGGGACGGGAGCCATGGGGGCTGCTCCGCCGACACCACACCGCCAACAGAACACCACCACGCCGAATCACAGGACGTGAGCAACATCCACTTCCCTGCCGCCCGCCAGTACGGCTGTTGGTGGCTCTCCGTCTGAAAAAGGACGGAGAGCAGCCAACAGTCATAATACGCCGAGCTGCAAACCGCCACCACTGGCGGTCTTCCGCACGGCGGTCCCTCGGCGGTCTTGGTTGATTGGTTCAATCCAAAATTCAGACAAGCTGCAGAAGTAATCTGTCACAGGTGCATCATCTGTCAGCAGATGAATGCGGGGAAAGGGACTGTGGTGAATTTGAGCCACATTGGGAGAGCAGGAGGTCCATTTAGCAGGATGCAGATGGATTTTATTGAGATGCCTGTGTGTGGAGGTCTGAGATACGTTCTGGTGATTGTGTGTATCTTTAGTCACTGGATTGAAGCTTACCCTACACGTAGGAATGACAGTTTCACAGTAGCGAAGTTGCTGCTTAGGGAATTGATACCACGTTTCGGGTTCCCGATCTCTTTAGAATAGGATAGAGGAAGTCACTTCAACAACGAGGTGGTTAAGCTCTTGTGTGCAGCATTGAATATTGAGCAGAAGTTGCATTGTAGCTACTGTCCTGAAGCCTCAGGATTGGTGGAACAGATGAATGGTACCTTGAAGTCGAGAATGGCAAAAATGTGCGCAGCTACAAATTTGAAATGGCCAGATGCATTGCCCTTAGTGCTGATGTCAATGAGAAATACACCCAACAAGAAAACAGGACTGTCTCCTCAGGAAATTCTTATGGGTCGAGCTATGAGACTGCCCGCAGTGCCTGCGAATGCTCTTGTGAATATCACGGATGATATGGTGTTGGACTACTGCAAGGGTCTGGCTGACGTGGTACGCTCTTTCTCTCACCAGGTGGAAGCAACCACACTGCCACTGATAAATGATCCAGGTCACAACCTGAAAGCTGGTGACTGGTTTGTTGTCAAGAAACGCGTGAGGAAGTCGTGTTTGGAGCCACGTTGGAAGGGGCCATATCAAGTGATACTGACGACTACTACGGCTGTGAAATGTGCGGGAATTCCAAACTGGTTCCATGCCAGTCACACAAAGAAGGTGACGTGTCCAACTGATGAGGAACTTGAATTGTCGAAAATAACAGCTACAGAAAAGGAAGTCCCAGGGCCGGAGAGTAATCAAATGGGGAACTGAGACTGGAGGAGAGCCCATTGAGGGTGGCCTGGTCACTCAAACAGCAAACGAGATCCAGAAGGGTGACGGTGAGCCTATCTCAACTGAGGCACCAGTGGAACCAACCCAAAGAGAGGTTCTCCCAGAAGCAGACGGATTGAAGTTGAACCCCTGACAGACCCAGAAGGCGAAGGAGTTGAGGCGGAAGGGAGTCAGAGTGTTCAGACTCCTCCTGAGCCACTTGCAGAGCCAGCAAGAGAAAACACCATAGCACAAGAGGAGGGCAGTGAACAGCAACCTGAAAAGCCAAACAGTAAAAGGAAACTGAGAGGAGATAAGTAGCCAGAACCGCAAGCTGCACAAGGGAAAGTGGTCATTAACAAAACAATAGAGGAAGAGGTTGACACCACAAGGAAAGAAGATCTGAGTGAAGGAGAATTGCAGGGCGACCGCAAGTTGAAAAGAAAGAGAATAGCAAACAGAAGATACGCGGGTCCTGAATGGGCTTATGCAACATCAGCTGAGTGGCAACAAGAGTTCTTGGCATTCTGTTTTGATCGCGAAGTTCCAGGTCAATATTATGGTACTTGAAGTTGGCTACAAATAAAGAGACTGTGTTAAGCTGATATTGAATAAAGGGAAACCTGGGAAAAGAGACTAATGAAAAATTACCGGATGTGGCATTGTTAACCTGAATTGACTTTTGAAAACCGATTGTGACAAGCTGCTAACCTGATTTCACAAAGACCCCGAGAGTGGATGAGAAAGCTGTACATACTTGCTGAAGAAAGACTTTTGCTTGGCTTTGCGGGAAAAAAAAGAGTCATTAACCATCTTCAAAATTAGTTGTTTATTTATAGCACTTTACTTTCTGATTCTTTACAGATCATGCCTAGGTCAGGAGATGACGTTGAGGGAAATAAGCGTTGTAAATATTTGGGTGTTGCTTTGGGTGTTGTATGTGTGATATTTATTATAGCTATATTTGTGGAAATGCGTTTAGTGGATGAGAGTGAAGCTAACAATGCTACAGTTTCTGAGACTGCTCCACTAACACCGTGGGATAGGTTTGCGCAGGATACAAAGTATTTGCATGACGAAAGTAATACAAAAGGGAAGCTGTCTACTAACGTTTTCTATCGTTTGCTGAGGGAGTATGTTGACACCATGGATGCAAAGGCTTATTATATGTGTACACAAATTCCTCTTTTAGTCCAAGAGGGAGTTACCTATCACAGCTTGCCATTAACATACGGGATTAGTTGTAGTCTGCTACTAACACGTTTTTATAATCAAGAAAAAGTGCAATATTTTTACTCAAACTATGATTTAGTGTTTTCTTATGTGCCTATGATAGAGGATTTGAATAGTGTAGCTAAGTATTATGCTATAAAACTGGTTAAGGGTTTCTTTGAGCCTAGAATGACAATTAGTACATCATATGCGCACCGCAATAATTTGACATGCTTGCTTACACCTGTAGAAAAGAGCTTTCTAGATCACACTGAATATAAAAGGAGGGTTTTAAAGGGAAAATTAGAAAAGGGCTTGCAGCTGTGACCATTTCTTAGTAATAGTAATAATGGGGTTACGGAACAAGGGAAACTAGCTTTAGATGCGAAACATGTAGGTAAGCTTTGCATTACACGACCAAAGTCATATTATGACAATGTGTTTGTGGGAACGAGTGAGTGTAAGCATGTGTTTTTGTTTCAGAATAAATGGATGGTCATGCTAAATGGAAAGGATCAAGCGATCCCAGGGGTTTATTATATTTGTGGACTTCGTGCTTATTACCGTCTTCCAAAGGGATGATATGGGACATGTTATTTGGAAATAGTTTTCCCAAAGATCTATCAACTAGATGATTCAAATAAATTTCCGAAAGTGACAGAATTACTTTGTGCTAGACAAAAGAGAGAAACTGCTGCTGGTGTAGTAGGAGACATATTTGGAGCAATAATTCCTTCAGTGGGAGTTGTTTTGAACTCCATAAAGATTCGAAAGTTGTCTACTATTGTAGATAACATGCTGACAAACTTCACAGGGGCTATACTCCTGATGGATACTGAACTTGCTGCGGAGAGGGCTATGACTCTTCAAAATCAGCTTGCTTTAGACATTCTTTTAGCGAAAAGTGGCGGAGTCTGTAAGATGCTTAATGACCGTCACTGTTGTGCCTATATACCGGATAATAGTAATGAGATTAGAAGCATGCTTACTAACCTAACAAGAGATAGTGCAGACTTGAAGGAACTGAAAGAACCAGGAGTCTGGGAAAAGGTTGGAGAGGGATTTGCATGTGTGGGAAGCTGGTTTAGTGGTCTCTGGCATGGGTTTTTGGGAACATTAATACAGGGAATAGTAATTATTTTGGCTTGCTTATTTGGACTATGGTTATTGAGTAAATGTAGTAAAAGGGTTAAAACAAAATGGGCAAAGCATAAAGTGAGAAGGGCAGACAAGAAAGGGGAGAAAATGTTTAGAGCAAAATATGAAAAGGCGAAGCAAAAAGAGGAAATTGAGATGAGGGAAATGAACAAATGAAAGAATTGTTAAAGATTGGATTTGTGTGATGCCAAATGTCATCAGAGGAGGGATTGTTGGAGTATAATTTTATAATCAAAATTAACCTGAAATATTTGCAAATCGATGAGTAATGATGCCACATAGAAAATGTATTAATGTGCTTTTACTAAACATGTGTTCGAAATGTGCCCACGGGGAGTGGCCACCAATGTATACGATGATAAATGAAATTGACTAATAATGAATTATTAATGTACTAATGTATGATTCTGTATTAGCATTGAGAGTTATATGTTAAGGTTTTGCTAAATTAATCACTAGGCCTTAGTTAGCATGAGTTGGGGCCTAGCTGCCCGGTCTCGTATTACATGTATTTTCCTAACGTGAAGTGTGCTGACTTGCTGAAGGACATATAGCTGTACTTTTCCAGAAGCTAGAAGATGTGTGTAACCGTAGTAAATTATTTCTCATGAGACTCGACTTGCTCAAGGAGACATTCTTGCCGAATGCAACAGTGTAAACTTGCAACAGGTACAAGGTCGCCTGAACTGGTAAAGACAATGGAACTACTGACTGGGACTGTGAGAGGACTGCGAGAACAAGACGTTGTACCTGACATTCTACCCGTTGGAGACGTCAATTACAGGGGCCAATAAACTACGTGAGAACAGTTCTGAAAGTAAAATCCTAATGGGGTGATGAGCCGATTATTGGTTGGAGATAATGATGCACCAAAAAGTTACCAAATTGGAAATTAGGGGACTGTACAACAAGATTGATATAATCCTTTGACACAAGGAGAAATCAGCCATTATGTGCCATTCTTTGCGGTCACCTAGCCACTCTGTCACTCTGTCTTAAAGACTTTGCTGTTTGACTCTCCAAACCAACCTTACCTTTGTCCTGCCTTATTCATACTTTTCCTCCTTATGAGGGAAGTGTCCCTTATTACCTGCCTTGCTGAACTTTGCTGCGTTCCCTGGCTGATGGCGAATCAACTGATGTCCTGAGGACAAAGACTGACTCTGTATGCTGACCCATTACGGAGGGTAACTATATGATAAAGACATTGTCATTGTCTGTTTGCCTTTTCTTTCGAGGTAGATTAGATTGAGACCATAGTTAGATGTTTTCTAAATTTGTGTTGCTAAATTGTTTTGCATGAAGCCCAACATGCTAATGCTAATTCGAGGTTAGTTAAGGGGTTCACTGAACGGACGCAAATAGACAAATGACGGATTATATGCTTTGTTGAATAATGCGCTAATGATACTCTGCTAAGATTAATCCATGTTGACGTCGTGCTTTGTTCTAATGTTTATGATCTTTGCTTTGATGACATCTTATTCGAGTTTTCATATTGTGACATTGCTGATGTGTTTTCTGGTATTGAGATTAATAAACCTACTAGTAGAGTGTAACCAATAGGGATTAAATATCCTAAAATTTACTAAATTCTGTGTGGTTATTCATGACTGAAAGGTCATGGTGTGCTTTGATTCTTATTGAGGTCATTGATTAATGTGTTTGATTTGCTATTGTGAATATTGATGAGGTTATTGATCTATTGATTGACATGTTGATTAGTTATCTCGTCTTAAGGTGTCTCAATCAGGGTCAAAAGATTCATCGGCCTAAAACGAGTCCCAGATTAAGTAAATTGCCTAGATTGGGACGCGTTATCAGTTCAGATGTTCAAGCCTTACTGCTCCAGATCTGCTTCAGATACCCCCATATTAAGGGTGAACTGGCAAAATGCATTGAATCCAGCTGGGCTCACGTCTGCCCAGTAACCATACACAAGTTCTACTATCTCCTGACTTAAGCTTGGTGTCACCTACCCACGAGGACATCATTCCTAATTATTGGTGTCAGACCGAGTCCTTCTTCTCGGCTCTGCTCAAACATGATATGGAAGAGAAAAGCCTCTGAAGATGCATTCTCTCTAGATTGGTGCTATGAACATTTGAAAGCAAATTGGATTTTGGTCCAGGCTTCACTCCAGTGCTTCAAAAAGAAGATACATTCCAATGGCCAGCATCTTTGTGCACCAGTCTAGTCACGTGAATCTTATTATCAGGACCCCTTCAAAGCTCAGGCAAAGCATTGGATCCAGAGGAGGCCTTGTTGCTACGCCCTGGCCTAGAAATATATTGAGTTGTACTGCTGTGCACTGATCAGGTGGACAATTCACAAGGATACCTGAACTTTCACCATGGGCTAACAATGGGACCATCATATTATTTATTTAGAGCACCTTACCATGTAACCACTCAACTTGTGTCTCTAAATCCTAGAAAACACTAACGCCTCTTTATGTGCTTCATGATATTAATAGCCCACTTTCTTATATACAAATAAGAAACCTATTATTTTAAAACACAAAACTCTGATTGGAAATTCAGTATATTGATTGTAATTACTCGTGTTCATGCAGTATCTGAACTCTCAAACCCTTTCCATCTCCTGGCATATGCCTTAACTGTTCATCCTGGATTTCCTTAGGTACCCAACTGAGTTCAGTAGTGTCTTAAAATCTGCCATGTCAGTATTAAATACAATATCTACTCCAGATATGGCCATGTAACTAATAACTGCTCTAGGACCCAGACAGAAGGCTGCACAGTTGCCTGAAACTGCTATATGGGGCAGTGGCCAAAATACATCATGCATTTACCCCATACATTTGATCAATACAGAGTTCTCACTGTTTTGTAGTCTCCATAGACATGCTACCAGTTCTCTCTCACATAACATTTGAAGGCAATGAGTCTTCTGATGAACTGGAATGCAGCTCAGAGCTTTGGGCATTTAAATAAATATATTAATCAATCAATCAATCAAACATTTATAGAGCACTGTGAATCACCCTTGAGGATCTCGAGGCTCTGAAGCGGTCTGCTGCTGCGTGGAGGTATGATCATTCAAACATCCATGTCTTTAGTTCTCTTCTGAATCGCTGATGTGACGGTGTGATCCCGAAGTGCAGGGGGAGGTTGTTCTAAGCCTTGACTGCCAAGTGTGAGAAGGAGCGTCCTCCACTGTTGGCTCAACGGATCTGTGGTGTGTCTGCAAGGAAAAGGGAAGGTGATCGGAGGTGTGTGGTCGGTTGGTGGAAGGTCAGGCGCTTGTTGATGTATACTGGTCCTTCATTGTGCTGGGCCTTGTAGGCATGGACCAGCATCATGAACTGGCATCTCTTATGAACCGGAAGCCAGTGTAGTTTATTGAGATGGGGGTGTGATGTGGGTCCTTCTGGGAAGATCAAGATGAGTCTTGCCGCTAATTCTGTTTTGTCTGGAGTCTCTTCAGGAGGTGTGCAGTGATTCCTACATAGAGCGTGTTTCTGTAGGCCAGACTGCTGGTGATGACACCCTGTGTGACGGTCCTTCTGGTGTTTGCAGGGAGCCACCTCAGGATCTTGCAGAGCATGCAAACGCTGTGAAAGCAGGTGGATGAGACTGCGCCAACTTCTTTCTTAATGGATAGCTTGCTTTTCAGGATGATACTGATCATTGCCATCTTTACTTTTATGCAGCTGTAGTACCAAAATGACATAGCTTGATGGAAAAGGGAGTTACAATAGGGTTCATTTACGAGTGGCCAGAAGATGGGAATCCACAAAAAATTGGTGTGTGTACCATGCCCCACCTCTTGGTTCCATGCCTTATTTAGAAGTCATGGAAACACTTATTTTTTCAATAATTGGACCTACTGGAAACACTTTGTCAGCGAACAAATATCAATGTAAGTTTTAAAAACTTTAAGCAAACGGAAAGGCACATTTACACTAGGTGGGTGATTACGTAATCTTAGAGAGTAACCCTAATGGGTCACTGTGTTCTAGACCAACCATCCAGAACAGCCTTGAGTAAAAATAAAGATTTTTGAGTAAGTACATCCATATGCACTTGGACTATTACAGGGTCCAAAGTAAAGGTCCTTAGTTAAGAAGGTATGTTCATACCGGTACTTGGGTATACCATTTGATTCTAAACTGAGGTGGAACCCATGCACAGGCAATATGGCAAATGCAATGGCAACAGTAAATTATGCCTTGATTTTAAAATTTGTGATTCTTTATTGTAAATGTTTTTCTACAGTTAAAAAACACACATTTCTATCAAAGAAACATGTAAATTACAATTAGATAATCATGCCTTGTTGTGTTTCAGAATTAGTATGGTGGGTACTCATTATTACCACTTGACCACTTGTCAAAGTCATATGTACTTCTATGATAGCAGAAAATTGTTCTCTGTGAGATCTTGAACTACAATAGAGATACTAAGCTGACAAATTGAAGCTAGATTTAAGTCAAATTGTGGCACTTTAGCAAATTATGTGAGGTAAATGTATTTGTATTCTTTGACCCTTCTTGTTCCCTTTGGCCCAGTTGTATCTCCTTCTACCTTGGTACGATATCCCACTTTTCTGCTTATAACTATAAGTCTCCTACGAGCCTCTATTCAGAGTGATGCTGAAATATTACACTCTGTATTACGTTTTGCCCTATATACCTCTCACGGCATAAAAAATGATGTGTGGAAATAGGAGTTAACACTTAGATTTCCATGTTAACTGTCAATTTTTGGTCTTTTTTTTCTGTCCTGACACATTTCTTCAGGTTTAAACTGGAGGTTTTTTCCAGCAAATATGACATCGGGTATCACTGCACTGTCCGTCACACTGATTTGGATCGAAACTCCGAATTATGGCCAATTCAGCATTAAGAGCTACTTGTAGTCATTGGACCTCTATGCCGTTAGTCGTTTGGTTGAATACTTTCAATATCCCCCTAAGTCATTCAATACACCTGTCAGCAGTGACCTGTTACAAGCCCTTTTGGGACACTTAGGGCCTCATTATTACCCTGTCGGTCAGTGGTAATATGGTGGAAGGTACTTCCAACAGGCTGGCTGTACTTTCCACCATATTATGACATTGGTGGTTTGGCTGGAGCCAAACCACCACTGTACCACACTGACCGCCACGGCGGTAACAGCCGCTGGGCTGGAGATATCAATCTCCAGCCCGGTGGCTGTCACTGTACTGTCTGTGGGATAATGACCCAGCCTACCGCCACAGGTTTCCGTGGCTTCCTAACCGCCACGAAAAACCATGGCGGTAGGCACTATCAGTGACAGGGAATACCTTCCCTGTTACAGATAGAGGTCTTCCCCACCCGCCTCTCCAGATACCCGCTGACCACCTCTTCCTCTCCAAACCCCCCCTACATTCACACCCCCTTCACACACACACACACACACGCATACACACACCCTTTCCCCCATGCATCCACCCATGCATACATCCATTCCCACACACATCCGCATACACTTTCATACATACACGCAGACGCGCATTCATAGAACACAACATACACTCACTCACACCTCCATAAATGCACACACATTCAACATTCACATACACCCTCATACACGCAGGCACAAACATTCACACACCCCCACACACACACTCACAACACCCCACACCCACCTCCCCTGTCGGAGCACCCACTTACCAGTGTTCAGGGGGTCCTCCGGCAGGAGACGGGGCACTGCTGGCAGCAGCAGCGTCCGCCAGCAGAACACTGCTAGGCCGTATTATGGGTCATAATACGGCTGGCGGCGGTCTACTGGCCTGGCGCTGCTGGTGGCAGCAGTGCCACCTTACCGCCATCCACCGGCATGGCCACAGCTGGATTTCCGCCAATCTTCTGGCAGAAATCCGGCTGTGGTCATAATACGGAGGACGGCTGGTAGCTGCGGCGATGGTCTTTTGGCAGCCGTCGCCACGGCGGTAGGATGTTTTTATCACCAATATCATAATAAGGGCCTTAATTCTTGTAAACAGTCACGACTGGAGGTAAAGCTTCACCACTTAGGCTCTCATTGCTAGTGGCCTGGAAAATGTGCAGGTATATCCCCATCCCTCAGAGATTCAGATATTGGGGGTTGTATTAACTCAATGGGTGGTGAAAATAAGGTCCATTATGTGTAGAAGAGTGAGGGTCCATTAAGATGTGGGAAACTGCTGGGAAATCCGCAATTCCTGCTTTACCTCTTCGGTACTTCCTCCTATTTCCCCAGACTTTTCAATAACGATTTTGGCTGTTATCAGCAGCTCCAATCTCAGTGTGAAAGTTAAGAGACCACTGGTCTTCCTGAGAACCATGGACCCGGAAACTGATGTAACAGACCCCACTGCAATTGAGAGGCCGCTCCTAATAAGGGCCATAGTGAGCTCATGAGTCAATGCTTTTTCCATATCTTAAAACCCTTCTATTAGTTGCTTCCACTCATCCTTGTTTGTGATGTATTTGGAATTGCACCATCTGTAGTAGTGTGAAAAATGCCCTCCTCCTTTTGTCCACGGCTTGTCTCGTTTTATCCACTATCTTTAGTTGGGAGTTATGGTATTGCAAGGTATTCCTTACCCAATAGTATAGCAGCACATCTACAGTGCAGCAATGTCCCACCTTTAATGAACTGGATCACTGTAGCCTCGCTAGTGTTGAAGAGCTTGTCCCATCAACAGATATTGTGCTTTGCTGCAGTAATGTAGGGACGTGGAAGAAAGCTGTCTGAGGTGGAATCAAAACATGGCAGACCTGATATTCAACAGCAGGCTCCTTTGAAACCCTTTGCCCCCCTGAACATTTGCAAATTAAGCACTAGGGTTACATGTCAGTTGACAGCAGTTGTCATGGCCTTTCTGATTATCTCGAGGTCCACATCTTCAAGCAGGCTCAGGGGCAAGGGCAAGACTTGAATCCAAAACCAGCCCTGGCCCAGTGCCTGCTGTAATTACCTGGAGGTGCTGGAGTAAGTGGCAGTGGTACCAGTAGCTTCAAAAGCCGGCCTCCAATGGCCTCCAACCCACCAGGAAATTGCCAGATGGAATACACGGGCAGTCAGACTCTGAGCAGGCTGGGAAACTTGCTCAGTGACATCGCCTATGCTGCTGCTAATCTTTTATCTTCAGATCAGTATGAAACGGTTTGGGAATTCAATCACACATTAACACATTTATTCAACCTTTATTGATTACAAGTCATACTTGCTGCAGACATTACCTGACATTTCACGGCTCTATTTGGCTTTCTCACGATGACATTCAAAGAATCCTGGGTATCTAATCACAGGTGTCTAGTTATAGCGGCTGTGGGAGCCTGACCCCATCAATAATTTATAGGAGGAGCTCCAGGGCCGGGCCGCGATCTCTCACGGTGTTTACTTGTCAGATGCAGCTGAGGGAGAAAGCACTATGAGCAGAGGAGGAGGTAAGGCAGCGGCACAACGCGGTACTGCATTGTCATTGTCGCCCATAGACCATGGCCCATATTGGCAAACATTTCATGCAATGCAGCAGAGCGCAAGTGAAGTTGCTTCCCTGTGTTGCGTGAAAGTGGAGAGCAGACCTGTGCTATACTTGCAAAAAACATGAAATTCTGCTCTCTCCCTGTGCTGGCACACTTTGGGGCAGCACCAACATATTCACCCTTGCACCACGGTGTAAGGATGTCTCCATTGTGGTCAGGATAGTTTTGTGTGGGAAGGAGTAACTTCTTGAACAAAAAATAGCCTTAGAATCTTTTCCTCCTTGTGTGTGTGCTGCATGGAGCACACATGCGAAGAGGAAATAAGTGTAGAGTCCAGCTGGACTCATTCTAGTGTTTCTGTCAGCCACTCTGCTGAGGGCTGGTCTTACTTGTATAACCCACACCCACCCAACACAGGCGTCACCAGTCAGGTGACCCTGCCAATAAAAGGGGCCGAGCGCACGTGCCTGAGGCCAGTTTAGTACCACCCTACCACCGGGTCTGCGTCCTTTCCTTTACTAGCATGAGGGCCTAGGGCCCCACATTACAATAAGGAGGATATTTAATTTGAAGAGATTTCTCCTTGTTACAGACAGGCATCTATATTCTCTTGGTACAAACCCATGTCTACAACTCTTTGTAAATAGGATTCTGCATCAAACTCCAAGGGTAGATGCAGTGCAGGGAATGCCCATGCACCACCCATGCAAGGTAACACAAGGCTGTGCAACGTGCAGCATTGCGTTAGTTTTTTTATTTGACAAAGCAACGCCAGTGCTTTATAAATACCAAAATTGATTTTACTTCGGGTCTGCGTCACAAAAGTGATGCAGCTCCTCACACAAAATCTTTTTAAATCCGGGCCCTGGTATTAAAGTGAGTAGCGTATCCGAAGGATGCTGCCTATGAGAATTAGACACACATAGGGCTGTATTTGCAACTCATCTTATAACGCACGGACCATTATTACCAAAGGATTATCACATTACATTCAGAACATTTATTTCACTCAAGAAAAGCCAGCTCCTCTTCAATCTACCAAATAGAGTAATGTCCCCTTAATTTCAAAATCTTGTATTTTTAGCCATATAATTGGCCAGCCATCCCTAACAATGTGGGTAATATACATATGATTTTCAATATTCACTATAAAGTCTAGATGTTCTTTTCACGTTTCTATATGTGGCATCAGTTTTTGTGTAGCACTTAAACTGTCATAAGGCAGCTTCATCCCACAAATAAAAACATGACATAATCAAAATCTTCTAAGATCTGAGTATATAAAAGTGCACCAATGCTTCATGGCACCTTTCCCATAATGTACCATAAATGAGTGCATTTGACATGATACAGCATTACTGATAATATCCTGCTGAATATCAAACATAAAGGATATATTTTACAAACCTTTACGTTTTATTGCACGTCAGGCACCATTGAATAAACTATATAGATGAAAGCATTATTTTTAAGTGTATGCTCAGCAGTGTCTTAAACACTTATTGCTTTAAAATAGGAGACAGATGAACGTGAAAAATATGAATTGTAAACCATGTATTGTCATGCCTGTATGATTCTATTTCAGTTTGTATTTCAGCTACGACACAAAGAAGCGTATGACGTGGTTGCGGCAAGCTTCCAATTATGAAGCTACAATATTATCTTAGTTAATTAGGCCACTACCTACCTTTCTATGACGTGTTTCCTGCTTTGTAGGCTCAAGGTGTGCAGCTGTGGTGGCCAGTACTGAATGGTTGTTGCTGTGCAAAACAGGTGTCTTTTCTGCAGACTTTGAGACATGTGCTCGATCACTAGTCTTTTCCATGAAGCACCAGGCACGTGAAGGTGGACACCCTGAGGGTCACATGCAGCATTGTGTCTCATGGAACTGTCAAATGACGTCAGCAATAATCTGGCGAACTTGGCTCCTATGAACCCATTAGATTCTGTTTTCAAAACGTTTTTCGACATCTCGAAAGACCTAAAGAAAAAGAAGAAAACATGAAAAGTCAGGTTAGGGAATCAATCAATGAATTCTTGTAAAGCGCGACAACTCACCCGTTAGGGTCTCAAGGAGCTGGAAGAAGAGAAGAGCGCTACAGAAAGAGACAGGATGAGAGGGAAGAGTGGTGAACAACAAATAGAAACAAAGCTCTAGACAGACTAGGAAGAGGAGAGAGCTGTGTGAAGAGAGAGGAAGAGCAGAATAAGAGGGAAAAGAGGAGAGCTATAAATAGACACAGGATGGAGGACAGCTATAGAAACACAGTGAAGAAACATGCGAAAAAGAAGAGAAGAGAAGAGACTGAGGAAAGAGGCAGAATGGGGAGAAAGCGAAGAGATACTGAAGGACAGAAAGAGACAGACTGAAGAGGAGGAGAAGAGGAAGAGTTATGGAAGACTAGAGACAGCCTGGGGAAGAAGAGTAGAGCTACAGGGTACGAAAAGGAAGAAAGAGACAGGCAATGGAGGAAGACAAAAGTACTGAAGGACAGAACGAGACAGGCTGGGGAGGAAAAGAAGGGGAGAAGCTGTGGGAGAACAGAAAAAGACTGCCTATGGAGGAAAAGAACACGAAGGAGGACAGAAAGAGAAAAACTTGGGAGGCAGAGAAGAGCTATGGAAAGAAAGAGTGTGAGGAAGAGTACAGCTACAGACGGATAGCAAAGGACAGGCTGGGGAATAAAAAAAAGGAGATTTAGCAGGACAGCAAGAAACAGGTTGTGGTAGAAGAGAAGAGAACTACAGAAAGAAGCAAGAAAGGTAGCTGGAGAGGGAAAAGTGGCACAAACTCTATCATCGCCACGCTCAATACCAGGGCCTGAGGACCACAGCAGAAGTCCATATTGTGGCAGGAATGAAGCAGTCCTTTCAGGTACAGAGTTGGGCAGAAGCTGAAAATAGGAGATGGCAGTAGGCAATATAGTGGGGTTAATGATTATTAATACAGATGGTGAGGGGTAAAGTATTTGTCTCGTGGAGAGATGACCCCAACACCCCAGCACCTCAGACTCATTTATGATAGGGGGGGAACATGTCAGCAGGGGTGGCTCCTCCACAATGGCGAAGGAGCTCTGCCCTACTGGCTCAGAACCAGCAGCTGAAAAAATAAAACAATATTTGATTATTGTTTTATTTTTCAGCTGCTGGCTCCAAACCAGAATGTACAGGGCGTGGCGGTACTGGGCCATAGGATGGGGGAGGAGAAGTGGAGTGAGTGCACCTAAGTGCACATGTTAGTTTGGTCGGCTGTCTTAGGTCCACCAAACTG
Organism: Pleurodeles waltl; assembly: GCF_031143425.1. NCBI lineage: Eukaryota > Metazoa > Chordata > Amphibia > Caudata > Salamandridae > Pleurodeles > Pleurodeles waltl. The sequence goes on from NC_090447.1 coordinate 184,174,677, forward strand.
ACATGCACACTTCGGATTGTCCAGCCAGGCTGTGTTTCATGCTACTAATAGCATGAAAACAGCAGCAGGATTGCATGGGGAGCCTGTGCTGGTGTCCCAGGTACTGCAGGGACACCAACACCATCGGGAGAGCAGTGAGGCGACTGGTGGTGGCTTAGAGGTACGTTTTTTAAATTTTATTTCCTCCCTTCCCCCATTTGAGATTTGTGGTGGCCACCACTGCATCTGTGACTGGGAGTGAGTGTTTGAAAAGTTTCATCACCCAGTCCAATATCCTTTTGTGTTGCTAAAGTCACCCAAAGAGGGCAGAGTATGCCCAGACGTGGGTCTCGTGCTCACTGTGACACTGGATTCAAGCTAGACTGGCTAATGAAGGGTGATACCCTGAAACTGGTCCCAGGATGCTTGTTTTCTGATCCAGGGAGGACCTAGCCTGGCAGTTTGGGCTGGACTGTTCCCATGGGGAACAGGGTCAAGACTAATTTGCATATGGCTGGGACCAAACTGGGGCAGCACGGTTAGCAAAAGAACGATGGATGAAACCCAGGTCTGTGACTAGGGGTGAGTGTTTGAAAAGTTTCAGCACTCCATCCATCATCCTTTTGTGTTGTTAAGGCCACCACTGCATGTCAATGTGAATGTATGTAGAAAGTCTGACCTTGGAGCGTGGCCCCACTTGCTGGACCTTTTCCTACAGAGTGCAACAATGCCATGACTGTTCTTTAGCCATCTGTTGTCTGCCTCCTTCATACTATTCCACCATGACTACCTGGTATCAAGCCTGATCACAAGCATACCCCAGCCATGTGCCTAGGCCCCTCACAGATGTCACCCAACACATTACTAACATTGTTCAGGGTCTGCTCTGACGTGTACAGCAGCATAAAGCATTCTACAAAATGGCTGAAACAGTAGCTTTCATTGGAATTTCTATGCAAAAGGTGTTTTACATCAAACAACTGACTCGAGTGCAACGCTGTATGGCTTTTCATCAGTCTCAACCCCTGACAGCGTACAGGGATGCTAACAGCCCAGGTACCGCAGGATCGCTCTACTCACTTAACAAACATGACCTGGCTTCACTTGAAATACTAGAGCTAAAAGAAACCAGGCGCAAACAAAGAAAAAAAAATAGTGTGTTTTTCTTCTGCATAACATGTAATTTCCAGGAGCTTATCTTTGGGGGGTAGGTGGCAGGGAGTGAAGAGGGGGTGTTTGGGGTACTATATTCCCCTAATAAATGTATTTTGTGATAAATAGCTAGGTACAGGTGCTCTCACCTGGAATTTCTACACACACAGACAAAAACGGACACACACTCACACTCTGTTTGGAAAGACTTCAAAAATGTTGGTCATTTCACAAAATATTGTATTTTTTTTCGCTTATTACCTCTATCAATCCTCATTCCTCTCCTTCTTAACTGAACTTCTCATTATTTTGTCCTAAAGGCTTACCACCAATATAAAAATTATGTTTTTCTCATTGTAACAAAGATTAATATTAATATCACCAAAATGTAAATGATAACATTAGGCAGGGGGTCTTAAGTCTCACACAATAAAGTGATGCAATGGGACCAGGGCCACTGGAATTACGCAATTGTGCGGGCACAGCAATTTTTGCATAGTTTTAGATTTGCTGCATTTGACACATAAACCATCATCTGCCTTATAATCTGTAGATGTTATTTAAACAAAATGTTTCTAACTCAAACAGTTCAAAAGTTACTAAAAATGCAGCTACACCTGTTGCCACACAGTAAGACAGCCCATTGCCAAACTGGACTTGTCACCTTTCTGTTGCTTATTGCTGTATTTGGGTGTTAAACTGGTACTAATGAGATTCAACCAATGCCCATACAGTGTTCCCAAGTTAAACAAACATTTGCAATGCAATGGGTCTTGCGTTCACTTGCACTTTTCTTGCCACTTAAATTGAAAATGAAAAATAAAACAGTTGACCACAGCTGCCATGCGCATTAGCGCGAAGGAGAGGCACAAAAGGAAAAAGCAGTTCACTCACAGCCAGATGTATCAGCGAAAGTGCAATTATCCATGTAACAGGGTCGATGGCCAAGGTGGTAACAAAACTGACCCTAGGACGGTCAAATGTAAAGTATTTACCAATGATAACAAAGGAATTTTGAAAGGCAAGCCCATGAACGAGTGATAGGAATGGGTGTACAGTGGACGTGGTTAAAAGCCCACAGATAGATTACAACAGGCCAGAGCAGTTGCACACTCAACCTAAAAATTACGTAATACTATTACAAAATGTGCCACGTTATGCCACATAATTCCTTTTCTTCTTGCATAATGTACTCAATCATGCCGTATAATTTGACCCTCTCCTGCCGCATAATTTCAATGTCCTGAATAAAACACAACAGGGACAGTGCCATTATACATAGCAGGCGTTGACATTTAATAAATCTTTGACAGTGAACAGTCCCTAGGCACCATGACGCCTCACACTAGCGCCCTCACAGACACGTCATCACGTAGCTCAGCACTAGACTTCGAAAGGATGCTTCATGTTGGTGTATCTACCCACATTCCCACCTACATAAATGTACTTTATTGGTGCGGGAACGCAGCGTGAAGTGTTTATTAATATTAGCACGATAAATGGAACAAAAAGGATTTTTGAGGCCATATTTGAAACAAATAAATGTTACCTTATTCATTATTATCAGCCATTTGTACACCGTGTACTATGTCTCTTAGCAGTGGGGAAGAACACAGTATATGATCAAATATCAGCAATGAAATGTAAGTAGGTTAAACTCCAAGAGAAGCTGAGAATATTTTTAATTATTCTGTTTACTTCGGAAAACATTTTAAATATTAATTTGTCTGCATACCAAACCAATATCCCACAACAAGGTAAAAAATTATAGAAGTCCAGACAACACAACCACATTTCATATGCGCGCAATCAAAAAGCAAGAAGTAGCAAAGTCAAAGGCCAAGATTTACTAACTCTATAGGTCGGGTTTATGTGACTTTTGTAACTCAAACACAATACAAAGTGTTAAGGTGAGACTTACAATCCAATGCAATTTTGAATTTGCGTAGGATAGTGTCTCAAATCAAGGCAAAGTTGTGCAATGCTTGCATTACTTTTTGTCAAGGGGGTGTTCCATGAGTGGTGCATGGGCATTCCCATGAAACCACCGATGGGTTTTGATGAAATCCCTATCAACAAACATGGGTGTATAAGGATTAGCAACAAAATCCTGCGCCTCCTCAAGGCAGGCATAACAAGGAAAAAACATGTTTATTTGTCCTTGTTTTTCCAACTTCCCATGTGTTCTGCATTGTAAAGCAAACATACAAAGTAGGAAAAGACTTAAGGCATAGTTTTTGTATTTGAAAGGACCCTTTCCAGTACAAAAACCTTTGCTTCGGCTAACTCATGCACCCTTTCACTATGGCGTAAGGGTGTATGCATTGGTAAATGGCACCGTATCTTATTAGATAGGGGGTGTGGCTAGCCAAGATGACCGACTAGACATGCCTTGTTGCAGATTCCGCATTGACTGGTATAATCCTCCAACATCCTACACTGACACTTCTGGAACATGTTGACGCTTACACCCCTACCTGATTGGGGTACACAGAACTCCACAAGTGCCCACATCTACACCGGAGGAGACTCGTTTGGCCTCAACCCCTGAGGTGAGAGGTCAGAATGCCTTCCTGACAACGGCAACTGGGGAAAGTCTGGCGCAGCGACAGGGGAGAGGCAGCCTCTGCAGGGTTCCGAACCAGATTGCTGAGAGTCACGAGGGAGGGAGAGCCGCCTACTGAGGCCCTAGAAGGTCTGGGCCATCGATTTCTCACCCCCTAAGATGGTGACCACACTGGAGGAAGACATTGTCGAGTGATGGTGTCCAGCAAATACTCCTGAACCCATTGCCTGGTTGCAGCCTGGCAAGAGGAAACTAAGATGACAAATTCTTGTGCCAAGTTCTGGCTGTGTTGAGACCGGATGCTCGCAGAGGCCCATAGTACCCTGCCTAGAGAACGTCTGATATGCTGGCTGCGGGGCCTTGTGCTGATGGTGAGCATGATCGCTAAGCAAGGCAGTGCTATAGTTGATCCTAGCAGTGTGCCGGTAGTGCCCGTGAAGATTGCCCCCCCGCATTCACTTAAAAAAAAACAAAAAACTGAAGGGGGCTGTTGGTGTTGCGGCCTGAGTAGTGGCTGTGAAGATCTGTCAGTGGGCTCTGTGGTACTTGACAGAGGTAGGCCCTGCTGGAGTTGGAGATTGCGCTCCACCCGACCGTCACCACTCCTTGCCATTGCTGGCAAGGAGTGAAAGAGGGGCTTGGACCCTGCGGGCCCTGCTTGGTGCACTGTGTGGGCCGTGGAGACCTTTATGGAAGCAGAGAGACAACGGTCCCTGCCACTTATATATATTTTGTGAAGCCTTGGGTGGTGAATCTAGATTGTGTAGGAGGTCCCTCCAGGGTGCAGCAGCAAAATATTGAGAATAGGGGAGCCTTTGGGGCAGGCCCTATCTATGACCATACCCACCAGCTGGCCACATCTGAGTGGGGTGACCAGTTGACTGCGGAGGTGTATGGTTTGGTGCTATCTACCCAGGGCCATAGCACGAGTGTCAAGAGACCTATTTCCTGAAGTGGGTGGCGCTACCAATTTGTTAGAATGGGAAAAACAAAGTGTGTTAAGGTGGTACAGACAAACAAAATAGACCAGTACACTGTGCTGGGCCCTGGCCCACAGGGAACTATGCAGGAGGAGCAGACTGATTAGGGGCCTGAGATGCAGGCACTAGCCACAATCAAACTCCTGGCAGCAATTCAGGGCTCTAGAATGGCCCTGGAATCTAAGATGGACGCTATAGCGATAGACTTAACCATCTCTGCCTGGACCTGCGTAGAGTTGCTGAATGAGTGACAGGTGCAGAGCATGACAATACTACTCTTCAACAAGAAATCAAAACTCTCCAGGCCACAGTGGCGGGCCTAAAGAGCAGCGCTGCGAAAAAGGAGGGCTGCCTGGAGGATGCAAAGGGTTGCTCTAGGTGACATACAATACATCTCATTGGTTTCTCAGAGAGAGCAGAGGGCCCCTTGGCTGAACTCTTCCTGGAAGACTGGATTGTAAATACACTTAAATTCAAATGCCTCCCAAACTTTTTTCATAGTTGAACGTGCAAACTGTGCGTTAGTGGCAGTGCTGCGGCCGTGCGGACCCCTTCGAGCCCTCATTGCTCGCTTGTTCAACTATAGGGACAAAATCCTACAGCATGTGTGCACACATAGCCCCGCCACGAGGTATGAGGACAAACGGATCTTTAGTTTCCCAGACTGTACCCGTAAAGTTGAGGATCTCTGAAAAAATTTCATGTCAATAAAAAACAGCTCTGAGATGTAACATTAAGTACAGTTTTATGTACCCAGCGAAACATGAAGGCAGAGTTCAGTTTTCAAATCACCTCTGGAGGAGGCGAATTGTTTAGACACGCTAGACATCGGATGGGGGCGACGCTTCCGCGTCAGTCTTGGTGACTCAGACGCTATCTACAACCACAGTTACCTTTGAAGTTTAGTTAGGGGTTGGTAGGGGTGGGAGCTTGGGGTGGGGGTCAGGACCCTACAGACCAGGGGTTGTGTTTGGGGATTCCATTTGTGCTGCGTGAGGGAGGGATTAATAGAGGGTACATTGGGGGCTATCTGATTCAGAAGTTGCCATAGAATATTGGTACAGTGAGAAGAACTGCAGGGTGTTAATAGACTTCGCAGTGACTTGATTTGAGCATACAGATCCACTATGACAGACACAAGGGTCAAATATTCATGCTTGACTTTAAATGTGAAGGGTTTGAATAAACCTGGGAAAAGGAATAGGATATATGCCTAACTCAGAAGATACAGAGTAGGAATAGAACTTCTTCAAATAACCCATGTTTGGGAGGACTGCATTAAATCATTGAGACAAAGGTGGCAATGACAGATCTATTCCACATCCTATTCTGGGTATGCCCGTGGGGCACTTGTAGGAAGCTGGCTCAGTGTGTGGTGGACACCTACGGTGTTACACTTTATACTGGGTCCAGGCAACCCTGATTTGATAGTGTTAAAGAGTCTAGACAGCCAGGGTTCTCTAGGGTAGCTGTGGTGAGCAGTCAAGACTTATCTAGAAGGCACATGAAGCACTTGCAATGCCACAGTAGATATACAGTAACTTATCTCACATGAAAGAAACCACACAGTGTTGCAAAAATGAAGGTACTTTATTATAGGCACACCAAACTAGACTACCATTGGTATATCTCCCTCAGGAAGTATGAACACACAGAATATGCGCTAGTAAGTACACAGGAAATGTATAAATTAACAAGGACTCCATCGGGGACTAAACCATATACTAACAAAATGGAATGCGAAAGGGTGTCCCCCACCAGAGTGTATGGAGTAATTAGCCAAGGCCTGGAGAAGAGTGGAACCCCAAAATGTAAGTACCTAGAAGATTCTCAGCGGCTTGATCCAGAGAAGTGAGTTAACCAGTCTTCCCATGGGCTAATGAGGGGACATTATAGTTGGAGAAATGCAAAAGCAGGAACAGGCCAGTGGAACCAAAGGGTGGATTCCAGGTGAGGAGCACCTGCAAAAGACAGGGACAGAGTCCTTTCCATGCAGGAATGTCAAAGTCGGGCAGGAGGCAATGCCGCCCCTTCAGCAGCTGAAGATCCAGGTCTTCGGTGATGGATGAAGTCAAACTGCGGGGTCCAGGAGCTGCAGAGGAGTCCCTAAAGTCAACTACTAGCTGTCCCTCACAAGTCACCGGATTGCAGATGGGTCAGTGGTCAGGAGGACCACCAACAAGCACAGGCAAATGCAAAATGAGCCGTTGGCTGTTTTGCTGAGTTGTGGAGGATCAACATGGTCCTGGGGACTCAACCCTTGGAGGGGAATTAGGGCTGACCCTCAAAATGTAGACAAGCCAGAAGAAGCAGCCGAAGCCCCCACAAGCAACTCACTTCTAGCAGGCACAGTAAGTTGCGGTGAGGCCCAGTGAGTACACCTGTAGAGGAGTCCAATGTCGCTGGAGCTGCAGAGAGAGGACTGTCCTTGCAGAGATAGAGTGCCTGAAGATCCCTCGTAACAGGAGTCAACAAGCCTTGGTTGGTGCAACAGTAGCAGTGCACAGGGGTTCTGTCCCAGTGGCAGAGACAAGGGCTCACTATCTCCCACATTGGACAGAAGGTATAGAGGACCCATAGGATCCCTCTGAACCACCACCTGTGTTGGAGAATCTTCGGAGATCCGACAGACAGAAGATCCCTTCAGCAGGACGTTGTTGCCTTCGGTGCCTGCAGATGGATGGGAGTGACTCTTTCACTCCAAGGGGGATTCCTTCTTTCTGCTTGGTACAGTTGAAGTCTTTCCAACCCCAGAAGATGCACAGCCTTTGAGATGTTGCGGAAAGCTGACAGGAGCAGCGGAAACAGTGTTTCAAAGAGAAGTCTTCTCAGGTGGTGCAGTCTTGTCTGGTTCCAGTGTAGCCCAGCAGTGGTTTCAGAGGCCAGGAACAGAAGATGTCTTGCAGAGAGTTCTTTGTAGTATCTTGCATGACAAATCTGTTGACCCGCTCACAAGGAAGACACTAAATAGCCCAAAAGGGTTTTGATCACTCTCTGGGGTGACCACCTATCAAGAGGGGTCACTGACATCAGCTACTTGGCATACCCAGTCAGATGTACCAGGAAGGCTCTGCACATCTTGGTTCCAAGGTGGCAGAACCACGTGGCCACCTGGAGGAGCTCTGGGCACCATCCTAGGGGTCAAGATGGACAGGGGAGTGCTCACTTTCTTTCTTTTGTGTGCTTTCCATG